>NC_087276.1:19037500-19662500 GCF_015220805.1 Pogoniulus pusillus | reverse complement strand
TGTCCCTGCTTGCACACGGGAGCTGTTGGATGATCTCTAGAGGTCTCTTCTAACTCTGCCATTCTCTGATCCCTCAGAAGTGAGCTGGAGAGATGCACACCCCCTCATTTGTGTTCCATATTTTCTTATGCTGGGTTCTGCTGAGGTTGTGATCCCTGAGCCTACCACCACAGGTCAGAGGTGACACCCTGAGCATCTTGAGCGGCTATGGGAGTCATTAACTGCTCACCACAGAACAGCAAACACCTATAAACTTCCTTGGGACTATAAATCAGAGCAGAGCATTGTAAAAGGCAGCGGGTGCCTCTCTCCCAGAGAGGTACCTGCAGGTTCTTGCTCAGTCAGGACTCAGTCAGACCTTCCCAAGTGTCCCAGTGCTCCGTTGTTTGGGAACAAAAGGGATTTTCAATGGCCTCCTCTCACTCTGTCCTCAGTGGAACACAGGATGGTGTTTGAACAGCCCATCCAAGTGAAGCTGGAATGAACAGGTTAGATGGGGAGCACCAGGACTTATCCTGCTCCTCACCCTTGCCCTGCCAGGGTGATTGCCCTGCCCTCACTACTCAATACCCTGGAGAACAATGTCTGGTCCCAGCACCAGCAGCTCCAGGGCTGAAAGTAGAGCAGGCTGCGTTTGCCAAACGTCAGCTGCGGGGCCGGATGACCTTGAGCTTGGCTTTCTGTTGTCTCTCCCACTTGCTTCAGGAGAAAGTTTATTTCATAAGCAAACACCTCTTGCTAAAAATACAGCTGAGGAACCCCACAGGAAGCTCCTCTGTCCCTGGGCATTGTGCTGGAGCAGGGTGTTGGGCTGACCTGGTGCACCCCTGACAGCAGCTAAATACAGCTGAGAAACTGGGAGCACTGGGCACAGCAGCCCCCAAACTGGCACCAGCTATCTCATCTCAGTGCCTGCAAAATACCAGCAGGGGCTGACTTCAGTTGGTAAAGGAGGAATATTTGAACGGTGGGTACCAAGACAGCTGCCAGAGTTTCTGGGCTGGTTTGTGGGGCTGTGTGTGAGGGAGCAGAGTTACCTGTCCCAGAGCCCAGTGTGGGAACCCAAGGACAGCTCTGCAGGGAGGAAATCACCCCCAAATTACAGCCCTATTAGCAGGACCAAGGTCAGGTCACTGGAACAAACAGCTGGCTGGTCCATATCTAGTTCTGCACTGCTTCTGATCCTTCCACGTGGTGGTGGGAAGAGGGGGATGGTCCTAGGGGTATCCAGCCTAGCACAGCCATGGTGACCACAGTCACACCCATGGGCACTCCGTGTGCTCAGGGCTTTCATGAGGGTTTGGGTAGGTTCCTTGGGGCTCCAGAATCAGGAATAAGGCCAAGGCTTTGCTGACCTGTGTCACCTGCCTGACCTCTGCTCACATCCCTGCCGGGCAGTCTCCCAGTGCCGGTGTGGCACAGCATGGCCATCTGCCCTGCCCACAGCTGTCATCCACTAATTAGACTGTCATTAGCAGAAGGTGGGAGTTCTAGGTGCTAAGCACTTGGTCACGTTTGCCGGCTGGCTCCCATCTAGAAATCTCGGGGCTCATGCAGCTGTGCCATGAGGGAGGAAGGTGCCCATCCCCATCTCTGTGGACACAGTTTCTCTTCTGCCCTGCCCGGGCACACAGGGCAGTCCTCTTGCCATGCAGGGTGCAAGCAGGTAGGTTCAGCACATGAATTGCTCAGTTTATAGAGTGACTCTCAGGGACACTCTGTTCCTAAACAGAATGCTTTGGTTGTGACCCAGTAAAATCAGCTGGGTGACAGCACCTTGCCAGCCAACCCGCGCCTGGAGCCGCTGTGGATGGAACCCTTCTGCCTGACCTCTGTTTGCGTTACAAAGATCAGGCTGTAAAACCCAGACTGGTTTGGTTTTACAAGCAGCAGCAGGGGGGAGGGAAGCGCCCCCCCAGGCTGCTTCCTGGCATGGTGTGGGTGTCTGGTGGCCATGATCTAGGCAGGCAGGAGAGAGGCTTGGTGGGCTGCGTGGCCAGTAGGTAGGCACCACCCAGCTGTTCAATGCTGATTGCTACTCGCGTGGAATGAGAGGGAGAGGGCAAAACCCAGCTAAGGTGCAGCTCCTCCAGCCTGACCATCCCTGGTGCTGACCATGGAACTGTGACTTGTCCCACCGAGGCCATGCTTCCCAGGGTGGATGGCACTGAGCAGCTCTCCGCACAGGGCCGTGTCAGGCTGCGTGCTCCATCAGTGGTTCGTCATTTCCTCATCAACTAACTGGTGTGCCAGGTAATTAGCTGCACTCATTTGCTTTCCTGCCATAGAAGTTTCCTGAAAGAAAAAAACCTGCCTATCATGACTCCAGCATCCAGCCATGAGGTGGCTGCGGGTGGGGACAGTCCCTGGGGGTGCCACGCTGCTGTGGCACAGGCTGGGGAACGCCAGTACGGCGCTGGTGGGGATGAAACATCATAAAGATCCACCTGGGCTGGCGTTTTATGGTCCTCTCCCATGTTCTGAGGGACATGTGCACTATTTGGTGACCAATGAGTTTACAAGAAGAATATGCAGAGGGTGGCTGCCTGCCCTGATCAGCTGGGGAACAGCCTGTCCCGGTCAGGATTCGTTGTGTAAACTTGGGTGAGAAGGTCTTAAAACCCCAGCAAGGAAGGTGCTGCTGAAAGAGGCGTTGTGAAAACAGGGTGATTCACCTGGCCACCACCTGCGTGCAGCCACGCTCCGTGGTGATGCCATCTCCACGGACACCGCAGCATGTCCTAAAGCTGAAAGGATCTGGTGAACACACAGGGAATCCCTCTCCAGAACCACACGTGGACAAAGTGCCTGAATGGAAGGGGACAGGAGTCCCGCAGTGTGCTGGGTGGGGCTGGGCTTGTGTCTGCAGACCCTGGGGGATGCTGTTCTGGGCAGGGTCTACCCAGCATGGCACTGTTGCATGTCACTTGGCCCCACAGAGGCTTCACTGGTCGCTATCACTGATTCACAGGCTGCATTTGGTTGGAAGGGACCCTCAAAGCTCATCTTGTCTAACCGTCCTGCAGGGACACCTCCAACTAGAGCAGGCTGCCCAGGGACACATCAAGTCTGATCTTGAATGTCTCCAGGCATGAGGCCTCAACCACATCCCTGGGCAACCTGTTCCAGTATTTCACCATGCTCGTTGTGCAGAGCTTCCTCCTGGTGTCCAACCGCAATCTCCCCTGCTCCAGTTTCAAACCATTGCCCTCCTCCTATCCCCACAGGCCCTTCTAAATAGTCCCTCCCTCACCTGCCTGTAGGTCCCCTTCAGATATTGAAATGCAGCTCTAAGATGTGTCCCTGGAGCCTTTTCCTCTCCAGGCTGAACAGACGCAACTTTCCCAGCCTTTCCCCACAGCAGGGGTGTTCCAGTCCTCGGATCACCATTCCACTGCTCTACAGAATGCTGAGGAGACTGCCAGGGTGAAAATGGCCGTCTGGGGCAGCACATGGAGAGCTGAGCAGGCCTGGCAGCCCATCTCCATGCCCAGAGGCTCGAATCCCAGTGGGGGTGCAGATCCCACCCAGCTCCTTCTGGGAGGAAGCCAAGGCAGGGGCATAAGACTGACAAGAGTGACAAGATGGTGTGGAAGTGTCACAGGGAAGTGCCCGAGCAGGGCTGATGATGCACGGGAGGACACCACACCAGGAACATGCTGTCTGTGGCCCCGGGGGCAGGTGCAGTTCCCTGGTTACACCTCGGGCTGTGCTGCAATCAGGCCGGGCAGCAGCAGGGCTGCAGGGTCAGCACCCCGAGCCTGCTACAGCTCCTGCCTGACCCCAGAGCAGCACGGCTGGGGCTGCTGGAACTTGCTGTGGCCATGACATTCCACCTGTGCCCATGCTGTTCTGCCCTGTGCCACAGGGATGGCTGGAGGAACCTCTGCCCACAGCCACTACCACCGCCAGTGCCCCAAATATTACCACTACAACCACCTTCTCTGCCACCCCCAGCTCCCTGGGTCCAGAACATCCTGAGCTCCCAGTGCTCTGGAGTGGGATGAGTGGGGTGTGTAGGATGTCCCTTCATGTGGTCAGGGGTGGGATGACAGAGCCTTTGTTCTGGGGAGAAGGGGGAAGATAGAGAAAGGGATTTCACACAAAACCCCGAGGGACTGGAGTGCCCTCGCTGCCAGAAAGGCTCCACTCGGGGGTGATGTGGTTGGACAATGGAAGCTGTCACTTCAGAAAGCACTGAGCACCTACTGAGAGCTGCAGACCAGCTCCCGTTGGGGACAAGGGGCCGTGTGGCCGTGGGCTGGCAAATGCATCCCGACACCCAGCAGCCCAGTGAGGAGCAGCTCCAAGTTCCTCCTCCACGGGAGAGAAGGTTCTGGGCTGGCATTGCTCAGCCTGGCCCGGACTTTCTTCCCTCGCTGAGCATCGTTCAGATTCAGCCTGACTCCGGTTGCTCGCGGGACCAGCCCCGCTGGAGTCACCGCAGGAGGCTTCCTTTGGCCAGGACTCTGCACCTCCCAGTCCGTCCTGTTCGCAGGGAGATGCCAGCGTCGGGATTAGCGCTTGGGCCGTGTCACGGCGTGTCACAGCCTGTCACGGCTCACCTCTGGCTCTCACCGAAACTCTCCGGCGCCACGGCAGCTCAGCCCGCTGCTCGGGATGCTCCCGTCCGCAGCTCCGGGAGCTGGGACTGCTGGAAAAGGCTCCCACAAAGCCCTGGGTGCAGGCTGGTGGGGATGGCTCGGAGCCATGGCCAGTCGTGGGGAATCGCTGCAGGGAGCTGCCCACCCTGCCTTCATGGTTCCCTCCGCTGTGGTGCTGCTGAGGCAGGCAGTGGGACCTTCAAGCCAAGGCGGTGAGCTGGCACAATGTCCCAGCCTGCTGGCACCTTCTATGCCACACAGCTGGCCATGATCTGAGGCCTGGCAGCAGCCCTGTGTTGGAGCTCTGCAGCTCGGAGCAAAGGGAGGTCACTGCCAGCATCCAGAGCTCTTCCCGTGGCTTTAGCCATCACCGGGCTACTGGGATCTGGTGGAGAGGTGGCACCAATGTCCCAGACCTCAGAACTTCAGCCAAGCAAGAGGCATGGGTGGGCTCTTGTGGGTATTGTTTGAGTTCTGGCTGGAGAAGACAGCTGCAGAGCTGCCACTGCCCTGCCCGCCCTTTCCTGGGTGTCTGCAGGGGAAAGCTCCCTACGCTGAGCTGCGGAGCCAGCAGGAGCTGAAAGGGTGAAGTGAAACAGGGCACAAGGGGCTCAGACCCTGAAAGGCTTTTCCATAGGCATGTGCTGTAGATGCCTTTCTCCAGCCCAGCCCCATTTACATTAATGAGGCATTTAACTCCCAAACCAGTTCGTGGACCCCTGCAATGTCACAGGCTGTCAGGGGCCCGGGCAGCCTTTAACCCACTCAGTGCTGGGAGCAGCTTTGGGCACCGTCCCTCTTCTCTGAGGGCAGTGAGAGTCACCTCTCTGGGCTGACATCCTGGGTCACGGCACCCCACGGGGCTGGGGACTGCAGTGCCTTGTCCAGCTGGAGCCAGGATGAGGCTGGGCTGTGTCTCAAATGAGTTTTCCAGAGAGGTTGGGAGTTACTGCCTATTGTCACAGCCTGGGCAAGTTTTTCATCCGGGTGCTCCCATTTTTCACTGCATTATCAGGTGGGATTCTGTCTGACAGGGAAACCATCCATCCATCCCTCCTTCCCTCCCTCTCTCTCTCCCTCCATCCCTC
The DNA here is from genome assembly GCF_015220805.1 of Pogoniulus pusillus. Classification (NCBI taxonomy): domain Eukaryota; kingdom Metazoa; phylum Chordata; class Aves; order Piciformes; family Lybiidae; genus Pogoniulus; species Pogoniulus pusillus. The sequence continues at coordinate 19,656,808 of NC_087276.1, read as the reverse complement.
CCTTCTGCATTTGGCTGTTCTTGTCTTTGAATCTCTCTTGTGCTGACTGTTTGTGCCAGTCAGGAAAGCATGAGAGTTGGGGTGAGTCTTGTATTCCACCCAGGAAAAGCCTTTGCCCATCAGTTTGGATCCTTAGAAGTTCTTAGGCAGCAAGTCCTGCTGTTGCAACTGGAGTTTGTCTCTGCACAGCTTGTCCTCTCTGGTTTTCATGGCAAGTGTTTGCTTTCCCTGTGGCTTTGGGTATCGTAGCCTCTACCCCGAGCCCTACATGCCATGGGGCCAAAGGGGGTCTGTAGGTTGGGGCCATCATCACCCCTACCCAAGAGTCTGGGCACTGTGACCATCACAGGGTCTGGTAGGGAGGCAGGAACATCCCAGGGCAGGGAGACAAGCTGAAGGCCCCATGCCTGGGGCTGGCCAGGCTCCCCAGCAAGCTCCTGGGATGTTCCCCTGTGTCCCCATGGGAAGAGCCCAGGGTTCCCACCCAGCCCTTGGAGCAGCAGTTGCAGCAGTGAAAGAAGAGATGCCTACTGCTGCCCCACTGGTTTTACTGCCTGTTGTTCCTGTAAACCCCAAGCTGAGTTTCTCAAATGCTTTGAGTTTATGATGTTTAGTGTGTGTCAGACCTGCTTCTCATACCATGCTGGGTAGTTGTCTGTGCCGGAGATGACTCAGGAGTGCAGCAGAGTTCAGTATCTAATGCATGAAGTAATGAAATATGAAGTAATCTCTTTCAGTGATTGGCTTTCTGCCTCCCAAGGATTATTTGTACCAGGAGAAAAGGTGCTGACCCTGCCCTGAGCAGCAAATGCAAAGACACCTGCAGAACACCTCTGTTCCGAATGTTCCAAGTCAGTGCTCGTGGCAAAAGGTACACAGCAGGACCCAGGTCCCAGGGTGTGGACTGCAGAGCCCTGGCAGCACTCTGGTGAGGAAGAAACTGGCTGCAAGACCTGGCCTTGCTCTGAAGGCCACTGTCATTTCCCCCACTGCTGTGGTCAGGACAGTTCACCCCTGTAATGCAAGGGGCAGGTGGCTCTGGTGACCTGTGGCTTGCATGGGCTGCTCTGGTGTCTGCGAGTCTGTTCTGCCACTGGTGCAAGGGGGCAAGTCCTGTGTAACCAGTGTGGTCACTGCTTGGTGCCATGTGTAGGGGTGATGGGAACTCATCTTGGTGCATTCCAGATGGGACTCTGAGGCAGCACAAGCCAAATTCTCCCCACTGCAGCCTCCAAAGACTGTCCAGGAGTGCAGCTGCCCGAAGACACCCCAAGTGCCAGTGGTTTTGGTCCCTTTTCTGGTTAATGCTGCTCTCTGAAAGGAATTTTCAATGCACTGGGGGCATTTCACCTGTTTGCACCCCCAGCTTCCCCTGGCCTGCTCTGAGGAGGAGCCTGGGGCAGGCACAGGCAGGTCCCACTGCCAGCATGGGCAATAACGACCATACTGTGGATTAAAAACAGGAAAAAGAGCCAAGCAGTTAGTCAAAAATATATCTTTATTTTTTAGGTTTATCAGGCACTTAAATAATTCAGTTAAAATGTTTTATTGCACATTACAGAACCTGCCTGGAGCCTTGCTGTCTTGTCTCAAGGCACAGAGAGGCCTCCTCACACACACACACACACACACACACACACAGAGGCTCTGAGCCACTCTTGCTCCACTGACCCCCAGGCAGATATCCCGGTGTGGGCTCTGCCCATCCTCAGCAGCTACTCAGAGTGCTGCAGGCAAACACAGGAACCGGCTACAGCAAGAAAAAGCCAGGTGCAGGGCTGGTAGCCTGGGGCTGGGCACTGCCACCTCAGCTGGATGCCTGAGGATCTGTCCCCAGGCATAGGCACAGGGAGCAGCCCCTGGCCTGCCCACAGTGCTGGGAGGCTCTGGCAGTGCAATGGAATGGGCACAGTGTGGAACAGAGGAGGCAAAGTGGGGGTGTGACAGAGCACCCTGCAATGGAGGGGGTGTAAGCAATGGGGGCGATGTACTGGTGAGGCAGGTGTGGCTTCAGCCACCTCTGTTCAAGGCCATATGTGGAACCCACGGCAGCTCCAGCTGCTGCTGGCACCTCCCTGGGCACTGCAGACATTGCAGGAGGGGAGCAGGAGGTTGGGCAGAAGAAGAGCAGGCAGCTGTCTCTGGGGCTCTGGGAAGCCTCCTGTGGCCAAGGCCCCATGATTGCATAACGAGCTCCTCTGAGGTTATGTTGAATGATGGCTTGAGAGGTGCAAAAGGAGCCAGCCTGGAGTGGGCAGCTCCTTACTGCCATCCAAGCTGGATTCCATGCCCTTTGCAGATGACTCTTTGGGGATGGCTGAGGTTCTCCTGCTCCAGCTGTGTAATAACTCACTCTATAGGCATATCTATGGATACCCTAACTTCTCATCTCAGAATAAATTGCTCCTCAGGCTGTCTTAGGAATGAAGTTCCCAATCAAAATTCGGCTTCAGAGCTTCCCTTTTCCCCAGCCTGTGCTCTTCCCCAAACCTCTGTCATGCCCATTCCTCCAAGGTCACACTGCACTCCTGACAGCCCCCAGGTTTGCCCCCAGCTGCACTGTGCTGTGCCACAGAGAGCCACCAGCATTAATACTCAACTTGGAACCAGGCTTCTGCTGTGATGCAACTCCTGCCCACGTGCAGTGGGTGTGTGCAGCTGGATGCTACGTGTGCCTCTGCCCGGAGAGCCACCTCAGCTCAGCACCACATGCTGCTGCAGCTGTCCCTGCCACGATCAGCTTGAGATGCAATGAGAGGTTCCTCGTGTTTCTGAGCCCTTGGCTTTGTGTCTGAGCTTTGCTCAGAGAAGCTTTGGCTGCAAGTTCAGTCTCTGGGTAAGAGCTGAACCGACAGCCCTTCAGTGCTTGTTTGGATGCGTGCCCTTCACCCCTGGGCGCGTGGGTCCAGCACCCACCTCTCGTTTGGCAGCTGGGTGGGTGGCTAAGCAAGCATCAGTGCTGCCCTGGCTCCAGCGTGTCGGGCAGCTGCTCGCTGAAGGTGCTCTCCAGCCGCAAAGTGCTGTAGTTGGGAGGGGGAGTCCTGGGCAGGGGGCTGCCCTGGGGCAGCGGCAGGCGCAGGGCGGTGTTGAAGGTGGGCAGGTCCTCGTCGAGGCAGACAGGGTTGTCGTGGCCTTGCCTCTCCAGGTCTGCAGCCTGCGGAGGCTTCCCCGAGCGCTGTCTCTTGCGGTCGTTCCACCACTTCTTTGCCTTCTGCCACTGGCGCCGCAGCACGATGGAGAGAGAGTCGATGAAGAAGACCTCCACGATCTCGATGACACAAACCACAGAGCAGCTCATCCAGAGGCCCAGCTGGCCCCCGAAGTTGGAAAGGAGAATGACGAGCTGCAGGGAGAGGAGAGCACAAGGTTATCAGCTCTTGCAGGTGCTGGACATGTTCATGGCACCATTGCAGCATGAGAGGAGGCTGCACCAGGCTGAGGCACCCAGGATGTGCTGTGAGAGCTACCAGATGTGGTGGGTCTGCCTCTTCACCATACCTGGTGCTTGATGCAGGGAGCCTGAGAATGTCCCCAGTGCAGGGATTGGGACTGGACGGTTTGGGAAGTGACCATGGATAAGAGTGCCATAAAGGGCAGGATCAGGCACCCCTGGGTGCATCCCCTGAGGATGTCCCTGTCTCGATGGGACCATTCCATCCTGTCTGGAAGGAAGACTTGCCTCTTCCCAGGGCTGACAAGGAGCTGCTGTGCTCACTTACTGTGTTGGTTGGGTTCTCTGAAATGAATCTCTCATTCAGGTCCTTGTAGAACACCATGAGGTTTGCAAGGTCTGTCCTGAGGAGACACAAGAGGCAGGTTGAGGGTTTAGTAAAACAATAATGTGAAATGCTCTGAAAAACTATGCCAGTAACCAGTTGGACCAGTAGGGCTGGGCTGCTCTAAGGGAGCTTTTTCCCCAATTGCCATCATTAGAGCTGCTGAGATTATATCTGAGCTGGAGGTGCAAGCTACAAACACATAGAACTCACTTGTTCAGCTTCTTGTTGAGTTTTTTTGAGTGCCCTTTGTCCCAAGAGAGAACTCGAAGCATCCAGTCCTGGAAAAAACAACAGAAAATGCTGCCTTAGTTGTGTGAGCTTGGGATGGAATCCCCTAGACAAGGAGCTCACCTCACACCAGCCTGTGTGGCAGAAGTGAGTGTGTGACAGGCCAATGTCCCTCCGAAGAGCTCCCAGCCCACAACCCAAATTTTAGTTTCAGGCTGAGTTCCTGGAGGGGAAGCCTTGGCATGGACAGTATGGACTGAGCCTGGTGCAGGAGCATCTTTGAAGCACTAACAAACACCCCAGGAGCTCCCTGCCTCTGTGCTGAACCTCTGGGTTTACTTAGTGCCTTGTGCTGCTGTCACGGTGGAGCTCAGTCAGGAACCAACCTCTGAGACAATGGATGGCCACTGGGCGATGCTGGTAGTGAGTGCCCACTCCTTGAAGCTGCAGAGAGAAGCAGGCTGTCAGTTGTGAGCTCGACCACGCCCCAGGCAGCCTTTCAGCTCTGGTTGTGAGCAGGACTTACCTGCAGGCATCTTTACAGATTTGCTGGCAGCCAAGCTGCTCCTTCACAAACTTCTCATGCAGTCTGTAGTAGCAGTACACTGCAAGGAGGGAGCAGAGGGGTGTGAGAAGGCAGAAATAAAAAGAACCATCTCTTTGCTCCCTCTGTCTGGGTAGGGTGTATATGGCCTTTGTGGCAATCACCTACATGGTGGGGATAAAGCTATTGACTCTAGAAACATTGCAAAACACCCTGAGAAGTGGTTGCCACTTGCTCCGGGCATGATCAGCTGCCTCACATGGTCAGGTCCTCCACTTGACACTTGTACTGTGCACAGATGAGCAATTAGGATAAGTGTCAGAAACAAGCCAGCCTAAGCACGAGAGGCAGCTCTAGGCTCTGCAGTGTGGGCTGAGACAGGTTTGCTGTCCCCAGCATGCTGTGTGCCTGGGGAGGAGCTGGGTGCAGGCAGGGCTGTGCCAAGCAGGGATGGTGCTGTGGAGGGATCTGACTCCATCGGGTGAGTGAGGCACATAGAGAGTGGGAGGTGTGGAGACACTTACTCCAGTTGGGGTTTTTCTTGTAGTTGCAGTACTCTGCCCCAGGAGGCAAGGGCTGGGCATACTGGGCGCAGCCACACGAATTCACCATGGCCTTCTGGAAGCAGGAGTGCAGGCAGATCTGAGGGAGATAAAGCAAGAGCTGGTATCCAAGAAGCACCTCTGCAGCACCAGGCACCAGGTTTGCATGGACCTAAGAGCATCCTCTGCTTCTAGCAGCAGCAGTAAGATGGATGCCATGTGTCCCTGGACCTTCAGGCTCTGTCACTACTGAAGCCAAATACAGGCAGTGCCGTGCAGGGTTTAGGATCTGGTGCAAGAAGCAATAAAATCCTCTCAGGGGGTTGTCTGTGAATGCCCTCACTGTCACTATGGCCACCAAGAGCTTTGGTGTTGCAGTTGCTCTGCCCACAGCCGCAGAAGAGGTTTTTGGTCTGCCATGGCACGTGGTGCATGAATCAACAGCTAGGTGTGGGAAGTGACTCACTGCTGGAAATGCTCACAGCCTCCACCAAATTGTGTCAGTGTACTCTGGGAGACCTGAAGTTGTAAGGATTAAGGTGGCAGTAAAGTCAGAGCTTGGTGCTAAAACGCTTTATCAGCTGCAATAAACAGGAGCTGAACTTCTTTTAACATCTCAGTCGTTTGGTCTTTTGCTGCCAGTCCCAGCCCTTCTGGGCACTGAGTTTTGGGGAAGCAGCTATTAACCCCCTGAGATCATGTCTATGTGCTCCTACCTGGCAACACATCACAGATTTCAGGTACAATACCCCATAAAAGGAAAGCTCTGCCGGGGCACAGGCTCTGCAGCAGGCAACTGCTGATGTAATTACAGCTCTTCAAAAGGAAGAGTGCCAGAACAACTGACACCCTCCAAGAGGACCCAATTACAGAAACCATGCAAAATTAGTGGAAACTTACTCTGCAAACAACCATTCTGCTCTCTGGACACTGATTAGATGGTATCTGTTACTCCTGGAGTCCTAAAGGTCACAATTTCTGGCTTCAAGGGTTACTAAGCTGCAACATTTACTTGGCCAATATTTTCCAGTCTCACATTGCTTGAAAATTGCCTAATGAGCTAATGTTCTCTCTTTATCTAGCAGGGTGCCTAAGGGAACTTCAAACACAAACCACTTGGGAATAAAACTTTGGATTTTAAGAAGTGCTGTGGCATTTTGCATCAGTGGTTACAAGCAGTGAGCTGTGCCTGGGCTGACTGCAGTCTCAGATCCTGAGCTACGCAGTATTGCCAAGCTTTTTATGACGGCAGTTCTCAAGCACCTGATGAAATCCAATGTACCAGGCTTACCTGCAGTGAGTAGCTCTTGTTATAGAGATTTTCCACTGGTATGTCTGCTCCAGTCTCTGTGCAGTCACTGTAGGGCTTGCTCAGCTTGCGAGACCGAGTCTGAGAAGCAGAAGAGAACAAATCTTGGCTGTTGGAGGTGACAGAGAAACCAAAAGATCTAGTGGCAGTTCATCACAACTCCGGGGCTTAGGTGATAGGGCAGGGTGAGCAGCATGCTTATGGTTTTCCATCTCAAATAATTTGTCAACCACTCATCAAAACAAGGGGAGCTTGTTTGTAATAGCATGTCCCAAAACACTGCTCTGGCTGGATGACCTGCGGGGCTGCCATACCCATCGCAGGGAGGGCTTTTCACACAGACTCATTCATATGTATGTTTCCTCCTGTGGCAAGGTCCTAGAGGCTATGCAGGGTTTATCCTGGACGTGTGTGCGTTTTCAGGCCAGGGGGTTGTTGATTGGGGAGGTTGTTTTGTTTTCCGTGAGGCCCCACACCTTCCCCAGCTGCTGCACTTGCTGCTCCTGCTCTCTGCGTAAACCGGCAGCACTCGAGGCTCCACTAGTGCTCAACAGCACCTCTCCAAAACCCCTCCACACCGAATGTTTGTATCTCCCTCAGACCTTGCTGCAGGCAGAGCTTGGCCCCTCCTCTCTGACGGACGCTAACACCTTTTGCTGTTCTGCAATCGCTGCCCAGAGAAGGCTCTGAAATGCCAAGTCATGAACGCAAAGGACTTTTCCAACCTGGTTAATTCTGTGAAGCGTTGTGCCTGCAAGGTCTGCTGCGAGTTGGGATGGGACCCTTCAAGTTCGGGTGACATCACCTGCTTCCTGCAGACCTCTCTCAGCCCCGAGCTCTTACTGCAGTCGTCTTCCACTTTACAGCAAAGAAAGTGGCCTGAGAGCACAGGGCCTGTCACCCATTCCAGAATCCATTCACCTCTCTTTCTCTACTGAGGTTAAAATTGAGGGCTGCTCCTCCCAAGGAGCCTAAGAAATGTCTGATTAGCTTTAAGGCAGAGCTCCTGAGTCTATAGGTCACTGAGGTCACACCTGACAGCATCACCACTTCTATGTACAGCAAGGGAAGGCTGCAGGCACGTGTGGTGCAAGGTAGCTCTTCAAGAAAGATGCTGAAATCTCTTTAGAGGGGACACAGGAAAACACGGGAGAGATTAGAGATGGACTGCTTCTGACAGCTGAATGAAACCTGCTTGTAATGTGCTCCTGATTTCCACAAGCAGCCCAAGGCCAGGAGACTTGCCTCAGCCTGCTGCTGCAGCAGGTGATAGATCCTTTGGACTGAACTTTTTTGGTAATACCTTTCACTCTTCCGAGAGCTTAATTGTTCATTTGGGTACTGAAATCATTCCCAAACTAAATATTTAACTAAAGCACTGAAACTCCTACCAACCAATGCCTTGTTTGCATTCCAAACATCTTGGAGCATTTTTGGAGGCGGGGAGCTCTGGTACACAGCAGAAACAGAGCAGTGAGAACCTAGACACTGCCGTTGGCACTTGGACACCAGAGACGGCCAAGCTCAAGCTGTGGCAAGCAGCACTGCGGGGCACGTGGCTGTTTGTGTTGGATGTGGGTGCAAGGACTGATCCAGCACCTCAGAGGTGCAGCCCTGACTGTCCCTTGGCAGCCTCTCTGCAGTCTCCCTTTACTGGCACAGTGATCACCAGCTTTTGTTTCGAGTGCAGAAACTGCATCCAGCTTCTCCTTTGGCTGTTACAGGATGCTGGGATGCAATTGGATTACTTCCTCATGCCAAATCTTTTCAACACTGCCATTCAGCTGTGCTCAGTCTTGGTTTTTTATACTCTATGCAACAGCCCAGATCTACTGTGCCAGAGAAGTGTAACACTCAACACCGAGACTGCCTGCATGGTGTAGCAGTTGAAACAGTCTAGTGAGCCTTGGCCTCCTTCACATCGTTCTAGCTCTGACACCTCCTGTTCACTGTGTTTGTCCCCACTGATTGGATCAAGCAGCTGCTGCCCCACTTTTCCAGACAGCTGGAAGACAGTTAAGTATTTGCTCGTTTTAAGACCATCTGCCCTGTTTTTAATGCCTTTTCTAATGCGTGGACTATCTAGCAGATATCTGGCACACCCAGACAGGACAGATAAGCCAGCTGGATGATGCATCTGACCCTACCATCAGTGAAGAAAAGGCAGAATTAAAACGCTCACTTAACAGCCCATCCAGATGAAAGGGGAAAGCTTGGCATGCCCCATGGCACTGCTTTCACTTCTGTGCCATGGGAAGGAGCCCCTTGGGTCAAATACCTCATCTGCACTGCACTAATTGCAGAGATTTGGAGCTGCAGCTCTCCCTGACCTTGCTGGCAGCTACAGCAAGATGCTGCTGAAGGCAACACAGCCCACAAGGGTTTTTCACATCTGGAAGAGCAAGAAAACAAGATTCGCGTTCTCAAAACTAACTGGTTTTAGGTGGCTGTACTGCAGTCATCCCTATGGACTTGGCCCCGATGAGGGTTACTCAAAACCTGTGCTCACTCCCCTCTGCCCCTAGAACCTGGGTGGGATGCAAACTCTTCTGCTTATTGCTAAAGCAAAACGAGGCTCCTGACAGCATATTTAGGTGGCTGTGAATTTAGCTATGAAAACAGCAACCAAAGAATATCCCCTGGAGAGCCAAGGGGTAGAGGGAAGGGAGCATATACAGCCTCTGCACAAAGGAAAGCTTTCATCAGAAAAAGACTATCACAGGGCTTTCCTCGGGGCACTTCAGCGGCTCAGGCGTGAGATTTTAGACACCTTCCAACTGCTGACCGCGTTCAGACATCACATTGGTTCTATTTCCACACAGTCCAAGGGAATGCTGCCCAGCACCCGGGAGGGAGGTTACTGTCACTCACAAAGTGCATCCCGATGGAGGTGGCTGCCGCTGTCTCGATTTCCGTGCCGATGTCTTCAATGAAGGGGTACTCATCTTGGTCATGAACGATGATCTTGGCCCCCGTGGATGTCACCAGGAAGGGGTTGTAGTCCGCCTCGTCTATGTACAAAACAACCTGCAATCCTGGAGAACAGAGACAAGGCAGAGGCAGAGTTACACCAGAAGCCAGAGACGTTTCCTTCTGGTCAAGGAAGGGAGCACAGTTTAATCGAATGTTATCTGGCCTCAGGCAGAGCTGCGACAGCCAAGCCGAGCTTTGCAGTGCTAAACTGAGACACTTGCGGCAAGTAATGTCCCTCCGTGGCCCCAGGTACAGCAAACAAATAAAGTCTCTGTAGAGCGCGGCTGAGACCGACTTCAAAAAGTTATATAACTGGGAAGCAGCCGTTTCAGAGGGAAAACATTAGTGATGCAATGATGTTATCTTTGTATTCCCTGGCAATGGTTTGCACTAGTTCAAACAAGCACTTCCCCAATCAGCTCGCACATCTAGAGCCAACACATCAATCACTCTCCAGCAGGATCCAGTTCTCCCAGCCGCTCATTATCTAATGGCTCCTCCGCTCCTCACCGTACTCGCTGCCACCCGTGGAGGTGCTCAGGACGGTGCCGTTCTCACCGCTGTTGAAGGTGTAGCAGTTGCCGTGCAGGGGGTGATGGAAGCGAGTGAAGTGCCTGAAAGACATCAAATGCCATTGCTCTGTGTTTTTAACTGTGGGAGAAAAGGAGCAGATCTGGGCTCTGTGTTTCGGCAGAGGGAGAGCAGGACCAGCCGGTTCTTTCTTTTTGTTTTCTTCCCAAGCAATTTATTTGGCTGAGGACCGAGAGCCTTCTTAATGTCCTGAAACCACAGGGGAATGTGAGCTGGTGCAACAGCGGTAGGAAACTAAACATCCAGGAGGTTTCCACGTAGGGATGGGGGCTGAGAGGGTTGGGAATCGGATTTACAGAACGAGCAGGAAGGTGGCAGTGGCGGGGAGCAGGTCCTCTTTCCTTCAACAGCCAAGTGTCCAAAGGAACATGGACATCTCTTTTTTAGCAAGATGTCACAGCCACTGCCACGCAGGGGAGGCTGAGGACACTCCCTCGTGACTCAAGCCCATTCATGTCCTCCCTGTGAACATCCCCTCCCACACCACCAAGAAGAGCTGTTATGCATTTGCAGGACCACAGACACAAGCAAAATGCCTCTAGGAAGGAGAGTCACAGTGCTTTATGCACAGCCACCCTGCTGAACCCCTGTGCAAGCACAATCTCATCCCAGAGCTGCGCAGAGGAATTTTGCCTCCACCCTAGCGCAGAGGGGTGAAAATCCTGCTGCCAGGACACACAATCATCCCAGTGCCACAGTCACAAGCACATAGACTTGATCCTGCCAAAACCCAAGGCTTTGTCTGAAATGGGTTGATCTGAATTTAGCAGAACACCAAGAGAAACCAAAGACATAATTGTCTTGGTTCATTTTAAACCAGAAACTTTTCCTGCTGGAATTCAGCAAATCTCAAATGATTCCTATGTATTAGGTACCTGGAAACAAGCTGCTAGGCTGGCAGGTATGTTCTGTGCACTGACCTTTTGTCACAAGAGAGGCCATCAAAGAAACATGTCAGCAGAAGGTCATCAGCAGAATAACTGGCTTGTTCTTTCGTCTCCAGGGGAATCTGTGCCATGATGTTCATGTAGTGCAGCTTGTACCACTCCTGGATAGCATTGACGCCAGAGCTGAACGTGTAAAGTGCACAATCGCTGCTGTTGTTTGCATCACACTGAAAATGACAGAGGGAAAGCAGCATTTCAGGTGAAATGAAGTGATAGCTTCTACAAGGTACATGTGATACCAGTTCTCCTCCACAGTAATAACCACGTGTGGAGTTACAGGAGCACAGAGGGGCTTAAGTGATACAATCACATTTCAGGCCCAAAGGGGAGGTCACAAAAGGCATTAAGTCTATCTGGGCACACTTCAGGAAGAAGAGAGTTGGAGACCAGTTTGCAGGCAGCTGCAGAAGCACGAGCAGAAAAGCAGGTGGAGTGCAAGTCACTATAAAGCAACCTAAGCAAGCAATAAGGCTGGTTGGAGGGATACCAATCCAAACCATCCCTTTGCTGCCCCACAAGGAACTTGCTGGCCAAGGAAGGATGGCACTCACCAGCTGAAAGCCAATGATATCATTTGAATCCCCAGAGTTCACTATGGATGAATCCTTGTGGAAGACAGTGCCCTCTATTTTCCTCTTCTGGCCACTGTGAAGGTCAGTTGCTGTCTTGGAGAAGTCCTCAAACTTCAGCAGAGGGATCTGTTTGAAGAAATCACTCCCGGTGCTGTTCCACTCATCCACTGACCGCCGCACCTTGGACTTGCCCTCTGAGAAGCCATAGAAAGTCTCCAAAGCTTTTTTTGTCTCTTTGTCCAGTTCAGATAAATAGTCTTTCATGGCACTGTACCTGCATTGGAGACAGCATAAGTGACATCCCACCTCACCTCACCACCCACCTCCAGGCTTTCACCCTCTGCACTGCGAATCTCTGCTCACTGAACAATTCTTTGTCATGGGCTCCATCTCTCTCTCAGTACCACATCAATTGCCATTGGGTGGGCGGATGCAGCAGTGCCATTGGAGAGAGCTCAGAGCAAAGAGCAGAAGAAACAGAGCAGACTGAAGCACAGAGAAAGGCCCCACAGACTCCCAGGCTCCTTGCAGATTGTGTTAGCAAGCCCCAGGAGGCAGAGCATGAGGAATTGAGACTTCTGCACCTGTGCTAAGAGACATGGAAGAGATGAATCATCTGGAAGGACCAGGATGAAGATCTGGCAGCAGAACAGACATCCATGTAAAGTGTGATTCGAGAGGAGAAAAAGTAGTGTTGATTGATAAAGTCAAACTATCTTATAAAGGAAACAAAGAGGCAACATAATGATAGATGTTCCCTATCTGTCTGTCAGGAGATGGTGTTATTTACAGACCTGGAACTGTGATTCTGTGGAAAAGGGAATTTGAAGAGAACCAGGGAGCTGACCAGGGACAGTGTGGAGCAGAAAACCAAAGCAACTGAGCCTAGCTCAACAAGAGGTGCATGTAATAACCCACACGTGTCTAAAGAGGAGCAGCAGGGCAGGATCCCTACTCAAAGTGCTGTAGAGGAAAAACTAATGTTTGGTAAAAATGCCGATGAACCACAACGGGGTGCAGCAGGATAAGCTGGGGAAAGGATTTGGAGCCGAGCTGGTGGCAGCTCGATGGGTTTGCCCGAGGTCTGAGGGCTCCCCTAGCCTCCCTATCACCTCCCGCCTTACTTGTAGGGGTTGATATTGCAGATGGTGACGGCAGGGAAGGGCAGCTTCTGGAACTGGACAGTGACAGAGACCGAAGCGCTGTAGTAGTTGAGCAGCAGCTCGGCGCACTGCCATAGGATGAGCCCCACGGCGCTGAGCGTCAGCAGGATCCAGATGAAGCGGCGCAGGCGGCCGCGGGACACGACGATGCGGCGGCAGCCGTGCGTGTTGGTGTTCAGGCAGTACCAGCGCATCAGCTCGCTCACCGTCGGCGCCTGCGGGCCCCGCACCGGCAGCGTCTTCTTGATGCGGGCCGTGATCTTCTTCCCGGGGGCCATGGCACTGGCGGCACCTGCGGGGAGACGGACCGGGAGGCTGAGCGCGGCGGGACAGGACAGCGACGGGGACTGAACTTTCCTACCGCGTTAACGCCGGAGATGTGCTGTCCGGCTGCCAGTCGTGAACCAGCATCCCTCGCCCCACCCCGTATTAAAAAAGCCTATTCGTGGGGAAATCGCCCCGCCGAGCAGCCGCAGTCGCCTTACCTCGGCCGCCCTCAGGGCCTGGCGGGTGCATACTGCGCTCCCGACCCCGGCGCTGCCGCTGATGGCAGGGCGGGCGCCAGCCCCGGCACCTACCCCTGCCGCCCGCCCCGCCCCGGCCCGGCCCACCTAGCTGCCACCGCCCCCGCTCCGCGGCCTCGCAGCGCCACCTCACGGCAGCCGCCGGGGCTGACAGAAGCAGCTGGTCCAGGCGGACACCCCAGCCAGGGCACTAGGAAGCACAGCAAGCGGGGATCCCAGCGGTGTCACCGGGGGCGGCATGGCGTGGGGCCAGCCCGCTCCCCGGCGCCGTTTGTGCCACAGGGGATGCAGACGGGATGGAGATGGGATGGGGACGGGAGGCGGGCGCGGAGGGCAGAGCGCGGACGGGACGCGGGCGGGGAGGGAAGGGCGGGGAGAGAAGAGCGGGGAGGGAAGAGCGGGGAAGGGACGCGGGCGGGGAAGGCGGGACAGGGCGGGACTCCGCCGGACCGCGCCCCGCCGGACCCCGCCCCGCCGCCGGGCCAGCACTAAAGATGGAGGCTCTAGAGCGGCGCCTGCCCTACGTCAAGATGGCGCCCTGGTCACGTGAGAGCGCGCCCCGCCCCGCCCGCTGCATGGCGGCGCCGTGAGGCAGCGAGCCCCGGCGGCTGCGGCCCGGCGGGCGGGCGGCGGGCAGGCGGCGATGCGGCGGCCGGCAGGTTGAGCAGCCGGGCGGGGATGCGCGCTGCGCCGCGCAGCCATGTCGCGGGTGAGCGGCCCTGGGCCGGCCGGCAGCGTCAAGGAGAAGCGCTCCTTCAGCAAGCGGCTCTTCCGCGGACGGACGGCGGGCGGCGGCGCGGGCTCGGCCCCGGCGCCCACCACCACTTCCCCATCCCCGTCCGGGCGGTCGCTCGGCGGGTTCATGAGCCGCGTGCTGAAGACCCTCTCCACCCTCTCGCACTACAGCAGCGAGCCCGAGCCCCGCGGCCCGCACGCCCCGCGTCTGCCCCCGCCGCAGGCGGCCGGCGGCCTGGGCAGCTGCTTCCCGCCGGGCCCGCCGCGCAGCCCCGAGCCCCCGCCGCGGCCCGCCGGCTGTACCGAGGCCGTGCCCGGCGTGGCAGGGCTGCGCAACCACGGCAACACCTGCTTCATGAACGCCATCCTGCAGTGCCTCAGCAACACCGAGCTCTTCGCCGAGTTCCTGGCTCTGGAGCAGTTCCGCGGCGGGCAGCCCCCCGCCGCTCCCAGCCCCGCCGCCGACGGCCCACCGCCCGCGCCCGGCGAGGTGACCGAGCAGCTGGCGCAGCTGGTGCGGGCGCTCTGGACGCTGGAGTACACCCCGCAGCACAGCCGCGACTTCAAGGTGAGCAGGGCCCCGGGCGGGGCGGGGGGGGTGGCTGCCTTGGCCCTTCGAGGCTGGAAGGCCGAGCGTTAGGTGGCCGTAACCGGCCCGGCCTCGTTCCTCTGACACCGATCCTTCAGCACCTTCCCTCTGCCGTGCAGGGACTGCATGGCCTGTGGGTGTGTGCCCCTTGTCTGGCCGCAGGGCTCGGTGCTGGGCTCCGTGCAACATGCTGGAGGCTGCTGTGGCAGAGGTCAGCCCTGCCCGTGCCGGCGGTGGCAGCAGAAATCCAGTGTCCCCGTGTCACACGGTCCCCCTGGCTGCGCTGACTGCCAGGACCTGGTGGGTCCTGGTCACTGCTCCAAGTGCTTACAGGGTGTGGAAGCCCTCCAGCCTTGCCATGGCTGTCAGAATAGTTCCGGACAGCTGCTCCAGCTTCCTGGAATCCTGGAGAGACAGACCTGGAAAAGCAGACGTCCAGCTGCCTGTGGCCTGGCCAAGTGTGTGCCCATACCATGGAAGTCATCCTCTGTGTCCCTGGGGTGAGCCCCTGCCAGCGGGGCAGTACTGCTGCCATGGTTACCACAGCGGTGAGGGCTGGTGGCAGCTTTGCTGTCTGTGCTGCTGGAAGTGTCCATTTTGCTGTTTCATACCTCCCTGATGCTGCCGTTAGAAAAGTTACAGCTAATTGTGGTGGTGGTGGAGCCAGCAGCTGTGAGTGTGCATGGGAAGAGGAGGCTGCTGAGAGCTGTGCCTGGCAGCCTCCCCTGGGAGCTTGGGCTGGTTTAGGAAATGCATTCAAGGAGTAGGAGACCACAACCTCCAGTTGTTCCCAAGTGGTATTTAACACTGCAGCGTTCTCACCATGGAGCACTGGCTTTGCGGTCCAGCCGGGCAGTGCCATCCCCTGCCTTGCCATAGGCAGTGTGTTCACCCCAGGAAGGGTTGTGGCAGAGGCTGTGGTCATCTCCTCTACGGGATGGAATAAGAACCAGCTGCTCTAGGAGTCCTTCCAGACCTACCTTGCTTCTGGAAAGAGTAAGAGTCTCAAGAAGTGTTATCATAACAGCAGTTGCCTGGCAGATAAGACTTTGGCCATGCAAGAAAATGAGAGTATGAGTGGTGGCTTCCACACCCCTAACTTAAAGACCATTGCTTTAGGGGAACTGGAGAGAGGATGCAGAGGTTCATGAAATGCAGCAAGAACATAATTCACGCCTTCTGGGACTGCCTGCCTCTGTTCAATGGGGTGTGGCAGCAGGGAAAGACCACAGGCACCATCACCTGCTCTCCCTTCTTGTCTGTCACATACTGGAATGTCCAAGAGGCTCTTGAGGTGTCAGCAGTCTCTGGCATCCTCAGTTGCTTGGACTGATATGTGGCTACCACCACCTCCCTTGGCTTCTCCTGTATGTTTCCAGGCTGTGGTGTCCACCCTCAGCTGCGTCCAAGTGGGGGTGTGCCCAGGGCAGGCTGGCTGCTTGCCTTGGAAGGAAGGTGCTTGCCCTTTCTCTGGGCCACCTGGTGCTGGTGGGGGCTGTGACAGGGACGTTTTCAGGAGCCCATTGCTGGAGGAGTGCTCAGGGAGCTGCTTTGCTGTGATTTTAGTGTATTCAGTCCTGGCAGCACCACAGGGCACCTGCCTTCATCCTGACCCCTCACTGCTCTGAAAGTGCTCTGGCAGGAAAAAAAACCTGAATTTCTCTTGAGTGGCAGCAGGAATAAAAGGCTGCAAAAGCAGGATTCTCTTCAGCCAGTGTGAAAATCAAAGGGAAGGGCAGACCATGTTCTAGGCCAATATGTGCTGTTTGTGCAGGTAGGAGTGGCAGAGGGAGGACAAGAAGCAGGTCTGTAGATTAAATTAAGGTCATGTACTGAGAGGGTTTGGAGGGAGAGAGCTTTCCTGCTCCTTGGGGATGTAGCTGGAGCCCATCAATCTTCTACCCGCCAGCTCCCCTGGGGGTTGTAAAAAGCATCTTGCTGAGGGGAGATCAGGCCTCAGCAGGTCCTGCTCAGCGCTGCGCAGCATCAGCAGCCCTCATCCTACTCCCGAGGACTTCGTCATTATGTCAGGTACTTGTCTGGTTCCTCACAGGGGTCAATTACGTTCAGTCACAAATTAGTGCCTCTAACGACAGTCAAGTAGCCTGAACCTGCTGTTAAACTCAGTGTTCTTAATTAATTATTTTGCAGCAGCAGATTTGCACAGTTAATTTAATGATGCAAACAACAGGCTTAGATTTGGGAAAGATGAGGATCAGTGTTTTCATTCTGGAAGCTGCTGCTTCTCCCCAAAACAAGACAAACAACTCCTCAGGCCTGCTGTGCTTAGAGGGCATTGCTTTAGGGGTTCTTAAGGGTGAGAATTGCTCTCAGGAGAGTGACTCTGTGCTTTCACTCCCACAATAATAGCCATTGGCAGTGGCACTTCTTTGGTGGTCACAAAGCTCTTTAGCTGCCATGCTCAGAAGTCTGCATGTGTTGGGGTATTTGCCTTAGTTTCCTCTTTTGACACTGACTGCAGCTGGGTGAAGCCAGTTCCTGGTTCCTCAACACTCATCTGCAGGCACTAAGCAAGTTTTAGGATAAGGGATAATACTGATCCTTTTGCTTATTCTTTTGCCTGGTTTCTTTCTTGGGATTGAGGAAACTCTGTCTCTCTAAGTGCTTGTAGGCAGAGGACTTTGAGGGGCGAGTTTTGAGGTGCTCTTTACCCTTAGCTGCTCGTTCTTAGTAGCATTTTCTCCCTTTTTTGGGTCTGTCTTCAAGCAGTAACCCATCCCGAGGGCTCAGGAATCACATAGAGCTGCTGCTGAAAACAAGAAAAATGCCATTAAACCCTGAGGTTTGTTTGAAATGGTTGGGTTGTAATGGCAGGGCCAGGAGAGCCTTGCAGGAAAGCTAATGCATGGTGAGGGCAGGTGAAGGGTTCACCAGCCAGCAGCTGGCACAGCACTCTGCGCAGGTCTGCTCAGGAGCAAGGGACCTCTGCCAGCTTTTGCATTTGAAACCTGACATTCTCTCTGCCATGATAATTTCTTTTTCAGTAACTTTTATTTCCCTATCTGCAGCACAGATCTGTGCAGAGTGCTCTCCAAAGTGTTTGCAATGGCTTGTCTTCGAGGTGAGGATCTGCTGTGGGAAGGGCACCAAAGAAGACCCTGGGGGTGTTTGCTCTGTGGCAGCAGCAGAAGTGCAGCTGGAGTTGTGTATCCCCTGCTGCTACTGCTGTGGAGGTGCTTGCTGCCCAAGGTCCTGGGCTTTGCTTGCTGCAGGTGCAGGAGGCTGAGTGGGCACGAGATGAGGAACATGGGGCAACAAAGAGTGTTCATGAGAGCTGCAGGAGCACTGGGAGGTGGCTGGGGAGCAGGAGGTGTGGTGGGAGGTTATAGCAGTAGGAGAAGGTCAGGGAAAGGTGGACTGGGACTTGAAGCAGAGGGGTTTGTTTTTTTGGGTAACAGCCCAGGACTAGGAGCAGAAGGGAGCCCCAGCAGCTCTTCCTGAGGAGGTGATCCAGGATGTGCTGGTGGAGGTGATGGATGGTGGTATTTCGTTGTGCCTTGGGTGACTTCCCTGTGGATCCTGTGCTCAGCTGCAGTTTGTTTAACAACCCTTTTCTTTCGATTGCTCGTGAGCTTTTATTTTCCTGCTTAAACAAAGCTGCTGCTTTCATAACAGGGGCCAATATTGCAGCTTGTGCTTCCTCTTTCCCCTTTGTGATGGTGTGACAATGGTGACAAACATCTATTGTATAAGCAGTGGCAGGGCTTTGGGCTTGTTTTTTTCCAGGGAGCTGTCCCGTTCTGCCTGCCTGCAAAGTTCCTGGGAGTGTCAGACAGTGAGGACAGAGCAGCCTTTGTGGTGGGGAATGGGTCTGTGATGCTTAGGGGTGATACTGAGGGTCTTAAGGGAGAAAGATTTTTATTTGAAACTATCTGGGCTTGAAAACTTGTATGTGTTTATCCAAATCCTCCACCTTTGCTTTGGTGTGATGGTTTGGGAGTTTCCCACCTTCCCCCTCACTCTTATGAGGTCACTCAGACTAGACTCAGCTGGCTGGAGGTTAAGGAATGAAGCATTATATTTACAGCTTAGCACAACACACAAGCAGATGTTTACAATATATTACAAATCTATACAGCTATATACAGAAATGTACAAGTTAACAGTAATACAGGAACACAACTCTCCTCCCAGAAATCAGAGCCCTCAGGAGGGGCTCCCAACCGCCCTTCCATCTTCTTTCCACCCCTCTACCTTATCCCTTATGTGCAAGGTGAGTTTGGAGGATCAGCAAGGGGGATTAGAAGCAGAATTGAGTTACACAGCAAAAGCCCAGGGAGAAAACACAGACACCTACTCCAACAGACTCTCACTCTGTCTTATCTGTGTTTGTGTGCTTGTTTTTATACATCTCAGCAAGCCTGTGAGTGGAGTAAACATCACCATTGTTTCCTTTTCACAGTTTATAACCTATTTTTTTCTCATTAAAATACTCCACTTTACCTCAAACCAGCACACTTGGAGTTCTAGTCTCTCAGACCAGATCATCTGTAGATGATGAGGCTGTTTGGAGGCTCTCTTTGTGGCTGAGCCAGCTGCACACTGAAGCATGTCAAGGTAAACAAGACCCTTTGCGTGTCAGAGATGTGGCAGTTGCATTTTTTTGCCCTGTAAAGATGCAGACTGCCCTTATTTTCATGACCTACAGTGTGTACAGCAAAAACATAACAACTTGATTGAGTTGGATTATCAGAATTAGATCTGAATCCAGAAGGAATCCCTGGTAGAGCAGGGATTATTGTGCTGCTTCCAGTTCTGTTTATTTGCTTTCAAACCTGTGTTTAGTGTCAGGCTGCGAAGTGGCTGTGCAGCTCTTGCAGTTTCAAGAAGCTTGTGTTTTGGAAATGAACTCAATGTCAACATTGCACTTAGGACAAGCAATCTGTCAGCTTCTGATTGCTTCTCTCTGAATTGATAAGGAACTCCTGAATTATGAAGGAACCCCTGCAGAGTACTGCCATGCTCAGCATGCTGTGAATGGGGGCGGGGGGGCTGCTATTTTCAGCAAGGGCTGCTTGGTGGTGTTTGGACATTGGAAGCCCTCAGTCTTGCCCGTGGAGCTGTCAGCCACCAGCTCTCCCCCTCCCGGAGCCTTGGTGCCTTGCTAACGGGGCCAGTTATCTGTGAAATGGGATCCCCTGTATCATGTCTGATTATCCTGCTCTCTGCCTAGTGCAGCAAGATTCTGGACAGTGCCAACTGCTTATTCCTAAAATATTTCCGTGGAGAACAGCCTGTCCTCCCTTTGCACAGAGAGCTGGAAGAGGAGTACGAGTGCAGGACCCTGCCCTCCTCTTCCCTTATCTCTCAGTCCCTGGAGTTTTGGATCCTGTGTTCCTCCAAAAGGGCTTTGCGTGGGGACGGGTAACATGGGGTCTCGAGGTGCCTCTTCCAGTTCAGTGCAAGAGCTCCCAGTGGAAGTGGGGAGGCTCAGAGCTGCTGTGACCTTTGGGATTGACACACTTAGAACAAAAAGCCACTTCTGCATTTTCTGCATCATTGTTGTGACCCTTCTTGACGTGATGGGAAAGTGTTTTTCTCTTCACTGGGATCACAAAGGTCTTTGGCAGTCCTTCCACGTTAGACTTTGCTTTTTGTGATGTTAATGATCAATAAGCTGCAAGTCCCTTACTCTGTGGGGTTTGGTTTGTTTGTTTTCCTTTGTATTTCCTTGCAGCTTCTTTACTTCTCCCACACACAAAGCCCCTGAGAATAGTTTCCTTGCCCCGAGATCCTGGTTGCCTTCAAGCAGTGTCTGATTCACCTGCTGAGTCTGGTTTCTGGGATTTCTGGTTGATATTTCAAACTTTGATCTGAGTAAGTGCAGCAGAAGGCCAGAAGTTTGAGGCTGAGGGTGTTCTGCTGGAAGGGAAGCAGAAGTGGTGTGCCTGCTCAGCTCCAGAAGTCCTGGAGGTGGGCAGAGGGAAGGGGAAAGCAGGGAAAGAGACTCTGATCTGCAGCAGGTCTGCGGCCCCGCTGCTAGGTAGCTCAGGGCTGCCTGGATCCCCGTTTGGGGCTGCCTAGGTGATGGCACATTGCTGCCAAAACATGGTCTGCGGAGCTCTGAGGTCCTCACTGCCTCTGCAGACCTGCATGTGATGGAAGCACGGAAGCTGTGCCGTGTCTGGCAGCTTGAGGGGGTGGTGGAATGTGTGCTCTTCAGCAGTGGGGTCGGATCTGTGCGCTGCTCTGTGCCCAGCCTGGCATGCTGGCATTCAGAAATGGCCACACGTGGTGCCGTCGAACCCGTTTGTGCCTCGGCCTGGAGGTGTGGCTGCTCCAGGCACTGCGTGAAGGAACCCTTCTGCTCATCAGGGCTATGCTGCAGAGCATGGCCAGGCTCGTCTGAGCAGTCAGGATTTGTCCCTGAGACAGGGACCCATGTTCTGACCCTGGACGTGAGGTAAGACATAGAGGAAGCAGGTCAGATACGAGTCGGTGGCTGGAGCAGGAGCACCTTGGGCTCCCCAGCCCAGGAGCCTGTCCTCTGCCCCAGCACTTCTTGACTCCCCTTCACACTTGTGGCACTGCCCCACTCCATCTCTCACTCTTTGGAGTCCCACTGATCCCTCTGCTAGCAGAGCAAGAAAACAAAGTCTTTTTATAGAAGAATATTGATTTCTGCTGTGTTTGAGGATGAGCTCCCCTGGCAGCCAGCACTGACTCCTGGCAGCACCTTCCAGCAGACAGGGCTCCTGGACGGGCTGGGGAAGGAACGTGCCTGTTTGAGAGTGCAGCAGCCACCTCCATGTCTGGCCCCCTTACCCCGTGGGACAGGCTGAGGGTGCTGGACTGTCTGCAAGCCCCCTGCCCGTTCCCCTGTGCTCCATGGTGCTGGGCAGTTGCCAGCGCTCTGCCCGCTGGTGCCCACGTGGAGGAGGGAGCACTGTGTGTGCCCGCAGCAGCCTGGAACGTGTCGCCCTGGCAAGCTTCACTTTGTCCTTAACGTGTTGGAGAAAGGTGGTTAATCAGGATTAACTAAAGCTTCAGGCAGAGTGAGAGTGGCTGCTGGCTGAGGACAGATGTCAGGCAGGGGTCAGTGGGGTGGTGCCTCCTGTCCATGCTCATTAAACACATTGGAAGGTCCCCTCTGCTCCTGATGTGCTGCACTCTGCCGTGTTTCCCTTGTTTTATCTTCTTGAAGTGTAATAAATGGCTGTGCTTGTTTTCCTCTCCGTGGCAGGCAAGGGGCTGGCTGTGCAGGAAGCTGTTCTGTGCCAGCCCTGGGGACAACTGCTGCCCTGGGAGGTACCATGCTCTCCCATGGGGAGCTGCCTCTGAAGCCTGGCACCTCTGAGATGCTCCATAGGGCAGAGGAAGAGTGTTTTGTGTCAATCTGGCTGCTTTGACTGACTTACTGTCTTCAAAACTACATTTTCCTGCCTTTTGGAGAACTGTGATAAAGCCTAGCCAGTGGATATCTCCTCTGCCCCAGTCTGGAGCAGCCCCACGGCTGGTGCTGAGTTCAGGGGACTGTGAGCCTGGCTGCCTGAGATGCTGTGGAGACTTTCTGCTACCAAATGCCAGCTCCTTTCTATGAAGATGGGTTTTTGGATGCTGATGCTGCTCCAAAGAGGCAGCCAGCATCACAGTGAGTGTCTGTGGAGCGGGGAGGTTCATTGCACTGGGTCTGCCTCCTCTTTTCTCTGCTGTGTTCAGCCTGCAGCAGCTGAGCCAATGTATCCCAAGTGCTGGAAGCTGCACGGGTGTGTTGGCAGCATCTAGCAGCAGGGCTCTGCCCAGAGAGAGCATAATGGGCCCTGCTGGCAGTGACTCTTCTGGCATGTTCACCTGGGCAGAGGATCACTGCTGGCCTTGGCTTTGTCCTCAGCCTGGGCATGAAGAGAAGATCTGAACTGCACTGCTCACAAGTATTGCTTTCCTGGGAAGGAAGTCTCAGCAGGGAGAGGAGAACTGGGAAGGACTTCAGGGAAACTTCTCTTCTGTGAGGATGCTGAGCTCTGGCCAAGAAGCTGTTATGCTGCTCAGGAAGGTTGTGGAGTCTCCTTCTCTGGAGAGATTCCAACCCCACTTAGCTATTGTGATGCTTGGCAAGCTGCTGTGGGTGTCCCTGCTTGAGCAGGGGGGTTGGACTGGATGATCCCTTTACAGCCCCCACCTCCCTCTGATTCTGTGTGTGGTGGAGGGAGTCATTTGCATGAACACCTTCCATGGGATGTCTGCTGTATAAGCTCCCCAAACACAGAACTCTGTGGGTTTAAAAAACACAAAAAAAAAGTGGCTGAGCCCTAACTTGGTGCTGCTGAGCGACAGGCAGAGAGCAGCCTTTCCCTCCTGCTCACGTGTGCCATTGTGTTAGGTCTCTAATGAGCTGCCTTCATCCCTTCACCGACAAAACCCCTTCCACAGCTGCTTCCTACCAGAGACACCCTGGAAAACAGCAGTCTGACATTTTCCCTTCAGTTGTCTTTGTGAGCTGAACAATAACAGCTGCAGGAGGAGCCAGGAGTTAGCTCTGTTTGGAGTTATTTATTGCTTCTAGTTAGAGCAAATAGCTGCATGACCATGAAACCTTCCTTGGGCTGATGGCAATGATAGTCTACTATGGATCTGCCCTGGATGGGCACTTGTTTGGTTCCAGGGTGCTTGCATTAGGGGGCAGAGAAGTGGATGTGGTCGATAGGAAATGATGGAGGTTTTCCTCTCTTCTGGTGCTACCTCTTCCATGCAGACTGCTGTCTGCCAGTGCTTGCACACCTAGGGAAGGGAAGATGTTGCTGGTGTTGCTGGAGTGGTTTTGCAGCGGAGCTTCTCGTGAGGGAATCACATCTGATATTTTGTAGTGCTTCCTGAATTGCTTCCAGTGCCTCATGATCTGTCTCCACAGACAGCTCCTTATCCTTGGTCCACACCTCAGTAATAGCCAGTGAGGGTCTAGACTGGAATGATGTGCCAGTGCTACTGGGAGAGAGGAGATAAGAAACACTGACAAGGATTCCTGAAGTCCTTAAATCTGTTTCCATGCAGAACCCCTCACACCCTCTATTTTACTGGAAATTCCAGATTCACTTCCTCCTAGCAATACTGGAGACCCTTTTATCTCCAGCTCTGTCTAGACTAGGAGTTAGTGGGGTGGTAGCACCTGTTGGCTAACTTCACTGAACCAAACTGGAGAAGCAGCCAGCTCTCGGCACGGCAACTGCAATGCGTTAATGCTGCCTCTTAACACTTGCTGCAGAGAGCTGGGGGGGAGGATGGGTTTCAGTGCCTCACTTTCTCTTGGGCTTCTTTGGCCAGCTCACTGCTGAGAATGAGCTTGGTCTTGTGATCTGGACCTGCCCATGGTGGGATACTGAACACAGCTTGGTGTGCTGGACCGGCCCAGCGGGAACAGGCAGCTGAAAAAGGCAGGGAAAAGGCAGGAGTGTCACTGCAGAGGCAAGGAGGGCAGTCCTGGAGCAAAGATGGAGTGAGGTGACCACTTCAGATTGGAGCAAAACATCTGCTTCACACTTCAGTGATGGATTTTTCAGTTTTGAATTTGACAGAGTAATTTAAGGGCTAAATTGAGTTTTCAGTGTGTAATGTTGAGCAGAGATGATGTTGGCTCCATGTACACATCTTCAGTTCTTCCCTACACCTTCCTCTGGGCCTGTTCAGCTAACCACAGCTGCTGTCAGTCTTCTCTGCTTGCTACAGAGAGTTGGGATATTCTGAAATACTGTTTTTTCCTAATTCTAGGTCATGAAATGAGTTTATTTGAAAGGGACCTTAAAGATAACTTAATTCCAACTCTTTGCCATGGACAGGGACACCTCCCACCAGAGCAGGTTGCTGTATGTTAAGTGTTTAGGGCTCAGACCAGGGTCTGCAGGTGTCTTCACTGTGTTTTCATGTGCTCATATCATGGTACCACAGGATTCTTTCACAAAGGTTTCCGCTGACAGAGGGCAAGAGCTCTTCCAGATATCTCCAGGTCAAAGAGGCCTCTGAAGAGATTTCAGGTCAATTTTTGGGTCATATTTTGTCACTTATGTCCTACCAATGGATCTTGCTTTGCTCAACAGTGACTAGAAGCAGAGAAGGTTGTGTGGTGCTCTTTAATCCCTGAGTCCCTACAGGAGCTTCTTGTAGTTTTCCCCAGTGAGTCGACATGCAGCAGTGTCCTGAGCTCCCTGCTCACTGAGCAGCAGGCAGGGCTGTGCTGGGCTCACCCTCAGAGCTGCAGATGTGAGAACTGCCCGTGGGCTTGTGCAAAACTGTGCTCCCATATTTTGTGTGGAAGGGTGCTGGTCCTGCCAGGCAAAGGGCAGTAAATCCTTGTCAGAAAGGCTTGCACATCTGTAATGAGAGCAGATTATTTCTGCTGTCCCTTATTTTCTGCCTTGAGGCAGGTGGACAGATTATAGAGGATTGAGTATGTGGTTATCAGGCCTCTCCTGTCTCGTTCACCACCCTCCCCTTCTGGTGACCCCATTTTCTGGAGAGATAAAGCAAGCAGCCCAACCTCATTTCTCAAATCTCTTGCAGAGTCTGATTAGAGAAACCAGGAGCTGTGGGGCCATGGACAGGCTCCTCTCAGGGCTCCTGGTCTGCTGCTGCCTTCCCCTGGAGGTCTGGCCCTTGCACTTTGTCTGGTCTCTGCTGGTGCTGCTACCCCTTTTTGGGGATCATCCTCCTCAAGGAGGTTTGGGTCTCGTCTAAGCAGCTCCCTGCCTCCATGAGTGTGCTGAAGGAGGTGGATGCAGGATGGCTTCTCCTGGTAGTGTGTAGCATGGGGGGTTGGAGAGTAGCTGCACTACTGAATTGAGCTTTGCTATGAGCCTGCTCCTTCTGAAGGAAAGCTGCCCCATGAGCAGCTCCTGGCTGCAGCCTAGTGCCTTCTTGGAGAAACAGAACTTGCTGGTGTCTGCTGCCTGGGAAGGAGCCCTGGCTTGGCTGCTGGAGTCAGCCCACCACTGCATGCTACTCCAGGGACTATTCCTGGTGAGTGTAGGTGCCGGTGCCTGGCTCCCGTCCCCCAGTGATGAGTGTTGGCCAGCTGGGTGTTGTGGAAGTGGTTGAAATCAGAGAGCTGGAGCAGAGAAAACACTTGCTGATGTTGGCAGTTATTGGGGAAGATGCCCTTCCAAACCCTGATGTGGGAGGAGGAGGTGCCTTGAGGAAGGGCCATGTGCGACCTGGCTGGAGAGCTCAGAGCAAACGTCAATGTGATGAAAGGCAAAAGAGCTGCAGGGCAAGGGTAAACCTGCAACGGGCAGATTTCACTTGCTGGTGAGCTTCAAGCCCTTCCTGTTTGTGTCCAGAAGAAAAGCAGGTTTGAGTGAAGCCCTGAGGTGAGGCAACCCTTCTGGAAAGGCAAGAGTAAGTCAGATGTGTTCCTCAGGCTCTTAGCATGCATCTAAAGCAGTGTAGTTGAACATCTCCCAGATGTGGCTTGGCTGAGTCCTCCCTTGGTTGGTGTTTGCTGGTCCAGCAGTATCCAGCCTGTCCTGCATTACTCTGATGTTGGTCACTTTGGTTCCTTGTGCTTGCTCCACCTCAAAGGAAGCTGCAGTGGCCTGGCTGGGGCGGTCCTGCCTCCCTGTGTGCAGTATCAGGGCAAGCTATGCTCTGTCTGGGATATTTAGGGTGAGCAATTTGGACGTTTGCTGCCTCGTGGAGAAAATGCCACAGTGATTGCCCTGCCTGTCAGAGGATGTCTGAGGCAAAGGAGGCTTCTTCTGGCCGCCTGGTGTTGGAACTGGGGCACTGTGGAGAAGCATCTGCAGGTTTGATCTTGGCTGATTCCTGGAGCTGTATCTTAGCACTGAGCGTCGGCATCTGTTTTGGGAGTGAGCTGGGCAAGGCTGAGTGGGTGTAAGGATGCTAAATGCTTGCTCTGCTTCTGTTCAAACAGAAGATTTTCTGAGTCGAGCAGGTTCAGCCCCTGTGGCACATGGATGGGAGTGATTAAAACCAGCCTCGGTTCCATGTTAGTGTGGGAGGAGAGCCTGGCATGAACTTGCCTTGCTCTTGACTTGTGTGAGGGTACCACATGCTTAGAGCTCAGAGGAGATGAGCATCAAGTGTGCCATGAACACCTCTCTTGAAGTGATTCTGCCCATCCTGACCACTGCTGTAACTTTTCTGCTCTGCCCAATGGGACAGCAGCAGCTGCAACTCTCCTTGTGTGTGGGGTTGCACATGTGAAGGGGGACGTTCGGCATGGCCACATCCCACCCAGAGCTGGCTTTGGGTGTGCTGCCACCTCTGCGTGGCCGTGGCTGGAGCTTGGCCTCAGTGCTGACAGGCTGTCTCTCTGCAGAACATCGTGTCCAAGAACGCCATGCAGTACCGCGGGAACGCGCAGCACGATGCTCAGGAGTTCCTCCTGTGGCTCCTGGACAGGGTGCACGAAGACCTGAACAACGTAGTGAACTACAGCAGTGTGCCTCCGCTCAAGGTAGGGCAGCTGCCCGGGGATCAAGCTGGCAGAGCAGCTGCAACTTGGCTGGTGTCTCTTCTCCCTCTTGGCTTCTCAGCTCCCAGAGCTCAGATGGAGCAAAAGCTGGAGTGCAAATAGTTTGCTTCTGGCCCTTTTGCTAAGCCCTGATGAGTGCTGCCCGATGCAGTCACTGGTGAATGGCCCTGCGTGGCTCGGCCAGAGCTGCAGAGCTCTCCTCAGCTGCTGGGAGCTCCCTGCCCCTGCAGGACTGCCCCTTGGCCTTCACATTGCTGCATAACCACCCTGTCAGCAGAGCAGGCTTGCTCATTAAACATCTCGTGACCGTTTTCTGGCGAGCTTAGGCGAGGAGGGCACAAATTCAACCAGGGGTCATCTGGTGCAATGTGCCTCCAGGTCTGGGGCTACTCCTAGGGTTTGACTCTTCTCTTGCAGCCACCGCTGGAGGATGATGTCCTGATGGAGGGACCAACCTTTCCAATCAGCAGTACTTTTGTGCAGGAGCTCTTTCAAGCCCAGTACAGGTAGGATATTTGAACGTTTTGAGGTGTTATTGCCTGTCCTGGTGACCCCAGGACAGTTCTACTCTGACACTAGCTCCCGGTATGTCTGAGAGTGGGGTCATTAAGTTAATGGCTGGCTCTGAATTCCTGCTGAATCAAACCTAACTTAAGGTCTTGCTCCAAAGGAGGAGGGGAGATTTGGTATATCCACTGAAAATCTCCAGTGTGTCCCACTGCTTCATGTTCTGCACTGCAGCATCCTGAGAGCAAGTCAGTGCTCATGCAGCAAAGCCCCAGGACAGCTCGGTGTTGTGAGCCTTACCCTGGCTGTGGGAACCTGTGGCAGGATCTGGAGGTGCCTGGAGGCTGCTGGGGAGTTACAGATCCCAGGTGGATCTCAGGCAGCTGGCACAGTTTCTGTTATCTGGCACTTGGGAATTCTGAGCTGAGTCTTTTGCTGTCCCTTCAGGGTTTTCCCATGAGTTTCACATCCTTCCTGGGAAGTGAGTGTTCTAGTTTCAGAGCTAGCACGAGAAACCAGCCTGCTTTCTAGCCTGTTTTCCAGTGCTCTTTGATGGCTAGGAGATGGGCAGATGTAAGGATTTTAACTGCTGGATTCTTGTCCCTCTCCTTGCCCCTTTCCCTTGTGGAGAAATTTCATCCCTGGGGTAAGGTGCAGCTTCACTCTGAGGTGAGAGCTGTGTTCTCTGGAGTTCTTCCATTTTCTTCACCCGCCCCCAGTAAGATCCTGCACACCCTCAGTGCTCGCTCTTTCCTGTCACCTCTCTTCAACACAGAACATTCCAAGGCCCTTCTGTTATGGAGCCACTGGTGGGGAAATGCTTTGGAAGGGATGTTTGTCAAAAGCCAAATTAGGTGTCTGCAGAGAAGGCTTTTTCCTGGCCTACCCTGTAATGAGCTTTGAGACTGATGACTTTAAAGGGCCCTGAAAGGCAGGAGCCCTTGCTGACAGCACTGTGTCTGTGCAGGCTCTGGGGAGGGCTGGTTCTGGTGGAGAAAGGAGCAGGAGGAGGCAGACAGGTGGTGATGTGGTGGTTTCATAGAGGCACATACTGGTTTGTGTTGGAAGGGACCTCCAAGATCATCCAGTTCCAACCCCTCTGCCATGGACAGGAACACCTCCCCCCAGCCCATGTTGCTCAAGACCTCATCCAGCCTGGTCTTGAACTCCTCCAAGGACGTGCCAAACAGCTTCCCTGGGCAACCTGTTCCAGTGTACTCATTCCTGATGAAATGAGGTCTAACTGCCCTGGTCTGATACTTCTTCTAGGTCCTCTCTGACCTGCCCTCATTGCCAGAAGCAGAGCAACACCTTCGACCCTTTCCTCTGCATCTCTCTGCCGATTCCGCTGCCTCACACCCGGTATGGAACTGCCTGCACTCGACGCTGGCTGCTGCCTGTGCACGTAGCGTGGGTTAATTTGCTGCAGAAGGAAGAGAGGTGTCAGCAAAAATCTCTCTGCAAAGTCTTTTAAAAAAGATAGATAGGACCATATGGGGCTTTAATTTTTTTGCTTTGCAGGTAACTTGGGAAATGGAGCTTTTTACTTGTTTCAGAATGGCCCACCTCACCCTCTTTAACTTCCTGTAGAATTAATTTGAGGGAGGAAAAATTATCTTTGATTCAGGTAAACAAAATATTTTTGCTTCTGACTTAATTTACAGAACTTTAAGATTAAACAGAAGGGAATGAAACCTTTTTTTAACATTCTTTGGAACAGTCTCGCTAATCACTCCAAGTTCAAACAGTGAAGTTAAAAGCTCTTCTGCAACATATTTTTGCTTCTTTGAAAGACAGCTGTTGGCAATAAACATAAAAGCTCCAGGGAGGGGAAAAAAGGGCAAAACAGGTAAAAAGTTCAGATTGAAGACAGAGATGCACAGTGAAAACTCCTCCTTGTCTAGATAAGCAACTCCTGCAGCTGATGGCTTGGGTGCAGAAAACTTGGATAAGTTTAAGAAGCAATGGCAGAAAGTAAGGCAAGGACACATCAGATGTGCCTGTGCCACCTTTTGGTTCAGAGGTCCCTGCTCCAGCAGTATGTGGATGCTGAGTGGGCTTTCTTAGCCCCTTGCCACCCTACTGTCCCTGTACCCAAGGCAGGGCTGAGTCTTGATGTGTGACCTGGAGCTGCTGTTCCCTGCAGTGCTCTTAGAGCACTTTAAGGTGTTGGCCTGAGACTGTCCTAAGCTGCATTAGAGGATCTTTGTTAGAAAATTCCAGTGGTCTTGTAACTGAGAGTCTGATTTCTTACTTTGGGGATCAAGTGACACAAGGCTGTGTGGTGAGAAGGGAGGCTTTGCAGGTCAGACACTGGCCTGGCTGTGGCTGAGCACAGCTCCTGTGTCAGATGGATCTGGGCTGCTGGGAGGGTGCTGTGGCTGTGGGCAACCTGACTGTGGCTGGGCTGATCCTGGGTACTGCCACACGTGCCCTGCCCCAGCAGTGCCTCATACTCTCCCCAGGCCCCTCTACGTGACAGTGGTGTACCAGGGGAAGTGCTCTCACTGCATGCGCATCGGTGTGGCCGTGCCCATCTCTGGCACAGTGGCCAGGCTGCGTGAGGCTGTCTCCTCCGAGACCAAGATACCCACAGAGCAGGTAAGGAGCTGCTCCTCACCCATGTGCCCTCCAACAACAAGCAGCCTGGAGGCCTTCATCCCATGTTGGGTGTGTAGGAATGGAATTTCAGCTGAACAGCAGAAGCAGTGGTAGCAGTGGGGTTTATGCTGTTCCCTGCCCATTGGCTTTTTGAAGCCTGATGATGTTGGGACTGCCATCAGCGCAGATCTTCTGCCTGGTCACATGGTGATTTGTGCTTGCTGATGGTGAGGGAACCCACCATACACCTGTGAGCAATCTCTTTGCAGAAGGAGCTTCAGGAAAGCTGTTGGATCCCAGCAGATGTTCTCCATGTGCTGCCTTTACCCCAGTGTCTCATGGCAGCCCTGTCCCCGCTTCCTCACTCCGGGCTGAGGCCAGGACGTTTTGAGGAATGCCACCTCTTAGCAGAAAAATCCTAGTGGAGAGACAGGGCACTTCAGCTGGAGGAGGCAGGAGCAGTTTAACGAGCTCTGGCTTGCTCCTGCTGCCTGCAGATTGTGCTGACAGAGATGTACTACGATGGATTCCATCGCTCCTTCTGTGACTCTGATGACCTGGACACCATCCACGAAAGTGACTGCATCTTTGCCTTTGAGACCCCTGAGACCTTCCGGCCCGAGGGCATCCTCAGCCAGAGAGGTGAGGCAGTGCGCTCCACTTACTCTGCACCTCAGGTGACCAGGGCAGGGAGGCTGCTTTAGGAAAAAGAGCTACTTGAGAGTCAAAGCCCACCAAGTATCTGATGTTCTGGTGTATTGATTTCAGCTCTGACTTTGTCCAGACTCATTCCAGCAGGTTTAATGGTGTTGTCAGCTGGGAGCTTATCAAGCAGCAGTGCAGCCTCCTTCCTTCCTCTGACCAGGCTGGTTGAATGTGAAATCTGTTGTCAGGTTTAATTTACAGACCTGCTAGGGACCAGATGAAGCCACTGAAATTGTGTTGTTTAAAATCAGATTGCCAGTGATGAATAAAGAGTCTGGGGAATGAACAAACACCTTCTGTGCAAAGCTCAAACCCCCTCAGCTCCTCTGCATCTTCCCCTGGGTGAAAGGCAATAATTACATCTGGAGTAGATGGAGTGTAATCAAAGGCAGATTTTATTATTGGGAGTAACAAGTGGAGTTTCTGTCACTTGAGCTTTTCCTGTGGGCAGACAAAACTCTGAGTGCTGTGAACTCAGCTGAGCACTTGCCTGGCATTTCTGTCTGTAAAGAAAGAGTCCCTATGAAAAGGAGCTGCTCTGAAGCCTTCCTCCAGCAGATCAAAACGGTCTGGATCCCATTCTGCAACTGAAGGAGGGCTTCTGGAGTGGGGCACCTGGGCACTAGCAGCAAATGACTTCATGCTTGCTCTCCTCTCATTTCTCAGGAATACATGTGAACAATAACCTGAATAACTTGAAATGTGGCACTGAGCACTCCCGAACAGCAGCTTTCTCTCAAGGAACAGGGAAGTCTGGAAGACTGGAACAGTCCTTGACTAAAACATCAGCAAGTGACAAGATTGTGCTGCTGGTGTGTAACAGAGCATGCACTGGACAGCAGAGCAAAAGGTGAGTGGCACAGCACAGCCAGAGCTCTCTTCTGGCTGCTTCCTTAATTGGCTTGGGTCTCACTGTGTGGTGGAAGCAGAAGGTGAAGTAGGGACAGTTCCTAGAATTCATTAACGAATGTAGCAAAACATCCTTGGTTGTGGTGAACCTCCCTCAGTCCAGTGTTAGTGGAGAGTGGGGAATGCAGACCAGTCTCTCCCTAGAGCTCTCTGCTTTGGGGAAGCACTGAGCATGTCTGGCCAGATCCTGTGGAGGGGGAAATTTTCAAAAGGGGCAGAGGGAGGTGAGGAATGGCTGTGGTGAGTACAGACTGAGGGCGAGCTCAGCCCTGAAGCTTGTCCCAAAATACCCTAGCCAGAGTGCAAAGCTCTGCAGCCTGGGGCAAGCTGCTGGAGCACAGAACAGGACACTCTGCAAACATGGGCAAAGTAGCTTCCCTCAAAGCTGAGCACCTCTGGAGACGAGTTCTTACCTGCCTGGTGGCTGGGCAGTTCCACCCGGAGTGGGCCAAGCGAGGAGGAGAGGGGCAGAGTCGGAGTTTGGGGATCTGATTGCTGAACAGAACAATCTCTCACTGTTGCTCCTTCCTGTAGGTTTGGCTTGCCCTTTGTGTTGCATCTGGAAAGAACAATTGCTTGGGATATCCTGCAGAAGGAGATTCTGGAGAAGATGCAGTATTTCCTACGGCCTGCAGCCTGCCTGCAGGTGAGCCCAAGAGTTCCTCTGTCCTGAGACTGCCAGCTCTGGGACATGACCTCAGGGGGAGGCTATTTGCTTGGAGCACTGCACACCCTGAACTGGCAGCTGCCCAGCATTTCTTTGTACAATAATGTCCCAGTTTGATGTCTTAGTCTTTGTCTGTTTGCTGGAAGGTGCAGGTAGGGTCAGACTGATGTGATAAAGAGATTGCATGCTTCACTTCCTTGCCTCCGAGGACTACTTGAGGATTAGTGCTGCTGTCTGCACTGGAAATGCACTGCTTGGTGGTGTTTGCCTGAAAGAAAAGCTGAAAGTTTGCTTAGTGACTGCATGCTCCTGCTGAGAGTTTCCTCCTGGAACAGATGGGTGCAAGAGGCATTCTTTCTGGTGGCCATTGTTGGGTTACAAAGCTCCAGTGGCTCTACCCCACCCTCTGCTCTGCTTGCTGTGTGCATATTTGATACCTCATGCATTTGCTTTCTCATATACCAGTGTTCTAGGATAAAGTGTGCCAGCCAGTGCTGAGAGCAGCTTTGCCCTTGGGGAGGCTGGCTGAGGGGCACTGAGGTGTCTTCTTGTTGCAGGTTTGCCCATTCAGCCTGCGAGTGGTCAGTGTAGTGGGCATCACGTACTTGCTACCTCAGGAGGAGCGACCTCTCTGCCACCCAACAGTGGAAAGGTGAGTTGGTCCCTGCACAGTGGAAGGGTGGCTTGGTGCCTGCTGCCCTGAGTGGGAGAGCTTTGTCAGGTAGGAGCTAGCTGTGCAGCCTTGCAGGAAAGGGACAGTCTTTGTGGGGATGCGTGAATGCGTGTCCTCAGGAAGCTGGGTGAGGATTACTCAGCTGTGTGCCAGCCCACCTGGAGTCTGTCTCCTCAGAAACAGAAGAACAGAGTAAAACTTAGGTTTTGGTTTGTTTGTTTTTTTAATAACATTTTCATTAGAAAGGGCCAGTGTGGGCTGCCAGCTGTGCCCTGCTCTTTGCTGTATTGATTCCTTTTACCCCTTTGCAAACCTAGGCTGTGAGGGAGTGGTAAAAGGATGCAGGGCTCATGGGCAGAAGTTAGCTGCATGTAACAGAGAAGGTTGGCTGCAGAATGAAAAGTGATGTAACTTCTGTCTGCTCTTCTCTGCAGGGCATTGAAGTCATGTGGCCAGGGGGGAACTGCTCATGTGAAATTAGTGGTAGAATGGGACAAAGAGACTAAAGATTAGTAAGTATGAAGTGGAAAACCTTCAAGTGTGTTCACCTCCAGTGTGGTGCTTGTGTAGATTGTACACCCTGCAGCAAATGTGAAAACCCACAAACTCTATGCTCTGGCCCCAGTCTGCAGGGACAGACTGGAGCTGGGAGCCAGACTTGCTCCCAGTTAGAATCCTTTTCTCTGGAGCTGAAATTTTACACTATGGAGCAGGCTCCTTCCCCACAAATCATACTGTGTATGGTGTAAGGAGGTTTGTGGGCAGTGAGTAGCTTTTTCTGTCTGAGATAAACTGGAGCTGGTGCCTACTGAAGCTATGTACCTCTGTGCTCAGTTGTTTTACCCTGGCAGGATCTGTCCAGCTCTGGGGACCCCAACACAAGAGAGACATGGACCTGCTGGAGTGGGTCCAGAGGAGGCACCAAGATGATCAGAGGCTGGAGCAGCCCTGCTGTGGGGACAGGCTGAAAGAATTGGGGCTGTTCAACCTGGAGAAGAAAAGGCTGCATTTCAGTGTCTAAAGGAGACCTACAGGAAGGCTGGGGAGGGACTGTTTAGAAGGGCCCTGAGGTGACAGAACAAGGGGCAATGGTTTGAAACTGGAGCAGGGCAGATTTATGTTGGTCATCAGGAGGAAGTTCTGCACAATGAAGGTTGATGAGACACTGGAACAGGTTGCCCAGGGATGTGGTTGAGGCCCAAGGCTCAACCCCTGGAGACACTCAAGATTAGCCTTGCTGTGTCCCCGAGCAGCCTGTTGTAGTTGGATGTGTCCCTGCTGAGTGTGCAAGGGGCTTGGACAAGGTGACCTTTGAGGGTCCCTTCCAGCCCAATGCACTCTGTGACCCTAATCTGCTGCCAGTCAGCTCTTACCTAGGTGTGCTGACAAGAGCTGCTGGCTGTGCCCCACAGCTCCTTGGCTGCTGGTCAGGGGTTGGCTGCCCTGGTTAAGTGTCTTGTCTCTGGTGCAGCTTGTTTGTGAACACAGAGGAGGAGTACATTCCAGACTCCGAGAGCGTCCGCCAGCAGAGAGAGCTTCACCACCAGCCTCAGACCTGCACTTTATCCCAGTGTTTCCAACTGTACACCAAAGAGGAGCAGGTAGGGGCAAGGCTGGGCTGGAGGCCTGGCTGGGCCATGAGCTGCTTGAGTTTCTGTCCCCAGCAGAGCAGCTGGGCTCTGCCAGCTGGTGGTGGCAGATGGGTGCAGGAGTCAGTGTCTGGCCTGGGCCACTGGAGGAGCAGTGGTGCGGTGGGAGCTGCCTTGGACTTTGAACGCCAACACCCACTTGTGCCTCTTCCCTGTAGCTTGCCCCAGATGATGCGTGGCGATGCCCACACTGCAAGCAGCTGCAGCAGGGTAGCATCACTCTGAGCCTCTGGACTTTGCCCGATGTTCTCATCATACATCTCAAAAGGTTTAGGCAGGTAAGGTTGGCTGCAGTGCTGATGGGGGCTGCTGCTCAGCCAGGCAGTGACCTGACTAGGCCACCCCTTATAGCAGCAGCTCTTCTGCAGTTCCTCTCCTGGAATTTTGCCCTTCCTCAAGCACAGCCACTGCAGCTCAGGTTGCCCTCTGCTTACACAGGAAGGAGACCGAAGGATGAAGCTCCAGAACATGGTTAAGTTTCCCTTGAGTGGCTTGGACATGACTCCTCACGTTGTTAAGCGCAGCCAGAGCAGCTGGAGCCTGCCATCTCACTGGTCACCCTGGAGGAAACCTTATGGCCTTGGAAGGGATCCTGAGGACTATATCTATGACCTATATGCTGTCTGCAATCATCATGGCACCATGCAAGGGGGACACTACACAGGTAAGCACCCTGCAGTGTTCTTTTCAGAAAGGAAAGGTTTGGGTTCCTCTGTCAGTGTCCAAAACTTCATCTTACTTGACAGAGGGGCCTAGCCCAGCAAACAAGAGCTGGCTGTGTAATACCAGAAGGCTAATTCTTGTGACTGAGGAATGGAACAGTTCCTGTTGACCTCAGATGTCTTACTGCATATTTCTTTCTCTGCCACTCCTATTTTCCTTCAGAATAAAGTCCTGGCCTTTAATGGTTCTGGCCACTTGAGGCAGAACTGTGGTAGCAAGAGGCTGTTACTCATAGGAAGCTTTTGCACTTAGGCTGTGTGCACTGCCAGTTCATGAAGTCCTCTTTGCTTGTTCCAGTAGCCCCTAGAGCAGCCAGAGACAGACAGAGTGACTTGGTTCTAGGATCTGTGTGGTTTCACACAGCAGCCTGGAAAATGTCTTTTTTCCTTTTGATGTGCTGTGTGGTCCTGGCTGGGCTCAGTCAGGAGGTTCACTGATGGAGGCAGACTGCCATCAGTAACAGAACGTGACATGACCAGAGCCACCCCAAGCGATGGGGTTCTGTTCTGGGCAGTGGTGCTGGACAAAGGAAAGCATAAAATATGAGCTGTAGGTTGTATCCTGGCGACCTCAGGCTCAGTCTTGCCAGTCAAACTTGGAGGAGCATGCGTTGTGTGAATTAATGTGCTCCAGAGTCCATCAGCAGATAAGTTTAAGTTCTTCTACAGCCATTCCAGAGGAGGTAAGGAAGGTCTGACAGCCCTCTGCTTCCTCCCAGCATATTGCAAGAACTCTGTTGATGGTCAGTGGTACTGCTTTGATGACAGTGAAGTTCAGCAGCTGTCTGAGAATGAAGTCTGCAAGCAGACAGCTTACATCCTCTTCTACCAGAGACGCACAGCCATCCCCTCGTGGTCTGCCAACAGCTCTGTGGCAGGTAAGCCCCACTGGCACCAGCAGTGGTGGTACTTTGTCATCTGTGGGTACTTTGTGCTTCTGAACAATCTACTGCCCAGCTCTGCTGAAGCAAATACTTTCTATGCCAGCACTCTGAGGCATGTCCCAGCCTGCTGCTGTGCACCAGAGGCTGTGGAAAGCTCCCACCTAATTTTGCTAAGACTGGTTGTGGCCAAGAAGGGGAACTGCCCTCCACCCCCTGGGTAGTTCTGCACAAAGTGGTCCTTGTCCAAGCCACAACATCAAACCACAATTGGCCCCTTCCTTCTAGCAGCGCCACTGGCTTCTGGTTGGCAGCCCAGTGTCAGCTAAGCCCAGGGTGAGCTTGGGCAGGCACAAGTGTGAGGTGACTGTGCCTGACTCTGGGTGGCCTTCCAAGGTGTGGGTGTTCTGCAGCTGATGTCTGTGCCTGGCTCCTTGCAGGCTCCACCAGCTCCTCACTGTGTGAGCACTGGGTCAGCCGCCTGCCCGGCAGCAAGCAGCCCAGCATCGCTTCGGCAGCCTCTTCGCGGCGCACGTCCCTGGCTTCCCTCTCCGAGTCGGTGGAGCTGGCTGGGGAAAGGAGTGAAGATGATGGTGTGTATTCCTGGTGGGGGGACACTAGGCCATAATCTCGCTCTGTAGGATCCCTGCTGAGGTAGTTACAAGGGTCAGTGACTCCTGCCAGTGGCAGAGGCAGGCACTCTGTCAGGAGGAGCAGGTGGGGCCTGGCACGGGTGAGCTTTTCTCTGGTGTAAGAGGATGGAGAAGAGCAGGACAGGAACCTTTCAAAGAGAATCAAAACTTGACAATAAATGCTTTGGGTTGGAAGGCATTTCCAAAGGTCATCAGGTCCAACCTCCTGCAGTCAGCAGGGACATCCTGCACTAGAGTAAGTTGCTCAGAGCCTTGTTCATCCTCACCTGGAAAGATCTCCATGGATGTGGCATCAACTCCCTCTCTGGGCAACCTGTTGTGTTCCGGTACCCTCATGGTGCAGAACATGTTCCTCACATCCAATCTGAATCTGCTCTTCTCTCATTCCAAACCATCACCCTCATCCTGTCACTGCAAATCTTTGCAAACAGTCCCTCTGTGGCCTTCTTGTAGCCTGCTTCAGGTACTGAGAGACTGATATTAGGTCTCCTTGCAACTTTCTCTTCTGCAGGCTGGACAACTCCATCTCCCTCAGCCTCTCAGCCTCTTAGTCAAGAAGTTCTTGTCCCCATAGTTTTTTTTCTGGGTTTCCTAGCAGCGCCTGTGCAGAGGTGCTGGCATGTTGCAGCTCAGCAGAGGGTCTGATTGTCCAGCTGAAGAGATGGCTCTTTGTGTGTGCAAAGAGCTGCTCAGCCCCTGGCTCTTGCCTGACCCCTCCACCTGGTGCCTTGTAACTTCTGAAAATGTGGAGCTTCCTGGGTCATTCTGAGCATTGTGAAGTGGGTACAGACACGTCCCTGCAGCAGTTGTGACAAGTCAGGTCTAGCTACAGGAGTCAGACTGCTGGAATGTTTATGGGAAGTACAAACATTGCTTTGTCCAGAGAGGCATCAGTAGAGCGGGGAGCTGGAGCTCATGTAAGGAGACAGGAGCCTTGCTTTAACTCTTACATGATGATGTGGGAAATGCTGATTTAATATAGTAGAATGTTTTTGTGGGAGCATCATCACAGCTGGTGAACTCATTGCTAGCATCAGGGACTTTTTCAAGTTGCAAAGCCTGTATTTTGGTCTCCTGCTGCTTAGGGATGAGAGGAAAATCTGGATTTTCAGTTACAGACTTGCAAGAAAGACATTGAGCTGCCCCAGAGAGGGGCACTGAAGCTGGTAAAGGGTCTGGAGAACAGGTCTGGTGAGAAGCAGCTGAGGAACCTGGGGTTCAACCTTTGTTCATGTAGTTGTAGAGAGCAAGGAGTGAGGCAGGGGCAGTCTGTTCTCCCTAGCAGCAAATGATAGGAGGAGAGGAAATAGCCTCAAGTTGCACCAGAGGAGGTTTAGGTTGGACATTAGAAAACAACCTCTTCATTGAAAGGGTTCTCAAAGACTGGAACAAGCTGCTAAGAGAGGTGGTTGAATCTGCATCCCTGGAGGTGTTTTGGAGAGGCAGGGATGTGGTGCTGAGGGACATGGGTTAGACCAGCCTTGGTATACTTAGAGAATAGTTGGGCTGGATGATCTGAAAGGTCTTTTCCAACCCAAACAATCATGATCACATCTGGCAAGTGGTACCTGTTGAATTCTTTGATCAGCTTTTACATGGGGAACTGTGCAGCAGGCATGGAGATGGGCACAGGTGTGGTACCAGGGAGAGCTGCTGGGTTCTGCTGGGGAAGCAGTGCCCATGGTGGGGTGGGGCAGCCTTGGCTTTGGTAATGAGGCTGCTGTCACTTTCTCTGCAGGAGGGTTCTCAACTCGGCCCTTTGTCAGAAGTGTGCAGCGCCAGAGCTTGTCATCCAGATCCTCTGTCACCAGCCCGCTGGCCGTCAGCGAGAACGGCGTCAGGCCCTCATGGTCCCTCTCTGCCAAGCTGCAGCTGCGCTCCAACTCCCCATCACGCTTCTCTGGAGACTCCCCTGTGCACACCTCTGCGTCCACCCTGGAGAAGATCGGGGAGGCTGCTGATGACAAAGTCTCCACCTCTTGCTTTGGCAGCCTGAGGAACCTCTCCAGCAGCTATCTGGAGCCCTGTGATGGCAGTCGGCGAGAGCAGAGGACGGCTCGCAGAGCTCCTCTGGCTGTCATGGAAGGGGCGTTCAGGGAAGAGTCTGTGGTGAGGACATCTAGCTCAGACCTCTCAGATGGCTGTGGCAAAAGCTCTGTGCAGCCAGACAGGAGTCACCCTGCTCTGGACCCTTTTGACAACAACAATCAGATTGCCTTTGTTGATCAGAGTGATTCTGTTGATAGCTCTCCAGTCAAGGAGGTGAAAGCTCCCAGTGGGACAGGGTTGGCTGCAGAGAAGGCAGATGGCACCCCTAGGAAGGTTCACAGCTCCAAAGGGGTTTCTGAGCCAGACAAAAGCTTAAGGAAGGGAAGGACAGTCTTACCTACCCAAGAGACCAAAGGGTCTCGCTCTTCTCCTCCACTAAAGACTTCCCAGAAAGTTTCCCGCTCTAGAAGCAAGACAGACTCCTCTAGGGCCAGTGGGAGACACGGGTCTCCTGCTCCTGCTCAGGCTAGGAGGGACCATAGCACGAAGCCGCTGGAGGTGGCTGCACCCTCAGTTCAGCAGAAACAGAAGTCAAGTTCTCCATCTTCCACAGCAGCCAGGAAAACCCCATCAGG
Organism: Pogoniulus pusillus; assembly: GCF_015220805.1. Lineage (NCBI taxonomy): Eukaryota > Metazoa > Chordata > Aves > Piciformes > Lybiidae > Pogoniulus > Pogoniulus pusillus. The sequence goes on along the minus strand of NC_087276.1, from coordinate 19,617,276 downwards.
CTCGTTGGCTAAGGGCTCTTCTACTGGGAAGAGACGGACTTCAGAGCAAAGCCTCAGCAGGGAGGGCTCCAAGGTAAGCCTGGGGTCGGATAAAACGAGCGTGACCAGCAGCTCCAGAACCAGCTCCCCTCGGATCAGCCACTCCAGGAGCGACAGCAGGGCTGTGGACAGCAAGCACGTGCGGAGCTCCTCCATGGCCAGCCTGCGGTCTCCCAGCGCTGCCGTGCGCTCTGGTTTGAAGAGGGACAGCAAGTCGGAGGAGAAGGGCTTGTCCTTCTTTAAGTCAGCCTTAAGGCAGAAGGAGACCCGCAGGTCGGCAGACCTGGGCAAGACAACGATGCTCACCAAAAAGGCAGGGGGTGGCAGTTCCAAGGCAGGCAGCAAAGCTACACTGGAAGACAAATCGGAGAAAGGCAGTGTGCCAGCAGCCCCTCAAACCAATGCTAACGTCACTGCAAAAGCAAAACCCGTCCCAAAAGATGCCACACCTAGCAAACATTCTCTGCTCTCCAGCCGCAAGTCCAAGTCTTCCCAGCTAGATCCCGGAGTCCAGTCTCCTCCTACCAGTGGCAAACAGTCTGCTGACAGGCCGCTGAAGAAGTTACCATCCAGCATGCAGGTGTCTGTACGGCCTTCTCTGGAACCTCAGTGAAATGCTGCAGCCCAGGTGTCTCTTCTGCTGAGAAGCTGATGTCCTCCTCTGAGCTCTTGTGTTTTTGTTACGTGCCTAACGTCTGTCGCGAGGAGCGGTCGGCCGCAAGCTGTCAAAGCGCCTTCGATCTGCCACCAAACCAAACAGCCACAGGCAGCCGAGCTGGAGGCATCGTGGCCGATGCGTGCAGCTGCCCTGCAGCACCTCTCTGCAGAAAATGCAACGGCTCTCCTCAGAGCCGGGGTTGGAAACCTGAGCCCTGCTGGTCCTGACACCGGTGTGTGCTCTGTGGAGCTGGGAAACTGGTGTTCTTGTGCTGAACAGGCTGTGTCCACGCTGCTGTATGGCCTGGTTCTGAGCTGTGGAACCTAGAAAGACTGCTGCTTCTTTATGCTCCCTCTCAAGCCCCCCTCCCTGCTCCCCTCCATCCTCCAGCTTCTAAAGGGCAATATTTCAACACTAATGTTGTTTCTCAGGTATATACTCAGCCGGTATAGGAGGGACTAGCATTAGTGGATGGACAGAAAGGTACCTGTGTGTCCATGTGTCCTTGTGTCTGTGTCATGGATCTCATCTTGCATTCCAACAGCTGAAAGAGGGTTTCTTTTCCCATGAAATTTAACCTGCATTTTTTATTGCAATGTCTACAAGCAGTTTTAGTCTGTCTGTAGGCAACCTCTACCCTGTCCTTTTTGCTTGCTTTTTCTCTCTGCATCACGAGACTAAGTGATAGAAGTCACTGAGCAGCAGGTAGTTGCCAGCTCTTCCTTATGCTAGGCAAGAGATGGTGGCAGAGCTGCAGGAGAGCTGTCTTCATGCACCTGAATGCAGCCATGCTGTTAGGACCCTCTTCAGGCTCCTGAAAGAAGCATTTCCTAATGTAACCAGATGCTTCACTCTGTGGTGTGAGTGCAGCATCTGTTCCTTGTAGGAGCATTGTTGAGATGAGCCAAGTGTTGTCATCTTCTCTGCCTTCTCTGAGCATGCTTTCAGCAGGCTTCTTGGTGTGGGTTGGAGGGGCTGCACCAAACCCTTGGGGAGCAGTTTCACCTTCTCCTGAGCTCTGTGATGTCCCCTGCACTTGTCACCTTCCCCAGGAGGCTTGGCTGCCATGAGAGACCATCCCTGCTCCATTGGATGTCTCTATCAGGGTTCAAACACTACATCTGGTGATGTCTTTGTTTACATGCCCTCTGACGGGAGTTCCTCAAGTCCTCTGAGTCCTCTCACAAAGTGGATTCCTCAAGTCCTTTTATATAAATGTGACTTAAGTTCTTGTTAGTTTCCTGAGTTTGGTCAATGTGCTGCATCTCCTTGCTGCACAGCAGCAGTCTGTCATGGAGACTGTGGCAGGCAGTAGCTGGGCAGTGTGCTGGGCACGCTTGTCTTCTGAGCAAGGTCTTTGCTTGCCATAGTCCTGTGTGGCAAAGCTTCTCCAGGCTTGGCTTGTGGACAGATGCTTGTACATCTTCTGTCAGTGTAACCACCCTCAAACAAGTAGTGGCTTCTAGTTGCTCTGTTCCACCTCCTCTCTGGAGCTGATGTGCTGATGCCCCGGAGAAAGGCTTGCCCCCAACTCTGCTGGGCACATGCCTGTTCTGTTATCACTTTGCATAGCTCAGCTCCAAAGCAGCAGGCTCTGGAGAGAGGTGTTTTGGGGGTAGCTGACTCCTGGGAGGAAAGGCATCCAGTGCCTGGAGCTGAGTTGGGGGGTGCCCCAGAGCTGTGTGCAGGGGCATGGTGGTAAGCCCACCTCCAGTCTGACCCTGGCTCTGCCCTGATGGTGCGCTGCAGTGCTTCCCTTTGTGCAGCCCAGAAGCGATGCCAATGCCCTGTGTGTCCTACCAGTGTGCTGGACTCTGTGCCCTGGACTCTGCTTTGAGACCCAAATGTGACCATATTCTTGGTGTGTTTCTTCTCCTGAGTGTCATTTCAGTCTCCTTTGTCTCATCAAGGAGCAGAGATTGCACTGCTGTCTTCTTAGACCTACGACTGGGATTACTGCTGGATTATTGTTTGTAATACCCAGCAGGGCAGATGAGGCTTGCTTTACATGGAAGCACTTCAGTTGCTCCCTGGAACGTTTGCTGTTGAAGTATTTGTTTAAGGTTTTATTTGTATTAAGGTCTTGCACTGTGTTGACTCTTCTCTTGTAGCAGCTCTTCTAGCAAGAATGTAATTTGAGTGGCTGTGCTGGCTTGGTTTAGTGTCCTTTCATAGATAGGACCTACTTTGCTGTGCATTTTACCATGGGACATTTGTGAAAGGTTACTTTTATCAAATGACACTTTCTTTTCATGCCATCATTCGCTGGAAAAGTTTAAAATGGAAGCTGGGGTGTGGGTTTTGAAGTGGTTCTGCTCCTGTGTTGCGTGCCTGGACTGAAAGAAACCTGAAACTGTTTATGGCTGAACACCATTTCAATGAGTTTGATAGGATGAGAGCAAATAGCCTCAGGTTGTACCAGGGAAGGTTTAGGTTGAACATGAGGAACAATTTCTTCCCAAAAAGGGTTGTCAAGGCCTGGCTCAGACTGCCCAGCACAGTGGTGGAGTTCACATCCTCCCATGCCTGGAGGGATTTCAAAGTGTTGGAGATGTAGTCCTGAGGGACATGGCTTAGTGGTGACTTGGCAGTGCTGGGCTAAGAGTTAGACTTGATGGTCTTAAAGGTCTCTTCCAACCTAAACTGTTCTGTGATTGTATCTGGGGCATGGGAAGGGTCATTTGAGCTCCCATTTGGACAAAATGGGGATGAGGTCCTGGTGTTCCAGCAGCTGATGTTTAGAGCAGTCAGACCTCTGCAGTGCCATGGTGGGCACTGCTGCCAGCTCCAGCCCCGTCTGCTCTGTGTGCTGCCAAACTGGGTCTCTGCAAGCAGCTGCTCTGCTGCCTGAAGGCTAGGCAGAAAAGGCTGCTCAGGCAGTGCCCCCTCTGAGAGCAGAGGCAATGCTGCTCTTCTGTGTTTGGGATGGTGTCTGGTTCAGGAGGGCTTGACTTTGGGTGTCCCAAAGCAAAATGTTTTGGCTTTGCATTGAACACGAGCACAGAGAGGGTGAAATGCAGAGAGTTTGCCCTGCAGGAGCTGCAGGCCCTGTGTGGAGTCCCTGACAGCCAGTTTGGAGAGCAGCTGTTTGCTGCCTGTCTGCTTCTCTGCCTCACGGTACCACACACCTCCAGGGGGCCTGGAGCCCCCTGGCACAGGAGAGGGCTGCAGAGTTGGGTCCAGGCAGCAGCAATGTCATTCTTGTGACATAAAGCCAGGCCATTGGCCACAGCTCCCTTGGTGGTGTCCAGCAAGTCTTTGCAAACCGAATGTAGGTTACTGTGGCCCCCCAGTCAGTGAGCAGGGGCAGGACACCAGCACTCTGCTCTGTTGGCTTTAAGGCAGCCTTGTTTGTTAACCCTTTCCTGCACATGAACTCCTGTCTGTGCCTGTTGTGCTGTCTGGGTGTAAGAGAGTGGCTCGCTACTGGGCAACACTCCAGAGAGGATCTTCCAAGTCCTGGTGCCACTACCACCATGGCCTTGTGTGTTGGTCCTTAGAGCTGTGAAGGCTTCCCTCTGAAGCAGCCACTTGTGTGTGGTCACCCCTTTTCTTAAAGCTTTCCTTTGGTTTCAGAAGCACTTGTGCCTGGGGGTGGGTGGGCTTTGCCATATCCTGAGGGTCACCACTGGCCGGGGATCTCCACCTGCCCAAGTGATGGCATGTGGGGCCTGGAGGCCTCATAGTTGGGCACTGCAGTAGGGCTCCAGTTCTGCTTTGGCAGTCAGACAGCCATGGCATGTGAGGAAGGACCTGTAGTGTGGCTGTCCCAGCTCAGGTGGTGGAACCTGGCACCAAAGGCTTAGAGCAGCCCCACACCGTGAGAAATGCCTTGAAAAGCAGTGGGGCAGCACTGCCCTATGCTCAGAGCTCCAAGGTGGGAGCGAGCTTCAAGGCTTGGAAGGTTTTGTGATGTTTCCAACCACCTGTGGGTTGAATCCACCTGCACTGGCCTCATGTTTCTCCCCATGGCCCCTGCTCTGATCTCCTGCTCCTGGGGTTGTCCCTCGGGGTGCAAGAGAGCAGCGTCTTCAGCCCAGTGCTGGATTCCTGCTGGAGTCACCTGAAGAAACGCTTTGTACCCTTTCTGGGCTGTGACTTTCAGAGAGTTGTTTATCAGAGTACTAAGCACATTTTCACTGGCGTGTGTTCGAGAGGCACCTCGGATTTGTATTAATCACCTTTGATAGACAATTTGGTGCCTGCAGTTCTGTAACTCGTAAGTGTCTCACTCTGGGTGTATAAATTGTTAACCCTTTGGAACTTAAATATGGCTAAAGCAAAACTAAAGAAAAAAAAGATGCTTAGGATAGCCAATTAGCAGCTTAACTACAGCACACTTACTGCTCTGTAAGTGCCCTCGTCCCTTGTAGCTGCAGGGTTGTTTGCTTTGCAGAGCTGCAGCTCGAGCATGAGCAGAGCCCTTGTTGGGGTGCTGGGGCGGTGTTGCATGGCAGACCCCCGCTGTCCCCGCTGCATGCCCTCACTAACTATGCAAGCCCCAGATGAGGTCCCCCCCCCCACGCCCCGGTGCCCGTGGGTAGCCTCCGCAGCGCTGCCCCGAACCTGACCCCTGCTTCCCGGCGCGGCTAGGAGCATGTCCCTGGGGTCCTGCTGCTTCCTTTGCACATCTGGAGTCTTTCCTTTGCAGCACTCGCGTTACTGACAAGGCTGGAGTGTAGCTCAACACAAAGGGATCCGAAGGTTGGCATGAGAACAAACTGGTTTTATGTTTCCTATTGTGTTTTTTTTCCTTTTCTTTAACAGGGAAGGCCTGGCCAGGGTTGGTCTGTAGCTGCTGTCTCCTATGGGAACGTGGTGGCACTGTCTGTGCCATTGCATGCCACCCCTAGCCGTGTGAGCACTCACAACACTAGCTTGTGTTCAGGCTCTGTGCCAAGGAAGTGGCTCCCAGTTACTGGGGTGCTGTGCCCATGCCCATACTGCTGACAGGACTCCTGCCAGCCTGAGATTGCTGTGCCAGACCCTGTTTGCCCACAGGGGTGGCTGTGCTCCCTCATCTTGCTCCCAACTCCAGAGGTGCTGGCATTTGAGCTGTGGTCCTGTTCACCCACAGGTCCTGCCAGAGTTGCTATAAGTGATTTGGCCAAGTCCTTGTCCGTGGGGCACACTGGGCAGAGTGGGCAGCTGCCTGCTCCAGGGCAGCCAACATGAGCACAGGTTGATGAAGTCTTGTGAGCAGCACAAACTGTTGGTCCCAGGATCTCTCCTGGGTTCTGTGCCCTGTGAGATGCCACCTCACAGCAGTGCTCTGGGTATTCCTCTCCCCTATCCCTTTTGCTCAGCCGGCACAGAGAGGGGCTGGAAAGTGCTCAGAGAGGGTTTGGAAACAATATTCCAGATGATTTAACCATTACTTTTTTTTTTGTCTCTTTGTCATTTGCCTCCTAATCTCCCAAACAATTTGGCAGTATCTCGACGTTACCTGTGGAGGGAACTGAAATTTAGTTTTAATCTGTGGTGAGATGAAAGACCCAAAGCACCGTGCAGCAGCTACTGTTGGGAGCACCTGCAGACCTGTAGCATGCCTGTTAGGTCTGAGGGGTCAGGGACTCTTCTGGGGTGTGTGTGTGTTTTTGGAAGGCGATAGCACTCAATTTCTCTGCAGACAGTGGGGTTTTCTTTTAAAGACACAGATTAAAACTAAGTGCAGACACCACGTCCCCTTCACTCCGGGCCCTGCAGCACAAAAGCGTTGCAAGAAGGTGGGTGTCAGGTCTGTGTGGCGTTTGTGCAGTGCAATAAGAAACCCTTTTTAGGTGCTACGTTGCCTTGGGTAGGGTGACACAAGGGAATAGAGGCTACAAGGTGATGATCTTGTGACCTTCCAAGTCCCAATTTGTACAGATTTGCTCTCACCAACTGTGCCTCACCATTGGTTAAAATTGAATTTTAAGTCCTGTTGCAAAATGCAGTTTCTCTTCTGGGACACGCTGTCAGGTTTTACACTGGAGTATCCCACGGTTGTGAAAGCTGCATGTCACACCACTGCACCCCATCCTGGGACGTGGGGCTGGCCCACACCTTTGATACTCTCTTCTGTCTTTTGATGTTTCTTGAACTGTACAGAGATCTGGAAAGCAGGCTGCGTTCTGTACCTGGGGTTGAGCATTGTACCATAGGATTTTAAATTATTTCGAGGACAAGTGCATGAGACTGTGTCAATGCCTTTTGTTATTTATTTGTATGTTTTATTATTCAAGGTGTATGCACTTTTAATAATATGCAGAATTTATATTTTTATGTTAAAAATCCATTTTCTTTCAGAAAGAAGAGTTTGAATATGAGGAATTGGAATTAAGTGCAAAAAGGGGAATATGTAATAAAATACAATAAATTTATTACTAGGCAATACAGCCTCGGGGGAGGGTGTTTTTTTTTCCAACTCTGCACCGTCACCTGGCAAGGTGATAGGTGCTGCACTCCTCCCCCTGCCTCATCCCCCACCTCCATGCTCTGGGCTTGCTGTGTCTCTTCTCGTGCAGGCGGTGGTCGCCTGTGCCAGGCACTGGGCTGGGTGCTCCCACTGTACCAGGCACTCCTGAGGCTCAGCAGGGTCCCCCTTTTGTTTTTCCCCTTGGTTTCGTATCAGCCTCGAGGCTGAGCTGTGGTTCTGCATCTCATGCCTGATGGGGCAGGGTCGGGGGATAACTATGGGGCTCTGGTGCCATGTTACTCCCTGTCCCTCAACAGACACAGGCGTGGGAAGAGGGGCAGGGGCTTGGTAACATCAGCATCCTGAACAGGGCTCCTCTCTGCTCCTCTTGTTCCCAAGTGTTCCATCAAAATGTCAGAGGCTTTTGGGCACAGACCTGTGTGCTGGGAAGGGTGGACATGGGCTCCTGCCTCACCCCGTGCTGTCCCCGGTGCTTCTGTCTCCACAGACCAGCAGCCTGCGGGTTCTCTGCCGAGATCCCTGCTGCTGGCGTGTCCCACGCAAAAACATGCAGGACCTGGGCAGAGCCTTTGTGCTGGTTAAGTTCGGTCTGCGAGCCCCATGGGATGTGATTTGACTTCTTTGTGGGGCCTGGGGGCTTTCCTGCCCTGCCCCCCAGCCATGCCTCACATCCTGGCGCAGCCTCCCTCTTCTGTCCCTAAATCCCTGGGGAAAGCTCCGGCTCTGTCAAAGGCTGCAGCTGCCCCAGCTCTTTACTGCCTGTAATTCCTGTGTTCTCCAGGTGCAAGAGGCTGCGGTGGGCTTGTCCCCCGCGTTCCCTCCGGTGTGGTGCCGGTGCTGGCTGTGCCGCAGCCCACTCCTCGTCCCCTGGCCGCGGTGGTGATGCAGCACACAGCTGCCCTGCTCGGGGTTCGGTTCAATATTAGCCTGTTTTAATGGCTCTTTATTGAACTGAGGCTGAGCGAGAAGATAGTCGCAGAGTGTTTAATTGTGAGCTGCTCAGCTCGCTCCTAATTAAATACTGTTTTTCATTTAGCAGGGAGTGCAGTGGCGGCTCCGGGCCGTGGAGCAGAATACAGATGGGGCTGCGCCTGCCGCTGTCGGCCTGGACCGCAGCGGGGAGAGGAGGAGGGTGGGGGGAGGATGAAGAAGGGTGGGGAGAAGAGGAGGGTGGAGAGAGGCGAGGCCAGGCCAGGCCATTGCTTCTGGCTGCTGAAGGGTCTGCCCGTGTGGCTGTGCCTTCTGCAGCAGACAGCCTCGGCTGGGTGAGCTGCTGAAGGCAGGGCTGGGCAGCCCTCCCCTGGCTGCTGGGATCCAGCCTGGAGGACACACAGGGCCCGAAATACTTCAGCAGCCCAGTGTGACCCCTCGGCTGCAGAGCAGGAGAGAGAAGTAGGAGGTGCTTTGCTTGGAGCTACCCTGGGGCACTTCTAAGCGGCCTCTGCTCTTCCTGCTTGAGTGAGCCATCAGATCCCGTAGCAGGGGCTGCGGCTCCTCCTCTACAAACTTGCTTTCAGATGCCAGTTTCGATTCTCAAAGGTTTTTTCCCTTCTCCTCCCTCCTGTGCGCACTCATTTGTCTTCCCGCTGGTTGAAATGCAGCACCATGTCTGTGCCCAAGAGGAGGAGCAGGCTGGGAGCCTTGGCGTGGCTGCTGGGGCTGTTCTGGTCTGGCCTAGCTGATGCAGAGCTGAGAGCAGGTCTGGAGCAAGGCAGTTTGAGGCCCCTAGTGGTGTCTGGGTTTCTCCTGTGGGGCTGCAGAGTCATGGCTGCTGCTCTTTGGTTGTCACCTTCTGCTCCTGGGGGACTGCAGAGTCGTGGCTGCTGCTGCTCTTTGGTTGTCAACTTCTGCTCCGTCATCCTGACAGCAAATGCTCATCTCTGCAGGGCATGGGGTGGCATGGCCAGACCCTTGCATTTGCGCTCCAGGAGCCAGTGAGAGCAGGCATGGGTGGGGAAAAGGTGGAGAGCCTCTTGTGTTTTATTCTGGTTTTATTCTAGGGTGAAGAGCAGCCTCAGTCCAGCTTCCTCTGACCTCTCGTGTCCTGTGGCATGAACCTTGTCCTATCTCCAGCCCTGGGGACAGCAACAGCTGCACCGCAGAGCAGGTGGTGCTCCACCTCCAGCTTGGGGTGGAACAGGCAAGAGCAGCTTTGCTTGGCACACTGGCTGGAGAGGCACAATGCCTCTTAACAGCCTAAGAGGATTGTGCCAGGGGGCTTATCCCTGCCCTGCTGGGCTGCCAGAGCCTGGCCATAAGGGCTGCACCTCCCCTAGACCAGCATTCCAGCTATGAGGAGAAATGCCTGTGCAAAGGATTGTGCTGCCTCTCCTGCTGGCACTGAGCCTGGAAGGTGGCAGCGTTGGTGCCTGTGCTTGCCCTGCTCTTCCAGCAGCCAGTGCTAGAACCACAGCCCAAAGCTGGGACCTGCATAGCATGGCCCAGAGGTGCCCATTACACATTCCTGAGGTGTTGGGGCACCATTAACCCTGTCAGGGAGAGCATCTGTCCTGGTGCTGCTGCTCCCACTCCATTCTAGCTGAAAAGGAGCTCCTGGTGGCTGCTCCAGACAGCTCTGCTCCCTGCTGAGAACTTTGCTCTTTAGCTGATAGGATTTTCGTGGTCCTTGCTCAGGAGGGTCTGTGGGCCTATGCTTCCTGAGCTGCCAGATGAAGAAAGGGTGGCTGGGGAGCAGGTTGGTGACTGATTCTGGATCAGCAGGGCAGGCTGCAGCTGGGCACAGGGCTGGGGTCACAGGTGTTCAGGTCCTGGTCTGAGGTCAGCCTGTGCTAAGCTGGGATTAGTGTGAAACAAGGTGCTGGCTTCTAGCGCCCCAGGGAAATGGGACTGTCCTGTATGGCACTAGCTGGGGTGCAGTGCAGGATCTCTACCTTGTCCTTGTGCCCCAAGAGCCTGATCTGGGGCAGGCAAGGCACCTGTCTCACAGGGCTGCAACCTTCTGGCAGTTTGGGGGACATGAGCAAGTTGTCCCCCAAGCCAATGAGCAAAGCAGGTGAGCCTGTACTGGATGCTGGTGAGGTTGCTCAGTTTGGGGCTGCTCCCTCCAAGAACATTAGGGGCTGGTGCAGGTCTAGAGAAGGCCAATGAAGCTGGGGAAGGGTCTGTAAAACAGGTCTGGTGAGGAGCAGCTGAGGGAACTGGGGTGGTTTAGTCTGGAGAGGAGGAGGCTGAGGGGAGACCTCATTGCTGTCTACAACTCCCTGAAAGGGAGCCGAGTTGGGGGTTGCTCTCTTCTCCCGAGGGGCAAACAACAGGACAAGTAAAAACAACCTACAGCTGCCCCAGGGCAGGTTTAGGTTGGACATAAGGAACAATTTCTTCCCCAAAAGGGTTGTTAAGACCTGACCCAGGCTGCCCAGAGCAATGCTGGAGTCTCCATTCCCAGAAGGCTTTCAAAACCTTGCGGGTATGCTGAGGTCCGTGGTTTAGCAGCTGAGTTGGTAGAGTTAAATGAATGGTTGGACTCGATGACCGCAAAGGTCCCTTCCAGCCCGAGCCCCCCATGACTCCCTTCTGTCTTCGCAGGAGGTCCAGCTGGTGTCGCCACCCAGTGGTGGCTGCCGCGGGTGAGGACGCTGCTGGTAGCGCCAGTGTCAGGGATTGATGCGTCAGGAGCTGCCCACTCCCTGCACGCAGGCAGCTGCTGTCTGCTGGGGTGTTTATTAACACCAGAGCCGGAACAGAAGCCAATTTTGGGGGCTGTCAATGAATTATAAGATATTAGGCACTGTCATCCCTGCCCCTGCACTCCTAAATCCTGCTCTAATTAGAGCATCGCTTTCCCTTCCTCAGCACTTTTTCCCCTCTGCTGGTATCGATCCTTTCTCTGTGGGGATCTGACCAACTGTTGACAATTTATGGAAACATAAAACTCTCTCCTCTTGGAGCAAAAACCTCACTTCCAATCAAAAGCGCTGACACCAGGCTCTGGCTGGCAGCCCAGCCCCATTATCAGGTGGGTTCAGCAGCTATGGCTGTGCTGATGCCCTCTCCCCTGGCATGTGGAGGTTCTCACAGACATGGTGAGGTTGCTACTACCACCTGCCAGCTTGTTTAAGAAATATAGCTAACACAGCTAAATGAAGGCTTGAGATGGAGCAGGAGTCCTGAGGGAGCTGCTGGAACATCACCTGGCTAGTGGCCGCTCACATCTTGGACTTGATGGGAGACTGGGTTTGGCCATAGGGCCATGGAGTTGGGTCCCTGTGGTCACCTATGAAATTGGCTGTTTCAGCTTTCAGGGGCATCTTAGTGCAGGGCTTTTGTCACAGAGAGAGAAGAGCCTGATGGGACCTGGGTTACCTGTTGATGTCTCTCATTAACAGCCCAGCACAGTGTGGCACTGGTTAGATGTGTCCTTGCCGTGCCAGCCCCCAGTGCTTTCCTGGCCGTGGAGGTGGTGGCTCAGTCCTTACAAAGCCTCTCTGTTGGTTTGCAGAGGCTGTGGTGCCCTCAGCCTGAGGCTCTCCCTAGTGGAGGGCTGGCCAGCAGCTTGGAGATGGTGCTGCCTCTCTGCCCAGTGGGTGGGACAGCTCCAGCACCCTGTTGGACTTGATCCTTCCATGGGGATGCCAGTTGACCAAGTAAGGGGCTCAGTCGTCCCCCCAGCCCTGAGGCGCTGCTGCTCTGACCCACTTTGCTTCACACCCTGCTGCTGGTTGGAATGGCTGCAAGCTTAGGAGGTAGAGACTGTGCCAGTGCCACAGAGTGGACAGTTCTGCAGCTGCTGACTTTGCTGGCTACTCAAGGCCCTTTCTCAGGCTCCCACCGGTCTGGGAGCACTGCTGGGTTGGTGCAACTCCTGTCACCTCTCTTTTGGAGGTGTTTGAATCTGGGCAGGGAGGTCCTGGTTGGCTGATGGAGCCTTTTGTCAAGGCACCACGTGGCCCTTGCTCCACAGCAGAGACAAAGCCACCGGGAAATTGCAGGTCCAGCATCCTGACCTGGATTCCTGAGCACAGCAGGGCCGTGGGGATGGCTGCTGATTTCCACCCACTCTGAGCCAAGTGGTGACAAATGGATCCTTCCTGGAGGTATTGAATGTTCCTCGCCCTATCCATCAGCCCCACGACGAATGCCCCTGTCGGGCCCTGCTGACACCCCATTTAAACTCCTCTCCCCAGCGCAGCAGCTGCTGGCAAGCAGGGACCTTATCATTTTTTAATGCACTGCAGTGCCTGGGCTCATGGAATATTGATGGCAAAGTCATTATTTACCAAACAAACCAGGCCCTTTGCAGGAGCCCTGCTGCAAGGGCAGCCTGGGCATTCCCCATGCCCCTTCCCTTGGTGGCTGAGGGTCTGGCTAGGGTGTTGTGGCCTCAAATGCCACAGGAATTGGCTTTATAATGAGCCTCTGGCTGCCTGCCTCAACTTGGAGCTTGGTCTAGTTACTGTGGACAATGAGGAGCTGGTGGCCAGTGGGCAGAGATGCAGGTGGAGACAGCAGGGGATAGGAGATGCTGCTGCAAGCAGTGGCTTTGATGCTGGGAAGTCTCCAAGCCATTCCACTCACTTGCTTCAGCTCTCCAAACCCCTTTGCTGCTCTCCTGTGGTGAGCGGTGGTGGCTTTGCAGGTCAAGGCTGGTTGTGGGTTCCCAGATCTGTGGGTCACTGTCCCATTGGTGTGTCTCTGCTCAGGAACCCCAGGGGCTGTTGGTGGTTGCTCCACAACCTCCCCACTACTTTCTCCATAGGGCAGGTAGTAACTGGTGATGGCAGCTGGAGCCAAGAGCAGGGCTGAGAGCAGGCAAAGACATTGTGTCCTGGCATGACACTGCCCTGGTCTGACATGTGCTGTGGTGCTACACCCTGCCTCACACCCTGGCTGCTCTCTTCTGCAGAGGTCCCGCAGGGTGAGGCATCCTCCATGGGCACTTACAGCATCTCCTGCTCTCTGCAAAGCCAAAGCAGTAGGAGGAGCCAAGCCCCCTGCTGCACCCCTCCTTCCCCTTACGTTCTGATGGGTTCGGTGGTCCTGAAGGAGATGCCTTCTACAGGATGTGTAGCCATTTGCCTGCCTCAGTGCCAGCTTTGACCCTCTTTCATGTGTTTTGCAGCTGTTGCTGCCCCTGTTGCTGCCCCAGCTCGACTACAGCAAGATTAATGCTGCTTATTGGGCTGAGAGTTTTATCACCTGAATGTTTCCTCTTAGCTCCTGAAACCAACTTCAGACCAGATTTATTACCTGTCAGATAAACACAAGCACAGGTTTATTTTGCCCCCTTGTTCATCAGAAAGGAATGGAAATGTAAGCAAAATATTAAAAATAAAATAGACTCACTTTTACTTTAATTGACCTTTGATTTTTAACTTAATACCTTCCCCATGTTGCTGCTCCAACCTTTAATTTCTCTTGCTGAAGTGGCTGTGTTCAATGATTCATTCTGGCCCGAGGCAAAGCACACACTGTAATTGGTTTTTAACTTCCTGGAATGTCAAAGCCAGGATTGAAATTTTACGGATCACACCAGCAATTCCATCCTGGCTTTAATAATAATGTTGCAGAAAGGGAGGCAGATTTACAGCTGTAGAAAAATGTAATCAAATTTGGAGGCAGAATGCAATAAGTCCAAATGTTGGTTTTCATTTGGAAGCTTGTTAGATAAATGTGGCAGCACCTGAGAGGTTCCCACAGGCTTTCTGCCACCTTCTGCCACATCGAGTGGTGCCAGGGTAGCAGCTGCCCAGGGTTAGGGCAGGACACAGCTCTGGGTGCAGGTGGCATCGTGGCCATGGGGTGCCTGTGGGGCAGCTGTTTGAGTGTGGGGTAACCCTTATCACTCTGGTCCTGCAGCCTGGGAAGAGCTGTTGGGAAGCAGCTCCCATTCACGTGCTTGTGATGGCATCTACACAATTGTCCACCCTAGGACACTGCTGTGGAGCCACTGCCAGCTTTCTGCACTGCCAGCTGGGGTGCTGCAGGAGGGAAAACCCCCCTAATACACTGCAAATGCCAACTTAGTAATCAATTGTGGCCAATTAATGTCTGATTAAAACTAATAACCCTCCTCTCCCTTTCCTATTAGCCAATGACCTCCAGCAATCCATTAGTCTAACAAATGAGCTGTGAGTGCTCAGCATGGCCAACGACTCTGGATCACAGCCACGGGCACCTCATCCATCAGCAGCTGCTGCACCTCACTGCCCCAGCCACCCTGCTTGCTGCCAGCCACTGCACACCTGGCATGGAGGTGGGCACCATGTGCCTGTCCCCTACTTTATCTGCTCAGAGCCACCAGCAGCTGTGCTGGGCAGGAGCTGTGGTCACCTGGCAGCCTGGAGGATGCCCCATGCTGCCTTCAGTGGGGCTAGGGTTTCAGAAAAAGCCCTTTTGGGGTTCTGGAGTCTGACACCGTGTGCCAGCATGGCCCAGAAGCCCAGTGCCTTGTGCCTGTGGGCTGCAGACTCTGTGCATCCCCTTGCTGTCCTTGCTCCTTGCTTAGCCTGTCCTAAAAATCCAGCTGAGCTGAAATGATTTGCTTCCCTTGGCAGAGCCCTTGAATAATGCAGTGCCCACACTTGCTAGTACCCAGTGTCATACAACTCCCAGAGACTTCTCCCTCTGTCTCCTATGTTGCATCTTGTGATGGGGCCATGAGTTATCACTGATGAGGGGCATTAGACATTCTCTTCAAATGATGCTGCCCTGGCAGCCTCCCCACACCTGCTGTGCCAGGGTGGTGCAACCAGTGCTGCAGCAGGAGGTGGGTGCAGAGCAGCGCAGGGTATGGGAGCAGCTGCTGTTGTGCAGGTAGATCAGCAGCAGCCCCATGGCCTCACCGCTGCCAGGAGCAACTTACAGCTGATTGCTAGTCCAAGGGACTGGGCAGAGACATCAGGTGCCCACTGTCCCAGGCACATCCAGCTTTAGGATGTGTGGTGTATCGCCCTTCAGGGGCAGTGGTGGAGTCCCCAGCCCTGGAGGGTTTCAAAGCCTGGGAGATGTGGTGCTTGGGGCCATGGTTTAGTGGTGGCCTGGCAGTGCAGGTTTAAAGGTTGGACTTTATGATCCTAAAGGTCTTTTCCAACCAAAATAATTCCATGATTCCCTCAGCTCCCAAGACAGACAGATCCTGAGTGACCACTGATGGGGGAGTGCTTGGAGCCCCAGGCCAGTCACTGTGACAGTGTCTGCCAGTCTGGGATGGTTTCTCCTGTGCTCTGTGAACGTTTAAATATTATAATCCAGATTTTCCCAGCATTTACGGGGCTGTCAGGGCTCACATTCCACTGCAGGTTGCTGCTCTTGGCCCGCTGGAGGGAGATGCCTAGGGAGTGCCTTTCCTGGCTGGCTGAGCTCCAAACACGTGGAACCTGCGTTTCAGAGGAGATTAAGCTCTCCCCAAAGGCCTAAGGAAGATATGAAACTGGGTAAATGTTAAAGCTGTTAGAAATTCCTCCCATAAAGTTCCTTGCAGGCACATTCCCTTTCTCCCTCAAGTGACAGTATTCTTGAGTCATGGCTCCATAAAGTGGGGATGCTCCCAGGGGAGCCTGCCCAAGTTGCGCACTCAGCCCTGGCACCAGGAAGTGGGAGGTGCTGCTCATGCTGGTTTATAGACCCTGCAGGTGTAGAGGCAGGACTCTGAGGACTGCAGCACCCTGCTGGGCTGGGCACAGGCTCCCCAGGAATTTTGGACTGGCTTGGGCAGGGAAAAGGGGCTGAAACTGGGCACTGCCAATCCCTTCCCACCCTCTCCGCTCCCTTTGTATGCCCAGTGCAGGGGAACGATGAGTCTGGGGCCCCCAGCACAGTGATGATACTTTCTGGAGCATCTCAGCCCCCTGCAGCTGGACAGTAGGGGTGCTGCTGCCTGTGGGGTTGGGGCAGGCTCGGGCACTGGCTGGCTCCAGCCTGCTACTCTCCTTGGCACAGAGCAGGTGATATGTGGAGATGAATCTCCAGGCTCATGCTGTGTGTGTTGTGCCTGGCTGGGCTCTGTGCCGTCACTACTGTGCCAACAGGCTGCCAGCACCCGCTGGGCACTGCACTCTGCAGAGCAGGCGTTTCTGCACTGCCTGTGCCCAGACGTGTGGTTGCCCTCCCCTTGCCTCTGTGCCAGCCTCTGCTGCTTTCAGCTTCGAGACTCTCATTTGCTTTGAGGGGCGACTCCAGGTTTGAATGCTTCTCCCCAGAGCAAGGGCCTGGGTGCTGTTGGTGAGAGGTCTCCTCCTGCCAGCCTCCACTAGGTAATTGGAGCTGCGTGGGCACCACTGAGGGGTTGACTGTAGCCCTAGCTGGCCCCGTGAGAGCACGGAAAGCAGCTCCCCTAATTAGCCCCAGCCCATTCCCGATTCTGTTTCTTCTCTCACTCTTAATTACCAGCGATCCGGGCTGGGGAGCAGAGGAGCCAACGGCGCCGCCGCCGCTGCCGCTGCTCACCAGTTTGGCTGTGGTTAGTGCTGGAAGCACCGGGACTGGCTCCAGCGACCGAGACCTGCCTCCGCTGGGTGCCCACGGGAGGAGGGGTTGTCCGCCTGTCTGTCCGGCTGAGGCTGTTCCCGGACACACTCTTGTTCTCCTGCAGCCGATGCCACTGTGCCTGTCACCACCAGTGTGGCACAGGAGATGTGCCAGTCCTGGAGGATGTGCAGCTCGGCCGGAGGCTGCTGTGTGTCCCCAACGGCTGGGGCAGCTGAGGACAGCTCTCAGCCAAGGTGATGCCCTCAGTCCCTCTTCCCTTCCTGCTGTGAGGGCTGTCCAGCCTGGGATCTGGCCGGGATGCCTCCACCCTAGTACCACAATGTTCAGCTGGGATGAGCTCCCTTCTCGGGGTGTCCTCTTGTCCCCCAGACCCCATGCTCACCCTGCCTGGCAACGCTGCTGTGGCTGAAGGTTGGCCACAGCTGGATCCTGGGTACCTTCCCCAGGGCAGCTCCTTGGGCACATGGGCTGAGGATCAGAGCTGGACTTGCAGAGCTGTGGAGGTGATGGGGAGGGTGGGAGCTGCTCCTCAGCATAACACCTGTCCCCACCACATCAGTCTCTGTACTTGCTGATGCAGGGAGTTACAGCAGAGGCACCCACTTGGGAGAAATTGGAGAAAAAAAACCATTTGACAAACATTTTTTCATGAGGTTTGCAATGTTTGTTGTTCCTCTGATGCTTTTCACCCACCTCTGCCCAAGCCTGAGCCACTGAAAAATTAACCCAGCCTCTTTGGCAGGTAACAGCAAAGATGAGGGACCTGAGATCATCTTTAGCTCCTGGAGCAGAAGGCTTTAGAGCAGTGGTGGCTGTTTGCAGGTGGGGGTTGGAGAACCTGAGGGTAAAAGCTCCCAGCCCAACTGTGCTGGTTTGACAGGTCTCTTCCAACCTGGTTGATTCCATGATTCTATGAGGCAAATTGGAACATTTTACTGAGAGAAATGAAATCCTTAGCTGTGAGAAGAAAGAAGTAAAAACCAAGAGTACCCTGTCTCATTCGTTCTTCTGCTGAGGAACACAACTAGTGTGTCACAGATGAGACACTTCTCACACACTGCTCAGCTTTCACCTCTGCTCCTCCTCTCTGGTGGTCTGGTCTCTGTGGTTGCCTTAACTCTTTACTCCGACCTAACCCCTTTTCCCTCTAACCTCCTTGTGGTCGTTTTGACATCTCACCTCAGATCTCTCCAGATTTATCACGTGAGATACCTGGGGAATGATCTGGTTATTTCTGAAAGGAGGGAAAGAGAGGGAAGAGGGAGGAGGTTTGGGTCGGGAGCCTCCTGGCAATCTGATTTCTGGGAGGGTTATTGTGTTTCTCTATTACTTTTAACTTGCATATAGCTGTAAATATTTGTGTGTGTGTGTGTATATATATGCTTGTAAATTGTGCTAAGTTGTAAATATAGCTTCAGTCCTTAACTCCCATCTGGCTGAGTCTAGTCTGGGTGATTTCATTGCAGGGGGAGGTGAGTAATTCCCAAACCATCACACCAACTTACAGCAAAAATAGCTGAGCAGCTTCAGACATCATCAGGGGAAGAGTGAGAAGGACAAGAAGGCTGATACAAAAGGGTAGATGTCAGGAGGATGGGGCCAGTCTATTATTCACTGGTGCCCAGTAACAGAACAAGAGGTAAAGGGCACAAACTAGAGCATAAGAAGTTCCACCTAAACATGAGGAAGAACTTCTTTACTATGAGGGTGGTAGAGCACTGGAACAGGCTGCCCAGAGAAGTGGTGGATTCTCCACATCTGGAGTCATTCTGAATGCTGTCCTGTGCAATCTGCTCTTTAGGTGAATCTGCTCTGGCAGCAGGGGCTGGACTCAATGACCTCCAGAGGTCCCTTCCAACCTCCACCATCCTGTGCTTCTGTGAGAAGGGGTCCTCAGCCTCGTAGCCTTCCACCCACCAGCTCCCACTGCTCATCCCATCACCCTGATGCACAACTGGCAGATCTGCTTCCCATCAGAGGGGCTCTGCCACGAGCTGTGCCAGGCTTGTGGCTAGTTCCAGCTGTGGCACCGGGGTCCTACAGCTCCTCTGCTTTCAGCACAGCTCTCTCCTGCGAGAGCCCGAGGAGGCCCAATCGGTGGGATTGCGACGCTGGGGCTAATTCTGGCTCTCTGCAGCACCAGGGCTGGTTCCTATTGATTCCATCACTTGCTAATGGCCTTTTTTTTTCTTTTTTTTTTTTTTTTTTTGTAGAATAAGAGGCTTTTGTGGGAAGAACTTAATCCAGCCCCATCGCAGGGTGAAATTGCACAGCTCATGCCGAGATCGCCAGGACGTGAGTAGCTTTCCTAGCAGGAGGAGTTGTTTTAGCTAATACATTTAATACTGTGATGTTTTTATGGCACAAAGGGCCCTAATTGAGCTGTTCCTGTAGTGGGAGCTGGGGCTCTGCTGGGAGAGGTGGAAGCTGTTGTGGCTTGTAGTGGCTCCTGGGGACCTTTGTAATGTGACCATCACCCTCACCAGCTGCTGTGCTGAGCCTGGGCACTGCCACGAACACATTATTAAGATGATTGTGAGGCTGATGCTGAAGGTGACAGAGCTGTGCAGAGAAGCAGAGCTTTGCTCTCCCCAGGGCTTTGCTCTTCTAATTAGAGGCTGGGGTACTGGTGCATGGTGCCAGAGAGCAGTGCCTTGCACTTCTTGAGGCAAGGCAGGGGCAGGACAGGGTCAGGTCCTGGGCACTGCAGGACATGCTCAGTGCAGTCAGGACATGCTGACACCATGATGCAGGTGAGTTCACCCCGGATGTAGAACATGCTTGTGCTCAGCCATGGTACAGGACATGCTCACTCTGCTATGCAGTTGGCATGAGTTGGTCTGGACCTACATCAGCCAGGTCTGGAGCCATCAGACTTGAGATGGGTCTGGGTCTGGCAGTGGCCAAGAGCTGAGTTCTGGCACACGTAGAGGATGAAGTTGTGCTTCTGCCTTTGGAAGGCAGCTAAATGCTTTGGGACATCCAGGACTAAAGGTCAGGAAATTTCTCTCTGTACTTTGTGTAGACAAGGACTAATGAGGTTTTCTTGATTGCCTCTAATTCCAGGAGTGGTGGTAATTTATGTGGTGTGAGCCTGGATGGGTGGCAGAGTAGCACCTTCATTAGAACTGGGCTTAAAAGTGAACCTGCAAGGTGCAAATTACCAAAGGACTGCTCACAGAGGAGGTTCTAAGGTGGAAAATGGCACAAGCCAGGCACCAGCTCTGTAAGGCCTCAGGGCTGCTGTATGCCAGTTGTGCCACGGGGAACACTGCTGCCTGTCCTCCTGAGTTGAATTCAGCTGTGTGGAGCAGCTGTGCCAGTGCCTGGCACAAGGCATCCTGTGCAGGGCCTGTGATTCCAGGGGATATCTTCATGAGATGCTCAGTCTGCCCTGGCTGTTGGTTCTGGGCTTCCCCTTCTCCCCTGCCCCATCTTGCTGGCTGGCAACATGACCCTCTTCCAGTGTCATGTCCCATGCCAGGGACACAGGTGCCCATCTTGCCTTCAGGCAGATTCTTGGAGCCATTTTGGTGCAGCACTGGCAGAGCCTAGGCAAAGCCTGCACCACTGTGGCCTGTCCACCCTGGTCAGGAACTGGGCACAGGGCTGTTGTCTATCTGGCAGCAGCATGACCTCCCTCTGCAAACCCTAACCTGTGAGCTGAAGCCTCAGAGAATGCAGGGAACATCCAGAGTGATGCTGGACAAAGCCTGGTTAGCAGCACAATGGTGCCTGTGTGCAGAGATCGTGTGGTGCCAGCGCCAGGTGCCACTGCAGGGTGCCATGGCATCCTGACTCGCGAGCTGCACAAAAGCTCCCCTTGGAGCTTCCCTCTTGATCCTAAAAGGCTGGAAAATGGTGTTGGGTGGCAGGAGAAAGCCTTGTGCCAGGAGACAGCAGAGTGAGTGAGGACAAATCCATCCAATTAGCCTGGCACTAATCCTGGGCAAATGGGTGGAAAAACTAAGGCAGGCTTCAGTTAATGGGAGAATTGAAGCCTGGGAGCATAAATCCTTGTCTGTCAGTGTGGCTGGGAAGGAGCAGGTCCTGTCAAACCAGCCCAACTCTGCTCTCTGATGAGCTTGGTGGTAGCAGAGGAATCAGAGGCTCTGGGCAGCGTTTGGCTCAGCACCACACTGCCCTGGCCAGGACTGCAGTGGGAACTGGATAAGAAAACGAGGCTGAAGGGCTGGGAGGGGATGTTGTCACTGTTACTGGAGGGAGGTGGTGGCAGCTTCCTGGGGACATGCTTGTTGCCACAGCTGTCCTTCCCCATGTCCCACCCCACACCCTTCCCTGTGCCCCGGAGGACTGTGGCTGGCTGGCACAGACACACTCACTGGGAAGGCTGATGGCAGAGCTGTGCCATGCTGCCCCATGCATGCTCTGCTGGAGCTGCTCAGCCTATGGTGAACATCACAGACCTCACATGCCCCACACACATGAACACTATTAGGGTGCCTTGGGAAGCCACGGGCGATGGCTTACACATCTCTGAAGCAGCACAGCAGCTTCTCAACCACAGTGGAGGCGCCAATTCCATCGCAGCCACCCTGACCTCCTGCAGCTCTCTTGCTCCAGAGCCGTGAGCTGGCAGGTCAGAGCCCACACGAGCTGCCATGAAACACCAAACAAATGTGGGGAGCAGCTCACAGAGCTGTGGAGATGGTGCCGGAGCTGCAGGCTCCTGACAGATCTCATCCTGGCATTGTGGCTGGCAGGCTGCTGTGGGCACCGTGCTGCTGAGGCTTTTCTACTAGGAGCTGCATTTGGGGTGTTCTTTGCAATCCTTCAATAGCATCAGGCACTGAGGCTGCCCTGTCCGAGGTGACACACTCGCATGCTGCAGGCAGCGTGTCACAACTGCAGTGATTCACTACCCTGGGCCCAGTGCTGCCCAGATGTGGTAACTGGAGGACACCACCTGTCCCAGGTTGCCCAGGGCGATGCTTGGCCACCGAGCACCCCACAGAGCTGCCCATGAGGGGTGCCTCTTAGATGAGACACGAGCTCTCATCCAGCTGGAGGGGCTCGCAGCTTGCTCAGGGGAGGAAAACCAGCAGAGGCAGCCCACGTCTCCACTGCGTCTCTGTTGCGAAGTGCCAGAAGGAATATGTCTCAGGAATTATTTCAGAGAGGGTAATTTCTGTTTCCCAGTTGCTGTCATACATTAGAAATATCTGAAATGCCTGCAGTTGGTTACCAGCGGTGAGGAGCAGCCAGGGGCTGCCATGGATGAGAAGCACTAAAAGAAAATAAATTAGCCTCTTGCACTCAGCCCTTCCCTCAGCTGCTGAACCACAAGTGACGAGCGGCCGTTGCTTAAGTAACGACCAGAATAATGAGGAGAACAAGATCCACAGGGAATATTAACTCAGAGAAACAACATCTTCTCCTGCTTTTGAAGTTTGCCCCGGCAAAGGTGCAGAGGTGAGCCATGTCCCGCTGGAGCCAGCAGAGAGGATGCTGGGGGTGCTGGTGCAGCCCCATGACTCTCCTGCAGCATCCTCTGCCCCAGTGCTCCTCTCTTCCTTCCCTCTTATTGAGCCCATCCCAGTACATCTCCTCCTGATTTAGCTTCCTGTCACCACCCAAAACCCGTTGCTTGCAACCAGGGGAACTGGCACCACAGAAGCTGGCCAGCACTGCTCTGGTTTTGCTCCCCGTGGTGTCTCGGTGAGCACTGCATGGGCAGGGTTTTCCTCTTGCATTTACACGATCTCAGAATCAGTCCAACTGTCAAAACAACACCTCCAAGTCCACTAAACCGCATCCCAAGCTGTTTGTCCAGCTCTCAAAAGGAACGAGCCAGGTTCGAGCCCTGCTGCATTGTAAGGATTGCGTTAGGGAAGCTCATCCTCTGATGATATAAGACAGCAGCACTCCTGAATTTCAATCCCTTTATCTGCTCTGAGTGGCTGAATCATCTGGGGAGCACTACCCTAACTTACTGCTCCTTGTTTGTGTATGAGATGGGGCTACAGCTGTGAGAACTGCCTCCTTTCACAGCAGATGATGAAGGATGGCAATCTTCCCCCCTACCTTGGGCAGTTTGTGGGTACCCATTGCAGCTGCAGCTGTCCCCACAAGGAGCCATGTCCACGTTAGGTGCCAGGGACAATGTGGTGCTCTTCTACCAAAAAAGAAAAAAAAAAAGGAGCACACCAGACCTAAGTGGAGCTGTCAATTTTGTCTTGTTTCCTTCCAAAGCCTCTTCTATCTATTCCACAGAGTTACGTGGAATCCCTGAGTCCCAGCATGGTGAGATTGGAAGGCACCTCTGGGATCATCCAGTCCAACCCCCTCTGCTAAAGCAGGGGCACCCACAGCAGCTTGCCCAGGATCACAGTGGTGGGGGAGGTTGGAACCTCCCCAGAGAAGGATACTCCACAACCTCTCTGGGCAGCATGCTCCTGAGCTCAGCACCCTCACACCAAAGAGGCTTCTCCTCCTGTTTTTTCCCCTTGCATGCCCACTTGTGAGCAATGGGGAAGTCACTTCAATGGATGTGAAGAGCCCCACAAGGACTTTTCTCATCTCACACCTTCCCACGGGTGTTGCTAGTGCATTGAGTGGTCAACATTGGGTGGACTGTGCTGCCCACTTCTGCAGTGCTGGCAGTGCCACGGGCACCCTGGCAGCCTTGACTGGCACATGCAATATATCTCACCATAGGTGATGCCAGTTGCTGTGGAGTTTTCTGGGGACAGATTTTACAGTGTTTGGGTGGTCAGAGGGATGGAACCACCCTGCAGACACAGTGACATCCCTCCAGCTGCTCCTGCAGCACTGCCAGCAGAACCATCCCTCCAGCTGCTGCTATGACTGGGCTGCATGAATAATGCAGATGTGCACAGCTGCTGGGCCTCCCCAACCCTCATCCTTGGATTCATGTCAGGATAAGATTTTCTTGCTCCTAATCCTCCAGGGCCAGCACAGCACAGGGGACCCTGCCTCAGGTTATAGTGCCTGAGCTGGGAGCCTGGCACCCGCTGCCTGGTGGAATTAGTGGGAGCTGAAGGAGCTTCCAGCTCCTCCTCCTATCAGCCAGGACAGGCTGTGCCACTGCCTCTGCCAGGAGCCTGATGGCTCTGCCATCTCCCCTGCTGAGCTCCATAAATGCCAGCTGGCTTTGGAAAACCAGGAGTATTTTGCAGGTGCTGCCATGTGGGATGGCAGCACATCATGCAAAGTCTGTGCCCGTGTGGCCTGGCTGTGGTACTGTGGCCGAGCTGAGATGGTGACAGTGTGGCTGCCACTGTGGCTGGTGGGTCCAGGGGCAGCATTTCTGCCTTGGCAGGCTGTGGCTGCAGGAGTAATCACATTAAAATGCTTGTGTTGGTCTAGGAGAGACAGCCCTGGCACAGCAGCAGGTGACGTTTTGCTGGGAAAGAGGAAAATGCCAAAACTCTCTGTCAAGAAGATTGCGGCGCTGCCTCTCGGATCTGCCAGCCCGAGAGCTGGCAGGGAGGGCGCTCGTTTGGTGCTTTGCCTAGCAAGGAGAGTTTTTCTGGCACTTAGCACAGCTCCTGTCACTAGGCAGAGTGTCCACGGTCCCTTCTAATCGCACCAGAGCACCTGGCACCGCTGAACTGGTGGTCCCAGGCTGGGACTGGCGTCCGCCCGAGAAACGCTCCCTGCTCCCCTCCTCTCTGCAGACGCCTCTGAACGAGCGTGTGGAGTGAAATGTTCTGTCTGGCTGGAAATGGATTTCCAGCTCCCATCTCAGATGTAAACATTTTTAGTGGTCCCCAGCCAAAGCTGCAGCAGCGACAGCAAACAGCAGCTGAGCGGAGCCCGTCCCTGCAGGGACATCAGCGGCCGCAAAAGGAAACGGAACGCCTGATGGCTCGGAAAGGCATCCATTAAACTGTGTGCTGGAGTGATTCATGGCGCGGGGAGTTAGGCTTTAATTAGATCTTAATCACATAATTTTATCTTTGTTTTTGAAATTAGAGCTTAATGACTGCATTGCTCTCAGAGCAGCGCCGAGACCCGGCGCGGCGACAGCAGAAGGCAGCGCTGCGGTGGGCAGAGATGGGACAGGGATTATCTCCTGCTCTGCATCACTGCTCCTTAAATAAAGAAATAGGCTGAAACTGCACAAAGCCAGCAGGACCTGCCAGCACCGAGGGAAGGCGGGAGAGGTTAGGAACTGCATGAAGAGGAGTGGTACAGGTCGAAAGCCTGCCTTTTGAGAGCAGCAGTGCCCTTTCCTGCAGGGATGGGCACCTCTGCCTTCCCCTCCCAGGGACCCTCCTCCTCACCCTTGGTATTGATTTTATTTCAATCGAGTCTCATGAAGTCAGATTAAGTTTTCAGGGTGAGTCCATAGCAGGCAGGACCAGGGCAATGCCACAGCCCAGCTTTGTAGAGCACAGAGCATGGCCAGCCCTCAGCTGCACCGTAGAGCTAGGATTTGCCCCATGCCCTGCACAGAGTCCGTGTCCTTCAGCACATCCCTCACAGCAGTGTCTGGCTGAGGAGGCAGTAGCTTCACTCTGCTCCAAGACTTTTGCCTTTCCAAGCTCGCAGAGCTCTGCCCAGGGCTCATCCTTGACCCGCTGCGGGATTCGGTGAAGCAGCAGCATTGTGCCCACAGCCGTGGTGCTGCTGCAGCAGCTCCCTGTCCTTGAGCTTTCCCTGCCCTTGCTGCGGATGGAGCGAGCCCCTTCCCTCTCCTGCTTGTTATGCCACACGAGCCACTCGAACTCGTTACCGTGGCAGATTAGAGGTCCCCAGGTAACCACGAGAGCTCAGATAATTACCAACAGCTCCTCTAATCGCAATGAAGTCGCTCGAGTCCCTCTAGTCCTGGGTAAATGTTTATACCTGAGCCCTCCTTCGAGCAGCCGCCGGCGTGTGCCAGAGCCAGGGCTGCCGCCCTAAGCTGCTTCAGGGGCTGGCTGCGGCTGGCAGGGAGCTGCACTCACCCTGCTAGTGCCAACGTGGACCGGACCTTCTTCATAGCACGACTCAGCACCAGCTGGAGACATAGTGCCATGCGGTGTGAGCCCCGAAGCAGCTCCCTTGTCCCTCCTGAGCTTGCACAGTCTCAGGCTCCCAGAAGCCATTCCGTGGCCAACATGCCTACTGCTGCCCACCCTGCCCACTGCTTCCTGCCCTGCCTTTTGCTGTCCACCCTGACCACAGCATCCTGCTGTGTCCACTGCTGCCAGCTTCAGCCAGGTGAGCTGTCACTGATCCCATGGCCGAGCAGGGCTCTGTGGTAGCAGCATTAACCATGCGTCCTGGAGAGGTGTGCCCATCCCTGGGGTGCCTGGCACATCACCCTGTTTTGGCCATGCTCACACGACCCCACACCACTGGACCCCTCAGAGCTGCCATGGGGATGTGGAGCATCCTTCATCCAGAGCTACGGGGCTTTTGATGGGCATCTTCACGGCATCGCTGTGCAGGGCACCCACCACCATCTGTTGGCAGCAGTTCCAGGTGGCAGCTGACACTCTGAAATGATACTCTGAATTGCTGAGCACGGCCAGCAAGTGTCACCCCCATGCCGTGCCCTCAGCCCTGGCTGAAGAGGAGTCACCCTAATTGGAGCAGCTGGCTAATTAGCTGTCAGGTGATGAATTATGCAGCGAAGCCTGGACTTCAGAGCAGCCTTGATCCCATCAGCTCCCCTCGCTTCCCTACTCTCCCTTCGCTGCGGCGCTGAGCAGAGCTTGCAGGACTTGGAAAACTTTCAAAGCAAATTAAAGGTGTTAATCAGCTGTGCAGAGCGGGAGGGCAGGCTGGCAACAGCGCCTGCTGGCAGCCCCAGGGACAGTCATCAGCCCCTCCTCGGCACAGCTGGTCACCTGCTTTGTGCTGTGAGTGTGCATGGAACTGTGCCCTAGGGCAGCTGTGGGAACTCTGTGCCCATGGGCAGCTGCTTGCCCTGCTCTGAGTGCCTGTTGGCAGGATACTGGGACAGATTTAGGACTGGGAGGCTGGAGGGTTCCTGGAAGGAAGGATAGTAGAGGCTCACTCTGGGCACAGCTGCCCCCCCTTGTTTTGTGTCTGCACAATGACTGTGCTGCCCAGGCAGGTGGGTTAAAGGCTTCTGTAATGATTTTATTAATTTGGTGCCCATCTAGGTGTTGGGCAGAGGGAGAGGGTTTGTTAGGAATGTGGGTAGCTTGCTGTGAAGGTACAGCGATGGTGGGAGATCGTGATAGCCAATATCAGTTGGGGGTCCAGCTCCCAAGCATCATGGTGGGGAGGCAGAGCTGGAACTGCTCCCACCTACCACTCCCAGGACCTTGCCTCCATATCTATCCCTGCTGCTGCCAATAAACATGGATGCTGTGGTGGACCTGAACCAAGTTAATTAATAAGAAGTAAATCACACCTCAGTGCCCATGCCACTGTGATCCTGCCTTGATCTGAGGGATGAATGATGCTCCTTGTGCAACTGGAAATGCTTGGGCTTCACTTACTGTGTTTGTCCAGTGCCAGGACTTGAGCTTGCTGGTGTGGAGCTGGGCACGCAACCAGTAGAGTCTAACTGTAGTGGTCCCAGGGCAGCTCCATGGTGGGGTCAGAGTCCTCTTGTCAGGAGAAGACAGAGAAGGCGAATAACTAACAGGTATGTGAAGTCAATGCCAATGTTTCTGTGTGGAGGGTCCTGGGATGGTCCCACCACGAAGGGGCTGTTCAAGTCCTGTGTGTGAAGGAGACGATGCTGCCAGGTAGATGCAGGGCCATGATTCCCATGGACATGCCAGGGCAGGGCACTTGGCAGTGATGTAAATAGGTCCTGAGAAGCTTTCCCTTGACTCAGCTCATCTTGAGAGCTCTGCAGCATGATCAGAATCAGGGCCTGCTTCATCCAGCTTCATTATGGTGAAGTATTTATGAGCTGATAAATAAATATTCAATAGCTGCTCTCTGGGGTTCAAGCCTGAGTGAGCCCATCAAAACACAGGGCACGCAACAGCCATGGCTGTGCTGCCAGGGCAGAGGGGATGCAGGACCTGCTCTGCCAGGGATGGCTTCACATGGGCATGGTTACCCTCCTGATGAGTGGTGTTGAGCACCTCCTGCTGTAGCCAGAACCCTGTGCCTACACTGCCAGCATCACTTGATGAGACATGAAAGCCATCCCAACAGCCTGCTAGGGGATGGACGCAAGGTCTGGCCACCTGCACGGCTCTGGGCCATCACTGCTGCTGCTGCATGCACATTTCCAGCGTTGGCACATCTTGTTCCTGCAGTCCAGCCATCCAGGGTCAACAAAAGGTCCACTTGTCCTCCTGCCTTTGCACTCCTTGAACACAGCTCTACAGCATGCTCCAGCAAGGGTCTCCATCACCTCCTCCACAAGAACAGCTGCCTTAAGGCAGAAACCTTCCGGCCCAGCACATACTCTTCAGAGGTTGTTACAGTTCACCTGATGGCTTGTGAAGCTTGCACTTAAAGCCAGTGTTCTCCTCCTGGCTCTCACAGCTGCTGGTGGTGCAGGAGATACTCAGGACAGCAGCTGGGTAATGCAGGACACACTTTTCACAAAGCCAGTTCCCTGTGGTTGCACCATGGGCCTCACTCCTGCTCATGGTTGTCACCTATAGCAGTCATGGAGGTGTACCTCTGACATGCCTACTCCTCTGGGACATGGGCACAGCCCTGCAGAGGGTCCCTCCTGATGCCACAGGTGATGGAGACAATCCCAGCACACTCAGCACCACTGCCCAGCCTGGGGGGCTGTGTCAGACCCCTGTTCCTTGGCGACTGGGAATCATTCTCTGGTTTGGTCCTTACCAAACACACCACAGCTGGCCCCTGAGCAAGTCCCACCCCCTCACCCGTCGGCCGTGTGCCCTGATGGGATCTGAGTGCCCTCACAAAGTCGTCTCTGCTCCTGGCAGATTTACCCCCTGGGAGGGGATTAACCCAGCTAAGCTGGTGTGCCTGAGCTCGCAACCCTGCGCCCGGCAGGGCCGTCCAGCCTTCGGAGCTCTCGGGGGGAGCAGGAGGTCAGCGCTGCCCCGGGGGGCTCACCGGGAGCCTCCCTGCTCGGGAAGCGGTGTCTGGAGCGGGACCCGTGCTCGGCAGTTGCTGCTTGGTTCAGGTGCGGATGTGAGCCACTGTTCAGAGAACGGAGGCAGCCCCACAGTCCTGACCCACAGCTTGCAGAGAGCCCGGACCGCTCCCCTTCGGCGCCTCTGCAGTGGCTGGGTACTGCGGGCAGCAAGATGAGCAGAGAGACAGGCACGGCGTGTGGCTTGCAGGAGGCAGCGAGAGGCAATGTAGGAGACCTGGACCACCGAGCTGGCTCTTGTGATGGCAGCGATGGTCGTGGCTCCCCTTGTTCCCAGGGCTGGAGGCATTCGTAGTGGGAAGGATCTGGGCAGAGTAGGGAGAGGTCCTTCTGGCAGCTTCTCTGCTTGTTGGCATCACCAAACCAGCACCTCTTACCACCCCCACTCCCTGCCTCTTCCAGATGCAGCCAAGGTACTCCCAGGCTTTTCAAGCCGTGTTTTAAGAGTTCCTAATGCAATGAACATTTCCAGTGCAGCCCTTCCCGAGCCCTCATTTGCTTACCCTTTGGAAATCTAATACTTGATTTAAGCACATTTCTGCTCCTTCCATTTGTAAGGACAAATGTAAAGTAATTGTTTGATATCGCAGCGGTTTCCTCAGGCTCCAACTCTAATTTCCCACTAATAGAGCATTGTCAGGGGGATCAATCTAACCCAGCACCTTCTGCCTCCTCCGAGCGGATTGGAAATGGCTTTTCAACTGCAGGGCTGGGATTTGTGACTCTGGCTGTGCATGTTTTTCTCTTTTAAAGGAAAAATTATACAAGAAAATATCCCATCTTCCTGCAGACAGCCTTTAATCCCCAGCTCTCCCTCCGCCCGCCACAGCTGGCTCTGAGCCCCCTTGCTGCTGGGTCCCCCCACGGCTCTGTGGCTGCTGCTGGACCAGAGTGGAAGGGATGCAGACAGAGCTTTATCAGATCTCCATTAATTACCTCCAATTTTTTCCTATTAGAGCTTGCTGGGCAGTAATCACTTCCAGTAAGGCCTCTTAAACTGGTTCGTGGTTGTGCTGTATCCCCTCCATGCATCACTTTGAAGCATCCTCCAGCCACATTCCAGAGGACAGACAGTGCCAGGCACTGCCCTCCACCCCGATCCTTCTGGCATAGGACTCCAGATACATCACCAAATCTCCTGGGATCTCCAGCCCGGGAGGACCCTCTGCCTCCTTTGCATTTTCCCATGAATCTGCCAGGGCTGCCAGTACCTGCATGCAGAGCCTGCCTGTGGTGCAGCTCCTCTACCCCGTCCAGCTGCCCCTGCTGGGCAGGAAAGTTGAAGGACATTGGTGACAGAAGCACAGGGTGCTGCCCAGCAAAGCATGTAGCACTTGACATTTCAGAGCAGTTCTGGCCTCCTGCAGAACAGCCCATTAGCTCCAACCATCAATTACTGCTGCCAGCCTCTGAAGCAGTGCCTGCTCCTGCACCTGGCAGAGTTGGCATTAACCCAGGGGTCCTCCTGCTGTCACCCCATGAAGGGCTGTGCCACAGGTCGCCCGCTTGCCATGCCAGCCTGACCCATAACTACCACCTTGCATGGCCCACAGGCACAGTGGGCCGGGTGTGGCCCTGGCAGGTGGGCACGGGCAGCAGTGCAGCATGGGGTGCCAGCTGCACCCTAAGAAAAGCCCATGCATACGGACCAGTGGTAGCCGTTTTTATTTACACCAAGGGGTGACATGCTGAGCAAGGACACCGGTGCCACTAGAGTACCCGTAACAGCAGGAGGCTGTGCTTTATTCACAGGACACATCAGCAGGACATTTCCATGGGGCCCTTTCCCCAGCAGACATCTCTCTGCCCTCACGGTTCCACACTGCCATCTGTGATGAAAGGCTAAGCGGAGAGGCTGCAGCTCTGCCCACCCCGGCACCACGGCAGGACGTGGCCCCAGGGGACAGCCCCACCCCTGTTGCCTGTAGCCCCAGAGCACCCATTTGGTTTGGGACACAGAGGAGGGATGTGACTTGTAGCAGCCTGTGCCTAGGCTGTGAGATGGGGCCATGGTGGAGGCCCCCAGTGACCACGTGGCAGTAAAAGCAAATGGGACCCCATGAAGCCAGGCATGGCATGGTCAGCCTGCCAGGACAGGCAGTGCCTTCTGGGCACTCATCCTACGGTGGCTGTGGCAGGACTCTGTGTCTTCCCCCATCTCAGCTCGTGCTGGAGCATCCCAGGCTCCCTAGAGCCCAGGAAGCCTCTTGCCTGCCTCTTCTCACAGATTTGGGGCGGGAGGAGCTGGCCAGGGGGTCCTGGCTCTGTCCCCCCAGGACCCTCCTGAGGGAAGGAAGCCTGCAGCTTCGCATCCTCACAGCGCTGCTCCCAGGCTCATTCCCACCTGAAGTCCTGCCCAACTGTTTCATAGAACTTGACGTTGTAAGGTCTGTAGAAGTCCCGCAGCTGCTCGATCACTTCGGGGTCTATCTGCACGTGAGTCCTGCCCTTGGACTTGCCCAGGCAGCGTGGCAAGCCGCTGCTCTCCGACTTCTTCAGGCAAGGGAAGCCTTTTGTCTTGTTGAAGTAAAAGTGCTTGTCCGTGATAACCCGTTTGATGCCCAGGAAGTCCTGGACTTTGCCCATCTCCCCAGCTGGGTCTGTGATCAGCTTCTCCCCGCTGACAAAGTGGATCTGGGAGAGGGGGAAGTACTGGAGCCAGGTCTCCAGGTGCACGGCGTACATCCCGATGCGGATGGCGTTCCAGGAGGTGTCCACCAGCCCCAGGCTGCGGTTGCGGAAGGTCAGCCCCTCGAAGGTGGGGATGTCTGGCTTCTTGGAGAGCGTCTGTGTGTAGTCTGAGATGGCCCTGGTCACCGGGTTCCTCACCACCACGATCAGCTTCGTGTCCCGTGACATGTTGAAGATGCGCCGCGGGGCCTCCTTGGTGACGAAGTAGCTGGGGGTCTTCTCCACTGTGATCTGGCTGTCGAGCGTTCGAGGCATCAGGCTCCTGCAAGTGAAGCAGGTGATGATGGTGAGGAGGAGTGGGCCAGGCACGGGGAAGGGCTGTCACAGCAGAACAAGGCAGGACAAAGCAGGGCAGGGCAGAGAGAGCTCCCTCCTGCAGCACTGCAGAGAGCCCCCCAGCCATGGCTACCACCTGTCCTGGCTGTTGGCATGGGCAACATCAGCCAGTAGCCAGCCTGTGCTCAGGCCGTGCTCAGCCCTCCAGCCCCCACCCCTACACCAGCTGCCATTTGTTAAAGAAATCAGAACGACTCCTCCCACAATGGCTGCAATTACCTGGCACATCTCCCTGATGGCATGAGGATGCACCTGGCTTGTGCTCATGAGGGCATCACCCACCCTGCCAGTGCTGGCTCAGACCCGGGGGATCTGAGCCACATCCTGCCTGCACCCAGCCGTTTCTGGGCTGCAAGGGCATGGACTCAGCACCAGACCAGGGGAAAATGGCACATCTCTGCAGCCCAGCTGAGCTCTAATTGAATCATCTGCTCTGACAGGGGAACATCCACAGCAAATAAAAAGTAATGGGATGGAAAGATTTGTAAATTGGTCTTGTACCAAACTATCACACCCACTGCAGCCAGGTTCACAGCGCTGTGAGTCTCCTGGCTGCAGCAGGCAGGGAGCAGGCAGAGAGTGGGCAGGGAGAGCTGGCATCTGGGACAAGGCCAACACTCAATAGGGACCAAGTGGCACCAGCACCCATGCTGGGGATGTCTGAAAAGGGCCCCAAGGAGTGATGGGGTTTTTTATGCAGAACCCCTGTGTCTAATACAACATGCCCACGTGTGCCTGGCACACAGCAGCCTGCTTTTGGGTAGCCTGGCCACAGAGACCCCAGGGAGCAGGAGAGGTGTCTCTGAGTCAGCCACTTCCTACTGCACCTTTCTGAGGGCTCAGTCAGCTCACACCTCCAGGGTCCCCTAAAACACCAACCACAGCCAGCGGCTTTGGGGCTTGCTCCATAGAGAGAAGGCCCAGGAAAGCCCTAATTAGGAGAGCCAGTAGCAGCTCACAACACTCTGTGTGATTAGAGGACTGTAGTGGAAGACCTGGGACATCATGGTGGGATGGCAGCATGTGCCAAGGGTGGTGAGTCCACGTGGATCCAGGGAACTCCTTTTGAAGGTGACATGGGAACAAGAAGAGACTGTGGTCCAGATGGGCAGCTGGAAGAGACCCATGGAGAGATGCCAGAGACGTGCCCAGAGGTGTACACCAAGGCTGGCCACCAGCAAGGGGACAGGGCTGCCTGCCGTGGGCACCCCATGCTGCCTCACATGCTCCTCAGCAGCTTAGTCATTTGAAAGAGAGCACACTAATTAGTTAGCATAAATTAACAGTCCTGTTTTACAGAGGTACCTGAGCACAGACGTGGCTTAATTGGCCTTTCCCACCGCTTGGCTCCAGACCCCATCAATCCCGGTTACGACTCCCGTTGTTTAACGACTGCCGGCAGCTCATTTAGCAGCAGGCACGGGGCTGTGCCTGCACATCACAAACACGCTCCACCATAAATCAGCCCCAGTCAGCTCTGCCAGAGAGTTGCTGTCACAAGGCACTCCTGGGCAATCACCAAACTGCTGCGGCACAGAAGCACAGAGTGCCATGTTGGCAGAGACCCCAAGGATCATCTGGTCCAACCCTCTAGGTGATGGTGGAGTTGAAATGAGCTGGCCCAGCACCCTGCCAAGCTGAGTCTTCAAACTGACCAACGTAGGAGACTCTGCTGCTTCCCTTGGGAGTTGATTCCAACGCCTGACTTCTCATGGGGAAAGATTTTCTTCTGGATTCCAATGGGAATCTCTCCAGCAGTAACTTGTCCCACTCACCCCCTGTCTTTCCCATGGGACTCCTTGTAAAAAGGAAGTCTCCATCCTCCAGGTAGCCTGGTTCACTAACGGCTCATCTTCAGCCTCGTTCGACCTGCGTTGTGTGAGCTGTGAGATCCACCTAAGCAAAACACAAACCCACGGGTTCCAAGCCCTTGTGTGAAGAACACAAAACCTCTGCATAGTAAATTACTGAAATGAGACAAGAGTTGGGTTTCTTTAAATGGACTCCCAGCGTTTGCTGCTCCCAGAGAACAGAGACTGCTGAGACAACAAAACACAACCCAACAGATAAATAAATCACCAGTGAAACCAGGCGAGGGGGGAGATGTCAGCCAGGCATCGGTCTCTGCGCTAACGGCGGCATCCCCGGGGCTGCGGGAAACGCATCGCAAACCTAATTACAGCTGACTTCCAAAGGATGGGTTCGGGCTCCTGCACTCCCAGAGTGATTTGCATACAAATAGCATGTCACAGCTTTGAGCCCGCGGCTTGGTGTGCAGGGCTGAAGGCTCTCGGTGGCTGGCTCGGGCAGGAGCTGCTCCTGCCCCACCAGGCACCCGATCCAGGTGCCTGTGGCTTTGCTGAAGATGCCCGGCCAGGCTCAGTACCAGCTCCTGGCACATGCTGAGTGAGTGGCTGCCAGGCAGTGCCAGAGCAAACACCAGCACGGTGCTGACGACGTACCAGAGGCATGGCTGGAGCACAGGGTGCGAAGAGGACACAACAAACCGGCTGTTCCTGGGAGAGCTGCTGGGTGCTGAGGGGTGGTTTTGATGGGATGGGGGTGGTGTGACTGGCCTCATGACCCTACTAGATAATGAGTCCCTTCATAGCAGCCAAGCTGAGGGTTCACCTCTGCTGCAGGAGGGGTGACTTTGGTGGCTGCTTCCCCATCAGTGTGGTCAGGCTGAAGCCTTACTGAGCCCTTTCCCAGCCGGCAGCACATAGAAACAACCTGCTCCATCTCCTGCCAAGGGAAATCCAGGATTCACAGAGAGGGAAAGATCAGAATTGCTGGTGCTGAGCGGATGCCAGAAATCACTAGGGATGGAATGAGGTAAAGGCCACGATGGACTTGCAGCTGCCCAGGAGAGAAGCACCACACAGGAGGGGCACAAACAGGCCCTTCAGTTTTTCCATTGAGGTGGGCACTAACACCCTCTTCCTACCTGCAGATTCAAGGGTTGTGCTTGCTTATGACACTGGACAGGGAACTCAGGTCAGGCACATTCAGTTGCTGCCATGTCCCCTGATGTGGCCAAGACAGCATCACCAGGTACCACAGCATCTGGGAGCTGGCACAGAATCATGGAATTACAGAGTGGTTTAGGTTCAAAGTGATCTCAAAGATCATCCAGTTCCACTCCCCTGCCATAGGCAGGGACACCTCCCACTAGAACAGGTCGCTCAAGGCCTCATCCAGCCTGGCCTTGAAAACCTCCAGGGAGGGAGCAGCCACAACCTCCCTGGGCAACCTGTGCCAGTGTCTCACCACCCTCACTGGAAAGAACTTCTTCCTAACATCTAGTTTGAATCTCTCCTCTGACAGTTTAAACCCATTACTCCTTGTCCTGTCATTACAAGACCTTGTCAATAGTCCCTCCCCAGCCCTCCTGTAGGCCCCCTTCAGATACTGGCATGTCCCTGGGCAGCCCCCATATCCCACGGCTGTGGGGCAGAAGTAGCAGAGCCTGGCCCTGGCTGTGCCAGTGCAAAGGCAGCACCTTGCCCTGAAGGAGTTAACTTCCCACAGCACCTCTCCTGCACCTGAATTATTAATCTGCCTTTGGGCACCCCGTGGCCCCGACACCACTCCCACACTAAAGAAGCATGGGCTGCCTGGCTGCGCGCCGCTTTGATGTCCAACCTGCACAAAACACCCTCCCAGGGAGGAGCTGGCACAGGAGTGCAGCAGCCGGTGGAGATCTCGCAGATCAGCGGGCGAGGGGAGAGTGCCCATCCCGCAATCCTAGCACAGCACCGCTCCCCCCAGCTTGCTGTGCCCCAGGTGAACATCTGCCTCCTGCAGCTCGCCGGATCTGGGCATCCCGGGCTCTCCTCAGAGGCTGGAGCCTGATGTGTGCCCAGTCCTGGGCTCTATCCACTCATGGGCATGAGCCCAACTGTTTGATTTGGCAGAACCTCCAAGTGCTGGCTCTACTGACGAGGGCTGCACTTCCTTCTTCAGCCGACAGCATAGGCTAGCAGCTTCATCAGGGACACATGCACTGAAAAGGTGGCCAGGAGCCAAAATCTTCCAGCAGAAGCCAGCACTCACTTGTTGCCCTCCTGGGGGTGCTCAGAGAGAGGTGAGGCAGTGGTGGGGATCCCTGCTGCATGTGGCACGGGGCAGGTGTAGAAGGGTGGGGTGTGAGCACATCTCCAGCTGCAGCTTGACACACTGGGAGATGAGACGAGAAACTATTTCAAGGGCGCAGACTGGCTTCAAGATGGTCCCATGGAATCACTCCACCTTGACTCAGTGGTAGGTCTCTTCTCCATGGCACTGTCTGCCCCTTGTGTTCTTGCCCAGAACTGTGCCAGAGTGCTGTTCGCTGTGGTGTCAAACAGGAGCAGGGCAAGGCACAGACAGACTCCCACTGGCAATGGTGAAGTGAGCCCAGCTGCTGCACAGCAGCCAGCACTGCAGCTAGACTTGGGCTCCTTATCCACTGTTGATGCCATGCTGTGCTATGCCATGCAGTGCCATGCCATGCCACACTGTTGTCTGTATGGTTGACAGCTACCACCATCTCTCAGCTGGTGGCCCAGTGCTGCTAGGCTCAGCAGGACTGTGGAGGGCAGCTCTGGATGAAAGCTCAAAGCAAAACTAGGTCAGGCAGGTGAGAATCGGAGGTGTGAGGAAGTTAAAAAGCTGTGCCCAGTGCAGTGACATTGCATGGCTGTGTAGGACACAGGGACACCTCTGCCAAGAGCCACATGGCTGGAACTTCACAGTGAGAGATCCCTGCAAGGGGTTCATGGGGAAACAAAAATCCTTCAGTCTGGGCTGCCCTGTGCCACGTCCCCTCCACTGAGGCTGTCAGCATGACAAAAACTGGGCCAAGAGTGAGCTAGCCCTGGGAGCAGGGTCCCTGCAATGCTGAGCGAGATCATGGTCGAGGCAGCGGCTGTCTGTCTCCACATCCCCACTGCCACCACCCTGCACTCAGGCACCCTTGGATTTAATGATGGAACGGCTGCCTTTAATAAATGTTTATGTTCAAAGAAGCTACACCAGAGCCTGCAGCCAGCTAATGAGGGACATTTCAATGCACAAAAGCAGTGGAACACAGTAATTAACTTTGTTGCTGATTCATTTTTAATCATTTAAATACTCCAGAGATTCGCTGTGTCCTTTAAGTCAACAAAACTTTCTCCAAAGGGCACAGTGACAATGCCCTTCATGCACACCAGCCAACGTGCAACTCCCACTGTCCCAAATAACCATCCTGGACCAACCAAGGGGTCTGGCAAAGCCCAAGGCTGCCAGGTTGGGGCAGAGAGCATTCACATGTGCACCCACCCAGCCTGGTGTGAGCTGGGTAAGGCCCTGTGGCTCATGGATAAAGGTAAGATCTCCCCATCTCTGATTTCCAGCAACTCTTTCCATAGGTGAAACTTTAAAACTAATGTTAGTCTTAAAACCCACCCAATAAGCCCAAGCTGCTGCACTGATTCCTTCGTTAAAGGCTGGTGTCAGAGGTATGCTGCCCAGTTGGTGACCTTCCAGTTTCCAGGGATGTGCAAAGAGATGGGAAAATGTCCAGGTAACAAGAACAGACCAACAGGTCCCACAGACCCCATGTCACATGCCACTGCTGAGAAAGAGGGACAGCAGCTATGCCTGATGTACCTGATGCCAGGGACATACCTGGGACACAGTCATCATGCAGAGAATCCAGGGCTACAGACAGCCAAAAGGGTTGAGTGCTGACAACCACCTGCCTGGCTGATTCCTGGTCTCGGTCACTGCCTGCCCCAGGAGCCTGCTCTGTTCCCTGCTCCCAGCTCCACAGCAGTGGGTCACACACACCCATCAGTCCCAGCCACCCATGCAGAATACAGCCCTCCAAATACCACCTCGATGGACACACAGGGATCCTTCACCTGGCAGCTCATGAAGCCTCATGCCCATGGCCATGTCAGGTTAGGAGCTGGATTTGGTGCTACCAAAACAAAGGTGGGGACAAATTGCAGCACTTAGAAATGAGGTCATGGAAAAGAGAGCAAGAACACAGAACACCACCACCAGTTTGGTACCCTGCAGGGGTTACCTGTTTCTCCCAGAGCCTGGGCAAATGTCTTCACAGCCCCTGCCAGCAAAAAGCAGGCCAGGGCAGGCAAAGGCAAGGCAGTGACCACGAGATATGCTGCTGCAGGGCAGCTCCTCACACACGTCTCTGCCAGAGGTTTTGTGCCTGTTCCTCAGAGCCAGGACACACTCTGAAGTCAAGGAAATTTCAAAGCATCCTGGAAGCTTTGCTGTCTTCCTCTCTTCTTACTAATTAACTTTAGCAAAATGCTCTGTCAGTCAAGCCCACAAAACAGGCTGCATCGCAGGGCAAAGCCTAATGGGCTCCCATTTGTGTGAGAGCCAACCTGGCCATTAGCAGGCAGCAATTAGCAAGGAGGAGCGCGGGGCCGGCTCTGCATGCTCCCAACATTCTCTCCTGCAGGCACCGGGGCGCGGCAGGGACGGCGCAGGGGTGCTCCTCCGCTGTGGGCTCCGCACTGGGCAGCCACAGTGCCCGTTATGCTCAGGCCAGCAGTGCCAGGGGCACCCCAAAACCAAAGGCAGAGCAGGACAGAGCTCCAGCAGCAAAAGTATGCCCTGAGACCTGTCACACTGGTAGGCAATGAATCCAGAGCTTGGCACAAGTGCCACTCCATGGGACTCAGGCAGGTGGATCCATGCAGGAAGCATCCAAGGCTCTCCCTGGCATCAACACTTGGATCCTGAAAGCAAGAATGCAGTGGAGCTGCTGGAATGGAGCTGGACTCAGCTGGCAGCCAGAGCTGCTGGGCAAAGCCCCTCTGTGAAAACAAAGCTGGAGGATCTGACAGGGTTACTCGGGAATCCCAGGAAGGAAAACTGCACCCCAGAGGCAGCAGAGTCACTGCTCAGAGTTAACTGCACACCAAACGACGACGTCTTCTGTGTTCTGGAAATAGTGAAGGTTATTGGCACACACTACCTGCAGCAGAACAAGGCTCTGTATCGAGCATCGAGTCCGGGATTGGTAATGGATCGATTCTCCCCAGCAGCTGCCTCTTTGGTTTCAGATGTCTTAAAACAGATCTTGCTAAAAATACCTTTCCTGTAGTGTGTCTGTAGCTAACAAGGTGGATTAGAAAGGCTGATGGGAACTGGGAGTGGGCGTCTGGGGTCTGAAGCCAGCAAGCAGGCAGCTCCTGGGTGATGGTCGGGCAGAGGGGTCCCAGGGCATAGAAAGATGAGGCTGGCCCAAGTGATGGCAGGAGGCATCATGAAGACAGCAGCTGTGAGCAAGATTGACATTTGGAGCTGGCAAGGACAGGTGGATCACGAGATGTCCCCTCCTGCTGGTTCTGCCATCTCCAAGTCAGACCAACTCCAGAGCAGGGAAAACACAGAGAAACAGGAGCAGACGTCTTTGGAGCACCAGAGGAGCTTGGCTCTCACACTGTTCTCAGCTATATCCAAGACCAATTCAGCTCACACCAGGCACAAGGATGGAGACGGATTTGGAGCCAAAGTCTCTTCTCCCAACAGGGGATTCCTTTGTCTTCATCTTTCCAAGGAGCCTGTGCTCCAGATTCCAAACAGAGACCTCACCATACCATAGTGCTCTCTGAGCATGGGAACATCACCTCTGCCCAGCTGGCCTCTGGGGACAGTCCCTG
Organism: Pogoniulus pusillus; assembly: GCF_015220805.1. Lineage (NCBI taxonomy): Eukaryota > Metazoa > Chordata > Aves > Piciformes > Lybiidae > Pogoniulus > Pogoniulus pusillus. The sequence continues at coordinate 19,577,977 of NC_087276.1, read as the reverse complement.
GTCATGCCAAGAGCAGGATCCCCTACCTGAGGTCTGTTCCTTTGCAGCCAGTGGAGAGAGCTTTGCCCTTGCCCAGGACATGGCCATCAGCTGCATCCTGCTCTCCTGCTCTCCAGCCTCTTGGCAGAGGCACAGCAGCTCAGCATGCTGCAGGTCAGACCTGCTCCACATTTAATTGCTCCACTTGCAAGGAAGAAAATCAATTCCACGTTTGATACATTAGCAGCCTCTGTGCTTAAGTTTTGGCACATTTGTGAGGTTGGGGAAGAAAAAAAATAAGTAATAAAACCAAGGAAGTGTCATTTAATTGTTTTAGCTGAAGTGACTTGTGGAGGCCCCGCTGCTCCAGTGCTCTCTCCATCGATCCAGATGCAGAGCCAGGCCCCGGGCAGCACACTGCTCACCCAGCCACGCTCCACCGCTGCCCCCACCTCGCTCTGCAGCTGCCCATCTCCTCTGCCACTCACTGCCACAGGCTGTGTCTCTTCACACAGAGGATCCCAGGCTGGATCACAGCTCAGTGTGGGAGGTCTGAGCTCGGTGCTCATTGACACAGCCCCTTGGTGTCAAAGTCTGTGCAGGAGGCACACAGCTCCTGCTTCTTGGAGCAGCACCATGCTGGGTGCCCACAGATTCCCTTATGTGGCTGAAGCAGGGGCTATTCCAAGGCACAGTCCCTTCCCTTCATTCAAACAGGTGCTGGCAAGAGCTGCCCTGGCTGAGCAATGTGATCCTGGCCCTCCTTGCAGAAGCAGTGCCACAATATTTGGTCTGCATAGCTCCCATCCCTGGAGACCCCTGCACCCAGCCATACACATGTGGAACACCTGGACTGCTCACAGGGTCAATGAAAGTATGGGGAGATCCCACCTCAGGACTGAGGGGCCACTGCCCAGCCAGGCACTGAGCACACACAGCTCCCCTCTGAGCAAGGGGCTCAGCTAGAACCCACACACTGCTCCATCACCCGTCCTACTGCTCTGAAGGCCTTTTATCAATGGGTGACAGTGTCTGATGCTGGGTGGAAGGCATGACAAAGACCTGCTGAGGACCAGGAGCAGGTAAAGGACACTGCTGCAGCCACTCTTCAAAGGTCAGGGGAATCTGAGCATGCTACAGGACAGTCTTAGGACAGGGAAACAGCTCCACTTGTGCTTGTCCTGTATTGGCCATCTCTTGCCACTGGTCCTACTGCAAGAGCACCTCAGCATTCCTGGCCACAGGGTCCACTGTGACTCCAGCACAAGGCAGAGCAGCAGAGCTGCCCGCAGCTGCAGACAGCCCACCCTTACAGTGCCCAAGCTTCAACGGCTGGGACATCCACCCTGTGCCCAGACTGTCCAGAGCACCTCTGACCCGGGCACAGCCAAAAAACAGAATCCTCACACAACAGCCACGACTTGCCCACCAAGGCCCTCAGCAGAGCTGGCAGTTGGCACCAGATTAGCCTGACAGCTGAGGAGCACTGACCTGCTTTCTAACAGGGGACACCTCTGCGGGGAAACAGCTGCTGAGACAGAGGGGCAAGGTGGGCTGCCTCCCACCAGTCACCACAGTGCTGCAACACGCTGACCATGTCCTTTCCCTCTGTGAGCTTAAGGGCACCAGTGCGAGGCTGAGCCCTCCTCTGCCTCCTAAGACTGATCCCCAGCAGAAGAACCATGGCCCTGCTTGAGAGCAGCCCAGAGCTCCTGCAATGCTGGAGACTGGCAAAAGAAGCAGCCATGGGCACACCTGCTCAGGTGCCGTGGTGAGCCAGGTGTGAATTCCCTGCAGCAACGAGTGTGGGGCCAGGGCATGGGGGTGGCCTCATGGATGCTGTGACAGCTCCCACACAGAGCTTGCTGCCTCTCCTGAGCTCCTTGCAACAGCCCCCACTGAAATGAAATCCCCCCAGTCTCTTGCTAACCGCACACCCCCGGCACTCTGTGCTTGTGAGAGATCTCGGGCAGACCCACACTTTATGAACTCAGAGACACAGTGATGGGGGACAGGAATTGAGCCTCCCAGAGCCAAAGACAAACCCAGTGCAGGAGAGTGCAGAGGGTCTGTAGGGCAGGGAGCTGTGTTCCTTGTGGGTCGACATCCTCAGATGGGACGGGGAAACCTGCTCCCACCCAGTTCTGAAGCCCGTTCCCGGTGGCGCTGGAGCTCCCGTAGCCACTTTCCCTGGGGTGGGGGAGTCTCGGGAAGCGGCTGGGGCACGGCTGCCCTGGACTGGGCACCGCAGCGGGAGGAAAAGCACAGGCGGCTGACAGACTCCACCGGCAGCACCGGATCCCCCGCTGGCGCCCCGCTAGCGCGCCGAGGGACGCCTCTGCCACCGAGAACACCGGGGCAGAGGGCGAAAGGGGAGCAGTCGGGGCCGGGCCGAAAGGGGTCACACTCCTGCCAGCCGAGCGAGGCGCGGAGTGCCCGTTCGGGGGATGACTGGACGGAAGTTACCCGGTCGGGGCGGAGAGTGCCCTCACCTGTACCATTCGAGCCCGCGGTCGTAGTTCCTGTCGAAGAAGTGGGGCTCGGTGCCCAGGGCGCGCACGTCGGGGTGCACCCGGATGAACTCCAGCACGGCGCGGGTCCCGCCCTTCTTGACGCCCACCACGATGGCCTGCGGCAGCCGCTTGGTGCCGGGGCGCGCCGGGCCCGGAGGGCTGCCGATCGGCGGCCGCGGGTGGTCCCGCGGGCGGCGTGCGGGCGCGGCGCTGGGCGGGGGCTCGGCGGGTCCGGTGCGGCCGCACGGCCGCGGCTTCTGCAGAAGTTTCTTGGCGGCGGCGGCGCGGGCGGGCGGGCAGCGGGCACGGGGGGCGGCGGGGCCGCCGCAGCAGCAGAGGAGGCTGTAGCAGAGGTAGGAGCAGGACAGCGACAGCGTGAAAAGCACCAGGACCCTCCGTGCCAGCCGCCGGGACGGAGCCGGAGCCGCAGCCGGGGCTCGCCCGCTCGGCGCCCTATGCGCCATGGCTCCATGGGGCCCCGCCGCTGGGCACGGCGCGGCCCGGTCCGGCCCGCCGCTGCCCCCGGGGCCCCGCTGCTCCCGCGCCCCGCTCCGGCATGTCCCGCAGCTACGCGGCTGCGCGCCCGGGCCTCCCCCGGGGGCTGCTCCCGCCGCCCCGGCCCCTGGGCGCCTGCGGTCCGGGTACCGCCGCTCCCATCCCCGGCGGGCGCGGCTCGGGGCTCGGCGCTCGGTCAACAGCGGCTCCCGTTTCGCCTCCGCTGGAAGTGCCGGGGCAGAGGCGGCTGCGCTGCTATTTAAGGGGCTGCCTGACGTCAGCTCCTCCTGGAGCCCCCGCGATCGCTCCGCGGCTGCAGCCTCCCTCGGGCCGGGCCGAGCCGGGCCACCGACACCCGCCGCACACAGCCCTCCCGCCCGAAACGGGGACGGGGCCCAACGCGGTTCTGCCCTGTCCGGGCGCAGCCCCTGTGTGAGCGCTGCTCGGCCCGCCCCAGCTGCTGATGGGTTCCCCCCTCGCCGGGCGGAAGGTGCCAGTTGTCCTGTCCGTCCCTGAAGACACCTCGGAACCCGCAGCGAGACCTCAGTTGCCCAGAGCAGCGGTGCGAGGCCGGGGACAGCCGCACTTGTCCCCGCAGCCCGGACGGGAGCTCTGCCGCCCGCAGCAGGAGCGGAGTCGGGCGCGCACAGGCTGGGGAACGGGGCAGACGGGTCTCGGGGCTGTGGAAGGTACAGCTGGCAGCAGACCGGGTACCCGCTGACAACGTGCCCAGCCCGTCTCCGGGGATGCTTCGTCCTGGTGCCGGAGCCGCGCTGCCTGCAGCACCTTCCCCCGAAGGAGGGGGGGACTCAGCCGTGCCGCCCCGTACGGCTGCCCCCATTTCTGCCCTCGACAAGGGTAGGGAGAGCAGCCACCGGCCGCCGTGGCACCGCGAGTAACTCAGAGGAAAGACTTGGTAGTGATGCAAGAATGCAGTTTCTGTGCCCGACTGGGAATGCACAACCTGGCTGCTCTGCTTCGTCTTGCCATGCAAGCAGAAGAACCAGAAGGCTGGTGCAGGGTGTGGGTGCAGGTAGTTGCTCCGTCCCTAACCCTCTGGCTCGGCATGGCTCCCTTTCCTCCACATCCCGACAGCCCCAGCTACTGCTTGGCTGCTCGTGTGGAGCCGGTGGCTGCATGAGCAGCGCTGGAGCATCATCAGGCTCCGTCCATGCTTCCTCAGCAGAGCTCCCTCAGCTGCAGAAAACTTGTTTTGTTACTCGGGGAGCAGGATGGTAATGGAGAGAGACAGGCAAGAAGTGCCAGCCCGACACGAACGAGGAGCTGCAAGCACCCTGCTGGCCATACCTGAGTGGGATTGAGGTTTCCTACCATGCAATACCCAGGAGCTCAGTGCAGATGTAAAAATGGAACAAACAGCAGAAAAGCAGCACTGCCTGCAGCCTCCTCAGCCTGTGCTGGTATGGGAGCAGTGGGACTCGGCCTCCTGAGGAGGTTAAAAATAGTTTAAGGCGGGAAAGGTATCCTGGTACAGAAGAGGAACTGGAGAACAGGTCTTTGTGGGACCAACCTCATCCTCCTGGTGTGCTAAAGGGGCCCCCACAGAGGTTTTCCTTTGGGACATTTGGTACATTGTTTGTTGCTCTGAGCAACAGCAGCCAAGAGGGCCGAGGGCATCAGCACTTCTGTGGGAGTCAGGGTAAGGGGACAGAGCCAGGCATCCAGTGCCAGCAGAGAGGAGTCAGTAGCACAGGGCTCTGCCTGGCTGGTGTAAACTCACCCACGCTTGGCACTTCCACTGGGCTGTGTGCCCAAGCAGGGAGATGGCACTGACAGAGCCCACAGGCTCAGGGACGCTGACCTGCACAGCAATGACAGCAGGGCAGGAGTCAGGGGGTACCAAGGGGGCCAGGCATTGGCAAGCTCCCCTTTGAGGTGTCCATCACTCGGTTCCACTCCATGACAAAGTGTTAAATCTGCAGAAAAGTTGCTTCTTCCAATTTTAGCTGCTGTATTGCTTCCATGTGGCGCTTCGGCCTCGGCAGCAAACACATTGCTTAAGCATGAACATTAGAGGCGTTGGGATAAATAAAGCTGTGTGGATGCCCAGACGCCTCCAGGTTTCTCTGCTTGCAAGGGAGGAATGTTTTGTAAAGCTGACAATTTTGCTTCCAGCTTCTGCAGCCTTGCAGGGCATGTCTTTCCCATGACATGTTTGCTGTTTACACCCCACTCCACAGAGACAACAGCTTTCTGCTGTTTTCAGCGTGCTCCTGGCGCTGCCTCCCATGCTAACAGAAACCCTAGGATCAGCTCCCCAGCGGTGTTAGCCAGGCACAGGCTACTGCCAGAGCTACCCTAATATCATGGGAAGAAGGAGCTTCCAGACCACTGCAGGAGATTCCCCTCTCATCAGCCCCATGGCACAGGGGCTGGGAGAACACCTGCAAGCTCTGCAGAAGGTTCTGCCTTCCCTTCTCCCCTCACCCACCCCTGCCCTGGTACTGTGTTTGCTGCCAGCTTCATATCTTCCTCTGTCTTTTCTCTACCTGTCAGCCCCTTCCAGAATCTCACCAGAACCCCTCCCCTCCTCCTCCTCTTGGATTTCTGGCTCTTTCCTCAAGGTGTTCTTTCCTCCTCCATCACTCCCAAACTCTAATCTCCCTGCTGGTGTGGGGCTTAGCACAGTAGATTGTGACCCCACTGTTCTGCCCAGCATTGACCCTGAAGGTCTATCACAGAGTCCTGCCCCTCTCAGGCCAGTTGCAGCCTCCTGATGCTGGTTTGCTCCAGGACAGTTTCTCTGAGCTCCTTTAGGAAGCCTCTTGGGCAGCTCCCTGCCCACCCTGCTCAGCTCCTGGGACCATGAGGGCCGTGGCCAGACAGAATTAATGGCACAAACACTGTGGAAAAGATTTGGAGCTTGTCTCTGTCCTTCAGCTCTTTTGCCTTGCTTCCCCCCAGGGCACTGATGCCATCCCTAGGCCATGAACTGATTGTGAGCAGGAGCTGCTGCCAAGAGTTTCCCAGCTTGGTGGGTTCCCTGGGAAGAACCCAGTCTGAGGGCTCATCCCAAGTAGAAGGAGCTGACGGGCAGGCAGAAAGAGAAAAGTACCAGAACTAGTGGGATCAGGAGGTTACAGAAACACACAAAGTCTGCATCAGGAGCATGAAGCCTTCAGGAAAAGATGAAGCAATAAAATGCATCCTGGAAATGGAAAATCATAGAATCATAGACCTGATGACTTCAGGTTGTAGGTGGAAGAAATCAGGGTTGGAATTTATTTCCATGTCCAAAAAGAAAAGCTTCAGGGTAAAAGTGTCATTCTTAATCCAGACTTCTGTGTCTAATACGAGTGTCACTAACAGCCTTTTGATTCTGGACTGACAAACTGCCACCTCTCTTTGTCCTGGGGAGTGAAGGCTGAGCAGTACCTGCACCTGAGCAGGGTATCCTCAGTGCCCAGGGCAACCAGGCTGCTCCAGTCTCACATCCTGGGCAATGTCCTTGAATCCCTGCACAAAGCCTCCACCACAGGCTCTGCCACTTAAGTGTCTCCCCATTCTCCCCATCCTGGCAGGAAACCTAGGGCTGGAAAAAGGACATTTTAGTATTCAGCAGCTGAGAAGTGGAAGAGCAAGGAACAGAGCCAAGCCAGATCTGTGGGCAGCAGTGAGGGGCCTGGAGGGTCAGGGTGCTCAGATACCTGCTGCACATTCCCCAGGATCACTGTGGGAGCATGTGAGGAGACACATGCCAGCAGGACCTGTCCATTCCCAAACACTGGGAGCACACTGGAACTGTGTCCTATCTCCCACTCCAGCTCAAGGAGTTGCCAGCACTCATGTGGTTCTCCCTCCCTCCTTCCTCATCGGTGCAGCCCTCATACCATCCCAGCCCTGGTTAGAACCTCAGGCTTGGTAGTGCAGAAGCTGGAGGGTGATGTTCCATCCCATCAGCTGATGGCACTTCAGCTGCTCTGGCCTCAGCCTGCTTCCAAAGGCTGATCTGGGTTCCTGCAGCCCCTCAGCTCATCACCACCCAACCTCACTCTGTCTGGCAGGACTCCCAGTTCTGAATTGTGGGGTCTCCTCCAAGGAGCAGAGCCCAAAGTGCCTGTCAGACATCAGAATGGAAGTGGAGACTTTCTGAGCTACCTTGCATCAAGTCAGAAACTCCTGTTAAGCCTCATTAATCAGTTGTAAATGCACTGCACTCTGAATAAGGCCAGAAACAGTAAATTTAATTTTGACTCTGACTCAAGCTACTTTTGGTCCTAATTCTGAGCCTCTTGCCCAGCTGGAGCAGCCAGCCCTGGCCATGCTGAACAAACTCATTTGATTCTGAAATGCATTTTTAAGCAGGATGGAGCGGTGCTTAAAAGCTAAATGGCTTCCCCCGGCTGTAATCACTGCTGGTGGAGTCCTGGAATGAAAGGGATAAAGCCTGGGGGCGGGGGAAGGCTTTAATCTTGCTGAGTAGATTACAGAGATTACTGCAATTTAATCCTTACATATCTGTCACTGACGCTGCAAAGACCATAACTGAAGGTGGGCAGGGGCACGCCAGGGCCCTCGGGGCTCCCACCCCTCATAGCAGGTTGCCACACTCCACACCAGCGACCGCGGCTGCTCCCACTGAGGTGTGGTTCAGTGGGTCCCCAGCACCGCAGCCAGCAGATGAGGATGCTGGGTCAGGCTCAGCCTCCATCCCCAGGCACCACTACCTGGGCAGAGGAGCAGCTGCTCTGGGACTGGGAAGTGAATCTTGCCCACAGGGCTGGGCACCTCCCAGCTGTGCTAGAGATGAAGGCTTGAGGCTGAGCTCCTGCCATGAGGGGAGGAGGGCCCCAGGCAGAGTGAAGATCACCCACAGGCTCCTCATGTCTGGACTCTACCAGCAGCTGGATTCTCCCTTACTCCACCTCACGTGTCCTTCCTGGACACATTCCTGGGCAAGCTGCTGTGGGTGCCCCTGCTTTAGCAGGAGGCTTGGACTGGACGATCTCCAGAGGTCCCTTCCAACTCCCACCATGCTGGGATTTTGGGATTCCTACCCTTGCAGGAGCCAGCAGTAGCGCCCTGGTGCAAGAGAGCTCTGGGTGGCTGTGCAGGCTCTGCCAGCCCCTCCTGCTTGGAGCCGCCGTTGCCCAGCAGGGTACAGAGCGATGCCTCGGCAGAGCTCATCTGCACGCTGCAGCAGAGAGGGACCCTGCACCATCCTCCGCTCCTCATCGCTCCAGCACCACACATGGAGCTCTCCCAGGCTCTCTCGGCAGCTCTGCCTGGGTTCAATCTCATTATCATTCCTTGGAGATGAGAGGGGCAGGAGCGAGATCTTCAATAACTAGAAATATCTCTGGCTCACAGACCGTCACAATTATATTTAACTGCAAGCCAGGAATCTGTTCTCAAACACAAGCTGTGAGCTTTTTCTCTCAAACTTCTTTGTGGTATCACCTCAAGCTCAGCCCAGCTCCTCCAGAGCTCCCTAACCCCACCCTCGCCTGGCATAAACTTTGGGCTGCCCCATCCACAACAAAAGGAGAAAGCTTCCCCATCCACACTCACCTCAGTATTGCTGTTGTCCTCTGGTCCATTCCTGGGTGGAGGAAGGCTTGGCTCTTCTTTCTTACTGCACTGGAGGGATCTCCCCACAGGCCAGCAGCTGGCACTGCCTGTGCCCTCTTCCCTGCAGAGCCACCAGCATCAACCTCCCTCTGGGAACAGCCTGAACCAGCTACTGGTGACATTGCAGCATCCTCTGACCGCACAGGAGGTGGCAGATGAGGTGATGATGGCAGAGGGAAGGCAGAAGAGTGCCTCCTGCTCTCAGGCCTGCCCAGCCCAGTATCCTCCTGCAGCTCTACTAAGCAGTGTGGCCAAAACCTCCCTCCAGCCCACCCTCCCCTGCCACGCTACCAATTCCCATCAGGGCCCATGTGAGCTCAGGGCAGTAAATGCACCCAAAGGTGCATTAGCCAATATGGGATGTCAGGGGCACAGGCTGCCCTGTACCTCCCTGCAATGGGCACCCATAATGTGGGAGTGGGCAGCAACTGCCTTGGCTGGGGCAACACTCAGGGTGCTGCAGCTTCACTGTGATGCCAAGAGATCTCTTCTACCAGTGGGATGCATGTTGGGGTGGCTTCTCTCCAGCTGCACCACAGCCTCGAGCCCCAGTTGGTGCCAGTGCCACAAGGCTGCCCAGGCTGCCAGGGCCCATCATGGCAGGGCACAGCAGTACCACACGTGCAGGGCGCGGGAAGAGCTCACGGCTGGCACTCTGCCCGCAGGCACAGTTCCCGAGGAGCAGGCATCCTCCAGATCAGAAGCACTCTCCAGCAGGAGCACTTTGAAACACCCTGCCTGCTATTTTTAATGGGATTGAAAAGAGAACAAAACCGTTTAAGAACTTGAGGAATCAAAGCAAGTGTCCCCACGTCACACCCAGCGCTCGCAGCCGGATCCTGATTAATGGCGAGGAAGAGAGGGAAAACAATATTTAATCACACCCTGTTTATACTGCAGCCAAAAATCAAAGCACTGCGTTCCTCTTTCATGAGAAAAACGAGGTGGGCATTTCCCCTCTGGTGATTAAGTTTCCCACTAGGAGCACATCAATTTCTGTGATTTGGCACGGGGTCCTCGATCACACCACAAACGAGGCTTCCTCGGCAGCAGAGCAGCGCAGACAGCGAGCCAGATCCATACCCGAGACACCGATGTGCATCCATCACTTTGTCTGGATGATCTCAGTGTGCTCCTCCTTGGGGAGCTGCAGACCAAGCAGCTGCAGCCAAACCACCACTAACGATTGGCATGGCAGCAGCAGCCCTCATCGAGGACATCACTGTGTGCCAGCCACCATCCCCAGGTGCGCAGCCCCGTATGGGCACTGCTGCCCGTGTGTGCATGGCCAAGGCCTAGATGGAGCAAGGCACAAAGGCTTTGGTGGGCTGAACCCACCCCCATGGTGCCAGCAGTGATGCCATGACACTGTTGTTGGATGGACCTGCAGCAGGTTCTGTGTCACTGCAGCCACATAGGCCCCCCTATGCCGTAGAGTGGGCAGAGCAGGGTCTTGGTGTGGGAGATGACACAGCCCTGGAGCCCATGGGACTTGGTGTGGAGAGCTCAATCAAGTCCCTAGCCCAGAAAATTGGGTCAGGCATCATGTCACCCCTGTGACCCCCTCTCCCTCCCCTGCATCCCTCCTGCCCACATTGATTTGTTCTGGATTCCTTGATTAATTAATCTCGGAGAAATGCAAGGTCTGTTAATTACCCCTGATTAATTAGGGTGAACTTTTAATTGTATCCCTGAGCTGAGATGTGCTGTTCAATAGGCTTCGTAATTAGTGACCCAGCAGTCTCTGGTAAACCAATTAGCCCAGTGTAACAAGTGAGAGGAGCCCAGAGAGCAGGATGCTCTCGTGGTGATCTGGCATGGAGCTGGCTGTGCCATGGGTCAGCAGAGCTGGCAGTGGTGCCTGCCAGCTTCACATGGGGCCCCGTGAGCTTGTGCCATCTGCGTAGAGCTGTCCCAATGCTGTGTGCCGCATCCATGGGCATGGTAGTCGTGGCAGTGGCCCAAGGCACAAAGAAGTTGAGAGACTACAGTGAAGGGTGGCCACAGCCACACCCCCTGGCCAAGGCTGCCTTCCCCAGGCCCTCTCCAGGAGGTTTCCTGTCCCTGGGGTATTGTGATGGCACCTGGCTGAGGTACAACTCAGCCTCTACCCAGAGACAAGGAGAGGCCTCACTGATCTAGTTTCAAGTCCTTCTCCACAGTGGGCTGGCATTCCTTGAGCCCACAGCTGCTCCAGAACTGTCTTTCTGGGCGGGCTGGCAGAGCTGGCCAATGGCCACACTGGATGCCCAGGTCCCCATGAGTGTCCTTAGCACTGTGCCAGCAGTTTCTGTCTAACAACATGGGTATGTCACTTTGGGATACCCCAGTGGTGCCCAGAGGGAGGGAACACAGTGCCTGGCAGAGGGACAGCACACATGGTCAGCTCTCTGCTGACCTCCTTCTGTTCTTCCATCCTCCCATTCCTCAGCCAAGGCCCTGGCAGGCAGAAGGAAACTTTCTTCCCTTGGAGATGTTCTCCTCATCTGCTGCAGCTTAATATCCAGGTCAGGAAGCAGATGGAGAGCAGCCTGGGTGTCCTGGCTAACAGGGACAGGCAGAGTTGTTTGTCAGTACTGTTTACCTGGGTAATTAACAGTGCCAATGAGACAGCCACCCCCTGCTCCCACCTCCTGCTGCAGCTCAGGGGTTCGGCACCATGGGGAGGGATGGCATAGACACCCCTGGCTGTGCACTGTCCTAGGGCAGATCTCAGAAGGATACTGACATATCACAGTCTGATGCCAGGGCTGGAGGAGGGTCCAGTGCCAGTGAGACCCTTGACTCAAATGCCCACCAATCTGGGGCATGCATCTCTGATATGCCTGAGGATGCGATCCAGCTCGTGCCAAGCATGACCCACAGGTATGGGGCTGCACTTCCACCTGCCTTCCAGCTCTGCCTATTTGGTATAGCCACTGCCAGCTGTCAGGCCTGTCAGTAGGCACTGCTGGCACAGCACACACACCCTGGGGGAGTCTCAGCTGCCGGTGGAGTACAGGTCCCATCCTCTGGCCTGCTGACCAATGGTCCATTTCCCACTGCCTGGCACCACAGTCACTGCCACTGCCCAGGGACTCATGTCAGAGCTGCCCGAGGGCCAGGGAACTCATTAGTAATTAATTTGGCTTCTAATCCTCTAATCCAGCTGCTCCTTGATTTGATAAGCACCAAATCTGCTCTGGCCACATGGTCCCTGTTCCCTGCTGTACTTCCCATCCAGAGCGGTGCCAAGGACGGATGGCACCCCCTGCTCTTCCTATTGCAGCTCCAAGCACTGCTCTTCTTTGGGGCGAAAGACCTGGGGTCCTGCCCAGCCATGCTATGCTGTGCCAGGCAATGCTGTCCTATGCTTCGCCATGCTGTGCCCAGCAGCTAGAACTGGTGCAGAGAACCATACTGGCCTTATCTTCTTGGGTGCAGGAACAGGACTAGAGGACTAGGTCAGACCCCAATGCCAGCCCAGAGGGAAGGAGCTAACAGGATCCCCCCTTCTATTCTTCCCTGGACCTGGAGCTGAGGCAGGACAATTCCCACCTGTTTAGGGCTGAGTCTGGGAGCCACCACACACCTCAGGGTGTGAGGAGAGGAGCATTCCCTGTCCCACTGTGCCATGGTTCCACGTGGGGTGGATAGAGGCAGAGACTGATATGGCCATGAAGCCAGCTCTGCCTGTGGCACAGCCGCGCTGCCATCCCAGGGCTGCCCTTCATCCTTCTGCCTTCCCAGTGCCCAAGCTCAGGTTGTCCCCTACAGCAGCACAGTGAAGCCACAGCCATGTGCCCTGCCTGGCACTGTGGGCATAGGGCCACCAGCCATAAGCTGCCTGTGGGAGCAGTGGGCAGCAGGGCTGCAGCACACGCCGGGATGAGGGAACGTGGCAGATGAGAGGCCAAATCCTTCATTAAATCCCAGCAATAATCTCCAGGAACAGCCATGTCAGAACTCTTAGCAGCAAAATGAAATGTTGGAGCCATATTTCAGCTGCACAAAATCGAGATTAATTACAGCCAGAGACTTGGCTTCCAGGAGGCCTGACCCAGGCTCACCGCTGGTGAGCGTTGGACCAGATGATCTTTGAGCTCAGCTTCTGTCTGGGATTCCATGATTCTGTGGCTGTGCTGATGAGGATGTCCCTGGACAGGTGGATTCCCCACCCAAACATCCAGACATCGGGCACACAAGGCCTGGCTGTGGTCTGTGTGTCTCCATGGACATGGCTACAACATGGGCAGGGGCAGGATGGGATATGACTTTTGCACACCTGGAAAGGCAGAGGCACATGGGGCAGGGTTGGGGCACACCTGGCCAAGACAGAGACCTGCCCAGTGCAAGAACAACCTCTGCAGGAGCAGGAACAGGCAGGGATATCCCTGCATACCTTGACCTCATGGTGCTGTGTCTGTGCTGTCCCACAGCTGGGCACTGGGGCTCTGGGCATGGGGCATCCCTGCTGCCTGTCACAGGCAGTTAGTGTCAGATTAGGAAGCTGATCCAGAGCAGGGAGTGTGGGGTCAGAGGAATTAGAATGTGAGGGAGAGTTTTAATTAGAGGAAGAAGCCAGAGCCGGTGATCAGCCGGGCGAGTGGCTGCCCGCTGTGGGGAATTCTCGTGTGTCAAGTGCCATCAATCCAAATGCCACTTGCCTCTGCAGGGGCTGGGGCTGCTCTGTCCCTGTGCCCAGCACTGTGCTGCCTTGGGCAGGGTAATCCCCCAGCTGGGGCCCCCTGGGCAACCCATGACACAGGGGAGCAGGGCCAGAGTGACCCTGTTTAGTGCCTGTGTGGGTTGGCACTGGGCTCCTGCAGTGAGGTGGGTGGCTGTGCTGTACCATGCCTTGGCCCCCAGCCCTGCTCCAGGGGGCACACACAGGACAATTTCTGCTTATGGCTCCTGAGAGTTTCTTCAGGAGCCATATGCAGCTCCTGTGCCCATCTCCAGGTTGACCACAGGCGGTGTTGATTGCTGCAGACCTTTTGACTGTTAACAGCACAACGGGAGTGCGTTTCTGGTGTGCGGGGGCAGGAGGCTGGTAAATGGGTCCCCTTGGTCCTGCACGCACCTGCAGCACCCGCAGCCACAAGGACCCTGGCAGCCTGGGCAGGCAGCTTGGTGCCAGTCCCAGGAGTGAGACCTGGGAGCAGCGAGGCCCAGATGAGCCTGGTCTGATGGCCAAAGCCCAACACTGAAGCACAGGAGAAGAGCCCTGACGCTGGCCAAGGCCACACCGCTCCTGCCACAGCCCACTCTGCCTTGCCCGCTGTCCGTGCCGGGCTGTGCTCAGCTGCCAGCTGTAGGGTTCCTATAGAAACATGTTTCATGCACCAATTGCTCCGCAGCAAGGTAAAGCGGCTCAAGCTCTGCAGCTCTCCTGCAGGAGTGCAGCCTCCCGGAGATGGAGCACTTGGGGAGAGAAGAGGAGCCCGGTGGTGGCCGGGGCCGAGCTGTGCGGCATGTGCAGAAACAGGAGGAAGGACGTGAGGCTGGGGCAGCCGCAGGGGACAGTGCCCCTCCTGCGCCACGGCCACGGACAGGGAGGTGCCCATCTCCCAGGGTCTCTCCAGCTGTTTTCTCCACACTGACCCAAGGACTTGGTCACAAAGGTGCCATGAAGGGCTGAACTGCACAGCGCTCCCTGCCCCACATCCCCGCACACGGGATGCTCTCACCGCACCGGCAGCTGAGCTCAACACTTTTGATTCTATTTATTACTAAAAAATTATGCAACTGGGTCGTGTTCTTGGTATTTTTTATGCATGAGCCAAGCAGCAAATTCCATTATTTAAAAAAAAAAAAAAGTTCAGCTAGTGATGCACTAGACCACGCAAGTAAATGCCCAAAATAATTCCAGCTGACACCTTTATGAAGGCAGAGTGAAGTGTAAAGTCTGCACAAGCCTTTCATTTGTAATCTCACATCCATCCCTCCCGACGGGCTCCCGGCAGCGGCGCTTTCATCTGGCAGGGCTTTCATCCCCGGGGCTGCCTGTGCCCCGTGGGGAACTGCAGCCCCCCCCCCCCCCCCTCCTCAGCACAGGACCGAGCGTCCAGGAGGGTGAGGACTGCTCTGCTCAGCACCCAGGGCAGGCTCGGGCCAGGAGGTGCTGCTGTGACAGTAACCAGGGGTGCAAGAATATCCCCACATACCCTGACTCCGTGGTGCTGAGTCTGCGCTGTCCCACAGCTGCGCACTGGGACTCTGGGCATGGGACATCCCTGCTGCCTGTCACAGGCAGTTAGTGTCAGATTAGGATCTGATACAGAACAGGGAATGCGGGGGCAGAGGAACTAAACATCTGCAAATGGCACACAAGACACAAACTGGGAAGGGCACAAGGCATGCAAAGCTGTAGGGAGAGGCAGCCTGGAGGAAGCTCTTGAGGGTTCTCTGCAGCCCCTCATGTGCCCTCTCACCCTCCCAGGTCCACAGGGACCCCTGAAGGCCTGCTGCTCACAATCCACTCTGAGATGCTGTGTGGAAGAAGGTGCTGTTGATGGCAAAACCCAGCAAGGAACAGGGCAGGAAACTCTTCAGGTCATCCCTGCCCCTCACTGCTTTCTGTTCATTTACTGGTGGCTTCCAAAGACATCTCTGCCAGCAGCCAAAGGCTGACACTTTGTCCCCCGAGGGCTGGCTTCACCAGTGCCTTGCTCCCAGAGCCCATATTTAATCACCCCAACCTGATTATTTCCAGCTAAATCCCACCCTTTAGCCTGACCTTGCTACTTTAATGAACTGGACACTGAGATATTTTTCTGACCATAACAAATTTGGGTTGACCCCAAAAGTAAGAGATGACAAACAAACCCTGACAGAAATAACCTGGCCCTGGAAAAGAGCACTAAATGTAAGTTATCAATTAGCCCCTTCCTCACCAATAAATCACCATGCCACAGCACCTGACCCTGGCCAGGCTGACATTGCTATGAGCCATTTGCCACTGTTCCTGTATTAAATGGCTTCCAGTCACCCTAACTTTGGAGATTTTAATCTCCTATATGAAGTCAGTGGTTCTTAGTTATTCAGTGGTTTTAGTTTTATTGGCTTTGTAAATCAGAGCTCTCCATGTCAGTGACCGTGGTCAGAGGGGGAAGCGTTTGTCTGTGAAATTGGGTTGACACAGACCATTGAGTGCAATGATGGCAGCTGATTTGCAGGGCTGACTGGACAGCCACTTACACCCAGCAGGTTCCAATGCAGAGATGAAGGTTTCATCACTGGAAACGCAGATGAAGCTCTGGCACACCTGGATGGAGGGCACAGAGAGGGGAGGAGGTGCTCATGCTCCACCACACCGCTGCTGAGTCCCTGGGATGGGGACAGAGCCCTTTGGGGTCAGAGGAATAACACCTCTAGTGTCAGTCTGTCTGAGTGCCAGTCTGTGCTCACTGTCAGGGACACACTGCTGCTGCTGCTGCAGTGCTGGCAGGTGAGCACCAGCCCCTTGGAATGTCCTGGCCAGGAGGAAGAGGAGCTCCCAGGCAGTGACCATGTACCATTTTTAGGAGCTGTCATGGTGATTTAGTTAGCTTCAGGCTGAACATTGATCCCTACAGAGCAACAGGCATCCCAGGGATCAACTTCTAGCAAATGTGCTTGCCAGTCCATGCCAGCACTGCCTCTGAATGTGCTGTGGCATCAACATGGGCTTGTTGAGGTGACACTGTGTGGCACTGGCCTCATGAGCAGCACCAGAACTGCACCAGGCTCTCCAAGAGGGACTCTTGAGGAGACCCTCATGCATTCCTCTGCCTCAGGCAGACCCACTGCCCAACCAGTGCACTCAGAGTCTGGGAGCTGGGGCAGGCTGAGACTTAATGACCCTTCCTAAGAGGAGGAATGAGGATAGTAAGGGTGTCAGTGCCACTCATTCTGCAGATCCAGGTACAAGCCTTGTCTGATACTTTAGCTCATGCCCTGATGGGGCTGTCCTGATGCTGCTGGGCAATGCCGTGGGTCTGGGCTGTGCCAAGCACCATGTCACTGCTGGCACGGCACATCCTTGGGCACTGAGGAGCAGCAGCTCCTTGGCAGTGCTGAATAATGCTGTCAGCTGTTGAACACGTGTCAGATGGCCTCTCCCTGCACTCCCCACAAAATCCCATTCATCAGCAGAGCAGCGCTGGGAGCTCTTTAACAAAGCTATTGCAGCCTCCTCATTTCTTGCTCTCATGCCATGGCTCAGCAGTCTCCTCCTCTCCTGGGTGTCTGAGGAACCCTCATCTCTGCTGCCCCTTCCTGCTCCTGCCGGGCAGCTCTGCTTTGCTTTGCACCTTCCCTCTCACCAGCACTGCAGATCTACTCATCCACAGTGGGCACCTTCTGGCAGCTTCCCAACTCACTGCAGAGCGGCAGGAGGGGCTTCGAGCTGGCAGGTGGGGTGATGCCGCCATCTGTCAGCAGAGGCCAGGAGGGGAGCAGAGGGTCCACGGGGCTGGTGAACCTCTCCTGCAGCCAGTGCCTACAGTGTGCACATGCGTATGCAGGGCATCACCCCAGCTCTGGCACAGCTGTCCTGGCCCGTGGGGGAGGCAGTGTGTGAGGCTGTGGTGCCAGGGATGCTGGGGGACCCCCAACCTCACCAGTGGCTTGGAGCTCCACTAAAGCACTTTGCTGGTGGCTTGTGACCAGGCTGAGTTCCTCCACCGTGGGTGATTGGAGCTGACTTGGGCCTGTGATCCAGAGCCACCTCTGAATATTCTCCCTGTAATCAGGCTGTCCTCTGGGGAAGGGGCTTGTCAGACTTCACATTTATGCTGCAAGATGAAAGGAAAAATATGCAAACGAGAGGCAGGGAGAAAGAGAGGAGCAGATTTACAGCTGTGATCGCCGCCTGGCATGGAAATTCCCAGGAAGGTTTTGCCTGGAGCATGCTCAGACAAGTGGCTGCTAACCCCGGGGTCTGCAAGACCATCAGCATCCTGTGCTCCTGACAGGGCACATGGGCCTGAGTCAGCCTTTTCCCAGGAAAACAGGAAAGCTGCTGCTGCTGCTGTTCCTCCTCCTCCTCCTGCTGCTGCTGCTCGACCTCTTGGGAACGGTGAAGTGTGAGCCGTTGGTGGCATGTGGGCACATCACTCCCCAGGGACCCAGGAACGCACCTCTGCTGTGGCCGTGTGTTCTGGCAGGTCCTGTGTCATGCTGAGACCTGTGTCCCTCTCCAGCAGCAGCATGAGCACCCTCAGCAGCAGCTGGCACAGGCTCAGTGAAGGGGCAGAGAACCACATGCCAGGGCTGAGCATCTCCAAACTGCACAGAGCTGGGGCCTGATCCTTGTCCTGGTGCCTCCAGCGAGGGTGCACAGCCAGGCAAGTATCCAGCATTGTGCTTCCAAACGCCCAACAAAAGGGGATGAGCTGAGGTAACCCTTTGGCTTCTCAACGCTTGGCAGACAACAAAACATGGGGCAAATGCAGGCAGAAATAATTCTGGACAGAGCTTGCCCATTGCTCCTGTAGAGAGCACAGGAGCTGCTCTGCCCAGAGTTTCCCCAGCACCCAGCACAGAGCAGGCATGGGTGATGGAGGATGGCTCACGGCCCACGGGCAGGCAAGGTGGGAGTTCTGCCACAGTTCCCGTCCCACCTCCACTCCTCTCCCATGCCTTGTATGGCCCCTGCCTTGCTACTACAGCCTCTCTCCTGCCATAGGCAGGGGGCATGTCTGGCCCTGTCACATCTCCACCCAAAGCCCCCAGCACCAGTAAGGAACACAAGCTTCCCTGCTTGGGCAAAGATTTTCCTTGGTTGTTTGCAATAACAAGCCAGGATAAAGTCAAATTTTCACTTGAGGATGGCACAGCTGGGGACAAAGTGAGCTAGAGGCTGCAGAATGATCCCACTGGGATGTTTCAGGATGCTGTGGCCATGGTGGTGTCTCAAGGAAAAGAAAATAGTGCAGGAAAGCTGGAGCTAACAACGGGCAGAGCTGTAATGAAAGGTGGCATTCACCCTTCAGATCATTGCTGCTTTTTCTACCCAGAGTTTCATTGGTGCTGACACCACCCTTCAGAACACCTCAGTGTCAGGGCTGACAGCAGAAAGTGTTTGGCCACAAGGACCTCGACCAGATCCAGTGGCAGTGCCAACTGACGCTGCCAGTGTGCTTCACCCCAAAGGGAAGGGGTCATCTCCTGCTCCCATTCTGGCCAGTCTGGTCTGGCAGCTCCTGCCCTCAGTTTTGGTGGGCTGAAGCCACCAGTGAGCAGAGTTCTGGTGATCTATCGTATCTTCCCCTCCAAACTCATGCCTGGCTCTGGTCCTGCAGCAAAGGGCAGGAGCAGCAGCCCGGCAGGCACTGGTGGCACCGGTGCAGTCAGTGTCTCCGGGGTTCAGAGCAAGCAGGCAGCTGTGGAAGCAGAGGGATTGCTTCAGCCCTGAACAGTGTCCCTGAGGTGCCACTGTCCCCTTGACAGGCTGCAGCCTGGGGCTGGGCTTTATGGCCATGCCAAGAGAGCTGCAGCATCTTTGTCTGCTCAGGGATGAACAGGTGACTAAGGGGAGAGGGGACATCCCTGGCACATGAGCCCTGCTCTGAGGGAAGGGCAAGGTGCAGAGTGGTGACAACAAGCTCTGTGCATTGGATTTGCCGAGTCGAGCTGGCAGAAGAGCCAAAAGCAAAGGGCAGGGAACTCAGAGGGACAAGGAGTGAAATAGCAATGGCTCCAATGCAGTGATTTTCAAAAGCATCCATCAAAGCAGAGCAGCCTGAACTCTGCCCCCGCTGAAGGCCACTTCTTCATGAGTGATCACCAGCCGTGAGTGCAGCCCATCAATAATGCCCCCACCGACTGGCTGCAGCGCCGTGCCCTGACGTGCTCCGCTCGATAACTCTGCTAAGTACCCGACCACACAGCTTCCCCAAGATGCCAGCCCTGTCCTTCAGCACAACACGGGACTGGCACCTCTGGAATGTATCAGCTGACATCTCTCCCATCACACCCAGCTCCAGCCCTGGCCCTTCCTGCACTGGCAGAAACCACCCTCTGACACCTGTTGCCAGCACCAGCACCAGCCCTGCACCAGCCCCTGTGCCAAACCCTGCACCAACCCTGGCACCAGACACTGCATGGAGTGATTCTGCCCTTGAGCTTGTCCTGTTCCAGGGAAAGGAGTGCACTGCTCACAGCCACTTAGCCTGGGCAAACAGGGTGCAGCGGGAAAGGCAGTGGGGACATGTTGGCAGGAGTGAGGTTTGACCTACTTAAAGGCTACTCCTTGGGAGCCAGGATGGGATTGACACCAGGTCGTTAATGCTGCTTCACATGTTGGTAGCAGCCAGGGCCAGTTCCACTGCCAAGCACCTCAGCCATCGCTTTGCCTGGCACGGGGTTGCCAGTGGCTGCCGGCAGTGGCTGCCAGCAGTAGCTGATGCACAGCATCTACCTTGTCCCTGCCACCCCACACTGATGCTGATGTCCCAGCAGCTCAGTCACAGCCAGGAGCTTGGAAACTGAGGCTGACAGTGGAGGAAAAACCCATGGGGATGGTCCTGGCACTGGCACCGGGATGCTGCGCTCTGTGTGCCCGAGGTGGCACCTCTGATTGATGAGCCCCACGCCCCACTCCAATCTGTTGGCGGTCAGGCAGGGGCAATCAGTTTCATTTTTTTTCTCCCCAGGCCCTGTCATATCTAAAAGCAATTGAGTCAGCAGGCAGAGGCTGTCTGGCACAGGCAGAGATTACATTTTTACAAGGTTTTGCACAAGGTCTATAAAAGTTTGTTCTTCCTTTAACAAATAAATACAGAATGTCAGCGCCTGGGAGGGGAAGCAGGGAAAAACAGACTTGCAAATTGACCTGATGGCTGCAGGGGATGTGTTAAGGAGCCTTTTTATCGCTCCCGTTAAACGCCGAGGATCCGGGACATAAACTTCGTGTCAGGACAGCACCGCAGGGAAACAAGGGCTTCCCCTGGGAGTCCTGCTGCCAGGCAGCGGAGACACCGCTGCCGCTGAGTGCTTCCTGCCGCAGAGGAGAGGGACCTGGTGCCTGAGAGCAGGTGCCAGGGCTCTGATGAGGTCCCCCCCTGCCCTGGGCAGCAGGAGTGGTGATTCTAGGGAATGTACAAAGCCTCTGGTGCCCTCATTTCGGTGTCAATGGCCATCAAGGAGGGACAATGGGCCAGAGGCAGAGCCTGGGCTGGCATCATGGTGGCACTGCAATGCTCTGAATCTGTATAGAACCCCCTCAACCCCTCATGGAGGGTTTGGACAAGATTCCCACTGGGGATTAGAGTATAAGACAAAATGGAGAGCATTGCAGCTTGGCTTGCACAGCAACACCCAGAAGCACAAAGTGAGCACTCAGTAGCACGCAGAGGGGGTCCGGGGCGCTCTGCAGCTGCCGGTGTGGGTCGGATGCTGCCGGTCGCTTGTCAGTGGCGGCTGGGGCTGTGGCAAACGCAGGCATGAATCTGCAGCTATGGATTTTCTCTGACAGCAGCTGACCCCAGGGATTGCTGCTCATTCCATGCTGGAGAAGCAGCTACTGTAGTGATAGCAAATCTCTTTCTAATGATCTTTCATTGTAGATGGAGAGTATTAATTATCAGAGGGTATTAAAAAGCACATTAGCCCTCTGACCCCTGGAGATGCTGGCGGGCTCTCCAAGTGTCTTCTGCAAAAGTATGGGGGCTGCAGGCTGTGGGCAATGGGTGCCAGCACTGCTCATTTGTGAGCTGAGCCGCTGCACTCAGGCTGTCCCCCACCAGGAGCCCCTTGCCCCACACAAGGTTACCAGCAGATGAGGAGTTCATCCCAGGAGAGGATATCTCAGGTGTTCCAAAGCCCTGGAGTTGAGCAGTGGAGCAACAGAGCCCACTGGCAGCTTGCTGTGCTCAGTGTCTTTTAGGATCACCCCTGCCCCAACACAGCCATCTACCCACAGACAGGGATCAGTCAGCCCAGGAACCCTCCCTGCCCACTCACTCTAGGAGGAGGTGATGGACACCATGGGGCCACGGTTTGGCTATGGGGGGATCAGCCCCATGCACCCCTCAGCTACAGCTGCCCACGGCGCACAGCTCTGGTGGTGCCAGAACACTTCTGGGAGCCCCACACACCTCTCACCTGGCCACACTCATCATGTGCTTCAAATGCCTGTTAAAATTTTGTCTTCCCCTTCATTAATGCCAGAATTTATGGCAGAAGAGAGAATTTCTCTGCTTGCAAAGCCCTGCTGGTGGAACACAAGCAAATTGCTGGCTTTTACTAGCACATAAAGCGGGAAAAACCTTTGAGATCCATCTACATTACACTAAACTGCATCCATAATTCATACCTAAAGCAGAAATTTTTAGCTCCCTCAGAGGTTCGCTGGTATCCATTATTGATGGGACCATGTTAGGCAACAATAGGCTCTCTCTGCTGCCTTCACACGCCACGGAGGGGTGAGTCAGGCTGCAGCGCCTCGGCTCCGCAGCGCAAGCTCTCAATTAAGAGTTTTGCAAGGATTTGGAAGGGATTTCGTTAAGAAGCCGGAGTGATGCGGACAGCTGGGAGAGGCTCTCCACAGAGCTGCCTGCTCCCGGTGGTTAATCAATACGCAGGAACTCGAGAGCTCTCGGAACAAGCCGTTTCTGTTCAGATCTCCGGCAGCAGCCTTTGCTCAGCGCTGCGCTGGAGCGGGGACGCCGTAAGCTGCTCAGTGCGGCGGCCGCGGGGCGGGAGGCTGCAGCGCAGCGCAGCCTCGGGGCAAATCACTTCGCTGTGCTCAACGTGGGCAGGCTCAGCTCCCTGCCTGGCACCGAGTCACCGGCAGGACCGCACCACCTGCAGCCCTTGCCTAAGGGCCGCAGAGAGCAAATGTTCCCTGTATCCCCAGGGTCTGGGGCAGTGAGAGATGCTGGACACTGGCATCATCCTCCCGGGACATATTGGGTCGGTGTCAGGACCCTGGGATGCTGGGGAGCCCAGAGCTGCTGAAAACCTGCAACCAGGCATTGCCAGGATGTCTGTGGGGCCACGACCATCATCAGCCCTGCCGT
Source organism: Pogoniulus pusillus (assembly GCF_015220805.1). Classification (NCBI taxonomy): domain Eukaryota; kingdom Metazoa; phylum Chordata; class Aves; order Piciformes; family Lybiidae; genus Pogoniulus; species Pogoniulus pusillus. The sequence goes on along the minus strand of NC_087276.1, from coordinate 19,555,413 downwards.
GGGCGGTCCCACAGGCAAGGATTTCCCTGTCCCGCACTTCTCAGGTGATCCCAGAAGGCCTGGGAGAAATCGCAGGGACTCCAGGCTAGGAGCATTGGCACTGCCAAACCCAGCTCCTCTCTCTCTCTCCTTTGGCCAAACCACCCCTGCCACAGCCCTGGCAGAGAGCAGGAGGGATGGACAGGGAGGGCCGGTGCCTATGGAATTTGCTTCTCTTCTGCACGGTTCTGAGATTATTTTTTCTTCAAGTCAGTCAGAACTAAAAATCAAACAGTGACTGAAATGTGCCCCATGGACACAGGGCACCTTCTCTCAGTGACAGAAATGGGACAGCCCCAGTCCCTGTGAGCCAAGGCAGGGACAGGGCAGGGAGACAGTGTCCAGCCAGCCCCAAGGACAGGGCCATCCATGCTCCAGGACATCCCCAGTGCAGCCTTTGGGTGACAGAGATATTTGAAGAGAGAAAAAGAGCTGACAGCAGCTCTCATCTGGAGCACAAATGAAGGAAACGTGTCCAGCACACACACGTGCATGGAGCACGCAGCAGTTAGCTGAGGTCTGAGATAAAGGCTGCTCTTAGCATAAAATCCCATCGCTCTCAGCCCATCAATTCGGAATTGAATGGGATCCAGGAACCACAATGCAAATCTCAGGGCTACAAATCTCGCTGACAATACGTTTTGTTCCACAAACAGATGCAGAGCCAAGTATAAAACCACACAACAATCCTTATCTGACAGATTTTCCTTTGATTAGCTTTTAATTGCTCATTAAGTTTGGGGTGGTTTATGTCTTTTCTGCACAGCAGAGGAACAGCATCTCTGCAGAGATGTCCGGCAGCAAGCCTAGGCTGCTATTGGAGGGTCATGCTCCTGCTGCCTGCCCAGCCCATCCTGGGGTCTGCTCTCCACTTTGGCTGCTGCTCTCTGGTTTGGATGCTGCTCTCTGGTTTGAGTGCTGCTCTCCGTATTTCCCCTTCCCCACTTTATTTCAGCATTTATTAGAGACAATCAGCAAGGATGGAAACAAATGGTTGCTGAAGGAGCAGCAAAACAAAATCTCTGGAACAAAACACACTGATGGTGGTTCAGAGCCAAGGTGCTGGTTGCAAAATGTACCCAGTGTTACCCTGCTGAGGGACTGCTATTTGCCTCCAGTTGCTGGAGTGGAGTGCTGGAGTACTGGAGTGCCTCCACTAGGGCAGAGCTGGCACCAGCTTTGTCTTTGGCAAAGGCCTCCAGCTTCTCTGGGCACCTACCCTGTCTGAGTGAGTTGGGTGCTCTGGGGTGCTGTGGGCACAGGGACAGGGGACAGTGGCTGCTGGCCAGATTGGGCAGGACACAGATTCCAGCTGCCCAAGCTGGTGCTTGGCATTATACCCTCATGGGCAGTTCCTACCCTCAATAGCTGCAGGGAGGTGGGTGCTCACTCCTCCCCACTACCTGGACAAAGCAGGAGCAGGATTAGCAGAGCTGAGTATGTCAGGGGTCTCATGGCATTGCCTGTTTGCAGGAAGCGTTAGGATTTCCAGAGCAGGCCTATCGCCTAATCCCTTTAATGAGGTTGGGGGATTTATGGGCCAGAAACTTGCATTTGCAGCTCACACAGTTGGCCTTGGTTAACCTGTAAAGTGAACTTCAGGAGAAGTTGGACCTCTTTGATTGTCAAAGGTGGGATGGGAGGAGCAGTGGCAGCCCCTGGGCCCTGGCTAGCTCAGAGGACCCTGCAGCGTGCCCCCCACTGGCCCTGCTGCCAGCTGCCTATGTGCTGGTGTTCACCCACTCCCAGTTTATCCAGGGATTAAGCCTCTGCATGGAGCTGCAGCAGAGCTCATGGAGTAGTGAGGCCAATGGACACCCAGTGCCTGGCCACAAAGCCATGTCCCTGCATCGCTCCTGCAGCCATGGGCTGCTACCCACATCAGGGTCACACTCAGTCAGAAGCCCCAGCCAGGATGGCTGTGCTGCTAGGAAGGCAGCCAAGCAGGAGTTAATTCTACCTGGGAGTCTTGGTGGACCTTGCTGCTAAGGCTGGAAGAGCTTCACAGAGACAGCAAGTGATGGTGCAGGATGTTTGGCTTCCATTAGCATGGGAAAGCAATGAGTCTTCTTCTGGGGAACACCAAGGACACAGGGCATGGGACCACACAGTTGCCTGGAGTGGCAGGAGGAACACCTTATCCTGGACCTTGGCTTTGCTGTAGTGCTGAGGGCCCTGAGGAGCTATCTGGAGCTCCTCGGCACAGGGGTGTCCCCATACCCCAGCAGTGGAGCCCTGCACTTCTCAGCCCCCAGCAGTGCCCATGCTTGCAGCAGCAGGATGGGCAGCACAGTTGGTGTCTCAGATGGTACCCAGGGGCCAAGGCAAACCCACAGTACAGCAAGGAGAGGCCTCAATGGAGAGGAAACCCCTGGGCAGTGTCCCTGGGCAGCAGTGCCAGCGGGGCAGAGCTGCCAGCCTTTTACAGTTCTGGTTATTCCAGGGTGGATCGGTGTAGTGATTCCCCCTGCAATAAAGCCTTGTTTCCATCTCCAGCCCTCAGAACTGGCACCTCCATCTGCTGTGCTCTTTGCTCTTTATTACCTTTCAATGACTTAAGCCCCTGAACTGAATAACTTCATCAAGGTGTCAACCTAAACAGATTTTTCCCTCTAATGGCCCAACTCTCACAGGTTCTTAATGAAAAATATTGATTCTGAAGGATTAGTTGCAGATTTATGTGGTGGATGCTGATCCCTCTGTCACCTGATACCTTATCAGTGGATGAGGGAACTGATCCTCCCTGCACAGTGTTAGAAAAGCAATCACAGGCTGTGTCAGGCAGGAGCTTACGCCCAGAGAAATGCACAGGATGTGGTGTCTGGATCAGATATGGTGCTCAGCAGAGAGCTAATGGCAGGGCTGAGCATGGCCAGGGCTGGGGCTGCTCCCACTCCTGGGGACATGGACCCTGTGCCCCACAGCAGCCACCTCTGCCATCCCTCTGCTCCAGTTCTTCACCAGCCAGGCACCTCTGCTCCAGGGCACATCAGATATGAGCCACAGCCCAGAGGGCTGCTGAAGCAACACCCAGGCAAGCCCTAGATGGCACGAGTTGGCTTCAGCAGAGTCCAAGGCTCAGCACAGCCCAAACAGCCATGGTGACCTGCCCTTCTGCAGCCTCAGAGCTGTCAGCATGGCACCACAAACAGCCCCATATTCCTCATCTTCATTGCCTTCTGGGAAGAGGATGGGACTGGTCCTTACCAACACAGACAACCCCTTTGCTCCCCACAGAACCCAGTTACAGCTGCTCTGATGTCATCTAAAGGAGAGTTTGATGTGCATGAGTGTGTGAGAGGTAAGGGCAGCTTCTAAGGGGTGAAGGAAAAGAAGTTCTGTGAGCGCAGGAGCTCCCTGGCACTATCTAGGGTCACCTCAACGGCCACTGCCAACCATGAGCATTCCACACTGCAGCCCTTGCTGACCACCTCCCCAGGCTATGGGGCTGAGGAAGCAGAACCCTGTCCCGGCTCCTGCTGCAGGCTGAGGAGACTGAACAAGGGGAACAACTCCCTTCCCCAGGAAGGGGACAGGCAGGTAGCACTGCAAGCACAGCACAGCGATGGAAAGCTGTTGCCATGGCCCCAGACCCACCCATGTTCCACCTCCCACCAGCAGCTCGGGGCTGATCGTTTGCTCTGAAGATCGTCATGAGCTTCGGTCCATGAGCTGCAGACAGGACAGTCAGAGAAGTGCTGTGAGGGGATCGCTGTGGCCAAGCCCTGGCTGTGCCATGCTGTGCCAATGCTCCAGCAGCACCCTGCCTGCTCTGTGCCAGTGCACCAGCAACACCCTGCTCACTCCCTCCAAGGCTCCTGAGCCTAGCAGCACCCAGCAGCAGCCCCTCAGTGCCTGGGGAGCTGGTGATGAGGTCTGGGGGGCTTCTGGGGGCATGCACTGCAGGAAGCACCCACAGCAGCAGCATTTAGTGGTAGCCACACATTTGATTATTAATCTTTTTTTCCCCTCCCTTCAGAAACTTGCAGCTGAAATGAAGACATAAATTACTGCCCAGAGCAGGGCGTTGTAAATAACGCAGAGGGTTTGATTATTTACATTTTTATGGAATCTGAACTGATCAAACCCATGGAAGTCACCAGGCACATGGCAGAATTATGTCGTGTTCAGACATGATTTAGAGGGGCCCATCCAGGAGAAGCGATGGGGCAGGGCTGGTCACCCTGACCCTGATGAGTGATGCACAAACACTACCACATCAACCTCAGCCCTTCCAAAGCTGGGCAGGAAAGGAGACCACTGTGAGTGCCCGTGGCATCAGGCCCCCACCTCTCTGCCTCCCCGCCGCTCCTGGGGGCTGTAATGAATGTTTGGGCAACAGCCTTGCTCGAAATCTAATAAAATTATTCAGGATTCTGTGAGGAGCCTTGGAAATAGAGGCTGTCCTAGAGCAGCTCTGGCAGCAGAGCTCTGCCTTTTGGGTTGATTTAAAACCTCATTCGTTTTTCATTAGCTCAGAATTGCTGCAGACGAGGCTTCATTTTCTCTACGTGCGGGGAAGGCGAACCAAGAGCAGGATTTTGTTTCTTCCATTTACCTGCTGCACAGAGCCACCCGAGTTAAGGATGAGAGGAGTTATTTACTTCCAATTACCTAAACCTGACTGAGAGCAGGCACAGCCCCTCCTGGCTACCAAACGATTTCCATACTGCACATCCCAACTGTCTGATCACCCCTGTCCCAGAATGGGCACCACTGGGCAGCTGCCTGCAGACGGAGCTCACCCCACAGTCAGATCCCTCCATGCATCCCAGGGTGCTGGGCACAAAGATGCTGCCAGATCCTCTCTGACTGTCTAAGCCCTTGGAGGATGGGCTCAGCACCACTCCAGGCAGTGCAGTGGTTCTGTTTCAGGGTGGTCCAGCCTCACTGGTGGGGCAGGTGGGCCAACAGGAGCGATCCAATCCAGCTGCCCCAGAGGTGTGTGATCCACTTGCTCCAGAGGGATGCAATCTACCTGCTCCAGAGGGATGTGATCTGTGTGACTGGGGGATACGATCCAGCCTCATCCATCTGGTCTCTGCCCAGGGTTTCCATGCTGGCAGCTGGAGGGGATAAAACACTACCCAGGGTTCCAGCACTGCCCACTGCCTGCAGGCTTGCCTACACAGCACCTCTTGGAGACATTCCTCCATGACTGCCACCCACCCACTGCCCAGCCTGTCCCAGCTTGGCTAAGCCCCAGACCAGTGGGAACTGGGCGAGCAGTAACCATAGAGCACTCTCCCAGCAGCCTGCCCAAGCAGCCAGGCCACAGCGCCACTGGATTCAAGCTTTTCCTCCCAGTCCTCCTTCTCCCACCAGTTCCTTCACCAGAGGCTGCCTGCACCCTGGGCCCAGTCATGCCCTTTGCTTGTAGCAGCAAAAGAGGAGAGGAAGAGCAGCACACGGATTTGGTATGCAGGGATAAATGAGGATGGATTTTAATTACCTCTTATTGAGTCTCCAGAACTCAGACAACTTCCAAATTAACACCAATTAACACGGTGTACTTGACGTCCCGTAACATTCAATTAAACCTCTTCAAATAAGACCTGCAATGCCTCCCTCCAAGCCTCACAGAGCTGATCCCATCGGGGGCTGCACTTTAAAGGTGTTTGACTCAAATCCTTGTACCAGCAGCAGCTCCAGACCATGGCTGAGGGGATCCTCATGCACCACTGGTAATAAGCTGGGCTGACAAATCAGCCCACGCATGGAGTGGGTTTGTCAGGGCACACAGAGAGTGTCTCTGCAGTGCTGCCCCACCACTGACAGGGGTCCTGTGCTGCTGCTGCACCCTACCCTCCCCAGGAGCCTGAGACTACTGGCGCCAAGGCAGCAGCACTCTCTGTCAAGGAGATGCTGTGGAGTGCAGAGCTGCGGGGCAGGAGAACTCACCTTCATTCACCCTGGGACCCTGGAGCCCAGGTACTGGATTTTGGGGTGCCAGGAGATGCTCTCATCAATGCCTGGAGATGCCCCTGGTATTGGTAAGTGTTGGACAGACTGATTTAACTTGAGCCCACTTCAGCTCAAGCCCACTTTAGCTTAAGATTGCTTTAGCTTAAGCCCAAGGTGTGCATGCTTAGCTCTGCCAGCCTCACACACATGGCCAAGGGCTGCTGGCTGCACCCTGGGCATGATGTGAGCTTGCTGGGTGGGGGTACCTGGAACATGGCCGGGCACAGATGCATATCCCCTCAAATTCCTCAGCTATGAAACGAACATCTCTTGACTACTGCCCATCCTCGTGGCACAAGCTAGTCACACAGCCCCACAATTAGGGAGCAGCTTTGGAAGCCAGCATTGGTTGTGAGACAGTTAAACCACTGCTCCTCCCCACCACAGAGTTGAGCTCTGCTGCTCATCATCACCACTAAGCAAAGCTCTTCTGCTCTTCACCACAAGTCACAGCTCCTACTCTGCTGCCTGCAGCTCCATGGTGGATCTGCATTTCCTGTCCCTCACCTGCATGTAAGGCTGAATCCAGCTGTGCAAAATCATACTGCACTATATTTAGTGTCATGGAAACCTTTGCCTAGACAACAGATGCACAAGGCCAGCTCTGAGCAAGTTGCTCAGCAAGCTGTGGACTCCAGTCCGTGGTGAGTCACCAACCTCACCCTCCACATTGCCCATGGTGCCTGCCCCTGGCCATGGCACCAGCCCCCACAGCCAGCTGCCAACCAACTTAGGTGTGATTCCAGCCCTTTCTATGGGCACTGAGCTGTCACCTGGGGATGCTTACAGCACTTGTGCTGCCCTTGTCCCCACGTCTGCCCTAGGTCTTCACCAGGTCTCCCCTACATCTCCTCCTGGCCTTGGGATGTTTGTAAGATCCTGATGCCCTAAGATGGGTTCCATCAGCAATGTTGCCAGAGCCCAGTTGTAAAGGGAGTAAAAGACAAGTCTTTGAAGAGCAGGTGAGGAAGGCAGCCAAGGGCTCTGGGCACCCACAGCAAACAAACCACAAAAGCCTGATGAGCTAAGACACAGCCTCCCCTGAGCCCTGGCAGGCTGCTGGCCTCCAGCTCTCAGCCGCAGCCAAGCACCAGCAGACAAAAATAGCCCAGAAACAGCAATTAAATATTAAAACTGTAAAATGTAATGCAGAGCAGGAGAGGGACAGGGGCACGTGGCAGTTCAGGAGACAGGGCTGATCCTCAGCCCAGCAAGAACAGGTTTGTACCCTTTGCACCTAACGAGGACCATTTGGATTGGAAACGAAAGAGCTGCCAAGCTTGTTGGCAATGCAAACACTGGGTGCTACTGACAGTGTTAAGGGTGCTCTGGCACCTCTCATATTGCTGGGGTTCCTTGCACATTTACTGCTGATTCTTGTCTGCTTTGCAACTCCTCTGGGCCTGGATTTGCTCCTCAGCTGCTAGAGGAAGCAGACAAGGGACAGGGAGAGACATACTGCACCTCCTGGCCTGCTAGGGACCTCCTACCCCTCAAGGACCTCCTGCGTCTCAAGGACCTCCTGCCCCATGAGGACTTCCTTTTAGCCCTTCCCCTTCCCATCTCCAACTCAACCCATCTCCAGGAGCAATATACAGAAGTGGCGTTGCCCATGCAAGCAAGGCCAAGCAGGGAGACTGTTAGCTGGCACAGCCTAGCACTGCCACCAGCAGTAGATGTAGAGTACCAGTGAAGAACCCAGCCACTCCTTATGGACATGAAGCTTTAATTAGGTGATCAGGACTCCTCTTCCTCAAAGACAGAAAAGAAACAGGGCCTATAAACAGAGATATCTCCAGTATATGTGCTTATTGAACATGGAGATCAAATCTGCTTTGAAGGAGAAGCAGGTGAGAAATTTCTGCTCTCCAAGACATGTGGGGCTGTGCCGCCACTGCACCACCATGCCAGTGGCAGAGGGACACTGCTGCTCAATGGAGGAATTCTGCAGGGACAATCACAAACTTCACTGTAAATAATCTGGAGTTAGGAATGGTCCTAGCTGCATGTGTGCCCTTAGACCTGAGATGGCTGGGATGGACCCAGAGAGCTGGGGCTCTGTCTGCCTGGAGCTGCTCTGGAGCCTCTCTGTGGAGGAGCATCCTAGTGGGATGGGGCTGGAGCTGCGGCCAGCTCCTGCTAGCCAGGCACACTGGCCCCTGTATGGGCAAGGATGTCTGCGAGGACAGCGTGGGGTGAAGGGAGGTTCTCCTAGCTAAAAGGTGGGGAAGTGCAGTGCAAACAACAGGCAGCTCAGTTTTGCACAGCCTGGAGAGCGTTATCACACCTCAGAAACAAGCATAAAGGTCAAAATCATTAGTGTGTGAGTTCTGAATGAAATCCATTGCAATTAGCCCTGAAAAGATAACTGGAGGTGCTGTTGAGATAACAGAGCAGGTATCTCCTGTAATTGATAATTACTAGGTGTAAAGGCATGTGCACTTGCCTTGAAAAGCATAATTGTTTCTCATCTGAAGAGATTGGCTTGTTTTAATGGTCTGCAATTATTTTTGTTTCAGACTGGCTGGTGCCAACAACTGTGGCCTCAAACAAGCCCATTTCTGTAGAGAACTGCTGCAATTTGCCACTTCCCCTCCCCCTCCCCTCCCCCCTTATCTACCAGAGGATCTGATTGTTGTTGTTGTAAGGACAGGACCGAGTCTGTTTTCTAACCCTCACAAGCAAATCACCGCAAGCACCTTTGCAGGCATTTCCCTCTTGATCCAGTTCTGTGTGAGCTGCCTGCTATGCCAAGGCTGTTTGTAAATGAGGCTGTTCGCTGCTCCCCTTGTTCGCAGAATGCCGGCAGAGAGCCAGAACCATGAGAGGCTCCTGAGGCAGATGGGAAGCAGAGATGGGAGTCAGGTATGGAGATGCCAGCTGCATCCCTGACATCTGCCTTAAAGGCTCCCCTACTCCTACGGAAGAGAGCCAAGCCCTGCTGACCCCCTCCTGTCAGAAGGAGAGCTCGGAGCATCCTGTGTGCAGAGCATCCTCATCTGCTTACAGGCAGAAAAACTTCCTTTCAGTGACTTCTTGAGCGACTTCTGCTTCTTCTGCACACCGGCAGCTTGCCCTAGGTGAGGCAGGAACCTCTTTACTCTTCTCTTCTCCTGGAGCTCCGGCAGGGAAGGAGCCCGGCACTGCTCAGGCGGACTGCCACGGAGCTCGGCAGCACGGAGCACGGCACGGACTGGACGATTACTCCATCAGTGCTGAACTGGCTGTTCGCTGTTATCTCTGCTTTGCACCGCAGCTGCCAGAGGCACCGGGGCTGTGCGATTGCCACTTGGGCTGATAGCATCCTGCTATCATAGCCTGGGACAATCAATGAGCATCGATCGTGTCATTAGTGCACAGCCTGGTCAGGGAGTAGGCATTCCCACAGCAAAGGGCTTATCTCCTGCCTGAGGACACGGGGATAAAGCTTTGCCCTTGCCTTGGGGTCTGCACAGCTGCACTGCGAGCAGCAGTGGGCTTTGAGTTCAACCTCCAGCTGCCAGCTCCCTGCCCTCTGCCCAGCGCCCTGGCTCCTCTGGCTTGTGCCCACGGGCCTGAATTCCTGGCTGCCAGAGGAGGGGCACGGCCCCGCGCTGACCCGCTGGCAGTGCCCTGGAGAGCAGCTGGAATCCCATACCCAGGAAAACGGCAATTTGCCCAACGTGGCCACTCTCCATCAGTGCCGCGGGGAGCTGGTGGGGATGCCATGTCCTGCCCTGCTGTGACACACATCTACATGCCCACTGCACTGCCCATGGAGAGGCCTAGGAATGGGGCAAAAGGGCTGGAACTCTCAGCTAATTACTGCAAATCCACCCAGGCACCGGGGCTGGTGGTGCCACTACCCACTTTGGGCACAATACTGTGTGCCAGCCCCAAGCAGGAGAGGGACTGACTTTGGTGCTGCCCTGTCACCCAGACCAGGACAAGGGTGGGTGGAGGAGATCCCCTTCACCCAGAAGCCTCCTGCATGGCACCATGGGAGCAGGGCAGAGCAAGGCACCAGCAGGTGCAGGCCCATGTGCCACAGCCTATGGGGTTCCCAGAAATGCCAACACAGACAGGATTTGCCAGCGGTGCCATCGTGTGTGGAACTGCCCCGTCTGTTTGCAATGCTCAGCAGTCAGGTTTGATTTAAATATTTGCTCTGCTTATGCCAAATAGTTGCTGAAAATCTTTGGGGACATTAATATTTATGCTGAGTTTTGAATAAATCTGTTAGGATCGAAAGGTCTCGCATAATTGTGGCTCCTTGCTGCTGTCCAGGACCCTTCAGAGCCCACACACAGTGGGAGGATGGAGCAGTGCCATGGTCAGTCTGAGCACTGACCTTCGTGAGAAGGGACAACCGTCAGGGTTATCCTCCTGTCCTGCTGTCCTCCTGTCCTTCTGTGTCTGTGGAAGCAGCCAGCTGCTCTGTCACTGCACCAAGGCCCCAGGCTCTTCATACCAGCACTCTGCCTGTAGTGCTGCCAGTCTGCCCCTGTCCCTGTCTGTCCCTCTCCCATGGGTGGCACACCACCTGCCAACAGCAGTAGAAGCCCTTGGGCTGGCCAGACCCAGCACTTCACAGTTTCTGCTTTATGCCTTTCACGTGGCAGATGGGAGCCCAGCCTCACTGTGGGCAGCTGGTGCCACATGCCACCTTTGTCACTCTGTCCCACCTCCCACGAAGGGACCCTGTGGCTGTGGGTCCAGGTGATATTGGAGGGCTTCAGAGGGGCCACACTGGGATGCAGTGGGGTCCTTCAACCCACCCATCACTGCACTAAAGCCCTCCTCTCCCACTGGTACCTTGGAGCCAAGCTCTTCACCCAGGGTAGGCTGTGATTAAAGAATGATTCATGTCTCACATGCAGGGTCCTTCCAGCCATCCATCTCCTGGATGAGTTTCTCCTGCACAGAGGGGAGTAAATCAGGGGCCTGGCAGCGGGCCTGGCTGGACAGTGTCACCAGGGGCGTCCCCAGGGGTGATGGAGGGCTGCAGTCAGGGCTGCAGGGGGCTGCTTCTGCCCAGCAGGGATTGATCACCCTGGAGCTGCTGACACAAACACAGTTCAGGGAAGCAGTGGCAGTGTAATTATTCTGCAAACATAATTAGGTACAGATGTAGTGAATAAGGAATACTAAAATTTATTTATTTCCCGCTATTCTCCCAACTCCTGCAGCCCATTAAAATGTGTTATGGTGATAGTCTGTCAGGAAAATGACAACATTTATTAATGCATTAAAGTTAATTCCTTGTAAATTAGTAATTGGCTAAACAATGGCACTCAGATTACAGTGCTGGGGCTTTTAGCAGGAGAGAGAAATGCAGGAGGAAAACAATTTGTTTTCCATGGCTTCCCCGTCTCTCCACCACAGCAGCTGCAGCTCGGGACAGGTGGGTGGGTGAGCTCAGCTGGCCATCCTCCCAAGTGCCCAGGCTGCCAGTTTGAGCCAAGGTATCGCTGCCAGTTTGAGCCAAGGTATCACTGCCAGGTACACACCAGGGCCTCTGGGGTGGTTTCTCAGTGGGACAGGAGCACCAGCAGTGGAGCAGAGCATGCAGGGATCTGTTTCAAAGCATCTTCCAAGGATACGGCAGCAGGGGAACCTGGCATTGGTTGCAGCCCAGCAGGCAGCTGCCCTCACTTCTTCTGAGCAGTTGTTGATGAGGATACATCTGACCCTCCCGTCCCTCCATTAGACACTGGGCACAAGCTCATCACGTTTTCCCTGAGCTGGCACCACCTGCTCAGTGCTGGCACTGCTCCTCTGTCAGAGCTGCCAGTACCAGGGATGCTGGGGGGCACAGCAAGCTGCCAGCAGGGAGGATGCTGGGGAACAGAGACTGCTGCCAGCACCGGTGGTACTGGGGGACTGTCTGGGAGAATGAGAGAACACCCAGGCAGACATAAGGTTTCTTTGACCTGCCAAGCCCACCTGGCCACACCACTGCCAACAGACCACTAGCACAGGAGCTGCTAGTGGAAAGTGACAAGGATGGTGGCAAAGACAGGGCCTGGGCAGCTGCAGAAGTGCCCAGGTGAAGGAGAAGGAGATGACCTGGTCATGGTCTGACAATACTTCCTGAGGAATTTGCTGCCTCAGAGGGTCCAGCAGCTGGGAGCTGGACTCAGCATGGGGACAGCTTCTCTCAGCCTAGCAGCGCTGGAGCGTGGCACACACCTCCCTCTCCAGGCACAGCAGGGATCCCGCGGGACGCGCTGGTGCAAAGTTCTTCCCAATCCCTGAGCCCACGATGGCAAGGCCCAGCCTCAGCTGACTGCTGATGTATTCACTGAAAGACCCAAACTGTTGAAACCCAGAAAATTAGGCAATTTTTCATGTACCCAACAGGAAATATTTATTGCAGAAGATAAATGCAAGCACACATCGGCAGCACTGCTGCCGGCTGTCGGGGCCCCTTCCCCTGACTGCAAATGCAATCTTAGCAGGCTTGTTTGGGATTTAAATGTTGATGTCATTTCTGTTTGAATGCAAAGAGCTCCAGCTATTCGTTAAGTCCAGCTCCTCCAACCCCGGCTTTCCATCTTGTTTATTATACAGAAAATAACCCGGTGATGTATGAGTCATCTTCCCCTGCGCCGGGAAGAGAATTTCAATTACACTCTTCCTTAAAACATTCACACAAAGTAAACTCGCATTCGCAGGCACATCTGCGACGCGCAGCCAGCAGCGCCGGCGAGAGGGGGCCCTGCCTCTCTCTCAGCGAGATGCCGCTCAGCAGCCAGCGAGCCCCTGAGAAGCAAACGCTTTGCGCACAGGCTGCTTGCCGCGCAGCTCCAGCAGGCGCTAGCAGCGCGGGAGCCAAGCGCGGTCCTCGCATCCACCCGCAGCACGCCTGGGGCAAGGCGTCCCTGTGACTGCCACGGAGCCTGCCTGCTGCTTGCTGCCGTACGGACCCGCTGCCCCTTCCTCCCAGCTGGCACTGGTGCAGAAGGCAGGGAGGGAAAGGCAGGTGGGCAGGCTGGGCACAGTGCACGGGGCGCTCACAGAGGCTTTTCCTGATCTTGTCTCACGGAATCCTAGAACGGTCTGGGTTGGAAGGGACCTTAAAGATCATCCAGTTCCAATCCCCTGCCGTGGGCAGAGACACCTTCCACTAGACCAAGTTGCTCAAGGCCCCATCCAGCCTGGACTAGAACACCTCCAGGGAGGGGGCATCCACAACCTCCCTTGGCAACCTGTTCCAGTGCATCATCACTCTCACAGAGAAGAATTTCTTCCTCATCTCCAGTTTCTTTGGCCTTGTGTTCAACAGCAACAGCCCCTAGACATTCCTTTGAGTTAATTTTAAGATGGGTTCTGTGAAAGCTGCCCCTATTGTCCTGGTTAATTTTGCCTGCTCTGGGCTTTGCCCCTCAGCCATGCTGCAGCTGCAGGTACCTTGGGCACAGTGCAGCCATTAGCAGCAGGTTGAGTGGGCAGGTTGATACCTTGTGTGGACAGCCCACTCCCCAGGGGGGACAGCCTAGTCCCCAGAGCACCTCACTTCTGCAAACACTCCTTGCTCCCGAGGAGGATGCAGCAGGCAGGCACCACAGGCCCAGGTGTCTGCCAACTGATTAAGAATGACATTTGACTTTACCACATAATAAAAGTTCCCATTTATGACCTTTTCTACATTTACTCCACAGGCTCCAAGATTTCATTCAGAAAGGTCACCAACGATCTTTCATCCCCGGCAGCAGTGCACAGATGCTATATTTATCATACAGGACTGGCACTCAGCTTCAGACAGTGCCAAACTTGGGAGATGCTGAACAGAGAGGTTGCAGAGGTGGCTGTGAAGGAAAGAGCCCTTCATAAATCAGTTTTCCTGGCTGCTAATGTCTCTTGCCCACTGGTGAGCCCATGAGCCGCCACAGCATGGTGGGGATGCCAGCTGTGATGGAGAGCAAAGCAATGGGGCTGAAGACCACAGACATACTATGGAGGGACAAGCAGAATGGCACATCAGGGCCAACACCTGAGCCACACCCCGAACTTGGGTCTTCTGTATGGGAGAGGGGATGATCTGCAGGGCTATAGGGTCCCAGAGGAGGCTGGGGACAGCAGATGTCAAAGCCAATTCCACAGCCTGTGCATGTTGCTGGGACAGGATTGCCGCTGGGACACTACCCTCTCCCGGGCCACTCTCCAGTCACCAAAGTAATGAAGAGCCTTGTTTACCTCTGCCTGCCCTCTGTGAGGTCATGAGGACACGTTGGGCCTATCAAGGGTTACATGCCACATTAATCCTCCACGAGCAAACGTTTTTACCCTGCACCCTGCAAAATGAAGACTACTGGAATGAAAAAAAGCAGCCAGCTCTCCTCTCGCTTTGGTGCCCAAGAAGTGGTCCTTCCCCCAGCCCTCTCACAAGCATGCCTCTGACCTCTGCACCCCTCACATCACCTTACATTCCAGATCAGCTGCTGCTCGTTTTGGAGCAGCTGCTGTTTCCCTCACAGGAGCCTGTGAATCGCAGACATCTGGGCTGAGCAGCCCCAAGGGCAGGACCTGGGGAGCCAGTGCTCAGCCTTGGCAGCAGCCAGCAGGAGCAGCAGGCATGATCAGCACCAGGTAATCAATTTCCTCTAGTGACAGCACCATTCTCAGCCTCGGATTTGGGCTAAATAACAACTTTCTCCATCTCTTTTATTCCACTCATGCACACAGAGCTGGGGCAAGAAGGGGAGAGGCAGATATGAGTGAGGTTTTCCACGTGTAAAAGTTAGTGAAAAAGCAGAGGTGACAAGAGACAGAGCAGTGCACCCCCAGCTGCCCAAGCCGTTTATGGTTAAAGCCAGGCCACGCCGCACTTGTTGGTGCCCCAGGGCTTGACCAGGGCAGCAGGAGCGAATCAGGAGGGCTAGGGGCTGGGGACGCCCCATTGCTGCTGGAGAGAAGGATCTGTGCCTACGGCGAGGGCAGCTCCAGCAGGACCTGCTGGCCAGAGCTCCGCTCTCAAGCGCTACCCCTGGAGCAGTTCCAGGGCGATTTCCCCCAGGGCAGGAGGCTGCAGCAGCGCAGAGCTGGGCAGGGCAGGCAGAGCGCTCTTCGCAAAAGCTCACTGCTCTCTAGCGTTCAAAGCACAGCACTTGGCGGGCAAGAACCACAGCCAGCAGCAGAAACTGCCGCTGCAGGAACGGGGGCTTTTGCTACAGCCCAGGGTCTCAGCTCCAGGGCTGCAACTGCTGAGAGATCAGTTTCAAGCTGATCTGGGACTCCGGCGCCCCATGCCCATCAGCAAGAGCTGAGGGGCACCACAGCATGCATTGTGCCCGTTTCTGCTGCATCTCTTTGACAGTACAAGTGGAAACGCCTTCAAATTGCATCAGGGATTAGGCTGGACGTGAGGAATAATTTCTTCCTCAAAAGAGCTGTCAAGCCCTGGATCTGGCTGCCCAGGGCAGTGGTGGAATCTCCATCACTGCAAGGGTTTCAAAGCTGTGGAGATGTGGTGCTGAGGGCCATGATTTAGTTGTGACCTGGCAGTGCTGGGTTAACAGTCAGACTTGATGACCTTCTAAAGCTCTCTTCCACACAAAACCATTCTGTGGTTCTATGACCTCCTGCTCTGGCCACACATCACAGTCACTGCTTCACTCTGCAGGTGACCCACTGCAGCTGTGTACACCGAAGCAGCAGCTCTCCAGATGAAACCATGATGGAGATGTTATTCCCAGCCCTGGCAGGCTGGACACTCTGACCATGCTGGGGTCTTTGACAGCTTATCTCTGGTACCAGTGACTAAAGCTATGACACCTGATGTAGGCAGCTGACTGTGCTTGCTCCAGGGAACAGCCTTCAGTCAGTGGGAAGCCCTGGTGGTTCGTTAGGCACCGATGGCTTTGGAAGTAACAAGGAAGAATAAAGGGGATTGACTGAGGGATACAGAAATCGATAGCCCTGAAATATTTCATCCAAAGCCTCCTCCATGTGACTGCAGAAAATGTAACATCTAAATCAGGTTCCCAGATGGCCCAGGAACCAATATAAGTTGTGTTCCTTGCCTGTCCCTCACACTTTCAGACGAGGTGTGATTTAAAGGGGGCTATGCTGAGAAGGTAGGTGCCAAGAGGTGTGAACCTGTGGGGCTCCATGGCTCTGTGGCTCCATGGTTTCATGGCAATGATGCCAAAGCCTAGTCCCCAGCCCCAAGCACAGGTGGAAAGCTCCTGTTGCTGGCAGCAGGGCTCACCCACAGGGGTCCCAGCTTGTCTTCTGCATAAAGGGAACAGCCCCTTTCAGCCAGGCCCCAAAGCACTTCACAGAGAAGCTGCATTTAAAATAGTTCACCTAGGAGGCCTTCACCTCCTAGACCCCTCCTCTTGTGCCTTGTGGGGCTCCCAAACCCTCCCCATGCCTTATGCTGACCCTGACCTTACCTTGGGCCTTGCAGAGCCCAGAGCAGGCCAGCTCCTGGCCACGCTGGAAGCTGTTGGTGACAACACTGTGTGCAGCCCTTGGCACCCCAAGGGGGCTGGGCTGCTGCCATCTGCCCCATGCACTGCTGCTGCCACCTTTCCTCACGGAGGCTCCCTCAATGACTACCAGCAAGGCAGAGAGAGCACCCCATCATCCTGGCCTCCAGGGACAAGCATGGTCAGGGCTGTAGGTACAAGCAGTCCCATGAAGGGAAAGGATCAGCTGAACTGGGCAGTGATGGTGCCTAGGCAGGAACACCCACACTGTGACCATGAGCCACTAATGGCAGCCACGGGGCAGGAAAGTGGAGGCAATGGAGGACATTTCAGCCCCATCCTGATGAACTTCACCCTCCAGGTGAACTGGTGTGAAGGGCCCGTGAAAGGCAGAAGTGGTGGCTGGCAGCAGGAGCCCACCATGGCCAGACCCTTGCACCTGCAGACGCCGTGCATCCTCACCCAGCCCCGCTCCTTAGAGGAGGATGGTGAGGGCTGCATGACGATGCTCTTGGTCTCCGACACCACCGTGTGGCTCAAAGGCAGCGATGCCACGGACCGACCTTGGTGAGAAACGCCCGTGAACAGACAGACAAAGTGAGAAAAGACCTGGGAAGTGTCAACAACGGCTTCATTCTTTCGAAACACAGCAACACCAACTAACAAGAGTAAGAATCTCTCTCGTTTTCTTCTTGTTTTGAGGGTCCAGATGAACATCCTATTAGCGCAGAAAGATGAACCGCACCTGTTAGCCCTGCATGATCCCTTAAATCACATCTAGATCTAAATCTCCGGTCCGAGCAGCCCCATGCCAACTGTTCTGGGGCCAGAGAACTTGTCAAATGGCAGTTCTGCCTGGCCAGGAGAGAGCAGTAGGGACCGTGTTTAGAGGTGAAGACGGTGGGCTCGGCTTGTGAAGGCAAGTCTGAGGTCACTGCCACTTTTCTGCTGGAATGGGGCAGGCTTTCTGTGATTCTAGATCAAGGAATAGCCTATCACCCACACCCTCAGGGCCCTGGGGCAAATCACTGGCCTTTTCTCCCCTCCTGCTACATCCATGAGGCTCAGGCTTAGCCCATGGTGAGCTGGAGCCACAGCTTTAGCTGCTGAGCTCTTCTTTGCACCCACGTCCTAACAGAGGTCTATGGGGTGGAGATTTCCCCTGCCATCCTATAACTGGCATTTGAACCCAAGAGAAGAATGGGGTTCTGGTCTAGGGGGAAAATGCTGCTCTTACCTACTACTGATTCTGGGGTGCAAGAATGAGGCCGGGTCTTGGGCCCTTGATTCAGGATCAGACTTGGCAGAGATGTGAAAACACCCCACGTGGGGACATGTAAAAGGCAGCAGCAGCATCTTGCCCATAGCTGTGATGGATTTAGTCTAGGTTTAACTCCAGTCCACTTAGCTGATCTGGAAGGAGCTAGGCTGCTGCATTGTCCCCTTCCTCTCTCAGTGTTCAGGTATTCACCATCTTCCTTCCTTTGGTGGGCTTGGCATGAGCACAGCTTTGCCTGGGGCAGAATAGGTGGTCCAGGATGGTGAGTTAGCTGTGCACACCCTGCTGTGTCTCAGAGGCTGGATGTGCTGCAGAGTCGTGGCTGATCTGAGCCCCTTGGCAGTGTCCCACCCTAGCCAGGACCACTGCTGTGGTTGTGGTCTCATCCCCAGCATCTCTCACTTTAGCCTTACTATAGGGCACACAGGCATTAGAAAGCAAGGGCAGGAACTTGGAAACCAGGCAGGTTGTCTTTGTCCATCGTTATTCTCTAGGTAAGGGCTCAAATATGTGTTCCCTTGCCGCGGTTGGTCTGGTGCTTGCTGCTGGGAGCACCCCAGGTAGCTTTGGGGAGGGTTCACCTCCTCGGGGTTATTTCTTTGCTTTGAGGAGCACCTAGCTTTCTTCTCAGCTCTGCTCTTTATCTGTCTCCTCTGCCTCTGCAAACTCCAGCTCTAAGCACCCACAGGACAAGTAAAGGGCACTCTGCTGCCCCCAGCCAAGTCGTCCCCACGTGTCCCCACATTTCCCTTTGCTGCTGCCACCAACGACAGCTCGGCGGGAAGCAGGGGCATGGGGCCCTCAGGGCTGCCTTGAACTTTCATCACTTTCAGGCACCTTTTCTGCCCTTGTCTCGCTCTGCACAGCGGCGTTGCAGCCCCGGCACCGCGGATCGCAGCTCCTTCATCGCCGTACCATCCGTGCCAGGCTGCCCATCTGCCCCTACTGCTGCCGCTTACCGGACAGCACTAACTCCTCCTCGGGCTTCCTCCTTAGAGGCTTCTCCGCCGCGGGGCAGGAGAAGCTTTGGGCGGAGAATCTCGGCGAAGGTGGTTGTTGATGTTTGATTTGATGTTTCATCACTGAAACTCTGCTTCCACCCCGCTGCTGTCAGCCCTGGCACCAGGTGGTGCTCGGTGCTAAGCGGGGGAGGGTGCTAAATATTAAAGCTTAGAGTTTTACAGTTTAATAAGGGTGGTGGTATTCGAGGGCATTCCGCGGTGGATAGAGCTAGTACCAGGAGGGGCAGGAGGGACAGGAGGGACAGCGGCGGTCGGGCGCGGAGCGCAGCTGCAACAAGAGGACTCGGGGTGCGAGCGAAACGCGGTCGCAGTTCGGCCCCTGCCGGCTGCCGTCGTGGCGCCTGGCGGCCCTCCGGCGCTAGCCAATGGGAGTTGAGCGCAGGCCCGTTCCGGCCGCGGCGGTGGCTGGGAGCGGCGGCGGGCGCGGAGGATGCCGCTGCACAAGTACCCGCCGCGGCTCTGGGCCGCCATGCGGCTGCGGGAGGGCATCTGTGCGCGGCTGCCGGAGCACTACCTGAAGGCGCTGCAGGACGACACGCCGCCCACTCCCGTGCACTGGCGGCCGCTGGGCGTGCGCTACCGGCGCAACCCGCGCACCGGGGAGCGGGAGCGCGTGCAGGACGTGCCGGTGCCGGTGTACCTGCCGCCCGCCGCGCACGAAGGGCTCTGGGGTGGCGAGGGCTGGATCCGCGGCTACCGATACGCGGGTAACGACAAGGTGAGCGCTCCGGTGTCTCCGTGCCTCGGGCTGGTGATACCAGGCCGGCAGTGCCGTGGGGGGGGGGGGGAAGTCACTGGTTGACCAGGGCCTCCTGGTGGTGGCCTCCGCCCGCCTCCTGCGAGACGGGCCCGCATCTTGTGTGGGCTCTGCTGTGGTGAGCAGCAGGACCCCCTTGGGAAGGTGGCAGCCCCAGCTGCTGAGCACCAGTCTCTGCCCAGCTCTCTACCAGGCTGCGTAAGACGTGGAAGCCGCAGCTCTTCAACCGACAGTTCTACAGTGAGATCCTTGATGCCACCATGACCATCACTGTCACCATGAGGACTCTGGACCTCATCGACCAGGCCTATGGCTTTGACTTCTACATCCTCAAGGTAAGGCCCTGGAGCGGGTGGGACCTGCTGTGCTGCAGCTTCAGCAAGGCAGGTGTGCTCCTGTGTAACCCCTGACTGTGGCCTCGCAGGTGTCTGCTCCTGGTGTATCAAACCATCTTCTTGGTATTAAAGCTCACAACCATGATCAATTTGGCTGCAGAGCAAACCCAAGGGGTATTTCCCCTGTCACAGCTTGTGTCCTGCAGGCCTCTACAGGGTCTGGCTAAGCTGCAGGTGTTGTGTGCCTGCTGACAGACGGGTGTGTTCCCTAGAAGCTGGTCTCAGCGCAGTTTCACACCAGCCTCTGCTTCCCTAGACTCCAAAGGCTGACCTGTGCTCGAAGCTGGGCATGGATTTGAAGCGAACCATGCTGCTGCGCCTGGCGCGCCGGGATCCTGCGCTGCATCCCGATGATCCAGCCAGGAGGGAGGCCATCTACAATAAGTACCAGGTGGGTACTGAAGACAAAACTCCTTTTTTTTGCTGTGATTGAGACCAGTGAGGGTCTGCACTAAGCACTGTTAGGAGCTGGCACTTCTAACAGCAGTGAGGATTTTTACTGGTGAGCAGATGAGTTTTGTGCAGCTGGTGATGGCTGTCAGCACAGAAACAACTCCAGCACCCATGGAGCTGTGCTGAGGAGCAGCTCCACAACTGCACAGAGGGGCACATCAGTGAGCATGACTGATGAAGAAGAGTGGGATACTCAGTGAAGGAAAAGAGAGAAGGGAAGTGAACTGTGGGTGCCAGAAGTGAGGGAAGAGGGCTTTTGAGTAATATTCCTAACGAACTGCATGTTTGTGTGAGATGACTGTAGAGATGATTTGCATCTTGGTCACCTGGTAAGACTGCACCACCTCCTGCTGCTTGCTTTTGTCACAGGAATTTACCATCCCAGAAGAGGAAGCTGAATGGGTTGGCTTGAGTTTAGAAGAAGCAATAGAAAAACAGAGGCTTCTGGAGAAAAAGGTGAGTTCCCTGAGGCAGTGGTTAGCACTGAGGTGCCTGAGCTGTATCAGGCTGCATGTCCAGCTGATTAACCAGCCTGAGCACCCCATAACAATGGAAGTGGTGCTCAAAAACTCCTGAGCAGACATGAACTGGCTTAAATTTGGGTGCCTGAAATCTGGGGAGCTTTGCATTATAAACCAGAGGGGTATTTAAGGGGACGGCTCCTGACTTGTGCCCTGTTGTGTGAACATCTTTGCCTTTAGTTTCCATTTACTATTGTGCTTTGAGACACATGGGTACAAGCTCAGGGCCCACTCTGTGAGCTTGTGCCACTGCAGCTCACTTATTGGAAGCAGTATGTGGAGGAGGGGACAGTGCAGAGCTGCAGGGGTGGTGGAGTCTCTTGATGATGTTTCCCCCAGATCTGTTTGCTGTTGTGGTTGCAGCAGGAGGAAAGGTCAGGAGCGCTACTGTGGGAGGTGGTGCTGGGCCCTGCATGCTGGGGCTCCAGCTTCTTCAAGGGCTGTGTGCTTCAGTGCAGCTCTGAGGGCAACACGAGGAGGGAGGGAAGCATACTTAGAAGAAAGGGGATTGCTGGGATGTGCCTGACAATTGTCTTCTACAGAGAGAGGTGGGAAAACTGGTGACTGCCCCACATAAGTACCTCTTGTCTTTGAGACAAGGTCAGAGGGATGAACAGCAGCTAGGGCTGGAGGTGTGGCACAGTAGGTTGCCTTGTTTGGCCACTGACCTCAGCCCAGTCATGCCTTCTTCTGGCTTTAGCTGTTAGCATTCCTGCAGCACTGGCTCCCTGGGCTCTCCCTTAGGTTTCACCTCTTGCTGCTGCTCGGGCTCCCTCCTTTGAAGAGGTTAACCCTCTGCTTTGTTTCAGGACCCTGTCCCACTCTTTAAGGTGTATGCTGAAGAGCTTGTCAACGAACTGAAAGAGCAGGCACTGCAGAAGCAGTAGGAGAAAAAAATGTTTGGAACGAAACCTCTGCTGCAGCTCCAGCTGTGGACTTCAGTGGGTCTGTCTGAGCCACGTTGTGTAGAAGAGTGTGCTCAGGAGAGTGTTGCAGTTGCTGAAGTCTGACAACAACTTGAATTCAGTGGGCAACCATTCTAATGGGCTGTGGAAAGAGTTTCTGTCCTGTGGCATCTGAAAGCCTTCCTGTGAGACTGCCTTAGTGTGGTTCTTTGCCTGTACAAGTTGTGGGCTGCTGCTGAGAGCTGGGTCACAACACCAGATTAAATGCTGGGAACAGCAGTGAGCATTGTGCTAGAGCAGGGCCTGTGAGACCTAGTGGTGGTGTAACCTAGACCAGTCTCCAGCCTTCTGCCACAGAGACAATTGTGCCCTAAAAGCATGACCCCCAACCCTCCAGCTCGAGAGATGCCCTGCTGGCAGATGGGGCTGAGCTCCCTATCTGCAGTCCCTGGCCATGGAGCTCACTGGAGTTCAAGCACTGTTTCTGGTTGAAGCTGGGGACTTGTAAATGTTTTTATTTGGTGAAAATGCAGCTGCACTGAGTGCTTCAGCTGTTGCCTCTGTCTGCCAACAGGAGCTGGGCCTGAAAAGCACTTACCAGAATGACCATCACTATGTATTACTGGTATCATCTTTAGCCTTTGTGGTCTTGCAGTGGGTTTCTGGCTGGAGAAGAACCAGCCTGCCCTCCCCTTCTGTTCAGCTCTGAGGTGAGGGGCAAGCACAGGGCTTACAGCACAAGACACAGTGTGAGCCCCATCTCTGGACTGTCACCTCCAGAAGAGACATTGGCTTAGCCATGTCCTGGGATGAGACTTGCTCCCCCTCTCTAGCACGTAAGGGCAATTGCACTGCATTGGTTTCTGAGCTACATAACCCATAACGAGGGAGAAGCTGTTTGTGTAGAGCACCGTGTGGCTGTTCCACTATGTGCTGGAAGGCAGTAGGGCCACTGAGGAGCAGAAATTCCCAGTGTTTTAATGTCTGCCTTAATGATTTGGGGGAGAGGTGCTCTGGAGGTAGTGGCTGGGTGGGCACAGAACATCTGCTGGGTGGCTGTTGAGATGACTGAGGTGAGTGTGATCTAAAGAGTGGTGGTCAATGAAGACCAGACTTCTCTGCTGTCTTTGGGGCCAGGGAATGACTTGGAGCCTTTTCAAGGAGTATTTTATCCCTCAGGTGAGTGTAGCACAGCCATGCAGCCCCTGACTGGTAGGGATGGTTGGTCAGGGGCTGCCAGACTGTGTATCTACACAGACCAGAAGGCTGAGCACTGCAGAGGACAGGGTGGGTGGCCAAAACTGGAATGTTTCCAGCCTGCATGTATGTTTTGGCTCCAGGTTCATAACAGCAAACTGGCACAGAAGGTCACATTTGCCTAATGAATGATTTTGCAGCTAGGCCAGCACAATGGCATTTGCTTATCTTTTCCCTCTTCTGCAACTGAGTTGAGTGGGAAGCTGCTGCCTAGCTCCTGGGGGACCCTGACATTCTGCCCTCGTTAGAGATAATTAGCTGGGACAAGCTCCTGTTTGACAGCTCTGCTCATCATTAGGACCAGCACAGCTCATGCATTTTAATGCAGCTCAGACCAGAGCTCCAGACCCTGGCTCTGTCCTGGCCCCCTCCCTAGCTTCGCTGGAAGCTGCTGGTGTGGGATTGGCCTCTTGGGCTGCTGCAGCTGTAACAGAATGCGCCTGGTCCCAGTCCAGACCCTGCTTTCAACCCCAAGGGTATCTCCAAGATCCCCACAGCTCCCTGTTTAGAGGGACTGAGGGGGCAGTTGCTAATTCCTGCTGGGGGCTGGTAGGTTCCAGCTGTGTGGAATTCCCTTCCCCTTGTGTCTCAGGAACAGCTGCTGGTGCTGCCTGTGCATGTGCAGTCTGCAGGACCTGCTGCCTTGGCTGGGTTTGGTGGGTGACCGAGGGTAGTGGGAGCTTCTGTCCCACTTGGAGCTGGGAGTGCTAGCAGGGGCAATGAAGAGTGTAACAGGGGCTGCAGAAGTTTCTCCATGGGGAAGCTATTGGGAATGTGGTTAACTGACTTCTGAGTTGGAGCCCTCCATTCTCATCCTGAGAAACCTTCCCCTTGCTCCTTTCACTGCCCTTATGTTGGATGTGGCCAGGAGCTTCCCCCCGCAGCACACACTGTCATGGAGGTAACTGAGCTCATGTGAGAAACACTGGAAGCTCCACTTGTGGGCCAGGGGTGCTGCAGCTTCATAGAAAGTTGAAGCATGCAGGGCTGGCTTGCCCTGCTAGGCAAAGTGGCTAACGTTTCAAGGTGGATAGGGAGGCCCTGAGCAGCATTTAAGGTGCTTTGGGCTGCAGTACCCCCAGAGAGGAATCTTGAGAAGGTGGAGGAGCTCCAGGCCTGATGTTACAGATGTTCTGGGTTTACACCTGCTCATTTGCAGCTCTGACCACAGACAGAGCTTGATGCTGCTTCTGTGGTGTTTTTTACCTGTCTAGGTCAGCTCAGTCTGGCAGATACCAGGTTCCTTTGGAAACCGGGGGAGCTGGTACCTTGCCATAACATCTTCCCAGGAAGCCACAAACCTGTGGGTACAAGCTGAGTGCTGTCAGCTTGAGGCTGCAAACCCACCCTGGGACAGAGGAAGGGCACAGCTCTGAGCTTCAGCAAAGTTCTCAAGTCTGATTCTGGCCTAGGGCCAGGCACTGTGTGTCTGATGCCAATCACCACAAGGATCCCAAGCACCGTTGCAGCCTGTGCGGCAGCTGCCAACCAGTCGGCTGGGAGCAGAGACCAAGCAGCTTCCAAGCACATGACTGCCACCAAGCTGACAGAGAGGCCTGCCCAGGGTCACCTTGAACGCGGCAGCTTAAGGCTGGGTAGCAGTGGAGGCTGCTCAGGATGTTGGCGATGCAGCACTGGGAGGGAAAACCCCAAGGTGAAGTGTCAGGCCGAGGTTTGTGCTGATCTCCTGGTTCATGTCTAGACAAGGTAGCTCCGGACTGCAGAGTCACCTGTCTGGGGAAGGGGCTCTGCAGAGCTGCTCTCTGCAGCAATGTGTGAGAAAGTGGAGCCCTTGTGGAGGGGCTGGAAGGCTCCAAGTGACAGGAGGGGATGGCAGTAGTGGGAGGAAAGAGTGGGGGATGATGAGGCCCTGGTAAGGAAGCTGGGATGATGGGCACAGGGTGTAGCTGGTGGGCACATGCGGCTAAAGCTGTGATGGCTCGGGAGCCCGAGAGCCTGGGAGTTACCATGGGAACTGCCACAGGATGCTCAGGAGGGCAGCACAGCTCCACCAGCGTGACTGTAGCTTCTGTGGCTCCGTGGCAATGGTGCCTGTGCTCAGTCCCCAGCCCCAGGTGCAAGGGAAAGGCTCCTGTTGCTGGCAGCAGGGCGTACCCACAGGGGTCCCAGCTTGCCTTCAGCACAATGGAAGCAACCTCTTTCAGCCAGGCCCCAGAGCACTTCACAGAGAAGCTGCATTTAAAATAATTCCCCTAGGAGGCCTCCATCTCCTAGATCCCTGTTCTTGTGCCTTGTAGGATTCCCAAGCCCCTGTTCTTGCACCTTGCAGTGATCCTAAGCCCCTCTTCCGTGCCATATAGGCTCCCAACCCTTCTCCATGCCTTGCAGGGCTCCTGAACCCTCCCCTTGCCTTCCACTGCCTCTGACCTCACCTTGTGCTTTGCAGAACCCAAACCAAGCCAGCTCCTGGCCCTGCAGCACAGCTAGTGCCATGCTGCAGGGGCTCGAGAGCTGGGGCTGTGCCACCATCCCTGGTGTGGGTGCATGGTGCAGAGTTCTTCATTGCCTTGTAGCCCTGCAGCATGGCTGGATTGAGGCCCCCATGTGCCCTGCTCAGCTGGCTGGTGAGTTTATTTAAGCCAAGCCCTCCAGCCATCTCCAGCCTGCTGACCTGGGTGTGGGCAGCAAAACCCCAGTCCTCAGTGCCTCCTTTTGCTTCTCCCTGGCCCCCAGTCACTGGGGCCAGCTGCATCGACAGTGGCTGCTACAGGCAGCAGCCAGCCCCTTTGCCCAGGCTGCTTCACTTCCCTGGAAGCCTTTGATGACAACACTGTGAGCAGCCCTTGGCACCCTAAGAGGCCTGTACTGCTGCCATCCCCCCACCGTGTGCTGCTGCTGCTGATGCCACCTTTCCAAGCCGGCTGCTCTTGGGAGCCTGGTGTCCCCTGTGCTCCCCCAGGCAGGGTGCATTTACTCAGTGTCTTCCAGGAGTATCTCTGCTGACTTGCTGACCTCCCTTTCCTCTCCCTGTAAAATGTAATAGGAAAAATCATTGTCACACCTGCCAGGCTCCAAAGTGCTCTTTGCAGGGGTAGGTAGGTAGAGCTGCATGAGGATCAGCTGGTTCATCCTCCAGTTCCTTCAGAAGCCCTAGAGGTGCTTGATTTTACACTGTCACCTGTCAGCACCTCTCTCTCCTCTGCTTCCCAGTAAGAATGATGGAAATCCTATGGTTCTCCCATCAAAGGAGCTCAGGCAGCATCTCCTGTAGCTGCCCTGATGGACTCCTCCCTCTGGATGGCTGTGAAGAGGGAATAGAAGTTGACCTTGGCTTCCTTGCCCTTTCCCTCAAGCCCACTCTGCTCCTCCTCCCAGCCTGTGAGCTCCCTGTTTTCCCAGGATCTCTCCAGCCCTTAGATTCTTCTCAAGACCATTCCTCCCCCACCCCATTTTCCTGGAACTGCTGTCTGGGGCCAACAACGATCATCAGGGACAGAAGCACCCCACAGGTCCCCTGTGTTCATGTGTGAGCCAGTGAAGCTAGGCTAGGCACCTGGTTGCTGTTCTCTGGCTGCAGCATCTGTCCCTGGATGGTGAGGACAGGGCCAGGACCACAGTCACAGCTGCCTGTGGGACCCAGACAATGCAGGCACAAATCCTGGTCCATGATCAGGTATCTGGTGACAGGACCTGTGTGTGTTGCTCTGGCTGTCATCACTAAACACCCTTCAGGGGTAATGAGAGGCTCCATGTCTTGAAGACCCAGCAAGGCAGAGTGAGCATCCTAGCATCCTGGCCTCCAAGGGCAGGCATGATCAGGGCTGTAGGTATGAGAAGTCCCACCCGGGCCAGCTCTGCTGGCACATCCTTCAGAGCTAGGGAAAGGACCAGCTGCGATGGGCAGTGATGGTGTCTGGGCAGGAACACCCATGCTGTGACCATGAGCTGCTAAAGGCAGCCATGGGGCAGGAGAGTGGAGGCAATGGAGGACACTTCAACCCCATCTTGGCTCTCCAGATGGACTGGTATAAAGGGCCTATGAGAGGCAGAAGTGGTGGCTGGCAGCAGGAGCTCACCATGGCCAGACTCTTGCACCTGCAGGCGTCGTGCATCCCCACCCAGCCACGCTCCTTGGAGGAGGAGGATGGTAAGAGCTGCATGATGATGTGGGAAAGCGGCAGCAGCGAGGCATTGTGCGATGGGGAGAGGCTGGCCAGGGGGGAGGCACCGCTTCCTGCAACAGCCTTCAAAGAGTTTTCCTTGAGTGCTGCTGCTCCTTAGGGCTTCCTCCTCAGGAGGGAAAAAAATTAGAAAAGAAGGGAAAAGAGGCACAGAGGAAGAGCAGTCTCTGGGTGCAGGATGAAAGTGGCCCTGTCTTGACTATTTACCCAGCAATTATAAGTAAATCGGTGGTGCCTAACGGGGCCGGTTGCCATAGTGACGATGGGATGGAAGGACCAGCATTTGGTCCTGGCCGCAGCCAATCAGGCTGGGAAGCCCAAGCTGCAATATAAAGTAAAGATTCCCATCTTCCAGCCACGCACTTGCCAAGAAAGGGAAATAGGTTCAAGAGTCTGGGGAAAAAAGTGCTGCGGCCGGCAGCAGGCAGGGCGGCTGCTCCCGTCATGGCGGACTGCGAACGCCCGGGCAGGTGAGAAATCCAACTCCCATTTCCCGCTCATTGTTCTCCCGCGCCGCGGCCCCCTCCGCCGCCCCACCCTACCCACGCCGCCGCCCCGACCCCCTCGCCCCAGCACCCACAATGAACCCCCCCCTTCGGGCGAGAGACAAAGAGAGGCGGTGGAAAAGGCTTCCACCATCCTCCCCAAATGGCCATCCTAGGCCTTTCAAATCAAATTTCGCAAAGCAGCTTCATCAAAGGCCCCCGGCTGGGAGCCACGAGCCCCATATTGCTGCCCCCCCGGCAGGTCTGGGTGAGCCCACACAAAGTCGGCGCCGCTCCAGAAGTGTCTTTGCAAAAGAAAAATCATAGAGGGGGCAGAGATGGAGATTAGAAACGCAAGCGAGAGCGAGCGGCGCCTAAATTGCTCATCGTGTCCCCATCTCATTACTGGTGACTTCTGAGGACGGGTATTTCCAAAGGCTGCTATGAAAGACTTTGAATGGAGCCCCCCCGGATGAGATCAAAGCCCCAGGGCCGGGACGCCCGGGTGTGCCGGAGGAGGGGGCGAGCGGTGGCCGCGCCGCAGGATGATGGGGGGGAGCCTTCCTCCCCTGCTGCTGCTGCCCTCCATGTTTCCCGGTGTCGCTGCTGCTGCTGCCTGACCCATCTTGCAATGGAGACCAGGGACAGTGGCCAGATCCCAACAGCTGAAACCAAGAAGAGCGAACTCGGTTGGCTCACAGTCTGGCAACTCTCCCCAAATTGGTGATTAATGAAGGAGCTTATTCCAGCCAGGACCTCTCCAGACACCTCAAATTGCAGCAAGTGATGTCCCCACCACTTGAGCCCGCTCCTTGAGTCTTCCCTCCCTCGCCGCGGCATTGCCAGCCTGGTGAGCCACCAGCAGAAGGGCCGAAGACAAAGGCAAGAGGACAGAAGTTGTGCCACTTTCCCTTCCCGCTGTCTCCCTTCAAATCTGGGCTGTTTTCTCCTGCTCGGTGACAAATTTGGCTGCGGGCGTGGGCAGCGTTCCCAGCGCCAGCAGACGGACGCCCCATCGGCAGCACAGCCGCAAACTCACAGATGGTGAAATAAGGGAGTCGTGTAGGGTTCAAAGAGACCTTCTATGTCAATTGTTATATTATTAGGTAAACTCCAAGAAGAAAATCTTTTAATCCACTGTGGCTAATCCAGTCCACTTTTGTTGGCCAGGACATATTCAGCATCAACAAAAGGCTCTGGCCGACGGACAGCGGCATACATAATGGATTGATAACGGTGGGAGCTGCTGTGGCAGCAGCAGGAGCCCCTGCCCGGGGCAGCGGTGGGGGCCGGGACCAGGCTTTGCCCGGCTCATATCAGTTGGATTTTCATTTCAAAGAAGCCAGCCGATATCTGCACCGTGCTGCTCACCCTGCAGAGCACAAAGAGGGCACGGATGCTCCCAGCTCCAGCCAGCCCTGAAAACCCACCAGGACTCCACCAGGACCTTCCATCTTCACGTCACCCCGAGGTAGTGGGTGGCAGAGAGGGCCTCAAGGGCAGGTTTGTCCCATGCCTGGTTTTTGGGGTGATGGCTCCTGTGAGAAGATGGCAGCTTGGGTGACTCTCCCTAGAATGGTTGTCCTGGGCCAGTATGTCCCTTGGGATTTGCACTGGGAAAGTACAGCTGTCCTGTGGTGGAGGGGAGTCACCTTCACACAAGGACATGAGAACAGAGCTGCCTGCACTGTGCAGGGCCAGAGCTGTTGGGGAGACAAGATGGAGAGTGGCACATGGGTAGATCTTGAGATCTTGTCCTCCAAACCTGGAGAAGCAGAGACCACAGCTGAGGAACCTGAAAAGCAACAAGCAGAAAAAAAAAATAACCCAACAAAAAAAACCCCAAAACCAAAAAAAGCCACAATGACAGCAGCAAAGGTGGAACATGAGCAGGGACCAGATGGCCACAGCTGGGCTGATGAGAGGAGATGGGAGTGGAGGGATGGAGCTGAGATGGGTTGATATGCTGGAGATGAGCATGGAGCTTTGGTGACCCAGCTCCTTCAGGCAGCAGGTATGGTTTGTCCTGAACAATGGACTTTCCTGGGGCAGGGCTGAGTGGAGGCCTACACCTAGTCCACAGTGGGGCAGAAGGGGACAGATGGTCATGCTGTGTCCATTGATTGAGCTGAGGTCTGAAAATGACCATGAAATGCCTGGCAGGGTGGTGCTGGTGGCCCTGGGATGAAGCTGGGACCGAGACAGCAGCAACCCTTGCAAAGCAAGAAACCAAAGTCTTCAGTGGGGTTGAGCTTGTTCAGGCATTTGTGGTCCTCCCAGGATGCCACGGAGTCAAAAATGTTCTTATTCCTACCAAGGGTAGCTTGGTGCTATCCAATGCCATTGGCTCAAATGTGGCATGAGGACCCTCAGTAAGACCATGGAAAGGAGACACAGCAACGGAGAGACCAAAAGGATTTGATCAAAAAGGCCAGAGGCCTTGACCAGGGTTTGGTCCCCAGCATAAGGGACAGAAGAGGAGGGCAGCCCTCTCCTGAAGGAGCAGTGCCAGATGCTCTCCAAGGTATGCACAGGGAGCTCAGCTGATAGGACCCAGAGAGGACATGGTCTCCAAGGGATGTGGCTGCTCCTGCGAGCTCTGGGTCAAACTTTTCTGCTTTCACCACAGTATAGAGTAATTGGAGTCCTCCAGGACAGGTCTTCCTCAGCAGTGTTTGAACTGGTCCATGCTCAGAAGCTTCTTCAGAAGCAGATGCACACAAAGAACAATTAAGCTGTGAGTCACTAGCCCTGGATGGTCCATTCTGAAACCCACCACGGTAGTGAAGGGACAGGGATCAAGATGTCAATGCCACCTATGAAACCAACCTCCTTTCCCAGGGCTTGAGCCTACCAGTGCCTCACTGAACCTCCTCACCCAACCCAGCCCATTGCTCTGGTCATCACCAAGGACATCCCCTAAACTCTCTACATGGCCCATCCACGCGGCCACCCAGCACAGGGGCTGCCAGGCCAGGCTGATGCATGAGGAGCACAAAGCAGCTGTGAGACAAAGGATGAGAGTCCAGGGTCTATCAGCCCTCGTCATCAGGCAGAAGCTTAAGGGGCTGCAGAGGTGCCAGGCTCTGGGCAGCTGTTGATGCTGAATTAAAGATGTTCAGTGCTGGAGATCTGAAAATACATTCCTGGGAAAAAGGAGGCATGAACCTCCTGGACAGGCACCTCTGTTCCATGTCCCACTGTAGGAGACTGCTCAGGTGGGCTGGGATGCCTTGTGGCTTGGGCTAGATTGTTGTGGGATGGCTTCCAACAGAATGGTCATCTCCAGACCATGTGCACTCACTACCTCGAGGCCCTGGGAGGGTCAGAGAAATGTGGGAAAACTCATGTCCATGTCAGCCTCCTCTATGAGGCATGTTCTATACAAAGTGTCCTTGGCACTGGGGAAGCTGCTGCCACAGGACGATGCTGAGTCCGAAATCTGATAAGCTTTGGTGTTGGACCTCCACTGCCACAGGATTGCTCTGGCTTTGGCCAGTTGTAACCATATAAGAGCAGCATGAAACAATGAGGCCAGAACTGCTCATACTTGCCAGCCATGGGCTGTCCTGAGCCTGGTCACCATGCCAGCCACCGCTTGACTGTTGAAGGACATCTGACAGAGGAAATGCTTTAGTAAGTGAAGGCTTGACAGGACAGCCAGGGTAGGGAATGTATCCTCTGGGAGAAGATCAGAAGAACCCAGCATGCCAAGGGCAGAAAGGCCAAGACTGCAGGGACTTGGCAGCTGTCTGCTCCCAGCACAGAGCAGACTGGAGACCAGGGCTGGTACAAGCACAAATGGTGTGAAATGGCTGCAGATGGGCAGGCTGGACATGCGAAGGTAGCTCCAGCCTCCATGTCCTGGTGGGAACAGGAGTGGAAGGGCTAAGAAACAGCAGGGCTTTATGGAAGCCCAAGGCTTGGTGTTTGGAGGAGATGGGGCACAGCAAAGCTTGAGGGACCTGCCCAGCCTCATGCCTGTTTCCAATGAATAGTTCCTGTTGCTTCCTCCCCAGAGAAGGAGGTTCAAGGGACACTCATGATCCCTAGCCCTCATGACAACTACTTCCTGCCACCCTGTCCTGAAGAGGACCTGGGTCTGCTGTGGTTCACCTGCCTACTCTGGCACTGGAAGAGGAGGGGATTGAAGGAGAGAGGCATTTAGGGTTTCACACACAGGAGCTTCCAAATGGTGAGCTTGAGAGGAAAGGGCCAATGGTGGTTTCAGAAGCACTGGCAGAAGAGGAATAGGAATCTCATGGCTGACATCCAGAGCCAAGGGGTCTTGGACCCCTCCAAAGACAGAGACTCCCTCCACTTCTCCAAATTTCCTCCCACCAATTTGTCCAGTTCTGCATCAGAACAAGACCAATATTCTCCATATCTGTTCCCTTGATGCTGCCAGAAAACACTCAGATGAGTCGACACCAAGGTGACCTCCTGGGCTGGAGCAGCTACAGCAGAAGACCTTGGAGACTTCTCCATAATTGCATGAATAAATGGGCACTCACAGCTCCTCCAGCTCCTCAGCTGTGGCACCACCATCCCCTCCACACTTGGGTGTCACCAGCCAGCTTGCAGATCTCCAGTCTTGGCAGAGAAGGGGCAGCAGAAAGGATCATCATCCTCATCACTTCTCTGTGCATGTTCCCTCTAGCCTACAAGAGGAAGCAGGTAAACCTCAGGGTTATTGCTGTGCTAGATCCAGCATCTTGGCTCAGCTGATGTCCATCACTGCAGAGCCTTTCTGTTGCTTTCCTAGGACTCCAAATGACCATGGAAGAGGAGCCCTACAGAGAAACCTCCTTGCCCAGAGGCAATGCAGGCCTCAAGCAGGTTGCCATGGATGGAGGGACTCCAAGACTAGTCTGTGCCAGGCTCCAGCTGCCTTGGTTGGGCTTTGGTGACATAGCAGAGAGGGGGTCTCATCCATTATCTCGGACAGGAGGGTAGGCCATGCCTGAGGAGACAATGAGTTCCCCAGCTGGGGTTGGCCCGAAGCAGACCTGGTCTCTTAGTGCAGCATGTCAGTGAAAGCTGTGGCTGGTAGGCTGTGATTTGGCATGACCATGGCTGTCCTGCCTGCCAGTGGGCAGCCACTAGGAGCATCCTACTGCCCATGAGCTGGGAATGACTCCCCAGCCCAGCTGCTGGCCTGCCCAGGAACTCACCGATGCTTCTCCAGGGCACAGCATCTCTCAGAGGAGCATCCTGGTCCAAGAAGCAAGAGGTGGAGTAGAAGAACTCTCTGCAGGAGTAATAAGGGGTACAAATGTTCTGGGGCTTCCCTCAGCAGCTCCTGATGTGCTCACAAGGGCCCTTCAACCTAGTCCACGATAAACTTGTGGCCAGAGCAGACACAACCTCATCTGCTGCTGTCACTTCGTGGGCTGGGAACTCTACTGGAGAAAGATAACGTCGAGTTGAGACTTTAACTGTACTTAGTATGTTTGTGTGTGGGTAAAATGATTTCCAGAGCTTGTCCTGAATGTACAAACGCTCCTGAGATGTCCTCACAAGGCTCACGGCATCCAGCAAAGCTGACCATAAACCCATGGGCCACTAGGTGGACTCACAATAAACCAAAACCGCAGGATGAGAGCTCCTTACCGGCTTCCACATCTCTGGGAAGAACCTCCTCAAAGCAGATGCACTGACAGTGAGCCTCACCACAGGCAAAGACTGAAAACCCAGCAGCCTGCATCCAGCTTTCCACCACTTGGTCACCAGATATTGGCCAGAATACGGCCAGCAGACCTTACCACTAAACCTTTTGGCAGCTCCCTGGCAGAGCTGACCCTTCAGGATGGGTGAGCTAGGAGTGTGGGGATGAGCACTTGCTCTCCAAGCTGGACTGCTGATAGGAATCAGATCAAAACAGCCAGGCTGGAAGTCTGCAGGGCTGTAGGACAGACATCAAGGCGCCGCTGCCTGCTGAGTTTGCTTTCTCCAGCCAGGCTAGTGACCACATCTAAGGCAGAAGATCTGCCCAGTGTTGCAAAACAGATCTGCAAGAAAGCAGAGCAACCAATATTTCCAGCGATGCTCCTGACATCAGCCTTCCCTTATTTCCTAGTATCCCAGCTGGTTGGGATCACTGGTGGTGGATAAAGCAGATCCAGCTCTCCCACTAGCTTTAAATAGGCTGAATTAGCTCTGGCTGCTCTGGGACAACCCTGCTGGCAGAGGCTAGCTGTGCCAACGCAGCTGTCAGCGATGTCAGCCATCAGCTAGACCCCGTGTTCCTCCCCAGGGATGATGTCCACCATGCGCTCACCTCATCCTGTGCCGTCATGGGGACACTGAAGCAGCAGGCTCAGAGTGAAGGCAGGTGGGTGAACCCTGGGTCTGCAGAGGGGCTTGGAGACCAGGGACAGGAATGTCTCACTGATGCTGCTGCTCCCTCCCACCCCTGCTCCATGATCTGGGAACATTTCTGAAGCAATTACTGTTCCAGAGCCCAAGGACTCAGGATGGGACAGTCTTAGCAAGGCCTGGGGCAGAGTATAACCTACTTCAGACATCTCCATCTCACCAAGGGCCACGATATGAGGTGGGAGCAGGATTCCCTCCTGCAGATGGCGACCGAAGGGTCCCTGCTTGGCCCCATTCTCCTGCAAGCATCTTCTAGGCAGGGCAGTCCCAGCAGGGGCAAGCTGACATCTCTTCTCTCTGCAGAGTGGTGCTGCTGGGACGTGTTTGGACAGTGTCCCATCCCAGGCCTCCCAAGAGAAGCAGCAAACCTGGTGGTCTGGAGCATGGAGAAGCAGGTGTGCAGAACATGGGCCCACAGCAAACCCCAAAGGTGGGTGCAGGAAGGCTTGTGGGGTGGGGTGTCACCAAGGAGGGCTTGCAGTGGGTATTGGTGATGCCAGCTGAGTGTGTGTGTGTGTGCTATGGCTTTTGGCAGAGAGGGTTGATCAAAACCGAGGAACTTGAGGAATCTTGGATGTGGCAGGGGTCTGGTAAGGTCTGCAACACATGAGCAACTCTTCCCCAAAAGCAGCACAGGAGCCAGGTGGGGACACTGAGATGCTGGCACTTCCCATCATCACTGTGGCCTCCTCTGGCCCCACTCCAATAAGTCCCTGTCTCTGTCGTGCTGAGGACTCTAGAACTGGCCCCAGCACTGCAAGGGGTATCTCAGCAGAGGGGCAGAATCTCCTCTCTCCACCTGCTGCCCATGCTCTGGGGATTAGCCCAGGACATGGCAGGCTTCTGGGCTGCAACCAAAGAGAGAGAGATCAGCCTCCTCTTCCACTCCAGGATACTTTTTTCCTTAGCAGCCTGTTCTACCACTGCTGTTCACCCCAACTCCTGCCTCAGAAATGAGGGTGCTCCAGGCACGGGAGGGGAAGCTGCCCTTGTTTCCACCAGCCATCAGTGTAGAACCTCATTCTTCAGGGTACTTCTATTTGTGCTGCAGTTTCCAAAAGGTTCTCTAACAAAACCATGATCCGGCAGCACCTGCGAGTCTGCAGAGTCCCTTCAGATCGCAGCCCAAGGTTGAACAGCACCATCTAGTGCACTTCAGTCCTTGACCGCCAGCGGGACGCCGGCTCTTACCCTCCCGTTCCAAGGATACGCTGAGTGCCAACAGACCACCAGCGTCAAGCATCGGCGCCAGGGCTGGCCCACCTTGCTTTGGGGAAGCTGAGGAGTCACTGGAAACAGGAGAGCTAGCTGGAGATGAATACTGTCAGTGCTGAAGCTGAACTGAGCCTTGGCAGAAGTGACGCTGGAAGGCTTGTGGCTCTTAAGCCAGGTTGCTTTTGTTAGGAACTAACAGGGCTACCAGAGAACATCCCTTTGCAACTCCAAGAGGGGAATGATGAAGGGCTTGCAGGGGGGACTCTGAATCCCCCCACACAGCGTGGTGTGCACAGTCCTGAGCTTTTTGGATCCTGCCCTTTAGACCAAAGCCTGAGAGCAGTTCATATCTCACTAGACAGTTCCCATCTCACTAGATTTTAATGGCTTCCAGAAAGCAAAGAATGTGTGCACCAGGAGCCAGGAAGCGTTTGGCATCCCAGGCTTGCATGGAGACCAGCCTCAGCTGCAGGCTGGCAGCAGACCCACACCAAACCACTGCTGGCATTTCAGCTCTGGCAGTTTTGGACATATATAAAGCAGGGCTGTGTTACCAGCTGACGGGGAAGGGAGAAATGACAGTTTGGTTCATTGGCCTCCACCCTTTGTAGATGGACCTTTCAGGGTGATTCCTCCCCTGAATAGCCAGGGATGCTTGGTTTGGTTTTTCACCTCTTTGATGTCTTTGGATAAATCTGGGAGTAGCTGGTGTTGGTCCCTGGCAATGTGCAGAGATCAGGCTCCTTGCTGTGGGTGAGTGAAGGTGTGAAAGGCTCCAGAAGAAGCCCAGGGTTCTCTCAGCCCCTCTTAGCCCTGCTAGAGGAGCAGAAAATGGTGAGGCACCAGCACAACTTAGCATCAGTCTACATGGCTGGGACCTGCTGGGTGCAAGAGAAGCCCCTGGCACTTTCTCACCACCCCAGGTCCAGCCAGCCCCAAGGAGCAGTAAGCAAAGATAGTTACAGGGAAGGGTGGCAGCATGGGAGAGCCATGCCAAGCCTCAGCACTTCAGCCACCTGCAACCTCACACGCTCAAGTTCGTCGTCACCACCCCCCTTTAACACAGAGGATTCTGGCTCTGGTTTCTCAGATGAAATCAGTCAAGGCCAAGAAATCTTGCTGGGCCTTTCTCTGAGAGATGAAAAGCACTCTAATACCTGATCATCTCTCACCCATGAAGTTGCTTAAGTGCTATAATCAAGGCTTCTTTGGGCTCCTTCGAACAGGCTGAGAAGGCTGAGGTTCTCGGGCACCCCCCTGCAAAGCAGAGGTCAGTTCTAACTCCTTTCCACCTCTCCAATTTCTCAGCATCATTTCTGAAATGCAGATGCTGAAACTCCTTCTGTAGCAGCCAGCCCAGCCAGTACATTCCCATGGGGAGCTTGCTGCTCTCGTCCTGTCTTTCCTGCCTCCTAACCTCTCCCTGAGCCCACGCTCGCAGGGTGCGGGTTTCCAGAAGGGCTCAGCAGAGGGGTCCTTTTGCAGCTGCTCACATTCAACCACATTTCATTCAACCGGGACTCAGCTTCTGAAGTTCTCCACAGCTGTCTTGACCTCGTCCGTGTCTCCTGCCCCTCTCATTTCCCTGGCCCCGGCGTTTTTCTCAGCAGGGCTTTTTAATCTATTTCTAGACCATTGATAGAAATGCTGAATAGTGTTGGGCTTCCCATCCAAGGCTCGGACACCCACTGAGCGCTCTCCCATTCTGCAGGGATTCCCCATTGATAGCTGTCGGTTTGCCAGCTCCCAGCCCCTTTAAGGTGTCCCTCTTGATGTTGTATTGTGCTAATTTTTAATCAGAACACTATATGGATTAAGTCACATGCCTGAACAGAGTCCAGGTCTATTATTTCTATGCCATAACCTTTATCAGCCAAACTTGTAATCTCTTCAAAGGGTGACATCAGAGTTTGACAAGAGCTATTTTCCAGGAACTAGGCTGATTGCATTAATTATATTCCCATCCTTTAATTCTTTAACAGCTGAATCCCACATCAGCTTTTCTATTATTATGCCTGAGATCAGTATTGCACTGTTACATGTAAATCAGCTCCAAGCATCATTCACATGAACGAGCAGAGGGAGCTGCACCATCCTGCTGGGCTCTGTGCTGGGGTGGGAAGGGCAGCAATGCTGCCTAGCGTGGACTTCTGTGAATTTTGGAGAGCTGAGGAAAAAAATGAATGCTTCCAAAAGTGTTCCCTAAATGCATGGGAACAGAGACATGCAGTAGCATGATTACACCCAACCCCAGAAACCATCCCTGTCAGAAATCTTTCTGAGTAATGTCTGGTTTTGAGAGGACTCCCCTGTGGCTTGTTTGCACACTCAGCTTTTGGGATGGTAACAGGGGGCTGCCTGGCTAAGTCCCTGGGCTCTCTGTACATCACCACTCTCCAGGGAAAGAGAAGGCTTCGCCTTTCCTCGGCGAGCTACTCCTGTTCAGTCTTCGCATCTGGTAATCCCCTCCTTCCCGCAACGTCCCCTGTCACTCCAGGACCGCATTGCGGTCTCGGTGTTGGAGTACCCTGCGGGGTGAGACGCTGCCCACCACCTTGCTCCGTGCTGCTTGGCCCGTCTCGGTCCGTACACTGCCACCTCTTGGCCAGTCCCCTTATCTCTCTCTGCCGCAGAGCTGCCCTGCTCAGAGAAGCAGAAACGCTGCGGCTTCCATATGCTCTCTAGCTGTTCTTGGAGCCCAGTGCTGCTGGTGGACCTGCCACCATGCTCCTCCACCCCCAGGGCCACTGGTGTGTGCTCTCTGCTGGGCACAGCTTGACTGAAGACGCTACAATTCGATCCTGGACAGAGCAGTAGCGGCACATGGTGCCTTTGAGAGTAGCTGCCTTTTCCCTGGTGATCCAAGCCGTCTCCTCTGCCAGCTCTTGGAGGTCTCCAAAGCACGACCCTCTCCTCAGGCCATCTCCTGCCCGCGAGATGCTCGGAGGAGCTCTGCAGGCTCCTTCTGGCCAGAGTGAACGGAGCCCCGGCGCTGCGCTGCCCCTAAGCGTGGCTCCAGCCCTGACAGGGCTGTGCTGGGGCTCCCAGTGCCATATCCCTGGCCCCTCCGCCACGTGTGGCTGCTCCCCGGGACTCCAGGCCTCCTGAGCCGGGGCCCACCGTGCGCCTCCCCGCCGACCTAGCAGCGAGCGAGAAGTGCTGGGGCTGCGGGTCCCCACACCCACCCCTACACCGCCCCCGGGCTCCCCGTGCCCGAGCACCGTCCCCCCCCGGGCCGGGCTGTGTCGGGCCGGTCCCGCTCCGCCCCCGCGGCCGGTCGCCGGTTCCGCAGTACCGGCCGGGGGCGCGGGGGGCGCGGCTGAGCCGCTCTCCCCGGCGCTGGGAGGGAGGCAGCGGCGCAGGCGGAGCGGAGCGGTGCGGGGCTCACTGCTGCTGCTGCTCTCCCTTGTCGCCGCCACAAGCCAGCGGCCGCGGCCATGGGCGTCCCGGGCCGGCCGCTTTGTGCCGCCGCCACCCCGCCGCCGGCCGCCACCCCGGACCGCCGCTGGTGAGCCGCATGGGCCGGGCCCCGCGCTACCGCCGCTGCTGCTCTGAGCGGGTGAGTGAGTGAGTGAGCGAGCGAGGGAGCGGGGAGGCGGCCCCGAGTCCAGGCCCTGCGCCGAGGCCGCGCCGGAGGCCGCCGCCGGGCGGGAGGCGCGGGGCCGCGCCGGGCGCCGCCGAGCCGGCGCTAGGCCGCCCTGGGCGCGGGGGGGCAGGCGCAGTCTGGCGGCCACGGGCCGGGCCGCGGCGCGGAGGGCGAGCGGGGCCCGGGGCTGCGGCGAGGACTCGCCCGGGTCGTCTGCTCCGAAGTTGCCCGGGGGCGGTGTTGGGGCCCCGCGCGGTGTCCTGTCAGCCCGCGGAGCCTGCCCTGGCCCGCCACCTTCTGCCCGGCGGTTCAGGGCAGCGGAGTCCCGGCCGTGTCGAGGTGGAGGCTGTCTTTGCCCGGGAGGCGGGAGGTTCCCCTCCGGCAAAAGGGGCGGCCGTGCACCGGCGACCCGCGGCCGGGCGCCTCGCTTGTCTTCGCCGGCTGCGGCCGGAGCTCGCTTGCTCTCGGCGGACACCCTGCGGGGCTCCCCCCGGCCGGGGCGAGGAGCCAGCGCCGCCTTGCCGCAACAATGACCGACATGGCTATGGGGCGGCTGCCCCAGAGACCGAAAGAGCTGCCCCAGGGGGTCTCCAGCGCTCCGGAGCCGAGAGAGCTGCCCTAGGCGGTCTCCAGCATCCGGGCAGGAGGAACTGGGGACCTTTGCCAGGGAGGTGGATGCGAGTCTAGAGTTCACATCCGTAACCTGAGTGCAAACCGCAGCATGGTGGGAGAAGCTAGCTTCTCTGCACGGTACCAGGGCAGTGGCTGCGTGCTGCGTGTGCCTCGGACCTTGTGTGAGGGCAAGGCTGGCTCCTGCGGTGCCCAGCAGCGGTCGGGCACATGGGGCCTGGCCGTGCTGGCTCACGGTGTCTGGCTCGATGGGGCTGTTTTGCGATGTACAGGTGAGCGGTGAGCACAGGAACAGCAGAGACAGTGGTTCTTGGCTTATTAGGGGAGAGAGAATGGGTAAAAATTAGCAAAGCATCCTTAAAGACATGTTTGTTGGGGTGGGGTGAGCTTTGAGAGGGAGGCCATGCTAAAAGGTGCTTTTTCACGTGCCGTTGAGATAATCCAGTGCAAGGAGTAACTCATCGGGCAGCTGGTGCTCTGCAGCACTCGGGGCTTCAAAGCTGTTCTGTAAAACAAGACTTGCTACCGTCTTTAAGTTACTTTGTTGAGCAACAGAAGTAGCAACGCAGAGATTGTCTTTCTCTGCCTTCTCCTACCCCACACCTCCCATCCTCCATACCTACTCAGTGCTCTTCGGAAATGCTGCACTTGATCAGGTTTCCTTCTCGAGGTGGTTTTCTCATCTTCCTTTGATGACCTGAGATTTTCCCAGGCTCGCAGCGTGCAGTGCCGTTAGCGTAAGTGAACCTTTTCTCAACGGCGTGCCTACAGAAAGGCTTGCCAGAGCCAAGCTTCTGTGCTGACATGTCCCTCTGAAGCAAGAATGCAGTCCAGATGCCCAAAATATTGGGGTCGGCCATGCATCTGGATTCCCCTAGAGCCAGGCGAGGCAGTGCAGCGTAGCTCTGAAACACAGAGATCGGCAAGGAATGTGGCGCTGCTGTGTCACTGGAGCTTACCAAAGCCACCTGTGTTTGATTAAGGTGCAGTCTCATTTTCAGGACTAACTGGATATCCTTTCAAAAATATTTCTCACAAGCCTTAAATTCCTGTTTGGGGATGAGAATTTGTTAGGTTGGTCACCAGATAAAAGCACGCTATGTCAGCATGGCCTGGTATTTCTGCTGTCCAGGTAGGCTGTGCAAAGGACTTAGTGGCAGTGCAGCTGGTGGCATATGTCGTGTGGCACCGTGTGGTGCCTGAGTGTAGATCTGTTGGATGTAGAGACTGCCAGATCCCAGGGTCCTGGAAAATGACTGCTTTTGGGAAGTTGGCTGCTGTTTTGGTGCAGCACTTGGCTGTATTCTGATGCTGAGTGATGGATGTGAAGCTTTGGGATATTCTGCAACTGGCATTCTAGGAGGGTGCCAGCTCCACACACTCTGAAGTTGTCAAGAGCTTTGCTATTGATTCTGCTGGAAAATAAGTGTCAATACAGTGATGGTGCAGGGGAAAACCAGGATTGCTGTCTCAGGGTGCTCATTTACAGTCATACTCATTTTTTTTCTCTTGTCTCTTTCAGCTATACAAGCCTGTTCCCGTTGGAGCTACGAATATTGGTGATTTGAGATTTGAGCTCATCCCACACTGTTCTTGCGTGAGCAAGAACCAGAAAAATGAATATCCAGGGGAAAAGCTTCCCTTTGGACCTTGGAGGAAGCTTCACTGAAGATGCTCCAAGGCCACCGGTTCCAGGTGAGGAGGGAGAACTGGTGTCCACAGATCCCAGGCCAGTTAGCCATGGTTTCTACTCCAGTAAAAGTGATGTGGTTAGAAATGAGACATCCACTGCGACACCGAGGCGCTCCGATTTGGATTTGGGGTACGAGCCTGAGGGGAGTGCTTCGCCAACTCCACCCTACCTGAAGTGGGCCGAGTCTCTGCACTCCTTGCTGGATGACCAAGATGGTATCAACCTCTTCAGGACGTTCCTGAAACAGGAGGACTGCGCAGATTTGCTGGACTTCTGGTTTGCCTGCAGCGGCTTCAGGAAGCTGGAGCCCTGCGCGTCCAACGAGGAAAAAAGACTGAAGCTGGCAAAAGCCATCTACAAAAAGTACATCCTGGACAACAACGGCATCGTGTCCCGGCAGATCAAACCAGCCACGAAGAGCTTCATCAAAGACTGTGTCATGAAACTGCAGATTGACCCCGACATGTTTGACCAGGCCCAAACAGAGATTCAGTGCATGATAGAAGACAACACCTACCCCTTGTTCCTGAAGTCAGATATTTATTTGGAATACACAAGGACAGGTGGGGAAAGCCCAAAAATTTACAGCGATCCAAGCTCAGGGTCTGGGACCGGTAAAGGGCTACCTGGTTATCTGCCAACTCTGAACGAGGATGAGGAGTGGAAGTGTGACCAAGAGGACGAGCCCGAGGCCAACAGGGACTCGGCACCTTCCAGCAGGCTCACGCAGAAGCTGCTCCTGGAGACAGCCCCGCAGCGTGCTGCCTCGGCTCGACGCTTCAGCGAGGGCAGGGAGTTCAGGTGAGTGAGCACCGGGCCAGCGTCCCTCCTGCTGGGTGCCTCTGGGGTTCCCAGCAGGTTGGGGAACTGCTGTGGGTGTGAGGTGATGGGAAGCCCTCAGAAGACCTTGGGTGGTGGGGAGCGTTCGCATCGGTACGGGATGATGTTGCACAGGTGCTTTGGTGCAATTCAGAGCTTTGTGTGAAAGTACTCACGGGTGTTTTAAGGGTGTCTTTGGTCGTTCCTGTCTGATTGCTCAAAGTCATCCCTGCAGCAAGCTCCTCATCTGGCAAGACTGCTGATGGATGTATGTGATCTGAAGGCAGGTAGGGCTTGGCGGGCAGTGCAGAGCCATGGGCAGCCCCTGTGCACGCACAGGTGGTTGAGCAAGCTCCAGGTACAGGCTGGCCATGGGCAGTCGGCGTTCAGTTACTGGCAGGTACAGCTCGTGTAAAACTGCTCTGTGTAAATGCACTAACTGGAAGCTGGAGGAGATACTCTCATCTCGGGAGTGTTCGTTGGAGGGAAATGGGTTCTGCAGTGTTCCCTGGTTAATGCTACTGCTTTCCATATGAGATTCCCAGCACTGCATTCTAGCGGTGTCAAAGTCAGGATTCAGCCAAATCCAGTTAAAATCATTCCCTGCTGTAGCTTTTCCCTTCGTCAAAGTCATTGCTGGATTTTTTATTTTTAACTGGAGGAGTTGCAGAGTTTTGCAGCCTGTTTTTTTTTTCTGGATCCTCCACCCACTTCCAGCCAACATGGATTTTGAAACTTGCTGAGAGCTCAGTTAAAATTCCAGACAATTAACTTAGCAGGGAGCTCTGTGGGATCAATAAGCATGTGTGTGTCTAACCCTGGCTGAATCAACAGAACCCAGCCAGGACACATTCCTACTTTTCTCTCTGTTTTTTTTTTTTTTTTTCCCCCACATAAAATCTCCTTGTTTTAAGACCTGCTTAGGCTAAAATCTGACGCTTTGTGAAGATTTTGAAATGAAGTAGCTGAACTGTCCTCTTCAAAGCCTGCTGCTTCATGAAAAGCATTTCTGTGTTTAATCTCCCTCGGCCATCCCTTTAGGCTGGCAGCTGGAAAC
This sequence comes from Pogoniulus pusillus, assembly GCF_015220805.1. Taxonomy (NCBI): domain Eukaryota; kingdom Metazoa; phylum Chordata; class Aves; order Piciformes; family Lybiidae; genus Pogoniulus; species Pogoniulus pusillus. The sequence continues at coordinate 19,512,401 of NC_087276.1, read as the reverse complement.
ATCTCGCCCTGCACAAGGGCTCGGTGCCTTTCAGCTGCTGAAATGTTTTGGGGCTGATTCTCAATTGGTTTTTTTAATAGCTTTTGAGGAGGGGATGTTGCGTGCAAAACACTCGGGAGGGGATGGGGAGGAGGGAAGAGGAATTCGGATGTACTCCTGCTGTTTTAATCAGGAGTCAGAAAAAAACTATCCCAGGGTCTGGGACTTTCCCGTGGAGTTAATAAAAATATTGAAGGTTTCCTGAAGTGCATTTGCAGGGTGCGCCCCAGAAGTGAGGGGTTAGAAAAGGCTGCAATTTGAGGATCATTTTATTTAAGCTCTAATGGCTTTGAGATTGAAAAATAACTTGAGGTGTTTAGTTTCTAGAGCAGGTAGCAGAATCTTGCTTACAACGCTGTGCCTCTTGGCTCCAGCCTCAGGAAAACAGGCACTGTACCCATCCTCTGAATGTGTCTGCGCCAGATTCTAAACTGGTTTAAGAAATCTGTGGTGGAAAAGAAGCATTTTGAGTAGAATTCCTCAGAGTCCAGATTGGAACAGTATGGGGTAAGTTTTCACCTGGGGGATGGAGGTCAGAAGCACCACAGAGCTGTTAATTTGTAGTGTCCAATAGCCTGTCATTGTGGCTACCAACTCTCTGCTGACCTATGGGGTAGGGAGGAACAGGACCGTTCGGCATTCTCCCTAGAACAGGAGTCACTTCTCATCCTGCAGAGACTGAAGTGATTTATTTGATTTTTTTAAATGTTGGCACGTGAGCTCTAGTGGCATCCAGAGCATTGCCACGGAAGATGCTGCCAAACTCTGTAATCTCTGCCTTTTTTAATGCTAAAAAATCTGCTGAGATACTAAATTTCTGAGGCGATTGTTCCTCTTTGTGCAAGACTTTGTGGCTGAATTGCTTCCTGGATGTCCTATGGCAAAGCTGTTTTCAGTAAGCTGCTTTTTAAACTGTAGCATCTTTATCCTGCAGACTTTTTTGTTGTTGTTCAGTTACTGTCTCACCTCAGTAGCTGTGCTGGAAGCTTGGTGGAGCAGGAAGGCAATAGCTGTGTGCAGCCTGACTCGATGATCTCCAGAGGCCCCTTCTGCCCTCCCCCATTCTGTGATCCTGTGATTTGAAAGGCTGGGTCCCAATTTATTTTGCAAATTTCCAACAGCTTTTTTGTTTTGCGTAGCGTGTAGAAGAATTTCTGGTTTCTCCTCTGGAGGGAATGTTGAAATAAGCTGGTTTGCATTCTCTCCGAGGGCCTGTCTAATCCCAAGATTGAACTCCTATCCCTTGACTTCCATGGAAACCCTGCAGAGAGGAGTCTGAGCAAACGCTTCCGAAGTGTTTTTCTGTTGGCAAATGAGCATCTTGAACGGGCTCCAAGTTTCTTTTCAGCAGAAGGTTCATAAACCTCCACGCAGTAGCTCTGCTGTCGGGAGAGCAGACGCACAAGTTCCTGCAGGAGCAGAAGACAACCCTTTCTCCGTGCTGGCTGCTTTGAAGGTGCACACATGTGCCTGTGTGTCCCAAAGCCAAAAGCGTGGCTGTTCCACGCCGCGTTTCTGCAAGCGTAGGAAAAGGCCAATAGTCATCATAGTTAGGCTCCTGCAAATTAATTGGACATTGGTCATGGATCAGTGAACTTCAAAGAGGGTAACCCCCGAAGATCTCGGGCATTAACTGGCAGCTTCTGAGAGCAACACTGCAGTGGGTGAGGGTGGCTGCAGCGTTCATTGACCTACGCCTGACATGCTGGGACAGCCCCCACGCCTGCAGGAGCAGAAGTGAGACCTGCACCTGACAGCAGGCCAGCCTAGGGAGCTCCAGGAAGCCACAGGAGCACAGGTCCTGCAGAGCTCGGGGGTTGGTGTTTGATGGTGAGGGGCCACGGTTGCGTCTTGTCAGCGTGGGTTTCTTTCGTGCTCTCTTGAGCTCTGTGTCAGATGGGACTCCCTTACTGTTGCCAGAGTGCTGGAGAGCAGCTCTCAGGCATTGCCTTTGCTTTCTTCCTGTGGTGGGAAGTGAGGTGAACACTTGGTGTTACCTGCCAGCACCTCTACTGAAAGCCAGCAAACTGGGGGATAGGGGCACTTCTGTCAAATGTTTTGGGTTTTGATCTGTGTCCCAAAGTGCACAAGGTCTTGGAAAAGGACAATGGTGATGAGAGGACACAGGGTGTTGGGTACTGAGGAGCGTTGTGGGGGAGCTGCTGGGCATGGATGAAGACATTTCTCAGTGGGGGCTTAGGTGTATGCATGGGTTTGGTTTTAAGGGAAGCTGGCTACATGACCCAAGCTGTAGTTTTCACAGAGCTGAGCTGACTAAGCTCATGGCGTTTCACAAGGGTTGGTGGTTCAGATGAAAAGGATGGGTGATGTGGTTCTCTGCCAAGGGTGGTAGAAACCACCAGGAGAGTCCTAATGTTTGCACCCATGTACCAGCAAGCTCTCTGGACGTGTGCAAGGGCAACTCTCCACAACACATGCAGCCAGCACCTCTTCATGACAGGTGTGCAGAGCAAGCAAGTGGAGAAAAGCTGAAGGAACTCCAAAGGGATGTGGCAGACACTGGTCTGAGGAGCTGTGATGTGCAGAGGAGTGGTGTAGGCAGGCTCAGGGAAGATGCAGGATCTCTCCATTGCTTAGGCAGCATAAACGGTCCAGCAGTCAGAAGCTGGGCCTGCCTCAAGAGGTAGCTGAAATTTAGCTGGCAGACCTAATTTTGAGGTTTGCTGCTTCACTCATAATTAAATATTAAATTGCACACTTGTGACTCAAGACCCTGTGGTAAAGGAATTGGTGTTAATTGTGCCCAGCAATGCCCAGGAGGAAGACTGGGCGTGCAAAATCTCCACTGCTGATGCAGGAGCAGTTCTTAGAGAGTTGAAGGCTGTGTCACTGTGTTAGTGATGTGGAGAGGCAGCATGGTGCATAGAGCAACAAAGCTGGTGAAGGGGCTGGAGAACAGGTCTGGTGAGATGCAGCTGAGGTAACTGGAGTTGTTTGGAGGAAAGAAGGCTGAGGGGAGACCTTGTTGCTCTCTACAGCTCCGTGAAATGAGGCTGGAGTGAGGTGAGGATTGGTCTTTTCAGATTATAGGAAGTGGCCTGAAATTGCATCAGGGAAGGTTTAGGTTGGGCATGAGGAAAAATTTCTTTGCTGCAAAGTCAGGGATTGGAACAGGCTGCCCAGGGAGGCGATGGAGTCCCCATCCCTGGAGGTGTTCAAGAAATGTGTATCCAGGGCACTTGGGGACATGGTTTAGTGGCCATGGTGGTGTTGGGTTGATGGTTGGACTTCATGATCTTAGAGGGCTTTTCCAACCCAAACAGTTCTCTGATTCTGTGATCTTTCAGCTGTTGGAGCTTCCTGAGAGCTTGTTTGCTGGAACAAATCAGCTACTGAATGTCAGGCCCATGTGTGAAGGTGGAAAGAAGACTTTGGGGTACTGAGCTTGGGTTCAAACTCCTGAGCAGTAGAAGCCTACCTACAGCCAGTGCAGAGCTGTGGCTCTTTCCAGCTTTAAAGAAAATAAGTTCTAGAGGAATGGTTTTGGTTATGTGCTGTTCTTGGGAGAAGTTAGTGAGTGTGTGGAGGTGGGGCTGGTGCTGGTGACTGGAGCGGTGCAAGGGACACAGGACCAGGAGTGGTGGTGCTTTGCTCAGAAGTTCCGCCAGCGTTCTAAAGCCTCGTTAAGCTGATGAACCTTCTGCATGGCAGCGCTTCCATAGGCAGTGGAAAGGGTTTCTGCTGCTGCCTGCCAAGCTTTCAAATGGGTTTCATTTGAAGAATATCTTTTGTGCCCCTAGCTTTGCCTCTACACAAATCAAGATGAAGAAGTGGTGTATTTGTTGTTTGGTTATGGATCAGTGCTTTGGCTTCTTTTTGAAGACAGGTAGTTAAGCTTTTAGCACTCTCTTGATAAATGGAGAGCTTTTTTCCCCCTCCTCCACCAAACAGCCACCTTATTTCTTGTGGTTTTTATTTTGGTAACAAAATCTTTTCTCTTAAGAACACAAAAGGGGAGTTACAGCTTTTGGTGCTGGAGAAGTTTAGACTGGACAGGGCAGAAAAAAAAAGTCTGGATGAGGAGTACAGTGCAGGCCAGGAACATGTCACCAGAGAAGAGGGCATCGCCATCCTTGCTGGGTTAGAGCCATGGCCCATCTGGTGCAGTGCCATTGATGGTCCTGTTTTGATGTGCACTTACTGTGATGGCACAAATCATGAAAGACTGAGAACCAGACTGGACTGGGTTGGGTTCTGCCTGATTTCAGGTAGAAGTGGGTGCTAAAAGGCTGAGTGGGAGCTGAACCAATCTCAAGACACTGAGAAGTGCACCCAGGAGGTGGGCACACCTTGGTTTTGATCTGCCCTTCAAGCTGCCTTTATGCTTTAAGAGTTTCTTTGTTGTTGCTATAATGGACTAATCCCTTGAATAATTAGTTAGCACTGGACGTTTTAAAATGACTGCCTCTTGGATGTGTTCCTTTAATAGTCTGTTAGATCCTGGATTTATTAACTCTGGAGACAGGCTGTGAAATCCTGTTAGGCCAGGCTTTCTTGGTGGAAAATGGGCCGAGAAGGCTGGGGGATGCTGGGGGAACACACACTGGTCGTGCATTGGGGTACAGCCAATGACTTCTGCACCTTCCCAAGCCATGCAAGAAGTCCTCCCTGTCCTCCATGGCTGTGGTTGTGGGTCCTCTCTAGATTTGGGGCTTGAGAGGGTCTTCTCTGTGTTTGGAGCTGCAAAAGTGTCTCTATAGGTTTGGGACTTCAGGTGCTCCAAGAAGTTACAGCAGTGGCTGAATGGTCCAAAGCCACCTGCCACCAAGGTGCCATGCAGTGGCCTGCATTTAAAATAAACCATGGACCTTATGTTATTGCAATCAGTGGGCAAATCTGGGTTTGGAGGTGTCTGTTTGTGTAATGCAGAAAGTGTCAGTGTTTTAAAAAGACCTCATAAGGGAGGTTCTGATATCCTAAATCGGTTCCTGGAAGTATCATTGGATTATTAGGCTCATCCTTAAATCCATTAAGCAAATTAGAGTTAATCAGGCAAATAAAAGGAGGCAGCTCTGTAGCAAGGCCCTGTCTCCTCAGCCATAGGCAGCAGCTATAGTCGTGTTTTAATGTTCCATTTGTCAGTGGATGGATTCAATCACTTCCCTTCCTTATGTGGAGGATTTGAAATTAGAAACTGAGGTTAATTATCTGCATTAAATGAAATCTGTGAAGATGACAAAAGCAGAAACCTCCCCGATTTGGCATGGTCTGTTAAGCCAGGCAGACTGCCTCAGAAGGAGAGGGGTTATTTTCCCCTGGTTTTGTTCCAACTGAAGGGGTTTAGTCACAGTAATTGAAATGATTAAAAAGTCAAATTGCTGGGGAAAATAATTCTGAGCATCTTTCTGAAAACCTCTGACACTTGGTGGAGAGCAGAGCCTGGCTCTGCCTGCAGCAGCCAGTGCTAGGCTGTCCCAACCTGGGTGAGCTTACTTGTCCTCAGTGCCTTGTTATCAGCCTCTTCCATGGCAGTGGGATGTCACAGCTCTGCTGCTAGGTTGGTGGAGGTGATGTGGGAGTGGAACAAGAGCAGAGGAGAGCCACACTTCTGAGCATGTCAGATATAAACCAGATCCAACCCCATCCGTCCTAATGCCAGTAATTAGCTAATTACTGCCTGCCTCGCTTGGAACTGCAGCGTCGGGTTCTGCAACAAAGACACTTTTGGACCATCACACATAGGCACAGTCTGCACTGGGCTGGAAGGGGCCCTCCAAGATCAATTTATCCACCCCCTCTGCACTCAGCAGGGACACCTCCAATTAGAGCAGGCTGCTCAGGGCCACATCAAATCTGACCTTGAGTGTCTGCAGGGCTGGGACCTCAACCACATCCCTGGGCAACTTGTTGCAGTGTTTCCCACTGAAGGAGATCTGTGTATCATCTGTTTATGTGATCATTTCTTCACCCATTTCAAGGAATAGAAAGTGCAACTCCATGGCAGTAATTGTAGTGCTAGTGATCCAGGACCTCTGACTGTGAGATGAAGTCATCTTGAAGTGACTGTTGGTCCAAAGTGCTGGACCCCTTTGGTTTTCCTACCCTGCTCCTCTTCCAGTCAGGCCTATTGTATCTTCAGCTCTCTTATGTCATTGTGCAGACCTTCCTCCTGATGTCCAACCTAAATCTCCCCTGCTCCAGTTTCAAACCATTGCCCCTCAACCTATCACCTCAGGCCCTTCTGAACAGTCCCTCTCCAGCCTCCCTCTTGGTCCAGTTCTGTCATTGAAGTGCAACTCTAAGGTCTCCCTGGAGCCTTCTCTCCAGCCTGAGCAGCCCAAATTCTTTCAGCCTGTCTTCACAGGAGAGGTGCTCCAGCTCTCTGATCATCTCGGTGGCCCTGCTCTGGACCCACCCCAGCAGGTCCATGTCTCTCATATGTTGTGGTCCCTCAGTCACCAGCTATTCTGGGGACAATTTATTTGTTCAGAGACTTGATTTTTCCCTACTGCTGCAGAAATTTGACATGAGCTGCTCCAGGAGCTGCAGCATCCATCTCTGTTTGTCAGGGGCAAAGCTGCCCCTATGCTGGTGCACTGGCACCAAGCAGATGAGGAAAGGTCTGGTTCTTCTGGAGATGCTGTTCTGGAGCATCTCATTCCCCTCTGCCATGTGTCAGGGCAAGCTGCTTTGCCTGTAGTCATGCCTCAGAAATTGAACTGTGTGAGAGCAAACCCTCCATTGCTCATACCTCTGGTCTGGGATCTTGTTGTTGTAAGGCAGAGATGTATCTAAGTAGAACCATTTCAGTTTTAAGTCAGATTATCCAAATTCTATAAAACCCACATGGAAATGGGATTTTTACCTCTGAAGACTCCAGAATACACTTTTATGGTAAGACCTGGAGTTGTTTGGCTCTATGGCCCCCAAGACACAACCTACCTGTCCTTAAAGTACCAGTTTTTAGAAGGTTTTTAGCTGATCCAAGAGAGGAACAGTTTCCATATGTCCTAATGAGAACAGTGGAAGGAGGGAAAACTGTAGCTAGAGGTAAAAACTCTTTGAAATTCCTCAGTGAGGTGTACTGCTTAACACCAGGACCTCATGGTAGTTGCTGGACCAGGAGGTCTAATGGCCAGAAGCTACTGGGTCACATTCTTCCTCCAGCCCTCCCACCCCCATGTATTCCCTATCCTTTTGTAGACCAAAGTCTCAGTCCTTTCCCCTTCTACATTTTGTTTGCCTTTTTTTTTTCTGGAGGTGAAATTTTTTGTTCTGTACCTCCAGCCTGTGTGCAGAAGAGTGCTGGTGCTGGAAGGAGAGCAGTAGGAGTGTGGAGGTGGGATTGCCCCTTTCCCAGCAGCCCGTGTTGAGGGTGGCTTAGCTTTGCTGAAGATCCATGCCTTTGGTATTCCAACAGATTTACCCTTTGCAGTCATCACCTTTGGTCTTTTTCTTGGCTGCCAAGCAGCATTTTAGACTGGGTGAGGTTCATCTGGAAGAGGGGCTTCCTTGTTCTGCCATTGCTGCCAGCCTGTGCCAGGTGGCTGCGTTGGGACCTCCAGCTAGTGCAGGTATTCATGTGGGATCTGTCCTTTGGTAGTTGAGGACTTCTCCAAGCTTTCACAAGCAAAGAACAAATTTAAACCAAGTCATGGGAGAGCTCCTGGGAATTACAGGTAGGATCCAGGGAGAGAGCCGTAGGGACTCTGAATCCAGCTGTAGCTACTGGGTTTGATCAACTTTGTCCTGGCTCTGCCCTGTGGAAGTGAGGGCTGCAAAACCATTTGGCACCAGACATGCAAATGAGAGTGGAGATGAGGCGACTGCTACCCTCGAGAAGCCCTAAAGAGGAATCAACAAATAGAAATTATTCTATTAGCAAGGGCAAAGTTCACAGGTTAACCATCGTGTCAAATCAATGAAGTACAGCCTTGATCTCCTGCACAAGGGCTTTATTGTCCGTAACCAAGAGTGCCTGAGCAAAGGCAGCAAGTTCTTGCACTCCAGCATTTGCAGCGTACTGAAGAAAGGGAAGCTCTGTACAGACTGCAGCATGAAATGCCTCCTTCGGACATCATCTTCATTCCTGCTTCAAAAGATTGTAAACCATGCCCTTGGAACCTTCTTGCTCTCCTTATGGCCCTACTCAGACTGGATTTCCACAGAGCATGTACTTTGGAGTTTTTTAGTCAGAAGTTAGGGTCTTTGGCTGAGGAGCTTTGAATTCAGTCCCTGTGACTGTCAGAACATTTCTTTCTTAGGAAATGGAAAGTGGTCCTTCTTGAGCAAGGCCACAGAAGAGAGCTGTTGGGTATGCTGGCAACTTTAGATGTGTGCAGCATGTGTCTTCTGTTAATCTGCTAGCACTGGAGGAAGACCATCACCCCAAGCCCTTTGTTGCTTGGTCCATGGCTCTGCCAGGAAAAGAAAGGGCAGAAGCTGCTGCCTTAGCTCTGGATGTGTTTGTTTCATGTGTCTTGGAGCATCTGCACGTGCAGGGAGTCTTCTGTTTTCCTCTCTTTGGAAAAGCTCCATTGCAAAGGCTGTTCTGATCCTCTTCAAGATGAGCCAATGCTGGTAAAAACAGATCAGCTTGAAAGGAGAAGGAAGAAAGCAGCAAAGGCTGTATGGATGTGTCACTGCAGCACAGGATTTGTCACCTTGTAAAGCATTGCTGCAGTCTTCCCCTCCAGATACTTGTGGTGAAGTTTGTGACCCAGGGTGATTTGAGTGCTGCCAGCTGGGGAAATTGGCCAAACTGGAGGCGCTGGAAAAGGAAGAGCATCCTGCTGTCCCTAAGTGGTGGCTTTAGATCTTCCCTCGAAGAAGCCGAAGGAGCCTGTTGAAAGTGATCCATGAACCTTCCTCCTGGAGAGAGGAAGCTTTCCACTTGGGCATGGGAAAAACTTTCCTTTGGTAATCCTGCAGATAACAGGTCACAGCTTCACCCACTGTGTCTTGCACAATAACTTGTGGTCAGGCCCAAGTGTCTATTTTAGAAAGGCATCCAAGTGAGGGGAGGTTAGGCAGCAGCTCTCTTATCTCTCCCCAGGGTTAGTGACTCTCACTGCTCCCAGTCAATTCCTTATTGCTCCCCTCAGTGTTTTTCAGCTGCGGGGGGGCGGTGGTTCTGGTGCATCCTCACTGGATTTAGAGGCTCCCCATAGCTTTGCATGTTCGAAACCCCTCTGAGTGGGTGTGAATGTTCTGCTGCAGCAGCAGCAGCAGCTTTGTTATGGAAGGCTCCTTGGTTTTATTGGACTCTTCAACCCTCCAGCCAACTGTTAAAACAAGCTGGAGCTTGTCACGGTTGACAAACCTCTGCGCTGGTCTCAGACCTAACCTACCAGTTTAAAAGGCAGTTTTCTTTTGTCTGCAGGTTTCTGGGTGGGGACCATCGAGCTTCTAAGGGAAATTAACTCAAGGCCTCCACCTCAAATCAGTTCAGTTTTGTGTTAACTGTTCTGTCTCCTCCAAAGGCACCAGCCTGTGCTCTGGTGTGCTGTTGCCTGAGGTCCTGTGCTGCACAGCAGCAGTACAAGGAGCTGGGAATGTGTGGCTGTATTAAAAACAAACTAACTGCACAATCAGTGGAGATAAAATGGAGAAAGGTTTTTTGGGGTGATTCACGCATGATTATATAAAAACACCTTGAATTTATTCTTAAAGCTTTGAAGGAGAATTCTTGCCAGACTGTGGTGTTTGTGCACCTGAGTAAATGCCTGCCTCAGCAGTTTGTTGATGTCGAGTGCTACAGATCTAAATCCCTTCAAAAGTAAACCCAGCACCTTTGTCTCTGCAGGGTATTCAGTGGTGAGGTGGAATCAGGCATAGGACAGGCAGGCTGCAGAGGCTCACTCATTTAATAATTCTTTCATGCAAGTTTGCTCTCTGGAGATACAGGTGGCAAAGGCTGAAGCAGCTGGATGACCCAAATATGCAGATGGGACTGGTAGACAAGTAGTTGAAGAGCAGCTTTGTGTGCCCACAGCCACGTCAGCCAAGCTAGGGCCTCTGTCTCTACTCCTCTTCTTGCATCCTGCCAGCATTATCTGTTCTATGGATCTTACCAGTGCTTAGGGATCTATCAATGCTTAGGTATAACTGATGGGTGGGGGGCAAGAGGATGGGGCAAAAGTCTTCTCAGTGGTGCCCAGCAACTGGGCAAGGGGCAGCGAGCACAAACTGGAACCCAGAAGGTTCCGGCTGAACAGGAGGAGAAAATCCTTTGGTGTGAGGGTGCTGGAGCCCTGCAGCAGGCTGCCCAGAGAGGTTGTGGAGTCTCATCTGGAGAGATTCCAAATCCTCTTGGACAGCTACAGTGAGTGCCCCTGCTTGAGCGTGGCATGATGCCATGGATGGTCTCCCGAGGTCTCTTCAAGCCCCATTATGCTGGGATTCTGGGATTTTGGTGGTCTGAGGAAGAAGGGAGGGAAGTTCCTTTGGATGATCCCTCTTGGATGAAGCAAGCTAGCAATGTCTGACCTTCAGGGTGTTGGAGGGTACAGTACTTGCCCTCGCTGTATGCCACTGCAGCTTCCTGCCTGCCATGGCAAAAGGCAGTAGTTTACTTTCCAAGACTGCAGTGCTCAGCAGCAGGTCTCCAGTGCTCAGAGAGGGTCATGCTTCGCAAGCTGCTCTCTGCTATTGCCAAGCAGCTGGGAACCTTCTGCACTGACCTCGTTGGAGTTGTTGTTTTGATGTTAACAGAGCAGCCTTTCCGACTCACCAGCCCAGGTAAGCATCCACACGGGGCTGGCACTGCCATGCCACTGAACACATGCTTTTGCAGGCTCAGGGCACGTGTCTCCTGCAGCCAGGGGCACCAGCACAGCCTGTGCTGCCTTTGGCTTTGCTCTGCTGCAGCAGGGCCAGGACAGGAGGGGAAGGATCTCAGAGACCCCCATCTCGAGTTGTGACTCCGATCCAAGCATTATCTGTGTCCTCAGTCCCGGGCTCCACCATGCTGCTTGTCTAGAAGGGATGGGAAAAGCTAAGGAAGGGCAAAACTGCAGTGCTTGTTCTAACTCCTCTCCTGCTGCCTGCAGCTGCAGCTTCAGTCAGGAGCTCAAGGAGATCTTTCTGATCTTGGAGCAGCCTTGGCAGATAAATCAGCTGCCCCCACGCTGATCTGCTTTCCTTTCTGGAGACAGTGCCGGAGTCTCTTTCTCTTTAGAGCTGTCTGTCACTTGCAAATGTTGTTGACTTGGCCACTCCTAGGCTGGGGGAGGTGGCTCGATGAAGCTTAGTGCCTAAGCTGATATCCCACTGATTTTACAGTGACCATGAGGGCCTTGTAGTCCTCCAGTGGTTGTCCACAGCTATTCCACTTGCAGGGCAGACGCATCCTACAGCTCGCTGAATGTGCCTGCCCAGTGGTAGGACAGCACTTCAGAGGCAGCAGTTGCATGAACTCAGCAAAGTCATCTGGGTTTTCGTCCCTGACAGTGATGCCCTGAGTCATCTCTGCGTGGATTGCTCTCTTTCTCACCTCATGTAGGTTCTTCTGTCTGGAGCCATCAACCACATTGCCAGCAGTCAAGCTACAAGCAATCCTTTTTCTTTGTTAATTACTACTGTGGCTTGGCACCAGCTATGTCAGAAACCCTCCCAGGTAGCCCATCTTGGGCTGTGGACTTGGGTGTAGTGTGTTGCCTCAGGTGGTACAGTGCAACACAGTCCTCACTTCCCAGCTTTGGAAATCGTACTGGAAGCCTGAACTGAAGAAAGAGAGTGGGACTGGAGCCAAACCTCTGCTTCAGATGGGACAGTAGTGGCAGGAATACCTATTGTCCACAAAAGTGTTGCCAAGCCACAGAAGGCAATTAGCAAGGGAGGAAAAGGCACTTCCCTTAGAATTTATGTTTTAAAGATAGTTTCTCTTTTTAAATGGGATGTTGCACTTGTTGATGTGTCCAGAGTCAGCTTAGGGGTTGTGAGGGCAAGCAGCTGGAATCTTCCAAGTCATACATCTGGGCACTTGCCAGAACAGGCATGTTTGGCCATTCAGGATTTGTGTACAGTGCTGAGATAGCCCGGTGTGAGCAGGGTTTGTAACATCAGAGTCTGGCACAGGGGAGAAGTAAAAGCCCAGAGAATGGAGAAGAGGTCTCTGTCCCACCCTCGTGGGGCAATTGCACTTAAGGTAGAAACAGTTTGAAACTAAATTTCTCCTCTTTTTTTTAGGGTCGCCTGTTGCAGATCTGAACTCTGTAATACAAACTGTCACCCTCTTCCAGCCTTGAAAAGCTGTTCTTGAGCTCTCCTTGCTGCACTGAGTCTCTCTGCCCAGCTGCCTGCAGCTGGGGGTTGCCCTGGTGTTAGGCTCCTGGATGTCATCTTTCCTGTCCTTCACCCTTTGACAGAGCCCTGGAAAAGGCTGCCCAGAGAGGTTGTGGAGTCTCCTTGTCTGGAGAGCCTAAATCCCCTTGGCCATTGTGATCCTGAGCAGGCTGCCGTGAGTGCCCCTGCTTTAGGAGGAGGGTTGGACTGGATGATCTCCAGAGGTCCCTTCCCACCCCCAGCAGTCTGTGGTCCTGTGATCACAGTGCTCAGTGCAGCAGATTCCTCTGTGCTGCCATATTTTGAGTGTGAACCTGGACACAGAGAGCAGAGTTTCAGTGGTGGGGACGTCAGGGGTGGGAAACCCTTAGGTGCTAGGGTGAACATGGTGGAGGTGGAGAGCAGATGGCAGTGCCAAAGGAGGGTGGTGGGGAAGCATCACCTGCAGTCTGACCTACAGTGTTCTGGACTTGAGGAGATGGAGTAAAGAAGAGGGTAGATGGTGTGGCCCCATGTTGGCTGGGGACCTGTTGATGATGTGAGCTGTCACAAGCTGTTTGAGGTCAGGGTGCCCTCCAAATCCTGGAGGAATGCCTCATGAGCTCTTTTCTATTCCTCCTGTCTCCAGCCTCCCATGTAGACAAAAGAGACGTGTGTCACCTCCTGGAGAGAAGTGTTTCAAAGCTTGTCCCAGGCTCTTTCAAGCACTTTCTTGGCTTTCCTTATGTTAATTCTTCCTCCTTGCTCTTCCCGTGGTCCCTGTGAGGCAGGATCAGCAAAGGCTGTTTCAGTATCTTGCCACAGCTCATGGTGATTTTCCTTCTCTCACCAGATTTCCTAAACCACTTATGCTCTCAGGAAGTCTGTCACCCAGTGCCATCTAACCTGCTGTTGACAGCAGCCCCACTTCAAAATGGAGGTTGGATTGCTCCTCCAGACACCCCTTCCAACCAATACCTCCCTGGTTTTAGTCCTTAACTAATTAAGTGCCAAGCAGATCCTCCTCTGTCGTATGCAGATCTGAACAACTTAATCAGCTTTCGTGCAGCTTTGAGTCCTGCAGAGATGGATACTTGTGTAGGTGAAGTAATGGCCCTGGCAGCTGGACTGGTGGCCAGGAGACAGGGAGCCATCACTGCAGAGAATCGTGAAGTACAGCAGGAGAGCCCTAACGCCCTGCTCTGAGCCATGTGTGTGAGGAAAAGCTTTTTTTGTCCCCTTCTAACCTGGGTTAGGAATTTACAGACACACTATTGAAGTGTGTCAGACCGGCTGAGATGGCTTGGAAGGAAAATGAAGCTACATTTACAGCAAAGCAAAATGTAGTGTGCAACATATTTACAACTATTTGCAATTACATACAAATTAGAAATAATACAGAAATCCAAACTCCCAGGCAAAGAAACTACCCATAAGGGACTCAAAGCTACCCAACTCTTTTTCCCTCTCCTTTCCCAGACAGACAAAACAAGCAGCAAAGCTTAGGTTGTTTTCTGTTAACCAAGATTAATGGAAAGATATTAGAGTGGAGTTAGGAGGAACTGAATAGATCCAGCAACACAGACCAGGCTGAGTGAGATTATTTACATTCTGACTTTTTATCCCTCTCAGCAAACCAATGAATGTTACAGACTTCATCATTGTTTTCTTTTCACAACCAATGATCTAATTTCTCTCATTAAAATATTCCAATTAGCCTCAAACCAGCACACCTTCCAAAATGCCTGCATTGAAAGTGAGGCAGGAAAGTGCTTTACCAGAGCAGCCATCTACACTGGACCACATCCATTTCCATCTTTCCTCCTCAAGGGCTGTGTTTAACTCTCCTATCTAAAAGGTTAAGCTTTGAAAATGAGCAAGGTTTGTTCCTCTCCTCTGGGTCACTTAGTGATGTTTATTTTACTGTTTGATCCTGGTTCTCACACAGTGACTGTGTGGGAGCTGCAGCATTGGGTTACAAATAATGCAGGGGACTTCAGGTGAAGGCTTCAATCCAGTGACCAGCATTAAACTTGAGTTTGTCGAAGGACAGCAGGAGCAGGTTTTGGTCGCTCTTGTTCAGACTTTGCTGTGTACCTCATGATCCTCCCAAGGATTAATGACCTGTGGCAGGTTGAGAGAGGAGGTTCTGCCCCTCTGCTCTGGTGAGAGCTCACCTGGAGAGCTGTCCTGGTGTCCCCAACACAAGAAGGACATGGAACTGCTGCGGAAGCCACAAAGATGGTCAAAGGGCTGGAGCCCCTCTACTATGGAGACAGGCTGAGAGAATTTGGGCTGTTAAGCCTGGAGAAGAGAAGGCTTCAGGGAGACCTTAGAGCTGCATTTCAGAGGGGACCTACAGGAAGGCTTGGGAGGGACTGTTTAGAAGAGCCTGTGGTGATAGGATGAGGAGCAATGGTTTGAAACTGGAGCAGGGTGATTTAGGTTGGACATCAGGAGGAAGCTCTGTACATTGAGGGTGATGAGACACTGGAATACCAGTTGCCCAGGGATGTGGTTAAACATTCAGAGTTATACTTGATATGTCCCTGGGCAGCCTGATGTAGTTGGAGGTGTCCCTGCTGAGTGCAGGGAGTTTGGACAAGATGACCTTTGAGGGTCCCTTCCAACCCAATGCATTCTCTGAGTCTGTGATCTAAAATCTGTTGTGGTGGTGGTGATGAACTTCTCCTTGCAGCATGGTGATCAGAGGTCCTGCATCTCACCTCCAAGGCCAGTAGAGGTGGGAATGGGCAGTGCACTATTTTTTGCCCTCAGCAGTGAGACATTCCAGGAACTCCTGCAGGACTTTTTAGCGCCAGAGTTGGAAGATTTTGAGCACAGATAGGGAAATGTCATCTGTGTAAATTGCTCTAAATTACCTGCAATTTGTTGGGAGTTGCCATTGGGAAGAGCTTATTGCAACTGGAGATATTTGAGGAAGCTTTTGATTATCCTGAGCTTGTAAAATGTAATTGGCTATTTCTTAATTGTTGTCCTCTGTGAGGTGTAATTAAGTGTAATGCAGAGCTTTTATTTGTCAGTGCCACAAACAGGAAACCAGAGTGCCTGACTGAGATAAGTTTGGAGACTCCACCATGCCTTGTCACTCGATCGGGTGACTGGTTTGTGCTGGGGCTGGTCTCTCCTGTGAAGTTCTGGAGGCCTTCAAAGAGCTTGGAAACGTTAAATACCCTCTTTGTGTTGCCTTGTGCAGAAGTCTGGCTTGTTCTTGTCCTGCAGACGGCTCCTGCCTTGGTGAGGTGGTGATATCTCTGTAGCCTGGCTGTGAAGGTTCAGGAGGAATAGGCTGAACTGGAATGAACTGCTGAAGTGCAGTTAATCGGAAGATGTAGGTAGAGCTTGCTGATGTTCATGGCTCTAGAGAGAATTCAGTTAACTGAGGCTTAGCAGCCTGGATGGAGCCAAGAGACAGAGAGCCTCAGCTCTCACTGGTATATGGTGGCACCTGGATGTGGAGTAAACAGAATAGGGTCATACTGCACTTGGATCTGCTGTGGACGATGGCTTAGCCCAGCCCAGCGTGGCTGCACATTCTCATCTCCCTTATGCTGCCACTGCTGGTCTGCCTTTGACCACCCATGCTGGTGTCCAAGGCAGGTGTGGGATTGTCTGGGATGCTAGACTGACTCAGTTGGAGGAGGCTGTGTTGGATGGCCAAGGTCTACCTGTAAACTTGTGTCTCCCTGGGTTCATCTTATGCTTGCTCCTGCTGAAGCTTTCGTTGTCATCTTCCCAGGCTGCATCTGTCCTTTGTGGGACATTAAACATTGTTGCCTCATTGAACTTAGCTGATACCAGGAAGTTCTTTGCAGTAATTCTAGGTGGGTTTCATGTTTTACAGCAGCAATAGAAGTGTCAGGCTGGGTTTGTTTGCCTCCTCTTGATCTCCACCCAGGGCTGACTGTGCTGAGCCTAGGTGCAGCTCTGGGGAGCAGTGAAAGAAGATGTAGGCCAGATTGATGTGGCCAGTGTGGGCATTTGCATTTGGTGTAAGGGGTGGAGAGATGGTAATGGAAAATGAAAAGCCCTCTCGATGCCTGCTGCAGCCATGGGAGATGCTATGCCAAGGCAGGATGGTTTATGGTTTGAGGGTTGGACTAGATGACTTTTGAAAGTCCCTTCCACCCCAAAACATTCTGTGAGTCTCTGGACACCTCTGTTGCCATACCTGGAAGTTTCTGTGTGCATTTCTTTCCCTTACATGCAGTCTGGAGGTATAAGTTTCCTCCCCACTGTGTCTTTAGAGCACGACTTAGAAGCAAGAACCACCTGAGAGCATCTTCCAGGAGCTCCTGGCCAATTCTGCCCAGAGCAGCAGCACAAACCTCTTTTGGAGGAGCCTCCTAAAACAAAACCTTAAAATAACCCCCCTCTTTGCTAACCAAACTCTCCACAAACAGAATTATTTGGGTTGGTTTTCACTCTTTTGATGGGGAGCTGGTGCCGAGGAGTTCCCAGGGAAGGCTGTGAGTCAGCGCAGCCAACAGTGGCTCCATTGATAGCTGCAGGAGTGGCGCTCGGCTCTGTCTAGGCATTGTTGGTGCTCGGCTGCAGCGCCAGGGGCTCTCGGGGCAGGCTCAAACACCTCTCACCAGCCCTCGGAGATCAAATGCTCTGAGTCAGGCCACAGAAAGTCATGATAGGGCCCAAATTAATTAAACCTCTTTTTTTCCTTAATCAAATCCTGTTTTGAGAGCAGAAGGGAAAGGACAGGCACAGCAGGCTATGTGGATCCCGCAGCTCATGTGGCATTGCAAAGGTGACTTTTCTTCTGCCTCCCAAACTGCTTCAGGGGAAACTTTGCCTAGTCCCTGCACCTTTCCGGGACAAGGAACTTGCTAACCTTCTCCTCCCTTAGTATCCTCTCATTTCTCACCTCTCTCTGTAAGGACGTGAGGCAGAGCTGGAAAATAAACACTTAGCACCCACACACCGCTCCTGAGTATTCCTTTCACTGGCTGGTTTTCAACTGAAAATGCACACAAGCCAGAAAACATTTCAAGAGGGCCTTTAATTTGTTCTCTTTTTCATGTAATTTTGGCCAAAGTGGGAGAAGGCAGGAGATGGGTAGGCGGTGGGAAGTGGGGCTGTGCTGCAGACCTGCCACCAGCTTTCCACTGGGTTTTCCCATCTCCTTTTCCCAAGGTTTGGCTTGATGTCAGAGATGGGGAACCACATCCAAGATGCCCACAGCTTCCAACAGAGGTTTGTTTATAAACCAAACTTTAAAGGTCATGGGCATGAAGGACCATAGCTATTAATGTACCAGCTCTTCATTCCAGGACATGGCTTGGTACCATGCCCTGGGCAAGAGGGAGTTACAGCAGTCACAGAGGGCCTTGAAATTAGAATTGTAGAAATCACAGAATCAGTCAGGGTTGGAATGGACCACAAAGATCATCTAGTTCCAACCTGCCTGCCATGGGCATGGACATCTCACACTAGATCAGGCTGTCTAGTGCCTCATTCATCCTGGCCTTAAACACCTCCAGGGATGGGGCATCAGTCACCTCCCCAGGCAACCTGTTCCAGGGTCTCACCACTCTCACAGTGAACAACTTCCTACCATCCAGTCTGAATCTGCCCATTTGTAGCTTGGTTCCATTCCCTCCCATCTGGAAGAGTCCCTCCTCAGCTTTCTTGCAGGTCCCCTTAAGATACTGAAAGGCCACAATAAGGTCACCTTGGAGCCTTCTCCTCTTCAGACTGAACAGCCCCAACTCCCTTTGTCTCTCCCCATAGGAGAGGTGCTCCAGCCCTCTGAGGCCCTTCTCTGGACATGCTCCAGCACATCCATATCCCTCCTGTAGTAGAGACTCCAGAACTGAATGCAGTACTCCAGGGGGAGTCTCACCAGTGCAGAACAGAGCAGAAGATCATTTCCCTCTCCCTGCTGGCCATAGTTCTTTTGATGCAGCCCAGCATCTGGTTAGCTTTCTGGGCTGTAAGAGCACACTGACACCTTAAATTGGACGGTTTAGGTTGGATGGCTCATACTGAGCTTCTCTTCCACCAGCACCCCCAGGTCCCTCTCCTCAGGGCTACTCTCAAGCCAGTCACTGCCTAGCCTATACTGGTGCTTGAGATTGCCTCGATTTGCTTTGGTCTGTTAACTGCAAGTGTCACACACCTTGATACCTCAGGCCGTGCTGCCCCAAGATCTTTTCAGGTGCTGTGAGCAAGAGGTGCTCACCTCCCATCTCAGCAGGCACCAGGAGCCGGCCAATTTCCAGCATCACGCACAATCTCAACTATTTTATTGCTTAATTTAGGCCATAAAGTCCCTTTGATGTGTTGTGTAATGCAACGTTCCTGCTGAAAAAGTGGGTGGAGTGGCTTGATGGTATTATAAAAATAAATAAACTGCCTGGCAGGATTTTGAAAGCACATGGTCACTGCTCCTTCTCCACAGATAAGGTAGTTGTTGAGAGAGAAATCTTGCTTAATATCTAACTTGGGGTGATTTATTTCTCCAGAGTCCTTTCATCTCCAGCATGTATTGGATTATCTGCGACTTCTGATCTGATTGTTTTAGGCATGATCAAAGGAACCCAGAGAATGCTCTTGCTTTTCCCACTGCTGTTTGTCCAGAGCATGACATCACCTGTTCCTGCTGCTCCCCAGCGCTGCACCGAGTGGTTGCGGTATAAATAGAAACCAGAATGGACTTGTAGGGCTGATGAAATTTGTTCCACTTGCCCAGTAAAACACAGTGAACTCCACAAGTGCTTTCTTCATGCCCAGCAATCCCTTGGCAGGCTGGAGAGGCTGCAGTAACTCGAGTGGGGCATCGAGCTGGTGTCCAGCAGCAGTGGGGAACTGCGCTGCGAGTCCATGGGAGAGGGCAGGCAGGGAGTAGCCACAGCTGAACCTGCTGGGATTCTTCCCAGGCTGTGCAAAGAGGAGTTTGGCTTTGCTTGGCCAGCATTGTGGTGGTGGTCTGCTGCAATGGGCCATGGCAGGAGACACACATGCAAGGAGAGGTGGTCACCATCCTTGCCCAGGCTTGGAGCTGCGTGATCCTTGCATGTGTGTAGAGGGCTCTGCCACCCCAAATAAACCTCTCCAAAGGCAGCAGCTTGATTTTGGAAGGCCTGGAGGAGGTAGATCACAGGGGTCTATCTACCTAGCTACTGCTCTACAGTTCAAACTGTGTATTTCTGGAGGTCAAGCAGCTCTGATTCATGGTAGAGGCCCGGGAAATGCCAGTGAAGATGGTGGGCCTGGGACCTGCATTTCTCACCCAGGCAAGATGCTTATTTTCTCATCCCCACCTAACCTCTGCAAGCCTCTTTGGAGACGCTGAGCAGCATTTTCACTCCAATTGTCTGATTGATTAACATATTTAACTTGGAACCTTTGTTCCCAGCCTGTGTTTGACTTCCAGTTTCATGCTTCTCTTGCGGATCAAGAGAGTAATCTGAGGGATTGAAAGCTTCCTGTGCCAGGCTGTAGCTCTTGGCCTTAAAAAAAAACAGTAATTAAGACCCTAAAAAATTCCTCTCTCCTTCCTGACCTTGCCTTGACACACCTGCAAGCCCTCATGGAAGTCCCACCCTGGGTAAACAGCCCACGTTTGTATTCAGAGGAGAGCTGCCCTGCACCAGAGGGTCAGGGAAAAGCATTGAAGATAAGGAGTAGGTTTATCTGCAGCAATTAGTTCTCAGCGCTGGGCTCTTTGTAGATCTTCTGATTGGCTTGGACCTTGTTCCTGCGCAGCACGTGGTGGCTTCAGGAATACTGAACCTGCAAAAATGGCTAAAATTTGTCTCCCCCATCGAGCTCCTGCCACCTTGCTGACTGGGAAGCAGAAAGCCACCAGCATTCCTGCCCTGCCATTCCAGCAGGATGAGCCTGGGGCCACTCTGCTCACCGGCCTCTGGGTGCTTGATGAGCTGGTATGGGGAAAGGTTTTGCCCATCCATCAGTAAGCTGCTGGTGATACTCTCTCTGTAATCCCCAGGTTGAAGGAGCAGGAAGGAACTGAGGAAAGGACTGAAGCATGGAGATTTCCCTTTGGATGTTGTAGTGGTGTGAGTTAGGACCAGGCTCTGCATGGCTTTGGCAGTGCCAACTACTTGGGCATAGCTGGGTCTCCTCTTGCTGCAGCCATCACCCTGTGCGATGGGCAGCTCCTTCTCTGAGCAAGCCCAGCTGCTCAGATTCTTCTCAGAGAATCAAAGGACAATGAGTTTGTCCCTTGGCATTGAAAGCAGTGCAGCACCTGCCTGGGGTTGACCGAATCTGTCACAACTTCCTTGTGATGCACTGCAGTGGCAGTGACTGCAGTTACCTGGCCTTGTCCTACCCACAGGTCTGCTGCTGCTGCCCTAAGTGACCATGTCAAGCTTGCTCTCCAGAGACTCAGCAGCAGCTTGACCTTGTTCACCTCAAGGTCGTTTTGCAAAGGTGGTTGTAGCAGAGGCACTTCTCATGTTGCTTGCACAGTGGTGGTGTCTGAAGGCCCCCACTTGCTGGGCTGCCAGGGGAGGAGGGTGTTGTGGTTTGCAGTAGGGGGAGGATTTTCCAGCCCTCAAGGAACAGTATCGTCCTCAGAGATGTTTCAGCTCCCTGTTGGCATGGCTGGACGGTGAGCAGGGATGTCTGTCTGCAGCAGTTGGGAAATTCCTCTGCCTGTGAGCCCTTGGTGAGGGGGGAAAAGGACTGGATTTGGGGCTGTGGACTGATGAAAGGATGAGCTCAGATGGCCTTACAGCCATGCCATTGCTGCAGTTGCAGGTCCTAAAGGCGTCTGGTTGGACTCTGCAGGCTGCTTGGTGCAGACCAGTACTGGAACAACCTGCATCTGCCTGAATTTCCCTGTGGGAATGTTGGGGTTTAACCTGGGCACTGCTCTTTCCACAGCAGAAAGCTGTATTTCAATGTGGCTCACAACCAGCTGGTGTTTTTTGTTCTCCCAACTGTCTTCTGTAGAAGCACTTCAAGAATGGCTTCAAACAGCATCCAGAGGTGTGAATTAGAGCTGATGTAATTAATTTGTGTCTGTGGGGCTGGCCCCTGCAGTCTAGGTGGCCTGTTGGGCTGGCAGTTAGGAAGAACAAAAATCTAATCTTGGAGAAGATTGGGAATTCTTTGACAAAGGTTAAGCCAGGGCACTGCTGCCTTATCATTTGTGCTGGTGTCCTGTGGCAAATCTGTAATTGAAGCCATGAGCAGTAGGCAGGCAGCTCCTCACACCAGCTTTAAAGCAGCAGCATCTCTGCTCACCTCCCTGGTTGTTTTGCAAAGCAAAGTCTTAAAAATGGTTAAGCATAAAACAAGCTTGAAGCAACTCTGGAGCCTGAAGTCACTGCAGGGGTGCCCATTGCAAAGACATTCAGAGCTGGAACCTGCTGTGTGACTTTTGAAGTCTCTCCTTCCCAACCTTATCTCCACGTTGTCTCTGTCCCTTCTGCTCACCTATTCTCATCCCTCTCTCTTTGGGGTGAGTGAGCAGCACAGACACGGTGCCAGAGATGAGACGTGAATGGAGGAGGATGGACTAGCAGGCAGCTCTGAAGGGGGAAGCCATCCCTTCCTCACCAGCCTTGGTGTGCTGAGCCCCAGCCTGGCTGCAGCAGGTTTTAGTCCCAGAACACTTCCAGCCAGCATGCCATGGCAAGCTTCCCCAAGCTGCACTTTCTGCTTTTCCTCTTTGGTGTCTATTGTTCTGTTATTTGGGGAGCTGGAGCCATGGTCCAGCGTTTGAAATGTGGTTAGCATTAGGGATTTGTGCCTTTTCAGGTTGATCTGAGCCTGAGCACATCTTCCCCTGGACAACTCGAGAGGCCTACAGCTCTCCTACGGCTCCAAGCTTGGGCAGCGAGGTGGGATTGTGTTCTGTGCCAGAAGTCTGTCCCCTTGAGTCTCAGCAGAGCTGCAGAGTGCTGGCTTGGGCTAGATCAGGCAAACAGTCACTTGATCATAAGTAGTTTTCCAGAAGAGAGGGAGGCTGGCTGAGTGCTGATGGTTTAGATGTAGTCATTTAATGAAGAGCATCAGGCATGGGCTGCCTTCTGGGTTATTCTCATTGTAATCTCATGTGTTAATAACCTGAAGCTCTTCAGATGAAAAATATATCTCCAAGTTGCTTTAAGTATTTACTAGTATGGTAAGTTGAAGAGACATGTGATGGAAAGGGCCAGCCGATGAGCTGCTATTGTTCTCTTAATTCAACCCAGAGGTGGCTTTGTGTTTGCTAAGGAAATCATGCAGAGTTCCCTGCAATGTGTTTTGCATGTCCCAGCTAGTCAGCAGCAGTAAAACCTTCTTTTATAGCTTTAGAATGTTACCTTCTCAGCTTCTTTTGGAGACACCTCAGGGTTGGCCTTGGCACAGTTGAGCCACAGAGGTGGCTTTGGCAGCTGCCATATCCCCATGGTTATGAGGATATGGTTCCCCCTTTTCCATTGGTACCTTGGGCTCTTGCTCCCTGCAGGCAGCATGTGCACCTCCTCACCTAAAGGGTAGCTGCTACTGGAAGAGAAATAGAGATGTGTTCTTTGGACCTGTCTGACATGTTTAGAGAAGCCCAAGATGCTTATCCTGCTGGCTCAGAGTGGGTCCAAGAGTGGCTGCAGGTTCCACAGCCCTATCTGCTTGGCTTTGGAGATCCAGAATGGTTGTGGAAAGAGCTTTGCTGTTGCATGAGCCAAGGAGAGCTGCAAACAGCCTGGTAGTTTCTTTGGGCATTCCCCAAGAAAGTGGGATGAAAAGCAACCTCCTGCCTTTGCACAGCATCTCAAAGGGGGCTGCTCTACACAGTTGGCTGGCAGTGGTCCTCAAGGAGCCACGCCGGAGCTGGGAAGGGAATCAGTATGCATAGTGGTTGCTCCCTTTCCTTGGTACATTGTTTTTTGAGGACTGTAGGGTGGAGAGGATTAGCCCAAGTTCTTAGAGGAGGAGAAGAGCCAGCAGGGGATGGCTGGTCATTTCTGTTCCTTTTGTGGCACAAACAATCTCTCCCTTGCTACTTGTAAGGACTCAGGGAGCCTTTGTGATGTTTATTAGGCTGAAAGATTTGGAGACCTCTGCTCTGGATAGCTCTCCAGCTGAGAGTAGGATCTTAGACACTTGTGATAGTGTGGCCAGAGAAACTTCAATAAATATTTGGGAGCTTTTAGTGTTTGGCGTTTGTCAAGAATGGTTTAGCAGGATGAAATGTTTCGTGGGAAGGGTGGAAGTCCAGCTGAAATGACAGAGATGTGCCGGGGTTGGCGTTGGCACATCTTCCACACTTCAGGGATTAGAAGGAATTGTGCAATAGCAGCATAATGATCTGCAGAACTGGCTCATTTAAACTTCAGCTGCTTTTGTTTAGGAGATGGACTTAAAATCTGAAACTGGGTCAAAATCTTTTCGTGCTCTAGAACTAAAAGTCCCACACGTTTCAGACTTGTGTCTGAAGAGACCTCTTCCTTAGTGCTGTTCAGCCAGACCTCCTGGTGTGAATTTCAACCAGGCAGGCGACGTTTGGCTTGCTAGTTCTTGGGAGAGTGGCGTTGATCGGGATCAGAAAAGCTTTTCCTAGGGTCTGATGGTCACCGGCACATACTCTCCTGCTGACTGAATCAGAGTCCTTGGTCCTCTTTAGGACTGATTGAAACATCTCCTGCCTAAGAGCAGCAGCTGAGCAGCAGGCGCTGCACTGGAGCTTTCCTCACTCCTCTGCATTCTTGCCATATGTTCAGTGAAGGTCGGTGTCAGAGTGGCATCACTTCCAGCTTGCTCTGAACTTGCAGAAGTCTTCCTCAGCAGTGGTCTTCCTGAGAATGAGGCCCAAATCTTTGTGAGTGGTGTCCTGAGACCTCTTGCGGCCCCATATCTCCTCTGCTTGCAGCAGAGAATACCCTCAGAAGGGTTTTTTGGGTGCAGCTGCTTTTCCAGAGTATGTGAAGATTCTTCTTCCTGAGAGGCAGCTGCTCACTGCCCAGCTCTCTGTCTCCTGAGGTTGGCCCTAGTCAAGGAAATGTGCAGATAGTTCTTTGTCCCAGCCTGTTCCAAACTGCTCCCAGAGATTACGCCCTGGAGGGAGATTTGTGAGGCTGGCATCAGGAAACAGCTGCTTGGGAAAGCCCTCTGCCTTGCTGCTGGAGAGCAGCCTGATTAGTTATTCTGATTGCTCATCTGGACTGAGGCAGACACCCACTGGTAAGACTGGGAGCACTTGTGAAGCAGAAGGTCAGCAATTATGGTCCTTCATCAAGCAGTCCCACCTGGCTGTCAACCTGCTGCCTGCAGGCAGGTAACAAAATAGTCCTGCACATGGAGTCACCAAGGGTGGAATTCATCCCTCCCTTTATTGTTTGTTTAAAGCTGCCCAGCAGACACATCTGCAGCATGCACAGACATCTGTTACCATCTGCAGCAGAGGAGATGGTGCCATTGAGCAGCTGCTGTGTTAGCAGCATGCACATAGCATGCAGGAGAGTCTCTCATTACTCACAGTGTGGATTTTCATGGAATCTCAGATTTGTTTTGACCTACCTCCAACATCATCAACCCAACACCATCATGGCAGTTAAACCATGTCCCCAAGTGCCATGGCCATGCATTTTTTGAACACGCCCAGGGATGGGGACTCCACCACCTCCCTGGGCAGCCTGTTCCAATGCCTGACCACTCTTGCAACAAAGAAATTGTTCCTCATTTCCAACTTAATCCTCCCCAGCACAAATTTTTTTACAACCTGTCATGGATAAGCACAGTCAAGAGAGATCATTCCTGATATAAGAACTGCTGTCAGATCCTATTCTTTCTCTTCTGAATGTGCCATGGTGCCAGCAGCAGAAGTTGGCAGCCAGTTGCTGTTGTGTCGTGTCGCAGTGGTGTCTTGCAGATGGAGGTGCAGAGGTATACAGGCTCAGCCACCAGTGTCCCAAACTCCTGCATGTTGAGGTTAATTCATCCCATGTTTTCATGCATGGGATTCAGGGATGGGAGCTTCCACCAGCATCACCACCAGGATGTTTGCCAGGGACATTCTGACTCGTGGAGTCCTGCAGGGACTAACAGTGATGGTGCATAGGCAGAGCCGGCAACAAGGTTTGCAGTCATGCTTGCCTCACTTTCCCCCTTCTGTCAAGCTTTGTTGGAGTTGCTCCTGGTTTTGTCAGACTGGGTTGATTTGTGTTCTTCCACGCTGAGATTCTGCCTACAGCTGATTTGTTTTGGCAAGTTTTTAGCAAAAACAGAGGGGTAGGAAATTGGTTGTTTTGCATATGTCAGAGCCTTACAGTTGGCTTCCCATTGATAACCTTCCAGCTCTCTGACTTTGAAGCAGGGTTGTATCACTTGGCAAGTAGGGTGTTGGAGATGGGAGTGGTGCTGGCAACTTGAAGCCAGATTCATAGAATGGTTTGGGTTGGAAAGGATCTTAAAGATCATCCAGTTCCAATCCCCTGGCACAGGTATGGACACCTCCCACCAGGTTGCTCAAGGCCTCATTCAGCCTGGCCTTGAGGACCTCCAGGGAGGGAGCATCCACATGCCTTTTGCTGTCCATGTGAGGATACATCTAGCTTGATTAAATTACAAGCTTGTGACAACTGCATCAGCTCTGTAGGAGATGGTCAAAGATTGTGGAAGTCAGAGCATCTGACAAGAGTATTTGCTCTGATGATGTTCGTAGCTAAGATTGCACTGCCTGAAAACTGCAGTTCTTGTTGCTGCTGATTCTGGAGTTTGGGGTGACTGCAGCACCTGGCCATGGTGCTCTGCTCCTGCTGTAGGGGAACAGCAACATATCATGACTACAGATGATTCAGGGCCCATCCACTGCTATCCAAAGTGCAGAATGGAATCAGATGTCAGCACTGGGGCTCCCAAAATGTGGCTTTTGCCCTGGACCCATGCTGAACTTGGTGCCTGGCAAGGTGGAGCTGGAGCAGCTGAGTTGGTTGTAAGATCTCTTCTCCATGTACATTTTCTGCTAACATTTGGCCACAGCCTTGCTGCTATTCAGAGCACTCAAGAATTTCTCCACATCTCCCCATTTGCACTAATTCAGTGTCTTTGAGGCCTCTGTCACGAATTTGGTTGGGTGTCAGCAGATACCTTGTACTCAGAACTTCTGGAGGGACTAAAACCAGATCATCAGAGATTCAGAGTCTGATCATCTGGCCTTCTGTGCTTTCTCTGAACAGTGGCTAATTTCTTCAGAATGAAGAGCATATTGCTGGCTTTGTCACTCCTTATTCCTAAATGGAATCATCAGCTGCTTTGAATTGCATAGAGATAGGTAGGAGTGAAACCAAAGCTCCAACAGCTCTTCTACAACTTAGATGAGTGTAGTACTTGATCCATGCCCTCACAGTAACACATCCCAGATGAAAAGATGCTGTGGAATTCGTGTCATAGAGGTAAAAGTCCAAATACCTGCCTGGTCCAATGGATGAGAACCAAGCCAGAGAAATTCCATAAAGGAAAAATAACAACAAAACCCAGCAGAGTTCTGGAAGTCAGGCTGCACTGGGTGTGAGGTGGAAGAAGAGAAAAGAAGCACAGGACTTTCCTGAGCAGTAACCAAATGGAGTGGTGGGGTGGACTGCAGGTGTATATGGACTGTTTGCATAGATCAGCCTCTCTGTGGCTGCCCTGGCACTCAAACTGGCCTGCTTCTCATCTCTGGCGTTTAGCTGGACCTTCTGGTGTTGCAGTGACCCACCCTTGTGAGCTCCTGTGCAGTTTGTTTGTGAGCAGCTCCTTTATGTATTCAAATATTTTCATGCCCTATCTCCTTTAGATGTTTTCCACTACATCTTAATGTCCATTTAAATAAAGTGAGCTGGTTCTTGCACCTCAGACTATTTAGTGAATACCTCTAGAGATGTCAGGAGTGGAGCATGCCCAGCATAGTCCTTCTAGGTACAATCAAGGTATGGGCAGTAAAGGGACATTGCTGACTGACCTGTGCCAGCTGCTTTGGGTGCTGATCTCCATCTCTCTCTCTCTAACGAATTCTTTGCCTTTGATTTGCCACTCAGTCACCAACTTTAGTTCCATTTGTCAAAGTCCAACCCCAGAAGTGAGAAGCCAAATCTGCTGATTTGTCATTTTTAAGTAGGACTTTGTGTGGCCTCAGTACAGTGATTGATGACTTTTGGATCTGGCTGGACATGCAGGGTTCAGTGGTTGCCTCAAACCCAGGACTGTGACAGAATACTTCATTCTGCACCTTCTAAGGAAAACTTCCTGCAATCCTTACTCAAAGGGAAGGCTGCTGGAGCATCTTCACAAGCCTACCTTCCCTCTGTGCCTGTGTTCTGGGGACAGCAGCACACTAGCTGCTGTCAGGCTGCTACTCCATAAAGAAGAAAAAAATAATTAGGAAAGGAAAGATCCTTTTTAACAACATCTGCCTGCCTCAGACATGTGTGCTTCATTCCTTCTACTTGTCGTTGCTGCAGTTCTTCAGGGGATTTGTCATTCCTGTCAGCCTCTAATGGACCTTTGTCAGAGCATGACTCACTCCACCCTCACCTCAACCGCTGTGTTCAGTAGCCAGGTCAGTGTGAGCTGACAAGGGAACGTTAGATTGCAAGCTCCCTCTAGAGCCCAGAAGCCTAGGTTAGGATTTCTGCATTTGCTTTAGTGCTGACATCTCTGCAGAGCTGAGCAGCAAGTGACAGAGCAAGTTTAAAGGCAGTTTGTAGCTTGCCAGTATTTTGGTTTTGCTACAACCTGACTTTTGTTCATGTGATCCAACAGGTGTCCTTCAGCAGCTTCCTCTGGGCAGCTTGGGAGACTCCATGGCACTGCTGGAGAAGCTGTTTCATGGTGCTGCTCTTCTTAGACCTACTTATCTGTCATGGGTGCTGGCAGCTGACACCTGTGAGCTCCTGCTCATTATAAAGCACTGATTGCAGGCAGAAGAAGTCTTCTGGCAGGGAGAATCTTCTTTTCTGTCCAAATCTAATGGTCTCTTAACTTTAAATGTGTTCCCAAGATAGAAGTGAAGTTAAATCAGGCTTTGGAGGAATTTCTAATGCCAAGGTACGAAACATCTCTGTGAAGGTCTTTTGCTTGACTGAGATGTTTTTTCATGTGCTGCCAATATCTGATCCCATTTCTTGACCTTTAATATACACAGAGAGAGACGATTAGGATGTTTCTAATCAGCTGAATCTCCCCTCTGGGAGCTCTATTTAATCCTGCCTCTCAGCTTTATCTCTGCCAGCCCTTGCCAGCCCTCCATGTGTTTGGTTTGGTTACCAGCTGAGGTTGGAGTTCAGTCACCTCAAAGGTTCTTGTTCACTTGGGGTTTCTTGCATCCTTTCTGTAGGAGTTAAGACACCAGTGAGCAGCTCTGCTTTGGAGGCAGACCTCTTCATTTCAGTGGTGAGACAGACCCTGCTCAGTGAAATGAAGTCTTTTCTTGTGCAGGATTATTGCTAATCCTCCCCACCTAGTCATTAGGAGGGCTACTTCAAAAGGCTTCAGGAGCAAACCTGTGTGGTTTTGAGATGCTAAGTCTGGGTCCTCAGAAGTTCAAAATACTACATCAACTGGTTTCGTCTGCCACCCAGATATGTAATTTCATTTAAGTACCAAGTTTGTTTGCAGTAAATTGGTGATGAATATTGAGTTTCATACCATTGTTTTGAAGAGGAATCAGGTGAGGCTGGCGAGTCTGTGGTGGTGCAGCTCAGCTTAGGCATCATGGCCCTACAATAGCAGCAGGCAGTCTAACATCAGAGCTGCCACCAGTCCCTGAGCAGAGGGGCCCCTTGAGCTACATCTCCCCTGTTTCTTTCATCCCTCAACAACACCACTCTTGTGACTTACAGATCAGGAAATTTATCCCTGAGGAGACTCAGACAGTGGACTGCTGAGCTGGGGTTCGTGCCTCCATAGCAAAGTGATATCAGCAAGGACTGAGCTCGGATGCTGTCCTGTCCACTTCGATTCCAGTGGCTCCTGTCCCCCAGCATGTTCCCCCATGTACCTGTCATTACCCTTGCCCTGCCCCACCACGTGTTCTTGAACGCTGCAGAGGCTACATAGGTGCATAGGAAGGAGGGGAATGATCTGGAGTTGTTTGCCAAAGCTGGATGCTGTGTTCCTGTCCAAAAACTTACTCATCCTACCGGCCCCAGTCTTAGGTTTCTGAGCTTGCAAAGAAATCTGCTCCTGATTTTACTTTTTTTTTTTTGTAAGCCCTTTTTGTTGAGCAGAAAATTTGGCAAAGAAACATCAAGGCATTGGAGAATCCCCAGTTCTGCCTGGTTGTGCCAGGCCTCCTCAGATCTCTCCTTGGAACGGGCAGGCCAGAGGAAATACTTTCCATTTCAGAGAAGCGTGGACAAACAATGTTGCTTTAGAGGGAGAAGAAAAGCAGCAGACGGAGCTGGAGTGCTGAATCCTGCTAGCCAAAAGCATGCTCCTGCCTTTATCCAATCGTTCCTGGAACACAGTGTTCTTATTGTACTTCTCCTCACCCTGCTCAGTGCCTCTCCTTGGGCTCAGGGCTCCAAAATACCCCAGCTGTGATGCTGAGGGCTATGGGTAAGGTTAAAAACCCCATCCAGCACACGTCAGATCTGGACCTTCTCCCTCACCTGGCGTTAGGTGAACTTGTGTCCTGAAAACCTGGATCCCGTTAAAAGGCTCCTGCTGTCTGGAAAACAAGATACTCACTGGCCTGCTTTAGTCATTAAGTAAATTTGTGGTTTGATTGAGATGAAGAATAATGAAGAAAAGCTGTGGAAATCCCAGAATTAATTGGATAGTTTGCAGGCAGAGGTGTTTTTAAGTGGAGCTGCTGCCTCTTGGAGGCTCTGAGCAGACCTGGGTACAAACCTGGGTTCCCTTCACTGCCCTGCCTCAGAGGCAGGCATTCGGAAGTCATTAGTTTGAGGAAGGGCCTCACTGTGCAAGATAGGGGGCTGCTATATACAGGCAGGACAGGGAACAGGCGATTGCTCACTTGGCATCACCTGGAGACCTCTGAAGGCTGGGCCCTTGCTGGTGTTTTCACACCAACAGTGCCCCTTTGGGACAGAACCATGTCCTCCACTGCTTCTTCCCATCTGCCCTGTCTGCCTCTCCAGGGGAGGTGAGCGTGGGGCAGAGGAGCCCACACAAAGATCTCCAGAGTGTGGTGTTTCTCTCCACTCACCCCACTTTACCTAGGGGAGTCACCCAGAAAAGCAGAGAGCTGGGAGCTGGCTCCTGTGTGTGTGCTTATCCCCATGAACGTGGATGTGTGTGTGGATAAGTCACTTGTATTAAACACAAGTGGCCTTTTGGGCTGAGAAGCCCCTAAGCAGAGCAGGAAGCTCTCACCTATCAGCCTGTTGCCAAATTCTCCACAGCTCTCAGTGTAAGCATGGAGAAGGGGACTCCATGATCAGCCCTGTGTGCCCATGTCCATGATAGAGAGCCAGCTGGCCCCAAGGTAGCACACTTGGAGCAGCACAACCTGCTGTGATGCTTACTTGATGTCAGGAGGGTGGTCCAAGGGCTCTGCTCATCTGTGAGCAGACATTGTGGTGCCCATATTTTCTCATTTATTATGCATTGAGCTGCTAAATAAATGGGGAGGGAGGGGGAGAGTTGGTCTTATTCTGAGGAAGACATGCATTGTTTCTGGGAAGGAGTCAACTTCATTGTGTGTGTCGGATTTCACGGTTTTGATTTTAGATCTCTAAGCAGTGGATGAAGCATTGCACTGGGGCAGAGAACGAGCACAGCCTTGGCTCTGCAGGGAAGGAGGAGCTCTTTTGTAGATGCATGGGCAGGTGAAATCTTGAGGGACTTGTTCTGCAGTTTCCTTGGAACGTGGTGGTTGCATTCTGTTGTCTGAAACCTTTTCCAAACAAAGCTGGGGTGGTGATAGGACAGCACAGCCCCAATATGTAGCCCATCTAGCTGTTATTTGCCTGTGAAATTTCCTGTATTGCAGCTTCAATCCTAGATCCTGACAATTTCTGAACCACTTTTCTCACCCACCTTGCAGTAATTCATGGTCTCTTGATTCCAGTTAATGCATCTTCTGTACCTTAGTCCTTCCTGAGAGTTAGAATGTCCTTGATAAGTGCAAAGGAGTGAGGAGCTTGGAGCTCTTGGACTGAGCTTTTGTAACTGTACTTTAATACCTCACAGTAATTACTGCAGCTCCCATAAAATAATCTCTGTGTAGTCCCAAAATGGGGTTAAACGCCCTAGAATAAAAGAGAGGAGCCCTTATCTGTGCTTCTAGTTACATTGTTATTTATTTCCCTTCTCCCTCCAGCGTGGGAGGATGAATGAGCACAGACCAAGACAGAGCTTTGCAGAGGCAAGGAGAGCTAAAGAGCTTCGCCTTTTTCATCAGCTTTTAAAAGCCAGGCTGTAATCATAAATTCCCTGATAGCTGGAGCATGCAGAAGTCATCTTTAAGCCTACAAGTGACAGGCTGCTGTTGCTTTTCAAACCTCAGATTTCATTTTTTTGTAAGAGGCAGCTTTGATCTGGCTCCTTTGTAATGCTCCGCAGAGCGCCGAGGCCACCGCACTTTCCGGCTGCAGGGCTGCAAGTGAACTTTGTTGGCAAGAGCCATCTGGAGACCTCAAAGAACAGATTAACTTGTCCAGGATTGATGTGATCTTTGAAGGAGCTGCCCTTGCCTAGAACATGTGTGATTAGTTCAGCGTTGGCAGCGATGAAGTTGAGGTGCACAGCAGAAACTGGAAGAGTTTTAAGCAGAGCAACCCCAAGGATCTGCAATCAAATGATGAATTAAATCCCCAGGTTCAACCTCTTGAGCAGATTTTGCATCTTCAGTGCAAGTTAAATCAAGTCAGGAGTAAAGGTTTTTAGCTTTACATCCTCATAGACGTTTTGTTCTTAGCTCCAAGAATTAGTGGTGATGTCCCAAAGCTTTCACATCATCCCCAAACACATTTCTAATAGTTTTATGCTCAGTATAGTGCAACTTTCATGTTGGTTGTTGGTGTCACGGATTGGAGAGGGAGACTTTTTCTGTTCAGCTTGTAAGATTAGTGTCAGAATCCTGGTGGTTGCTGCTCTGATCCCTTGTTTAAAGGTGACCCTGCCACTCAGGCACTCTTGGCAGCATATGCTCTTGAAACGTGCTGCAGGGATTTGCTCGGCTTCTACATCACAAGCTCACATCTGCAGGCTTTCATTTGCTTGACTGGTTGTGATCATGGAATGGGGTGAAGGATGTGACAGTCGCTTGCTGGAAGATCTGATTGTGTCTGGCCAGCCAGAGACCCAGCCAGGTGCCAAGACAGAGACTTACTGGAGAGGGTACAGCAAAGGGCTGTGAAGATGCTGAGGGGACTGGAACATCTCTGTGATGAGGAGAGACTGAGAATCATAGCTTTTTAGTCTGGAGAAGAGCAGCCCTGGGGGGATTTCATCAATGCTTCAAGGGTGGGTGTCAGGAGGATGGGACCAGGCCTTGTGCAGTAGTGCCCAGTGGCAGGACAAGGGGTAAGGGGCACAAACCTGGAACATTAGAAGTTCCATCTAAACATTAGGAGGAACTTCTTTAATTTAAGGCTGATGGAGGCTTGGAACAAGCTGCCCAGAGAAGTGGTGGACTCCTCATCTCTGGAGACATTCCAAGCCTGCTTGGAGGTGTCCCTGTGTTACCTTCTCTAGTTAACCCTGCCTTGGCAGGGGGGTTTGGGCTGGATGATCTCCAGAGGTCACTTCCAACCCCCACTGTTGTGTGATTTTGGTAGGTTTTTATTTCCCTGGATGGAAGTATGTAACTTTTTTAAAGGGCTTTTTTTTTTTTCCATGCTAAATGGGAGATGTGAAAATAATGAGCTGAAGGATGTCTGTGCTTGGACTGCATCCTCCCAGTCATGAAGGCAGAATCTGAAAGTTCTTTTCCAACTTAAGTGATTCTCTGACCAGAGACACGAAAGAGTAGTCTGTAGCTTTGGTTTCTTCCTGCAAATGAGGCTCTGCAAAGAGTCCTCTTCAGAAACACAACGATGTAATGTTTGAACTAAGTCGTCAGAGGTTGGTGTGAAAAAACAGGGTGGGAGCACAGAAGCTCTGTAATGGAGCCTTGCTGAGTTGCAGCCCTGGCCTGTGATCTTTGGGCACCATCTCTCAGCTCAAACACCACCCACCAAAAGAGGAAAGACCTCATGTCCTACCATGAGATTCCTCACTGCTGTGGAGGACAGAGGGTGTTGCAGCTGCTTGACCTGCCATCAGCTCTGGTGAGAAATTCTTGAGCCTCTGCAGAGCCCATTGTGAGGTATCCTTCCCTGAGACCTACCAACATCCCCCCATCATATTTCCATTGGAATGGGCTGCTCAGGGAGATGGTGGAGTCGCCATCCCTGGAGGTGTTCAAGAAAAGACTAGATGAGGCACTTAGTGCCATGGTCTGGTTGACTGGACAGGAATGGGTGATAGGTTGGACTGGATGATCTTGGAGATCTCTTTCAACCTGGTTGGTTCTATGACCTCTTGCAGCTTGGAGCTTTCCAAGACAACTCACAAGGTCTGAGTGGTTATCAGCTGCCTCGTGGCTCAGGCCTGTCTAGAAAATAGATTCTCTCTTATGTTGAAAACGAGCTGCTCTCCCAAGCTGTGGTGACCACAGGTTCAGAGCCTGTCATGAAAGGAAATCCGCTGGCAGTGCTGCTGAAGGGGAATGTCAGTGGAATGCCTTTGAGTTTTGTGGTTTTCAGCTTTATGAGCCTTTATCTCTTAGATTTACCAGTCTAGTGTCTCTAACAGCTGCTGCCTTGATAGTGCCAGGATCTGGAGGTGCCTCACCATGTCAAAAGCTAGTTTAGAGATGTGCTTCCCTGAGGGTGAGGCAGGTGGGAGACCTTGGATGCCTGGGTTCTAGCACCACTTCAGTTCTTATCAGTAAAAATTTTCTTCCAGAGAAAGTCAGTGTCATAAAAATTTGATGCTAGCACCAAATGAGCATGGTAGCAATGAAAGCTGATGGATCTGATCTGTCCCTGTCAGATGGGGAGCTGCTCCAGCCACACTGGAACTGCTAGCAGACCTGGGAAGACCATGGCTCTCAGACCTGCTAGTAGAGTATTGTGCAACTTATTCCCTCCAGTGGAACTTTTAATTCAGCAGGAATGAGTTGCCCAGAGGCCCTTTGCCTCCAAGAAAGCTTCCTTCTTGTGTTAGGGTTTGTTTCCCATGCTTGCTGAAGAGTTATCACCGAAGGAGGTAGCTAACTGCTGAGAACCCGAGGGAGTGCCACTGGGTTTGGCTTTGCAGGCAGGATCTGTGAGGTCTTCATTCCACCATGGATGCTGAAAGTGAAGCAGTTCCCCAGGACATGCAGCACTGGGTGTTTGCACAGAGCAAAGTGTTGCATGCTTGGCCTGAACTGGGGAGTTGGCAACTTCAACTTAGCATGGCAGTAGCCATCAGATGAAGTTGTGTGAAGGATATTGGGCATCCCAGGCTGGAAGGGAAAGGATGTCCTTAGAGATGTGGTGGGAGCTCCAGCTAGGGCAAGAGCACTGAAAGAGACCTCAGCTCTCTCCTCCCTTTCATTGGAGCTCCAAGATCTGCTGGTGCTGGTGTTCTAAGTGCTCCGAGGAGTGAGAGGTCTGCGGACGGGATGCGACCAAACCGCATGCAGTATAAATCCTGAACAGGGAGAAGAATGCCCTAAGGAGATGCTCGCTGATTTTTCTTCCACAGTTTTGACTCTTGTCATCATGACCAGAACTCAGAGTGATCAGCAGAGGGCTTTATGCAAAGACGAGGCAGTCGGTCAGGTTGCCTTGCTCGGGTCGCTCTGATCTCTGCTGTCATTGTTCCGTATGTGATTATTTTGAGGGCTGAGCAACCGAGCGCTCACAAGAGCCCTGCAGCTTTATTTCTGCCATGTATGAAGTGCTCTGTGTTCGTTTCAAACCCTTCATCTCTTTCTGTCTAACAAAAATAAAATAAAGCAGAATCCAGAAGTCTCTCGGAATTATTGTGCAGTCGGACTTTAAATGTTCCCCTTCCCTTTTATCGCCTTAGCAGTGCGTGGAGCTCGGCCTGTGAGGTTTGGAGCTGACATTTCAAATCTCTCTGAGTGTGCCTGGAGCCCTTTTTAAAGCCACCTCCCCTCCCAGATCAGAAGTGACCTTTTTTTTTTTTTTTTTTTTGTTAGACTCCATGTTCCTTTAATGTTTTCTTCCTAATAGATGTTGAAAGAGTTCTTCAGAGGCACGGCACAAAACATTCAAATAGTGACAGGAGCCAGCTGAAGAGAGCTGTCAGGGAGGGGGGATGTTGGGGGAAGGATTGAATACAGATGGGTTCTCCAAAGTACTGGAACCTGTTAGGATTGCTTTGAAACCCTGCACAGCTTTCACCTCCTTACACTTACCAAAAGTTTATATTCACATTGATGTATGAGAGACAGAGCTGAAATGAACTAATCCCTCTTGTGTACATGCTGAAGTGTGTAATGCTGGCTACTTACAACAGTTGTGACCAGGCTCTTGCCTGAGTCCTCATTGGGAAGAACTCTCTCTCTGCAGCACAGTCCTCTGGAGAGGCCAGGAACTACAGAGACAGAAATGGTTCTGAAAGCCACCTGGAGTGGATTTTTTGCTGGTCCCAGCTCACGCCGTGGCTGTCCTGTGGTTGTACCTGGCACAAATGTGCAGGAGCTGCCAACTCTTCCTTTGCTGGTGTCTTCTTCCCCTCTGATCCTTCCATCTGTGCACTTCTCATAGGTTTCCATGTCTTATCTAAATGTAAACTCAGCAGGGCCAGGACTGCCTCTGTTGTTTGCAGGACTTTGACCACTGCAGTGCAGCCAGAAGAGCTTTTCCCAGCAGAGCAGAGAAGCACAGACTGTGTGATATGTCCTCCTCTGGAGGTATTTGCTCCAGGTCTGTTGCAAACCACAGCAACCAGGTGCTAGTTACTGAATTGCTGTGTAAAAGGTCTTGCTGATGAGCTTCATGATCTGCATTCAAACAGAGCTCTGACTTTCAGAGCTGGTATCAGCACTTGAAAACCCCAAGCATTCATCAGCTTCAAGGTATCTTGCAAATGCAGCTCTTCAAGCAGAGGGGTAGGCAGGGAAAGCAGGGGATTAAATGATGCTGTGTCGGTGGGAGTGCTTCAGCTCGTTCCTCCTTCTGGCAGACTGCAGAATGACTGCAGTAACAAGGAGACACCTGCCTGACCTGACCCTCTGCTGTGGTGCAGCAGAGCTGGAGGCACTTTGGCAGGAGTAGCTTTTCTGTGCCAGTGGCAGGCAGTGTGAAGAGCTCTTGCTGGCTTGTTTCACAGGCTGCTTCACCATTAGTGCAGGTCTCCTTCTGAGCAAGGAGCTCTCTTCCCAAGCTGCTCGCACAGGCAGCCTCTTTTCCTGCCACTTTGCTGAAGAGAAGGAGGTTGGGCTGCTCATGCAGGCACTTGAATAGCCTGTGTGCAGGAAAGGGTGTGTGGCTGTGTACAGACTCGCCTCTCTGGATCCTTGGGCAGGTCGTCCATGGGAAGAGCCAGTGTGCTCAGAGGGTCCTTCCTAGTGAGATCTGCAAGCATTTGATGTGCCAAGTGTGACATTTGAGGTCAGCTGCAGGTACTGCCTGTAAGCAACAGTCACTTTCTTTGCCTCCCCACTTTGACAAACACCTTGGAGTAAAGAGGGATGTAAAGGCAAGCACAGGTTGGGTGAGCTGCACGTCCCTCACAGCTGGAGGAGCAGGAGCCAGTTCTGACTAAGGAAAGTGGTGTCTAGGTGTCACTTTTAGCTGTCTTGCCTTGCCCATGACATGGTCAAGCAGTAAGTCCACAAACACCTTAAATCCAAACAGAATCTCAACTTCTTCCTACAGTCTTACTCCCTCTCTTCTTCATCCCTCAGTGTCATTGTCATTACTCCATGGATTCCCTTTTGCTTTCCCTTTTAAGTCAAATTGCTCATGGTTTTGTTGGTGCAGCTTAGCATGAACACAGCTTACTCTGTAGCCTGTCACCACTGCTGGGACTCCAGACAAAGTCCCTCTGCCTGGTGATGCAGAGGATGGTTGTGGTTCTGCCCGTCTCATCTGACTCTCCTTTCTCTTGCAGACATGGGCCGTGGAGAGAGCCTGTTAACCCTTACTACGTCAACACAGGCTACGCTTTGGCCCCAGCCACCAGTGCCAATGACAGTGAGCAGCAGAGCATGTCCAGCGATGCTGACACCATGTCGCTGACAGACAGCAGCGTGTAAGTACCTCCAGGCTGATGGGATACCATGGGGGACAACAGCATGTGGGTTTTATTAGCAGGACTGCAGTCATTGTGTTGGTCTGAGGGTGGGGGCAGGGAGATTTGAGAGTCTCCTTCTCTGGAGACTTTCATGACCTGTCTGGATATGATCCTGCATGACTTGCTCTAAGTGACTCTGTTGTGGCAAGGGGACTCCGTGATCTCCAGAGGTCCCTTCCAACCTCCACCATTCTATGAAGCTTTGCCACAGCTGGCTTTGGGGACAGTATCTGACTAGACCAAAGCCACAATTGTTCTCACTTCTTTTTTAAGTGGGGTTGTTCTGTGACTGTGCAGGTCACCCAGCCTCGCTGGTCTTGGGGACATCTGCAACACAAAATGTTTTGAGGAAACTCAAATAAATGGTTCTGGGTGGGAGTTCCTGCAGTGCTATTGGGTGCAAGAGTACTGGAAATGTTGGATGGATTTGTAGTAAGTGGTTTGAGTTAAAGCAAGTTGGTCTCGTGGAAGATATCCCTGCCAATGCCAGGGGATTGGAACTAGATCATCTTTGAGGGCCTTTCCACCCCAAACCATTTTATGACTATTTTCTAACCATCAGATGGAGATTTCTGCTTACTTGGGTGCTTCTGCTTTCGAAGCTTTTGCTGCCAAACTGCTTCTAAGTCTGATAGCTGTGCAGTAGGATTGGTGTCTGACCAGCTCTAGTTTGGCTGGTTCAAACTGTAGTTTGTCTCGAGTTTGTCCTGTTGAGCCCTGCAGTTCAACGTGGCTTGTACCAACAGGCCCCCTCCAAATCTGCTCTGTGTTTTTATAGTCCTGACAGCACCCTGGATCCTCACCCATGAGAAGCCTTAAAAATGGTCTGAAAAGGCAGAAAAAAGGAGTTAGGGGATTTTGTGGTGACTGCATCTCTGTGAGAAAGGGAAAAAATTATTTGGTGGAAAATGTCTCATGTTTGGTCTGTTTTGAGCAGTGCAAATGGAAAGTGTCTTTGTGTAGAGCAGGGCCCCTTTGATTGTTCCATTGGAAGCTGTCAGGTTCACAGACAGAGGAGTTTTATAATGGCAGTGCTGCAAGCACAGTCCTCCAGGAGACTCCTGTAGTGTCACTTGAGTGTCAGGACCTGTCAGATCTTGGTGGAGGAACTTCCCAAGCCCTCTCAGGGACGTCGCTAAAGGATGCTGCAGCAGTTCCCCACCTGTCCTCAGTTAACAGAGCAAGCTGGTGACTGTGGGACATAGCTGGGGGCCTTGTCTGCTGTGGTGGCTCTGTGTGAGCTGGTACCATGCTGCTGTCTGGGTCCATTGGATGATTTGAGCTGTTTAAGAGTAGCTTTGAGCCCACCATGCTTCCTGGCACCAGCTCCTCACTCCTTATCCATGGTATGTTGCAAAATGGAGGAGGCAGACCTTGGCCAAAGAGGCATGGTAGGTGGAGGATGCCTCTGGGACAGAAAGGTGTAGAGAACCACTAATGAAAGGCTGCATTTGATACAGATCCAGCTGCTTTGCCACATCCTTCTGCCATTCTTCATCAATCTATGTGGAGGAGTCCTCTGGAGCTGGCAGGGGTCATGTAACTTGTTGCTGTCAGGAGAGGCAGATGTAAGAACTCTTCAGAATTAATTAGCTTGTGTCCCTTGTATCCCTTTCACACGGCCCCAGCGGGCTGATGGCCTTGCCCTGGTGGTTTTACCCACGAAGCTGTGAGCGTTTACGCCCGAGCTCTTCACCTGCCTAATTTTTATTGCAGTAACCATGGTTTGTTTCTTTCACAGGCAGAATAATTTCTGTCTGCCCATCCTAGGCACTATTTTTTCCTTTGCTCCTTTTTCCCTTCAGGCATTTTATCCCTCCTATGCCTACCGTGGGCTGCTTCTAGGGCTTTAATTACCCCTGATACATGTGCTGCCTTCTGCTAATAACTAACCCCATCTCAGCGGGTCGTTTTAAGTAAGGCTTAGAAATCAGAAGGGTGAATCTGTGATCTTTCTTCCTGTGCACCTCAGACTGGATGCATGCAGATTGATCTGGATGTAGAGCCCTGACCTTTGGCTTACAAAGGCTCTGTCTGTTTCCAGCACTGGCTCTTCATTACCCGCTTTAAAGCTCCAGTCCCAGGTTTTGTTCGGGCTTTCCGTGCCGTTGCTGAACCTCTCTGCCTCCCCACTTTCAAAGGGATTTTTGCAGAATTGCTCAAGGCAGCAAAAATGAAGAACAACCAGACGTGAGCTGAAGAAGGGACTCCTGCTGCTTGACAAGACTTGCATGTCTGGGCGCTTTGAGTTCAGGCCTCCTCTGAGGGAAAATGGCAATGAAAGCCTCATTTGCTGGCGAGGTTCTTCCTCTGGCTGCTGTTTACACCCAGCAGTCAGGCTCAATAATGAAGAGCTCCAGCGTCTGCTCCAAGGCAGGGCTTGCACCAGGTGTGATCCCGAGGCAGAAAGCTCCATGACCCTCCAGCAGAAGAGCAGGTGTCCAGGCCATCAGGGTGTAAACGATGGCTGGTTGAGGAGTGCCAGTAAACCAGGCAGGCGTGCAGGGAGCATGACTGGGTGCAGCAGATGCTCTGCCATCAGTGGCCAACTTGAGCCAGCGGAGAAGGCAGACACAGCTTCACAGACTGCACTGGGCTGAAAGGGACCCTCCAAGGTCATCTTGTCCACCCCCCCACAGTCAGCAGGGACGCGTCCAACTACAGCAGGCTGCCCAGGGACACATAAAGGCTGATCTTGAATGTCTCCAGGGATGGCGCCTCAACCACACCCTTGGGCAGTCTATTCCAGTGTCTGACTGCTCTCTTTGTACAGACCTTCCTCCTTGATGTCCAACTCAATCTCCCCTGCTCCACTTTCAAAACACTGTCCCTCATCCTATCACCCCAAGCCCTTCTAAACAGTCCCTCCCCAGCCTTCCTGTAGGTCCACTTCAGTCATTGAAATGCAGCTCTACACTGAGCAGCTGCTTGTACTCGGATGTACTGCAGTGGTCACCAGCTCCTGCACAAGCTTTGGTACTGTACTGATCGTGGCAAAGAAGGGTTTAGATGGGGCTGTATGCAAAGCTGCTGGCACAGACTTGGGTGATGGCCTCCTGAGCTGGGCTGAAAGGAGGCAGGCACAAGCCTTTCAGGAGCACTCAGCACTCCAAACTGATTTA
Source organism: Pogoniulus pusillus (assembly GCF_015220805.1). NCBI lineage: Eukaryota > Metazoa > Chordata > Aves > Piciformes > Lybiidae > Pogoniulus > Pogoniulus pusillus. The sequence continues at coordinate 19,471,779 of NC_087276.1, read as the reverse complement.
AAAGGTCATTTCTATGCTCCCAGCTTGCCTAAAAGACAAACTTTAAACAGGATGTCTTTCCAAGCACCAGTAAATGTTGTTGTAATGGGTTGAATTTGTAGAACCAATCTGTTATCAGGCCCTGCTGCTGGAGGAGTTTGCTTTTTGAGTGGCTTAAAAAACATTGCTCTTAAATGCTGATTATTTTTCAGTCTTCTTGTGTCATACAAATTCCTCTGCCCTTGTAGGCAAAACAGCCCCAGTCCTCTCTGCTGAAACCTGTTTTTACAGTCAGCGTGGCAGCTGTGTTGTTTTAGCTGGCATGTGTGGAGGCAAGGTCTGGAGAGGACGTTGTGAAAGGCTCTGGTGAGTGCTGGCCCAGCAAGTGTGCCATGGCCACGGCTGGTCTTTCCATGGTGGGTCAGGCCACTGGGGCTCTGCTTCCACCCTGGGCTGCTCAGGGCCTGCCCCAGGCTTGCAGCAGTGTTCATAGTGCAGCCCTGAACTGCCCTTGCTGTCCTGATAACCCCCACATAGGGACAGAGTATTTCCCAAGTGGAGGAGCCAAACAAGCCCCAGAGCAGGGCTGGCCATTCCCCAGAGTGACAGGGATTTGGGCAGTGCTTCTATCTTCAGACACTTTGCAGACTGCATATTGCTCCTCAGGTGGCTGCCTGTGGCCGGAGCAACGGACGAGTTTCCTGGCATGCTTCTCCTGTGAGAAAGGCCTCTGATAGTGCTGCTCTGATACAGCAGAGTGCTTGGTACAAAAGAGCAGGTTTGCTGTGGATTTGCCTTGTCCTTCCTTTGGCCAGGAAGCCAGAGTGATTTCCCATTGGAATGGGCACCGTCCCTGGGGGTCTTCAAGAAAAGACTGGATGAGGCACTTAGTGCCATGGTCTAGTTGATTGGTTAGGGCTGGGTGATAGGTTGGACTGGCTGATCTTGGAGGTCTCTTCCAACCCTGGTTGATTCTATGATTCTATAAGTTTCACAGCTTTTTAACGTAGAAGATCCCAAATGGTAACTTCCAGCTCGATGATTCATTTTTGAGGCTGTCTGCAGGGGAGCAAAGGCAGCCCTTGTGAGAAGAGTGCAGCTGCAGAGCCACAGCAGCGCCTCCCTGCCTGCTAGAGCCTCTTGCAGGTTGATTCGGGGAGGAGAGCAAGCCCCCACCTTTCCCCACTATCATTAAATAAACCATGGCAAGCCTCTTGCTCCCGACGCTGCTTTCAGTGCAGAGCTTCCTGGTGCTAAAGAAAAATCCCGTGAGGAAACAGGGAAAAACAGCTTGGGGAAGTTTTCTTTTTAAAAGTAGATGTGCTCTGAAGAAGTTTGGATTTTTATATATAGATAGATACAGATATTATGTCTCTATCTATTGAAAATCTCCCACAGTCAGTACCTGACAAAAGGAAAACAAAAGTAGGGGATTGGTTTTCCTTGCTTTCCCCCCATCTATTGAATGAGGTTTTGTTGGGATAAAATTAAAGTGCTTATCTTTGAATTTGCTTCCTCTGGTTGAGTTGGCACAGCACATTGAGCGGAGGAATGTTCCAAGTTCAGAGGTGGCATTGGGGAATCTAGTTAAAATGACATCAAAGGCAGCACAGCGGGGCTGAACATGTGTTTGAAGGCGGATAGATTAGAGGCCATTATCAGCCCTGCGCTCCTGTGCTGGGAACAAAAGTGGCTCTTTCCGCTGGGACTGCTGCTGGGGAGAATTAAAAAAAAAAAAAGGGGAGAGAAGGAAAGAAAAATTGCAGCTTCTAACAGAATGCTGCTTCGGCTGCAAAGCGCCGCCAGGCTCCGGCAGGCTGCTGCTCTCCTGGCAGCAGGGCTTGTGTGGCGCTTAACAGGAGATGTTGTCTGCTGGTGATGGCCAGGGAGAGCTAAAATAACCCCCCAGGTTTTGTTTATTTTTCTTCCCAAAATCATGAAAGTCCACCATGGGGGGAGAGGGTGGGGATGGAAAGGACCTCTGGGGATCATTCGGTCCAGCCCCCTGCTGAGTCAGGGGCACCCACAGCAGCTTGCCCAGAATCACAGTGGCCAGCTGGGTTTGGAAGCTCTCCAAACAAGGAGACCCCACAACCTCTTTGGGCAGCCTGCTCCAGGGTTCCAGCATCCCTCACACCAAAGAAGCTCCTTCTCCTGTTCAGCTGGAACCTCCTGGGTTCCAGTTTGTGCTCACTGCCTCTTGTCCTGTCCCTGGGCACTGCTGAGCAGAGCTGGACTCCAGCACAAATTGCCCATTGTTTTGTTGCCATCTAGCCTGTGATGATGAAACCCTTTAAGTGTTGTGAGTGTTGAAGTTACTTCTCAAACAGAGGTCTGTCATTAATGACAATGAAGCTGCCTAATGAAAGCTGGCAGAGTCACAGTGCTTGGGGACACTGCTCCGCTCCCAGAACATGTCACTGCTGGGCGTAGCGGCGGTGATGCTCCAGCCACACTCTTCCTCCTTCTGCGTTACCTGCAGCCACCAGCCACAGCTGTAATTAGCTTGGCTAATTTTCCCTTGTCTCATTTGCTGTCCTACTGGAGGCACCTGACATTAACCATGGGGCTTGTTTTCTTTTAATAGTGTTTCATTTTGGATGCCTGAGTTACTGCATGAAGCTGCATTCTTCTGGTGTCATTTGGTGACAGTTCGTCTGCACCCACACTTCCAGGGAGCAGCAAGCATGGTGGGAATGGGGCAAAGAGCTGCTTGTACCATCCCTTCACAGGCTGGTGCCTGGAACTAGGGTGGGTTGCAGGCAGAACACAGCAATGAGTGATGTTTCCCTTGCCAAATGGCTTCTAAAACCTGGTGAAACAGTTTGAGGGTTGTTCTGCAGAAGCAGCTGTGCCTGGCAGGTGGGGAGAGGGTGTGAAGTGCATTTGGCTTGTGCAAACATCTTGTGATTGTGAGACGTGTTGGGATGGGCTCTTTGCACTGTTCAGGGAAGGACACAGCAGGGGTGTGTGGAAGTGATTTGGTGCTTCAGCCAAACCTAAGCCCTCTGATCGCTTCCACACGTCGCTGTGGCATTGCCCAGTGGTGACTTGTACTGCCCCGGGGAAATGTGTGAAATAAACCAGGAGAGCCCCAGAGTGCCAAGCTCCAAGCTGCCGTTTGGCTCCACAGTGGGTGATTTTCTTCACAATCACCCTGTGTCACCAGGATGTGGCCCTTGTGACTGAGCTCTGCTTCACCCACTCTCTCCTGGAAGCCAGCAGGGTGGTCAGCTGCTGAGAACAGAAATGCATTTCCTTGCTTGGCCTGAAGTCATGCTCAGCCAGAGATGCCATCAGGGGTGTTTAGTGAAGCCTGATGCCTGTGACCCCTGTCACTGGGTCCCACATGCACCCAGTCCCCATCTTGGCAGAAGAACTTGGCAGAGCAGCTCTGCACCATCCCCCAGCTCGTGGCAGAATCAGGAGCCTGGCTCCCAGTCTTTCAGACCAAGGATTGTTACTACCATTGTCCCTCCCTCTGCAGAGATCTCAGTCACCAGCTCTTGCAGAAAGGCCACAAACCTGAGCACAGCTGGCTTACTAGATCTTGCAGCACATGGCTTCATTCCCTAACCTTGTCCAGTCTTGTCTGGGCAGGGGACTAGGTTCTTCCACACAGGAACTCCATTACCAACCCTCATCATTTCTGACTGAGCTAGAGATCATCTTAAGAGTGGTGGAGCCTGCCCCTTTCCTTTGATAAGCCAATTGAGATGGTGTCACTCTCTTACAGATAGATACCTTGTTCCCCAAGCGAGCTCACCTTGAAGATGCTCACTGAGCTCCCACTCCTCCTCCCACTCCTGGCCTGCCTGGAGGTTCACTGTGTACATTACAGGCTCTTTTATAGGAAGCACCCAACTATAAAAGGTACCAGGATGTGGTCCAAGTCCTTCTCCCAGGGCAGCAGTCACAGGAGCCCTGCCCCTGGCAGATGCCATGTAAGCCCTTACTGCAGTGCTGCTGGTTCAGGGACCTTGGGTGAGCACCAGTCCCATGGAGGTTCCTCTTGCTCTGCTGCACCCTCTCTGGGCATGCAAAGCCTCAAACATGAAGGGGTTTCCTGCCTGCTGCTCTGCAGCAGTATGACTTAACCCAGTGCAGTGTGTCAGTGAGAGGCACTAAAGCAGGACATGTTGTTGTTTTCTTCTGGCAGAGATGGGATCCCCCCATACAGGCTCCGTAAGCAGCATCGCCGAGAGATGCAAGAAAGTGCCAAAGCAAACGGACGAGTGCCACTACCTCACATTCCTGTAAGTAGCACTGTCCCCTTCCCCAGAGGCAGAGATACAAACCATGTCAGCTCTCCAGCATGCAGAGCTCTACTTTGCTGTAGTTTGACCCCTCCTTGTATTTGGAAAGGGATGTTTGAAGACAGAGATCCACCCTGCTAAGAAAGAGCTTGATAGGCTTCTGACAGACTCATCAGCCAGGGCTGCCCAAAACACCTTGATTTTCTTGACTGCTCAGGCAGTAGCTGGTATTTTCTCCTGGAGGAGAAGGGAAATGCTGTCTGGTGTCTACCTCAGAGCAGGTTACATGCCCTGGGGTGAGCTGGAGGTGTTTGTGGAAGGTGCAGGAGGCCTTTAGACATGAAGGGTGATGTAGCTCTCAGGCAAGGTGAGCTGGAGAGAAGGGCAAGCGTCCGGAGCAGGCAGCCAAAGGGAGCTGGAACCTGTTCTCTAGAGCTCGGCAAAGCCTGCCTGGGAACACGAGGCAGGAGAGCAAAGCAGATGCAGGCATGAGCATTTCGTTTGTCTGATGCTGTCTCCTCAGTTGCTCCCGGTCAGCAAACAGCTTCTGGGAGATGAGCACAACTGCTCGAGCTCTGCAGCACCATCTGCAGCTCTGCCTGTTAGCCTTTGCTGTTCGTACAGTTACAGGTGACATTTAATGTCTAGCAGGGAATAAAGGTGCTTCCCTCCTCTTTGGACAGCTGGACTCCAGCACAGATCAAATGAGGGGAAAAAACCTCCATCTGCTTTTTGCAGAAGTGCCTTCAGACTGGCCGCAGCTGTTTTCATCCTGCGGCTCAGAGCAGCGCAGCGCCGGCAGCAATGCACCCTTGTTTTAATCTGATTTAACCACCACCCCCAGAACCACCACTCTTCGTTTCGCCTTTTAAATTCGATTATTTTCCTGAGATTTAAGAGGGTCTCCTGTGCTTTGATCACTGGCTCGACAATGAAAGCCTGCCTGTGGATGTTCCCTGGCCGTCCTTGCTCAGTCACCTCTCCTTTCACAGTGTGGCCGCTGCTGAAAGGCTGCCGCTTGCCTTTTGATTGCGCTGGGTGCCAGCTTTACTGTAAGCATGGCTTTGTTAGGGTTGAAGTCTGAAAGCTTTGGCCTTTATTTCTTGTTGTTGTTGCTGCTGTTGCTGTTCCCCAACAGTGGGAACTACTGAGTGAATATTCTCTGACTTCAAAGCTTGTCAGTGGCTTTACCTCTTCGAATAAAAATAATGGTGGCTTTCTGTGGATTGTGTGCACTGGCAGTGCCTGGCTGAACTGCAGGTTAGCAACTCAGAGTGTGGAGCATTAAATATGTATAGTGAGCTCTGCTCTAACCAACTTCCATCTGCCAAACACTTCTTTTGTTGCACTGAATAAGTGTCATTGCAGCAGCAGTTCCTTGCAGGCTAATTAGTTTTACTTAGCATTAAATTTTATCGACCTTTTTTTGGGAACCAGTTTAAGAAAAGGAAGGGGGAGGAAAAAAAAGCCACGGTTTAAATTGGCCACCTGCTGCTTATAAATTTTTATATTATCCTACTTATCTCCACAGCCTTTGAGAATTACATATTCCTCCTAAACTACACACAGATGCTTCACAAGGATTTTTCTGTGAAGCAGCCACTGTTCCCATTAGGTTCTTTGCTGTAATTTCTCAGTCCCAGGGAAAAAGGCGTTGCGATGCCTGTATGGGAGCAGAGGGCTGAGGAGCCGAGTTAGTTCTAGTCCTTCTCCAGGGAATAAAAGTTTAGTTCAGACACACTGGCACCTCCTGCCAGCCAATTACTGACACAGAATTGGCATCAACTTCAGAAAGGCACTGCTCTACCCTCACTTATCAATCAGTCAAGCAGGGAGCAGGTAATTAGCCAAGGTGTTGTGACAACAGCAGTGTGAAGTGCAGCACAGCCAGGCTGCTAAACCCACCTCTCCCCTCATGCTTGCTGAGCAGCCCTGGTTCCAGAGGAACTGTGCAGGGCTCCTGCACGTGGTGCTCCCTGCAGCCCGGGGCTGGAGCAGTCCCCGTTGTGGTGTCAGCAGGCTTCAAATTATGCAGCATGACTCAGCTGCAGCCTCTGAGCAAAGGTCTTTATGGCCTCCTGTCTAGGCAGTGCAGCCAGAGTCCGTGCTGACAGTGCTTGCAGAACGCCTGGCAGCTTTTGCTGGTAACAGCAGAGAGCCTCCTCCCAAAAAGTCACTTCAGGAGTTCTTTAGAGACTTAATGGTGTGCCCCTGCAAAGGGGCTGTTGGGCAAAGCTCTGGAGGAACTTCTCTCACTTTCAGCAGCAGCACTTGCAGTGGATCTGGCAGCCAGGACCTCTGGTGGTGTGGGCACGCAGGAGCCTGCTGTGTGCCATGCTGCCTCCACAAGGCAGGCATGTGCTGGGCCTGTAGGATGTCTCGCTGTCCATTTTGGCACATGGGTGGCTGTGTTTTGCACCTTCCACACTCACAAGCTTCCCAGTGCTCTAAGGTTGGGAAAGCTGTGTTTGAGGAAATGGCACTGTGCCCAGGAATGCAGTGGGTGAAGGCCTAGCAGCAATGAGACCTTTGTTGTGTGCCTCTGGCAGGAGCCCATTACCCAGCCAGTCAGGGCTGTTTTTCATGTGGTTTTCCATCTCCTTCTTGGATCTGAACAGAGTCTTTTGGAGGACCAAGGAAGGAAAGAGCTAGCAAGTTCCCAAAGGAAGGGTGAAAGCCCAAAGAGTGCAGGTACTAAGGGTCATGGTTTAGTGGTGACCTAGCAATGGTTGGACTTGATGATCTTGATGAGAACAGGCTGAGGGAGCTGAGTCTGTTCAGCCTGGAGAAAAGAAGGCACTGGGGAGACTTTAGAGCAGCCTTCCAGTACCTGAACATAGCTACAAGAGAGCTGGGGAGGGACTTTTTACAAAGACTTGTAGTGATAGGATGAGAGGCAATTGCTCTGAGCTGAAAGAGGGGAGATTGAGACTGGAGGTTAGAAAGAAATTATTTAGAGTGAAGATGGTGAGACACTGGAACAGGTTGCCCAGGGAGGTTGTGGGTGCATCTCTGTGTCTGCCGGCCTGGCCTCCCCAGCTGGCCAGCTGCACTGGCACTCCCAGTCTGCAAAGCCTCTAGTTCAGGCTGCAGCTTTCCCTGCCCCTCTGCTGATCCCTGGTGTGCTCTCCCCGCAGCGGACCTACCGAATGCCAAAGGACATCCACGTGGAGCCAGAGAAGTTTGCTGCAGAGCTGATCAACCGCCTGGAGGAAGTGCAGAGGGAGCGCGAGGCGGAGGAGAAGCTGGAGGAGCGCCTCAAACGCGTCCGAGCGGTCAGTGACCTCCTCCCCTCCTCTGCCAGCCTGGGAGTCTGCCTGCTGCATGCCACAGGGACATTCTCCTGCTGTGAAAGCAAGCGAGGTGACCACTTGCCTGCTTCAGCAGCCATGGTCATCACTTGCACAGGGCCTTCTAGAGGTTCCTGTTGTCCCAGGAGCTTCCACAGTGCTGTTCCCCATCCGTGCAGGGCTCTGTGATCTCCCTGCTTTGAGATACCAGCTATGGCAGAGCAGTGCCCACCAGTCAGGGGCTGTGGATGCTCTCCATCCTCTTTTTTCTCACTCTCACTCTCCTGGCTGAGCAAACCCTTCCACGTGAGCGTGGGGACCCTGTAATAGGAGTTCTCCTTCCTCTTTGTGGTTTTGTGTGGTCTTGATTTCCCCTACAGATGATAACCAAGTGGCAGGTATGTTATACTTGAAGGTGTCTGTTCTGCTAGAAGGCTTTTTCTACATCAGCACAAAGGGTTCTGCCCATCAGTGCCTAGCACAGCTCTAGAAAATTTGGAACTGATCAGATGTAGCATCCAAACACCCATTCTTGGGCAGAGAAACTTCATGTGGGTGGATGGAGAAGCTCAGCAAACTGTGCCCACTGAGAGCCCTGATACCACTGGGGCCCTTCATAACTCAAGGGCTCACTAGAAAAACTAAGAGAAGCATGTGAGGCTTTCAGCTCCACAACAGACTCCAAAACAGAGAGAATGAGGTCTTGGTCACATGGAGTCGCAGAATGATAGGGGTCAGAAGGGACCTCTGGGAGTCATCCAATCCAACCTCCCTGCCAGAGCAGGATCACCCAGAGCAGGTTTCACAGGACAGTGTCCAGGTGGGTTCTGAATGACTCCAGAGATGGAGATGCCACCACCTCTCTGGGCAGGCTGGTCCAGTGCTCAACCACCACCATCTAGAATTATCTGTATGAGACATACTCACACCCCATCTTATAAGATGCTGCAGCTCCTGGGTACCTGCACATCTCATGATACAGGAGAGTTTTCAAGGGACACCACTGCGTTACTGAACATCCCCAGTGTCATACTCTGTGAAGAAGTGGTGACTCCCTGCAGCTGCTGTGGCCCCAAGGCTTAGTAACCTGCAGCAGTCCTTAAAGCAGAGGTGTTGATGCCTGTCCTGGCCAGCCTCTGTGCTTCCAGAGCAGCTGAGTCTCAGGGGCTCAGGGCAGACCTTCCAGCACCACTGGAGTGTTTGTTCATCTAGCAGCAATTTAAAGAGGTGGAAGTTGTGGTATTTGCCTTAAATCACATCTGCGCTTCCAATGGAGAGAAGCAAGGAGTGCAGAAGGATCTGGAAGGCACCCTCCAGCTCTGGGGGTTGTCCAGCAAACTCCCTGCCAGGGAGGTGCTGACTTGTGCTTAGATCCCTATTGCTCTGTTGTCCTGTCTGTTACCTGGTGCTCTCTAGACAAAGCCAGAATAACCAGCAGCATCCTCTGCTACCATAGCTTGAGTGCACTTCTCCTCCTCCACCTGTGCCTACATTGCAACCCCATCCTGTCCCAGACAACATTATCCCAGTCCTCTGCCTCCTTGAAGAGGCTGCCAGCAGTGATACCATAAAATCAGCAAATACCTACAGACCAGGGAATAAATCTAAGCCTGTTTAAACACATTTTTATGTGATTTAATCTGTTTTTAAGCCCAGGACTCCCACTACTGCTCTCTGTGAAACCTCTTTGCTGTCTGCAGAATGTGTTTCTCACTGACTGGCTGGCGTCTGGCATTGGCCATTCAGGAAGAACCCAGAGTAAGCAACTGTAGCTTTTTTAGGTTAGCACTCAAGGTGCAGGAGCTGGTGCCATCAGCCAGAGCAGAGCCTGAATCCTGAGGGATAACAGGGCTTTTTTCTATGACTTGAACACCAGGGCTACAGGGTAACCTCTTCCTGGGTCCACATGGCTGACTGAACAGCAGCAGAGGGAAAACCACCAACCTTAGTCACACTCAGCAGTTGCCAGCTTAGCAGAGAGGCTGGAAATATTTTGTAAAAGCTAGGGAAAAAAGCTTTCTCTCCCACATGCTGAGCTGCCTGCAGGTTGCTTTTCAAAGCCACATCATGCAGTAACATGGAGAAGAGGCATCTGACTGAAAGCCAAATGCCTTTGACTGAAAAGCCTGTAAGATTTCTGGGTTTCGGGGAAACCAAACTCTGAATTCATTAATTATTCTGAGCAGCTTGGGGGAGGATTAGAGGATATCTGTGTGCCTTTATTACTTTTGGAGCCACCTCAGCCTCATGCCCGTGCATGGAAACTGCAGTATCAGATCATACAGATCAGTATTGGATCCCATGGCTCAGTATGGGATCTCACAACTCACTCTGTCTGAGCTGAGCATGCTGAAAATAAGGCCAGAGAAGCAAAGCCAGGGCCGAGATTGTCACTGTTTGAATATCAAACCAGAGAGGGAATGTTTGCATGGCAATCACAGAGCACTCAGGATTGGGTGAATTATTTTGCTCTACCAACCAGTAACAGCCTGGTGAGTGGCTCTGGGAGAAGGCTGGGCAGGACAGTGAAGTGTCTCTTGTCTGCAGCTCAGCAGTGCAGATCTCAGCCTCCTAATTCAAAGGGCAGGGCACCCCCGACCTTGCCGAAGAGCAAAAAGAGCTCAGCAGGCAATCGACAGAGTTGAACCCTCTCTGGTCTGACTTCGACATGCCCTGGGAGGGGATGGAGGAGGTTTCTGGTGATGCTGTGTCAACAAAGCACCATCTAGTGGTTATGGCACCCAGGGCTGCCAGGCTTTGCCCAGCTCACCCTGGGAAGATCCCCTGTGGCCAGGGAAGCTGAGCTTGTGGAGGAGGCTGCTCCCCAGCTCTGTGGGTTTGTTTGGTGTTATGACCTCTTGCTTGTGCCTCCTTGGTCCTTTTCCTGTCTTTTTTTCTGCCTCTGCCAGCTCTGGGTAGGGTGAGGGTGCTGGGTAGGCAGAGAGGTAACTCAGCTGAGGAACACCTTGCAGTGCTCCAGTTCCAAGGCTTGCCTCAGCTGTCCCCAGCATCCTGCATTTCAGGCCTAGCTTCTGCTGCCCCAGCCTCATGCCCTGTGATGTTGTTTTTCACTGCAGACTAAGCCAGTGACATTCTTGGTGGAGTTGATACCTGCAGCCTTGACTCAAACCCTTGGCCTCTGCCCTGCCTGAGGAGAGGATAATTGGGATAAGGACCCCAGTGCCTTTTTTAGCTGCACTACTGGGACTTCCCTACCTGGCGTGAGGCTGACACCAGTGCTGAGGGAGTGGGAAACCAGCTGTCCCAGTACCTGCCCACACAGCACTCATGCCAGCACGACTCAGTCCTGTCTGAGGACCTGCCTGGGGTGCAGATCTCCTGCTCAGTGACACAGACAAGCTGAGCCAAGACAAACCGATGCACCCTTCTCCTTCCTTAGCCCACCCTGATCTCAGTCTTGCTGCAAGGCAAATCACCAAGTCCTAGTTATTGGCAAAATAAAGTTGCAGGCAGCCAGAGGCTTTCCCAAGTCTCAGGCACCCATTTGCTGCACCACCTTGGCTTGTCAGTCCAGTGCCACCCTGCTGTGGTGTGAGAGCACAGCCAGAGCTCTGGGCTGTGAGCAGAAAGGACACACTGCCGCTCCTCAGGGATCTGTGCCAGGGTCAGACCTTGCCCTGCCCATCAGTTGGTGTTTAAAGGCAAGAGTTTTCCACAAAAGTAGGAATCAGCCCTAAAAGCCTCCCAAGGGCTGAGGCACATCATTAGGTTTTCATAAACTGCTAATAAGAGCTTGCCCCATGGCAGGGATTTAGTCAGCACACGCCTTGTCTTTTCTTGTCCCTGAGCTAGGTGCCCAGGGACAGCGCTTGGCAGGCTGCAGTGCTGTGGCTGGAGATGAAAGGTGCCTCTGAAGTTCTTCAAAGCAATTTGTTAGAGAGCAGTGTGTCCCCTCCAGATGTGGGCATCGTGTCACCTCTCCAGGCTTGTAGCACCCATACCTGTGACACTTTCAAAGCCTAGCCTTGTCCTCAGCTCAAGTTAGAGCCCCCAGGTGTGACACTGGGAGAAGTCTGTTATTTGCTTTCCTGCCCTGTGGTTGGCAGCTGAGACTTTGAAGCCGGTTAGCAAATGATGGATGAGGACACCTACCAGGCCGAGCTGGTGGCACTCAGTGTTTTCCAGCAGATGCATGTATCTGGCAGGGCAGAGCCCACTGCCACTGAGTTCTTTACTGTGCCAAAGGAGGAGAGCAGCAGGATTAAAAGACTCATTGGAATCCTGCTTATGTAATTAAAAAAAATAGGAATCCTGACTTCCAATAAAGAAACTTCATAAAGATCTGAGTTTATGTTGGAGTGTAAAGGAATTTGTCAGCATCAAAACTGTGCCTGTCAGCATGGAGGAGTTTGTTCATCCTGGCAAGGACTTCAGAGTTGCTGACAGCGTGTCCTGGACAGTTGTGAGCTACAAGAGCAAGTTCCAGCCCCTTCCTTTATCTGCTTGAAGTGGCTCACTCCAGCCTTAGCACGCCCAGGAGAAATCAGTGGTTTATTTTCAAAACTCTTCCTGCTGCTGTTGACCTTCAGTTGCTTCCTCCTGTTCCAGGCCCACTGTTTGCTTTGCTTTGGGAAGGGTCATTGGGGTAGGGACCCCCCTGGTCTCTCCTGACTCAAAGTGTTTCACCACACTTCTTGCAGCTTTGGGCTCTGATGGACTTCACAATAGTGCCTTGCCAAAGGCTCGTAGGAGGTCACAGGTACATTGCAGTAAGCTGTTTCTGATGGTAGTTGTTACAGAGCTACCTTCCAGGGCTCGGGGAGCTTTCTCCTGAGATTCTGCTTGCTTACACATCCAGCTGAGTTGTGGCAGATAGCAGAAGCCTCATGTGGATGCTGGCTGTGATGTGTGGGCTGCACATCAGAGTTCTCTCAGTCTCTTTGGGAGACCCTTGCTAATGGTAGCCCAGAAGGCAGCACCTGAGCAGCAGTGCTTGGTGGCAGCAAGGTGACAGCCACAGCTGGAACTGCACACAATCAGGTTGAGCATTGGGAAGTTTTCTAGAAGAGGGTGGCACAGTCTGAGACAAGTCTCCAGAGGGGCAGTGGATCCACATCTTGAAGATGTTGAAGGTCTATCTGGATAGAGTGAGGCTTGACCCCTTCAAGGGTTGGCAGCAGCCCTGTTGCAAGCAGGAGGTGAGACTAGAGACCCCTTCCAGCACCCCGCTGCCATTCTCTGAGTGCCTTTTTTGCTGCCTTGCAGGAAGAAGAGGGTGAGGATGCAGATGTCTCTTCTGGGCCCTCAGTCATTAGCCACAAGATGCCTTCTGCCCAAGCCTTTCATCACTTTGCTCCTCGTTACTCTGAGATGGGCTGTGCCGGGATGCAGATAAGAGATGCCCATGAGGAGAACCCAGAGAGCATCCTGGATGAGCACGTGCAGCGTGTGATGAAGACTCCGGGCTGCCAGTCCCCGGGGCCTGGCCGCCACTCACCCAAGCCACGGTCCCCCGAGAGCGGCCACTTAGGGAAGCTGGCAGGGACACTGGGAACGATTCCTCCGGGGCACGGCAAGCACTCAACAAAATCAGGAATGAAACTGGATGCAGCTAACTTATACCACCACAAACACATCTACCACCACATCCATCACCACAGCGGCATGAAGCCGAAGGAGCAGATCGAGGCCGAGGCCACGCAGCGGGTGCAGAGCAGCTTTGCCTGGAGTGTTGACCCACACAACTATGCAACCAAGTCACGGAACTACACTGAGAGCTTGGGCATGGCCCCCGGCCCCATGGACTCCTTAGGCTACAGGTGAGTTGAGGCAACACTCCACAGGAGCCCCAGGGCCCTGGCTTCTCTAGGGAGCTCTGTCACGAACAGGCTGTGTCGACTGAACCATGTTTTGTTGTGAAGGCCTGTGCTGGGACATGGTTTAAGGGCCTCTCCCTGCTCTTTCCTATGCAGCAGGAGTTGCTGTGAGTGTAAGGCTGTGTCCTGAGCAGCAGCAAGTGCTCTTCTAAGATGTTTCTGAGAGGATGAACATTGCCCTCCCTGTTGCAAGGCCTAACCCAGTCACCAGAAGGGTTCCTTTCTCCTCCTGACAAGGCAGTGGACACCACGGTGCTGCCATGGCATCCTGGCCCTAGGAGACATTCACTAGAGTGGGAACCCTCTGCCCAGAAAAGGCATTTTGCTGCCTTAGGGCTATGGTCTGTCTTGGCCATTTGAGTTCCTCTGTGTGTCCCCCATGCTGGGGGGAGAGCACAAAGTTCCTTCTCTGCTGTGGACTTTTCCAGGACTGTTACTGGATGACTGCAAAGGTTAAAGTAGAGGATGAAGATGGTGGTGGAGTGGGCACAGGGTAGAGTTGTGCTCCCCAAGGCTGTGGGTCTGGGGTGAGGCTTTGCAGAGTCCCAGGAGTGGGATGTTTAGTAAAGGCAGGCAGCTGGGGCTGCAGTGGGCAGGACCAGCTTTCTGGAGTGGGAGGCAGAGTGCAGAGGCAGCAGACTGCTCTTCAAGAAAGGATAAGCACCTACATCTGCCCTGCTTCTGTGGGAGAGGGGTTGTTGCTTTGACAGAGCATGGGCATGGCCCTGCTGGGCCAACTCAAAGTCCCATCTAGACACAGGACTTTTCTGCAGCACCAACTACAGCACATGGTATGGGGAGTTGTAAGAAACACTTTCAGAGCTGTCCTCCCACTGGCACAAACTCCCAGGTCCTGGCAATCCCCAGGTCAGAGTTTCACAAGACAACAGTTGCCATCTGAACAGTCTGGTTTGACAGGCAAGTGGCTTGTCTGGCTCCTTGCTGAGCACAGCTGAGCTGCTGCCCCCCAGCCCCTCACAGCTGCAGGATGGTTACAGCCTGTGCAAAAGGCTTTCTTCTTGTTTGCACTGCTGCTGGAGAATTCCATTTGATACCCACTGTCCTCATGGGGAGAGAAGCAGAGAAGCTGTCAGCTTGCCCTGCCTTTGTAGATCTTCAGCAACTCCTTTCCAGGCTTTTGTTCCCAGAAAACCAGCAAAGCTGCCTGAGGGGCTGTCACTGCTCTCTGCCGTTAAGGTTCTTTTTCCTGTGCAGAAGCAGAAGTAGGGAGGTCTTGAAATGACAGGCTGTGGTACTGACAGGACAGCATGGGTGGATTCTATGTGGCCACCTGAGCATGGGGCTGCCCAGCTGGGCACACTGACGTGTGTGGAGATTCTGTAGGAGCCTTGGCTGCAACCCTAAGTGGAGCTAGAGTGTGGGCTACTGCCTGGTGTCTGTCTGGCCATGGGTTTTGAGGTACCTGAGCTTCCCAGTGCTCCGTAGAGGGCAGGCCCCTCCCCAGGATGTGATCTTCCACCACAGTGGAAGGCTTAGGTTCATAGGGGGGGAGAAGCAAGTACTGAGCATGGCTCGTCGTCACTCTGGGCTATCAGTGATGAGAAGGGCTCAGGTCTGATGGATTGCAGCACCAGGATGAACTGCATGCTCTGAGCAAAGGGTTTGACACAACTCTTCATGTGGCAGATCTGCTGGGCTGTTTGCCATGCTCCATGCTGCTGTAACTGTCTTGGCCAGAGGAGAAGTTCCTTTCTCTGCAGGTGGCTGGAAGAAGGAACCTGCTGTGGCTAGGTCTAGCCAGTCTTGCTTTTAACTTCAATCATGCACAGCTGGTTCAAACTATGGTAGAGCTGCGGGCTGCAGGAGGAAGCCAGAACTACATCTGCACTGCAGGCAGCACCAGACCTCAGCAGGGCTGGCTTTGCCTGGAGACAGATGTCCATTGCCTGCTGAGGGCTGCAGGGTGCTGGCTCAGGCAGTGCTAACGACTCAAGCTTTGTCCTTGCAGTGGGAAAGCCAGTCTGCTCTCCAAAAGGAATGGGAAGAAGGCCGATTCAGGGAAAAGTGATGGTGCCAACTATGAGATGCCAGGATCTCCTGAAGACGTGGAGAGAAACCAGAAGATCCTTCAGTGGATCATAGAAGGAGAGAAGGAGATCAGCAGGCATAAGAAAACAAACCATGGGTAAGGGCTGGTATTGCCTCTGCACAGGGCAGTCCAGTGGGCTGCCTGGTTCAGGAGACTAAGAGGACAAGAATACACCAGGCCCAGGGGCTGAGACCCTTTGGAGACTTAGGATTGTGCTATAAGGGCTGTTTTTGCTGAAGGCTGACTTGTGGCCACAGGAGGGAGGTCACAGCCACACGAGACTCACAAGTTTCTGCTGTGTTTCTGAGGTGGCTGAAGCAGCACACAGTAGGCAGGCAGTGGGTTTGCTTTAAGCTTCTGCTGTAGGTAAATGCCTGGGACTTCTGCAGAATGCTGGTAGAAATGTAGGACCGGCTGCACTGGAGCTGTTGGTCCTGAGTAAGCAGCTGAGCACAGGTCGGAGTTGCCCAGTGCTGGGAGCATCCTCTGGGATGGCCTCCCCTGTCTAGAGTGGAGCAAAGGGCATGGCTGTCTCAGGAACCTCTCTGGAGTCAGGCAGGTCTGCAGGCATTGTTTGTGTCTCTGGCATAAACTGGTGCATGCTGCCTGGTGGTGAGAGGGATCTGGGGTCTCATCTCCCCAACACAACTGCACTGGTGTCTGGGTGGTGAAGCTGCTGGTGGGTTCTTCTCTTACTGGACAGTAGAGGCCAGGGCAAGCTGGGACTGAGTGCCAGGGCCATGGGCAGTGCCACGTCACCATGAAGTCAGGCAGCAGATTCTGCTGAAGCTGGGGAAGGAGGAGCACATCCCTGCAAAATCCCTTTCTCTGGAGATGCCAATCAGCAGTTCGTGGAGAGGCTCCCAGCCTGTGTCAGCAGCGCATGGGAAGGCATCTTCTGGGGGAGTGTCACAAGTCGGGGAGCTGCCTTTTGGTGGTTTTAAGTATTGTGCACTTGGCCAGAACCCTTAGGCAGATCTGTGGGCTTTGTGTCAACGTTAGGCTGCTTACTGATGTCTCAGGACTTGTCCCTGAAATCACCTCTAGAGGTGGATGATGCTCCTCTCTCCCACTGGCACCCATGTCCAAGCTGCAGAAGCAGTAGGTCCACCTGGAAGAGACTGTGCCTGTGCAGAGCAGCTCTGCATTCCCTGTCAAACCTTTGTCTTTGTGTGCAGCTCTTCAGGTGCTAAGAAGCAGCTGTCCCATGACGTGGGCAGACCCCTCTCCATTGAGCGACCTGTTGCAGTGCATCCCTGGGTCAGTGCCCAGCTCCGGAATGTCGTCCAACCTTCTCACCCCTTCATCCAGGATCCCACCATGCCGCCCAACCCAGCCCCCAACCCTCTCACCCAGCTGGAAGAAGCTCGCAGGAGGTTGGAGGAGGAGGAAAAAAGGGCTGGAAAACTCCCCCCTAAGCAAAGGTACAGCAGTGGTGTCTGTGATGGGAGGGAGCAGGGAGACTGCCCTGAAGGTGGGCGTCTGGGGCTCATATCCATGTCTTCTGCTCTGGTCTCCAGCTCCCAGCAATTGCTGGGTGGAGACACATGCAGGGGGCAGAGAATTCTGCCTCAGTGTCTCTGATGTGCCAAAACTCACCTTGAGGAGCTTATGGATTGCAGATGGAGACGCTGGAAGTGCTCCTGACAGGATGGGGAAGGAGCTTCTGAAAACTTGAGGAGGAGCTGGGCAAGGGGAGTAAATCTAGAAGGACATGGTATGGGAGAGCTCTCTCCCGGGTACTCACTGACTCTTCCTATTCAGTGATACCAGGGCTTGGTGCAGGAGTAAAGTGCAGAAGAGGAAGCTGTCTTGACTCTTTATCTACAGCTCCTGCAGGCTTCCAGCAAAGGCTGCTGGTGGCTCTCTGGGTGAGAGCAGTGCCCTGCAGTCCTGCTGTGTGGCTGTATCCAGCTCTGTGACTCAGCTCAGTGCCTGTTGCAGAGCTCCTTCTGCCCCCAGGTTTTCTTGCAGGGAACATTATTTGCAGGGCACATGGAGCTCTCAGACGAAAAGCCTGTTGGAAGTGCCAGATAATTACTGCTAACAGCTAAAAGCACTTTGGCCATTAAAAACCTTTCACAGCTTTATAGTTTTCCTCTGAAAACTTGAAACTTTGCAGCCTGATTCTTAGAACCACCCTTGTAATTTCAAGAAGGAGCTCTTTTAATTACTGAGCTCCAATTATTTTTGCTTGCAGTGACCATGTGGCAGCCTTCTGCATATTTATGGCAGAGCACTGACTGACAGCCAGGTAATGAGAAGGCTGTCCCCTGTCGGGTTAGGGCAGGTTTATTTGATCTGCCTTCCAGTGGATGTAATTGGATGGGGTTTATTAGCAGGGTCGTTCATAGTCATACTGAATCCATGCACCTTCCCCAGGAAGGTACAATGCATGCTTTGGAAGCACCACCCTGGGCCGTGTGCACGTGCAAGTAGTGCTCTAACGGTAATGAGGTGTGTTTTGTGAGGGTGGGAACCCCGTGGCACTATGCTGTGCAGGCAGCCTGAGCATCCACAGCTTGCGCTTCCTCTTCACGAGGTCTGGCTCTTCTGCTGCTGAGAAGGGATCCTTCAGACCTACCCCGTGCAGGGGAAGCCAGGAAGCCACCCTCTTTGTCATGGAACTGCTCGTGAAAAATAAATGTGCCCAGGTCCAAGAGAAGGCCAGAATGGATGCAGTGATCCCCAGGGAGCCAAAGATACCTTGGTGCTGAAATATCTCTGCTGGATTTTGGCAGGATTGGGTGCTCCAGATGAAGCATGCCTGAGCTAGAGAGCTCCTACCATGGTTAGCACAGGAACCTGCCTGAAAATAGAACCCATGGCTCTTTGGAGAGCAGAGGCAGAGTGGGGAGCTGACATGGAAACACCATCTGTGATTTATTTCAGTCGGGAGCTGTGACAAGCTCTGGGAAATTGGAGCCAAAGCTCCAGGTGTCAGCAGTCTTGGGGGAGCTCGGCACCGGCAGCAGGAGAGGTGGAGGTGGGCTCAGAGTTGTCCTTGAGGCACCAGCTTGGGTCGTTTGTGGAAAGAGAGAACACTGTACCAGCTTGACACAGCCAAGCTGACCTTGCTAGCATGGTTACCTGACTCACCAGCAGTGCCCTTCCCCACCTAACTGCCCACTGCCCTGCCTGGGGGCCCAGCAGCCCCACTCCTTCCCCGGCACTGCCCCACAGCTCCAGTGCCTGCTGTCCCAGCGATCACACTGCATTGCAAAAGAAGCCTTTCCCTCCCTCTTCCACAGCATTTGGCGGAACTTGTATCTCAGATCTTGCAGGTATTGCAGGATTAAATGTCTGGTGCTGAATAACCTGCAGCTCCAGCACTGGTGTCCCAGTGACCATCAGGTTCCTTCCATGCACAGCCAGGTTTTGAGCCATTTGCTGTAGCTCAGTGTCTCTTGTGTTTGGAGCTGGATGGAGTGATTAGAACCAGCTCCACAGAGGAAAGATCTCTGCAAACAGAACATGAGCATGATCTCAGTTTGGAACTCATTGGCTTGGGCCAAGCTTTGAAGAGCAGTGCTGGTGGCTGGCACACCTTTCGAAAGGCTGTACTTCAGGCTCTCCAAGGCTCTCCAGCCCCAGGGCTGAGTGCTTCACCTCGGCATTGCAGCAAAGGGAGATTGGTGCTGTAACCCAGGCTTAGTGTCCCTGTCACAACACCCCTGGGTTACATGGTGAAGAAGTGAGGAGTGGTCAGCAGGTGCAGTCAGAGGAGTGCTGCCACTTCCTCGCATTTTGTGCTTGCAGCAGAAGCAGCAAAGGGAGGTGATCTCAGCAGGGGCAGGGTGGTGGCACCTGGCTGTGTTTCTGGGTCATGCTGCCACCCAGGGGATGGGTGCAGGTGGAAGGTATAATGAGGCGGGGCTCAGAGATGATCTGGTATCCTGCTTGGGCAGGGCCCGGTCTCTAGAGGTCTCCCGGCGGTGACGGCAGCAGGGGCTGTTGTGCTGTCTCATCCTCCCCAGAGGAGCTCTTGCGAAATGGCATTTTCAGCGCTTCCACATTCAGCAGCTGTGCTCAGCCTGCTGGGCATCACTGGCTCTGGCTAGGCTGTCTGCATCCTGCTCCTGCTGCCCGACCCTGTCTGACCCTGCTGTGACTGATGGCAAATGCAGGGACACCTAAAGCCGTGGGGCTGGCTCTAGCCCAGTTCTGTGCAGCTCTGCAGAGCTTCTACCTTAGGAATCTTTTGGGGCAGTTTTGGCAGGGGTTGGTCTCTTCTCCAAAGGAACAAGTGATAGGACAAAAGGAAGTGGCCTCCAACTGCCCCAGGGGAGGTTTGGGTTGGACATGAGGAGCAATTTATTCCCCAAAAGCGTTGTCAAATCCTGGCCCAGGCTGCCCATCTCTGGAGGGGTTTCAAAGCTGCAGAGACATGGTGCTGGTGGTGACCTGGCAGTGCTGGGCTAAGGGTTGGACTCTATGATCTTGGAGATCTTTTTCAACCAAAACAATTCTATGGTTCTATCATTTTGGGCACCATTTTGGGGTACATCTGCTCTGGAAAGAGGTGAGCACAGGAGCTGGGCCAAGCACATTCAGAAATGGCTTTTCAGGTATCAATTACACATCAGGAGGAGGAAGGCTCCCAGCCATCAGCACAGTCCCACTCTAGCTTCTAGTCTGGCAGACTTTGGGGGTGTCCTCTGCACCTCCCAGGCAAAGGCAGCCCTGGGGGAAGAGGCTCTGCTGCCTGCACAGGGCACGTAGCTGTGTCCCCAGGTCTCCAAGCACACAGCAGCTCTCCTTAGTCACGACTTGTTTGTAGCAGATTGAGAGCTGCTCTGGGACTCTGAGGTTTTCCAAACCCCTTCAATTAACTTCTGGCTCGCAGGGTTCACAGAATTTGCCTGAATTTATGACCCATTTTTTCTTTAAATGCCTCGGTTTTTTCTTCCAAGGATGACTCAATTCCTCAATGTTTTTCTAGCTAAAGGGCATCCTGTGCTTTGATATGGGCATGGGAGAGGCTCTGAGAGCTCTGCTGGCACGAGGAGCAGACCCTTGTCTCTGCATCTCCTGTAAAGGTCTCCCAGGCAGAGCAGGCACCAGGAAGGTTGTTCAGTTGAACTTTAGACCTCTCTTGCCTTTGGTAAGAGGGAAGAAGTCTTTGTCTGCTCTGCAGTGCCCACGTGTATGTGGACATGGCCTTCAAAGGGTACTCTGCCCGCCAGCCACTGTTGAAAGGTTAGGGCCAGAGTCACTTTCAAGATTACCTCATTGCCTGGCAGACTCTGGGGTTTGTAGCAACTTTCCAGCCATGGAAATACAAAAAATCTTTTTTTTTCTTCCAGCCTGCTTTTTAAATATTATTTTAAAGCTGCCAAATTTGTTTCATGTGCCTTTGAAGGGAAAGGCTGCCTCTGGCTTGGACCACACATACCAGGA
This sequence comes from Pogoniulus pusillus, assembly GCF_015220805.1. Lineage (NCBI taxonomy): Eukaryota > Metazoa > Chordata > Aves > Piciformes > Lybiidae > Pogoniulus > Pogoniulus pusillus. The sequence continues at coordinate 19,450,967 of NC_087276.1, read as the reverse complement.
TACCAGTTTGTGTAGGCTGCTACTGTGTTTGTGCAGCGTTTGTGGCACCCCAGAGGAGAAGCTGGAGAGCAGGGCAAAGCAGCCTGAGCTTGGTTCTTGCTGCTGAAAACAGGGTCAGGGCTGGGCTGGCACCTTCAGTCTAGTGATGGTACCACATAGCATGAGACCAGAGCAACATCTTGAGCCAGGAGAGCATAGGAGCTCTGACGCCACTGAGGTTTAGGGGTGCCAGCTGTCTTGTCACTCTGTACGGATGGGAGGGGCCCAAAGCCTCCAGGGCACATCCCACTGTAAGCTTGGCCTCCTCCAACCTACATCAATGGGAGAGGTGGTCAAGGGAGCTGTGGGGAGCAGCCCTGTCCATGCAGCCTTGCAGGTGTGGGTCAGCAGAAGCTGTGATGAGCTGTTTTGGCCACAGCAGCAGTAATCCTGAGTGATCTGAGTCGTGTTGTCCCCGGGCATGAGTCCAGCCCTGCCTGCTTAATGTGCATGAGGAGTGTGCTGGTGGTGACCAGGGTCTGCTGCTGTGGGCTTGGGATGCTCTGCACTGCCTGGAGCTTCCCAGTGACTCCCCAAGGGAGGACCATGCCCTCTTTATGTCTGGGGAGAGGTTTCTTCAGCATGAAGGGGCTGAGGTAAAGCCTGTACCCTCCTTGCAGCTGCAGTCTGGCCACATCCAGCCTTTCCAAGTGCCATTTGCTCCTTCTCCAGCCTCAGTGTGCAGCTCTATGCCAGGAGAGCTGATGGGCAAAGCAGAAGTTGCTCCTGAGGGACCTAGGTGCTACCTGGGCATCTCCAGCCAGGCTCTGCAGAGGCAGGCCAGATGGCTTGCCTTTGCTGCTAGCTGGGCTGGTACTCAGCAGGTCACTTGTGTTTTGCAACGACAGGTTGAAGCCCCAGAAGAGACTGGGCAGTGGCACGTCCCAGCCGTGTGAGAACATCGTGGTGGCCTACTACTTCTGTGGGGAGCCCATCCCCTACCGCACCCTCGTCAAGGGGCGCGTGGTGACGCTGGGACAGTTCAAGGAGCTGCTGACTAAGAAAGGGAACTACAGGTAAGGGCTATCCCTACGCCTGCTCTGGTGCCAGCAGGCTGGCACTGGCCCCTGGCAGATAGCACTGCCAGGACACGGTGCCCTCCACCAATGCAAGACCTGGAGGAGGTAGGTCAGGGGCTCCTGGAGGTCCTGACAACCATCCAAGAGGGTTCCTGTTGGGCATGCTACAGTGGAGATGTGACAGTGGAGCCCAGGCTCTTGGAAGAGGCAGGTTACAGGGACAGGGCAAATTGGGTTTTGTCCTACAACATGGTTTGCACCTTCCAACAGAAGCTGCTGAGCTGCCCTGCAGGCCCTTGTGAGAGGTTCTGGGCTGGTGAGAAGCATCAGCCAGCACTCAGTGATGCTGTGAGGAACACTCTAGTTTCCAAAACTGTTTTGGCTCCTCCCAAATTTTCCTCCAGTGAGGACAGGGAGGCTGAGTCCTGCTGGAGTCCCAGCATAGCCAGGCATGAGGTATGTAGCTCTGCAAGTCTCCCTTCCAACTAGGAGCTGCCATGGGAAAGCCTGCAGAGAAATACACAACCAGCATGGGTGCCTTCAGACACTTTTGAGAGAGCTCTGAGTGGGTTTTGATTTGGGGCTGGAGCTCCTGAACATGCCTGTACACATCCTCACCACTGTGTTTTGTTCAGCGGATGAGGGCAGGGGCATAAGTGTGGCCCCAGCTGCCTCCATTGTCTAAGGGAGCTGCTCCACAACCACTACAAGCTCAGGGGCTTGGAAGGGGAGTACTTGGGTTTGGGGCCCATGATGCCCCCCTGACCATTCACCTGCTCTACTCTTTCTCCTCTCTGCCCCCACGTTTCTGGGTTCCAGGTATTACTTTAAGAAGGTGAGCGATGAGTTCGACTGCGGCGTGGTCTTCGAGGAAGTGCGGGAGGATGACACCATCCTGCCCATCTTCGAGGAGAAGATCATTGGCAAGGTGGAGAAGATTGACTAAGCTCCAGAGCTGCCAAGGCTTGAGAACAGGACTGTGAAAGACTCTGGGACCGGAGGAGAGGGCCTGGGGCAGATGCTGGCAGCGCTGCTGCTGCGGGCACCGGGCGAGTCCAGGGCAGAGGGCAGCAGCCTGCTCTACTCCAGCACAGACCTGGGCAAGCTCCCAGCTGCCGTTGGATGTTGCCTCACCTAAAGGAGCTGCTGGTGGGAGCTTGGGCTCCCTCTCCATGCCGAATTTATGTGTAATGTAGCATTGTACAGTGCATTAGAAAGTGTAATATGACCTTGTTTACTAAAGCTGCATATTTTTGATATATTGTAATAAAAGGAGAATATTTCCCATGTCACAGTGCTCTTATGTCAGTGGTCAACCTGAGGGACTGTGCAGCCGGCACTCTGCTGCTCCTTGCTTCCACTGCCCCCTGCCCTCTGCCAGGGATGGCCTCAGAATGGTGCCAGGGCATCGCTGCTGTCCCCTAGCCAACATGGAGGGCCCTGCTCTAGAGGGGCAGTGGTTCAGCTCATCTCAGAAGACCATCGAGCCACCTGCCTGGCAATCTCAGCTGCTGGATAGGGTAAGATGGTATTGCTCCTCCTGAGCTTTCTTGTGACTAAATCCCCAAAGGCTGTCAAGGTCAGTGCCAGCTCATGGGGCTGGGGCTTCCCGTGGGGTGAGGAGCAGCTCAGAGCCAGGGCAGCAGGCTGGGTGCTGGTGTCTTGTGGCCCATCCACTTGTCCCCCCAGCCCTGTTTCACTGGGGATGGATTTACTTCCCAAGAGGTTGATGCAGGTCCACAGGGAGCTGGCACCTGTGTGCCCAGCACAGGTGTGTCCAGACCCCTGCTGCTTAGCTCCTGTATTTTTGATCAGGGGACCCTTTGGGATAAACACAAAAGGGACAGGAACTGATTAAATGCTGAAGCCGAGGTGGGATAAAAAAGGCTTCTGTAAGTCCTGTGTCTTCTGTCAGCTTCTGTGTCTCAAGGAGGGCAGCAAGAGGGCACTTAAGCCTGCTGCCAAATGCAACGAGGGCTCCTGATGCCAGTCTGTGGGGCTTGTGTAAAGCCAGGTCACTCCATACAGCAGCCAGCACCCTGGGAAGCCTTCTGGGCTTACTTGGAGTCAAGAAAGCTGTGCCGGTGCTCCCACTGCTACCATCAGCCCTGCCTGTTCCCTACCCCTGCTCTGTGCCAGCTCCGTCAGAGACCAGCCCTTGCCTACCCACAGCAGCCAGGACAGCCCTCAAAGCCGAGGGACTTCACGGCGGTGCCACTCTCGGTGGCACATTGGAGCTGCCAGGGACCCGGCGGCACCGCACCGGGCTGCAGTGAATGCCACCGAGTGCCTTCCAGACTCGGGGCTGCGACTTGCCTGCCCTCCTCGGGCTGCCCGGCCCGCGACACCAGGGTCCCTCGGGCAGGGCAGGCTTGGGCACATGGCAGGGCTAGGGAAGCTGTGAGCTCCATGGAGGGGTGGCCTCAGAGGACCAACAGTACCTGTGGAGGAAGTGCCCAGGGTCTGGGAGCAGCAGGCCCGGAGGAGAGGGGATGATGCCAGGGTTTGGAGGGGACATCAGAGGATCCCAGGGGCCGTGAGCCATGCTAAGTGCAGAACATGGAGCCCAGTGTTGGGGGCTTCTTGCTTTCCCTGTCTGTGTGATCAGCCAGCAGGTGAATGGAGGTTCTCTCCATCTACTGTACCCTACGGAGGCCAGAGCCAGAGTGCTGGGTCCAGTTCTGGGCTCCCCAGTTCGAGAGAGACTGGGAACTGCTGGAAAGAGTCCAGTGGAGGCTGTGACAATGCTGAGAGGCCTGGAGCATCTCTGTGGGGAGGAAAGGCTGAGAGCCCTGGGGCGGTTGAACCTGAAGAAGAGGATCTGATCAATGCTCAGCAGCAGAAAAAGGCCTGGGGGAAAGATGCTATGGCCAGACTCTTGCCAGTGGTGCCCAGGGACAGGAGAAAGGGGCAGTGGGCACAAACTGGAACTCAGGAGGTTCCACCTGAACCTGGAAAGAAACTTGTTTGGTATGAGGATGCTGGAGCCCTGGAGAGGTTGTGGAGTCTCCTTGTCTGGAGAGCTTCCAAATCCCCATGCCACTGTGATCCTGGGCACACTGCTGTGGGTGCCCCTGCTTGAGCAGAGGAATTGGACTGGACACTCTCCAGAGGGGCATTCCAACCCTCACCATGTTGGGATAATGTGATCCTTGTGACTGGGATGTGATTGTGGCCTGGAGTGGGAGGGATATCTTTGGGCCACGGAGACCCCAGCTGCTCTCCCATCACCTGCACCTTGACAGCACTGCACAAGGGCCAGTGTGGAGACTACTGGGCTCTTCCCAGGACTGTGTCCTCTGCAGCCTCAACCACCCAATGTCATCACAAGGCTGCCTGTATGAGCAGGAGACCCCTTGCAAAATGCCCTCCATGTGTGCCCAGGACCAACCTGCCTTGTGGGTTTGCAGTCTCTGCCCATCCTCATCTCTGCTGTGTCCCCAAGACACATGGGTGCCCCCCAGACGTGCACCTTATGGTGCTGTGGAGCCACAGACATGGACCAGAGCCTGCACCTTTTCCAGGTCGTTTATCACAGAAAGAAGGACAGGGCTCAGAGCTCACCTCAGGATTCATCTAGTGGGGCATAGCTTAGAGCTCACCCCAGGGTTCATCCAGCAGGGCAGAGTTCAGAGCTCACCCCAGAATTCATCCAGCAGGACAGGGCTCAGAGCTCACCTCAGGATTCACCCAGTGGGGCATAGCTCAGAGCTCACTCCGGGGTTCATACAACAGGGCAGAGCTCAGAGCTCACCCCAGGATTCATCCAGCAGGACAGGGCTCAGAGCTCACCTCGGGATTCATCCAGTGGGGCATAGCTCAGAGCTCAGCCCAGGGTTCGTCCAACAGGGCAGAGCTCAGAGCTCACCCCAGGGTTCATTCAGTGGGGCAGGGCTCAGAGCTCATCTTGGGATTCATCCAGTGGGACAAGGCTCAGAGCTCATCCCGGGATTCATTTGTCCCCAGTGGGCTTGGCTCCCCTGGGCCAGTGCTGTTCTCGGGGCTTTTGGACACCTGGAGAAGGCAGCAGTGACACAAGGATGGATTTGTGTCCCCCACTGCCTGTCCCTGTCCTGCAAGATCTGTCCCCCCAGCAGGGTCTGGAGGCGCTCTAGGGTGGGTGGGTGTCCCTGGCCCTGGGGTTGGGGAACACCACTCACCACTGGTGGCTCCTCAGGCAGTGTCCCTCCGTTTTCCAGGAACTTGGAGAAGGTCTCCACATCTCTGGCACTCTTGTACTCAACCATCTGGAGCCACAGAATAGAAGGGAGATGAGAGGCAATTCCATCCCCCTGGTGCTGCCAGAGCCAGGCTGGCCCCACAAGTGCCCCCCACCTACCTTCCTGCCCGGCCCTGCAGGGAAGTAGTGCAGGGTGGGGAAGCCACTGATGGTGATGTTCTCCAACTCGTTGGCTGTGGAATCCAGCTCAGCGATGACTATGTCCTCGTGGTCCTTGTAGCGCTCTCCCAGCTCCTCCCAGGCAGCCGCCATGGCTTGGCAGTGGGAGCACCACGGGGCATCTGTGGGACGGGCACAATGCTGAGAGATGAGCCAGGGGACTGGCGCTCTGCCAGCACCACGGCATGGCAGCCCCTGGGCACGGGCCAGTGACAGTGCTGAGGGCTGTGGCAGTAGGGGTCTCAGCCTCTTGGCAGAGCCAAGGGAGGCCCATGGGCAGCCCCACACTTACAGAACTTGACAAAGACGTTCTTGGTCTCATCGAATGCCACCTGCTCAAAGGTCTTCCCCACCAGGACTTTGACAGGCCTCTTGTCCCAGTCCTCAGGGGGCTCTGCGCTCAGCAGGCGAGGCTGTGGGGACAGCCAGGATGGCCACAACCCAGACCGAGCAGGGGGTTGTGGCACAGTGCAGGCTGGGGCAAGGGGCCCTCAGTATGCAGCCATGGTTGCTCCAGTGCAACTTCCTGGAACACCTCTTCCCCCTTGACACCATCCCAGCTCCAAGTCTCCACATCAGTGGTCTCCTGCCTGCCTCCTTGCCATAACAACCCCTCCAAATCCCCAGGCCTGGCAGCAGAAGTATCAGCAAGCAGGTGATGGTGTTCCCTGCACAGCTGCCATCATTAGGCTTCAGAGTTAGCAGTCCACAGGGAAGCATGCTCAGGCCTCGCTGGCACAGTGCCTCCTGCCTCACCTTCACCCTGCCATCCAGCACCCCCTGAATGAAGCTGCGTATGGCTGTGTCCGAGAAGGAGTCCTGCTCCATCTGGTACTTGCGGTTGTTCTCCATCTTGACTAGGCGCAGGGTGGGAGCATCAGCTGCTGTCATGCCAAAGAAGGGCAGGACTTCAGCACCATATCCAGCCACATCCACCACCACGAAGAGCACCTGGGCAGGGGACAAGTGACACTCAGGCTGTGCTGCCCTGTGGCCACCTCTCCATACCCTTGCCATGAGACCTCACCTTGCCCCGGAAGGTGCCAGCAGCTGCCCGGAAGCCATCCTGCAGTGCCAGCTGCTCTGATGATGACTTGTTGAGGAAGAGTATCATGTGGTGGGGGATCTTGACACTGAAGATCTGGTTGGAAGTCTAGGGCGGAGGAGGAGGAGCATGAGGGCAGGCAAGCCACGGCCCTCACAGAGATGGAAATGTGGACAAGAACAGGCTGTACCTCACTGTTGAACTCCATCACCAGCTTCATGCTGTGGACACGGAGCAGCTGGGTCAGCTCAGCTGTGTCCAACCCTCGTGTTGCATCCACAGGGAAGTCTGTACGTCCCTCATCGAACTGCCAGGGTGGGGGCCAGTGAGGGCTGGAGGAGGGCCAGGCTGCCCTTACCACCCCACTGCCACCTCCTCACCTTCTTGAAGAGACAGACAGTGTCGGCCGACAGCCCATACTCCTGGAAGAGCTGGTCCTCCTCAGCCACACCAAAGGGCATGTCCACCACCTCTCTGGCCACCTCGAGGAACACCTGTGCTGCCTCACCCCCCAGGTCCTGCACAGCCACACCATGAGCAGCCACAGCCCCCACCCTGCCCACAGCCCAGCCCCCACCCAGCCCCAGCCCACCTTGAAGAAGCCAACGACCACCAAGTCCTGGGAGCTGACAAAGGCGGCAGCGGTGTCGGTGTCCTGCAGCAGCGTGGCACTGGGGCCAGCCCGACGCTGCATCCAGCGCACGATGCCCTCGGTGTCCATGCGGCCTGGACCCAGAGAGAGGCTCCCACCATCACCCCAGCCACCCAGCACCAGCCTGCCAACCCCACCATGAGGGCACCACCCACCATCACCATTGTGCCACTCTATGCCATCATCCCATGCACCATGGTTGTGCTGTCACCTGCCACCAACACCCCCACCATGACTCCCATCAAGATGTTGCCATCTGTCTTACCATGACCCCTGCCACCTGCCCTGACGCTCCAGCCCACCCCAGAACCCATCATGGTGTCTCCAAGGAATGCCACAGCCCTACCTGTGTAGGCGGCAGGGTGGGTGCGATTGCCATCACGGAAGAGCTTGAGTGTAGGGTAGGAGGTGATTCCAAACTCACTGGCCAAGGCTGTCTGTGCCGTGGCATCCACCTTGCCCAGGCGCACCAGGCTGGACTCATTCCTCAGTGTGGAGGCCGCCTGGGCAAAGTCAGGGGCCAGGCGCTGGCAGTGCCCACACCATGGTGCATCTGTGGGCAAGGTACAGCATTGGTGGTAGGGACAGCCCCATGACAGCTTTGGGGTGTTCCAGGTACCCAGCATGGGCTTGGCAGGTGGCTTAGGCACATAACAGCTGCTCGAGCCTGTTGCGCTCCAGCTCATGCCCCTGCCCAGGTGCCCTGCACCAAAGCCCATGTCCCACACCCCCACTAGGTGCCCGTGTTCCATGTCCCACATCCTCTGCCTGTGTCCCTGCTCCATGTCCCTTCCCCCGTCAGCCTTCCGTGACACATGCCCTATAACTTTGCCCCTCTGCCCTACAGCCTTGCCCCCTGCCCACTCCCCCATGCTGTGTCCCATTTGTGTGCCCATGCCCATATGTCTGCCCCTGCCCACTCTCACATACATCCCTGCCCACACCCCTGCCCACAGTGGGGCACTTACAGAACTCCACCAGCAGCAGCTGGTGCTCATTCAGGGCACGATCAAAATTGTGCTCGTGAAGCACCAGGACATCGTCCTCCTCCTGTAGCTCATCTGAGAACACTTCCTCCTCCTCCTCCTCGGCCACCACTTCCCCATCCTTCTCCTCACCCCCCAGTGCTGGGCACAGCCATGCCAGTGACAGCACAAGCAGCCAAATCAGCCGGGCCCTGCAGCCCCACATGGTGCTGGTGCCAGAGCCAGTGCCCAGGGGAGAGGACGCAGATAAGGGCCCGGGGCGGGTGGTGCCAGTCCCCTAGGGCTCGTGGCCCTCTGCTACTGGCTGCCCAGCACCACTGATAAGCAGTGGGACCAGGTGGCCGTTTTCCAGCTGCCTGTCCCCACGCCGAGATGGGGACGGGGAAAAGAGTCTGAGCCGAGGCGATGGGGACACAGACAACCAGTAAGAGACCAGTCTGTGGGGTTTAATGGCGATGGAAGAGCACAGCCTGCGACCGGGCAGCTAGCCGGGCACGGTGCCACCGTGGCAGGGCCAGGGCCGCGTCCCCAGAGATGGGGACATCGCAGAGAGCAGGCGGGCATCGGTATTTAAAAAGAAAACAGCAATTAAAAACAACTTTGGTTGCGAAGACCACGGGCGCCTGCTCGCCAAGGGACCCCCCACAGCGCTTCACACAGCCCAGGCAAGGGCGGCGGTGCCAGCGAGGCGTCCCCCAGGGTGACAGGCACCGCGTCCCCGCGCTGGCGGGGGGAGCGAGGGTGAGGATGGGGGTGTCAGTCCTCCCAGCCCTTCTTTATGCAGAGGCCCCACTCCCAGCAGAGGTGCTCCGTCTGGTCGTCGTCGGTGACGAGGGAGCGGACGCGGTAGCTGCCCCGCGCCAGCCAGCCCCGCGGCGCCTCCTCCGCCGGCGTCACCACCTCGTACTCCTCGGCCCGCGGCGCGTAGCTGCCCACCATGACGACGTCGCGGTCCACTGGCAGAGAAGGGGAGAGGAGGGCCGGGTGAGTGGGACTGGGGCAGCACAGACTCCCCTACCACACTCCCCCTACCCCAACCCCACTCACCGGGCCGGCCCCGGCGGTAGGTGAGGTGCAGGCACCGCAGCCCACAGACGATCTCCCTGTTCACCTGTGGGCAGAAGGCAGGGGAGCCATGGGTAGATGTCTCACAGCACGGTGCCACCACTGCTGCCCTGGCGATGTCTGGCCTTGGAGGGGCACCTACAACTAAAGCCCCTTCCTGAACCCCCCCAGGAGATGGAGCTTCTTGGTGAGGGCTCAGCACTGAGCAGCGCCAGGCGTTGCAGGAAACCCCAGAAGGGGCAAGGACTCTGAAATGGCAGGGACACCATACACCTGCCCCAAGGACAGCAGAGACCTCCAGGCACTTCTGAGAAAGGCACAAACTCAGCATGGCTGGGACCTCTGACACAGGCAAGGACTGTGGGATGACAGGCACCCTGGTGATGCTGGGGGCAGTAAGGCTTTCCAGGGTGCCAAGGACACAGGAGGTCAGGAACTCCAGAGTGGTCAGGGACCTCGGGTTGAGCAGGGGGGCCCCCCAAGAGAGGCACAGACCCTGGGAATGAAGAGTGCAGAGCAGATATGCCAAGGTGGCAGGGACCTTGGGGCAGCAGACCCATAGGTAGCAGGAGGGATCCTGTGAGACAAGGACACGTAGGAAAAGGGATTCATGGGGAGCAGAGACCTCTTGGGGCAGGGACTTCAGGGTATGACAGCAGCAGGGTGATGCCCAGCCAATGGGCACAGGGTGACACACACACCACTCACCCTGAAGGACACCTTCACCCTGTAGTCCACTCCCTCCTTCAGCACAAAGGCCTGTCCCTGGAGCACCTCGAGGTCTCCTGCACCGGGAAATGGCTCATCAGCTCAGCACCCCTTCCTCCTCCTCCTCCTCTCACAGGGATCCTCACCACTCACCTGTAAGGTCCATGGTGATGGGTCCAGGTGCCTGCTCGCACATCAGGGTGAGCTTTGTCACCTGCACGTTGGGAATGTTGGCATCTAGGAACAAGTGGCAGGGCACAAACTTAACCCACCCCTGTCCAGTCCCTTGGCATTGGCATTGCCATCACAGCACAGCTAGAGAGGGGTTGCCCATGTCACCTGTAATGGCACAACAGGTCAGAGTACCCAGAGAGCAGGTGTTAGGAGCCAGTGTACTGGGCACCCCAGAAGGCATCTCAGGTCAGCCATAGCACTGGCATCACCACTTTTGGGGTGGAACCATGTTTAATGTGACCAGCCTAAGCTATCTCCTGGGGCTGATGTGAGATGATCGCTGTCTCAGGATGGGCCAAGGTCGTTGGGGAGGAGGGGGCAGCACATGCAGGCAAAGGCATTCAGCCACACTTCATCAGCAGCTTGCACCCCACCAGCTTGCACATTTTCCCCTATGCTGCACGCCCACTATCGGGCACCCCTCTGGTTTGCGCACACACCACCAGCTGGCACATCCACCCCAGCCTCCCTGCACACACCAGGGTCCTGGAACTGTGAAGCACACCCAGCCTGGCCCAGGCCCTGCAGGCACTGAGGGCAGCTCAGGCTGGGGTGGCTGCTGTGGGAGATGGGACACTGTCTGGGCACCCATAGCCATGCCACCCCAGGCCCTGCAGCTGCTTGCTTCCTCTGTCATCCCAATGAATTTCCTGGTCCCTGGTAGCCGTTCCTATGGAAACTGCAGCGGCGATCCCATAACCATGGCAACCGGGGTCCCCAGGCAGCCATCACCCTCTCAGGGGGATGCCAGGGTCTCCACACAGATGGGACGCATGGGCAGCACCCACGGAGAATGCCAACTAGGACGTGTCCTCCCTGCTGGGGATGCTTCACAGTGCTGGGGATGCCTGAGCTCCCTGCACCAGCTGAGGTTGCATCACCTGGCCAGTGTGCCAGGGTGCTGCAGTGCCAGGGTGCTGGAGTGGATGCCCAGCCTGATGGGCAGTCCCCAGCCTTACCCACGACAGCAGGGATGGCACCCAGTAGAGCCTGTTTGTACTTCTGCAGGCTCTCGTCCCCTGGGTCCAGCTCCTGGATCTCCTGCAGGCTCTTCTTCTCTGGTGTCTTATAAGCCAGGGCCACGTCGGCATCCTCCTCCTCCTCCAGCGACAGCGTCACCCCCTGCTTGTCAGCCATGATGTCTGCAGGGGACAGGCAGTGGCAGCCCCGGGGACACCCGGGGAACACCCCAACCCTCTGACAGGCAGGCACTGGTGGGCAGGTGGTGGTTGAGCTGGCAGATGCCATGGATGGTTGTGGGTAATATATCACAGGCAACCGAGTTGTCCCCCTTCTTTGGGCTGTGGGGACACCACCAGGTTCTGTGTCACCAGGGCCTGGTGGCACAGCTGAGACCCGAGGCGTTGCCACCAGCTGCATTTCCACACAGTCATGTAGCAAGGCAAGCTGGTGCCTGTATGGTATGCAGAGTCTGGGGAGAGTGTTTGCAGCCCACCATGGCACACACGTGCCCTTCACATTCTACCAGACAGACAGGTCCTTGTCACCACCCCACAGCCCCCTTCAATCCTGCTGGGTAACCACCAGCCCCATCTAACACCCTAAACCCAAACTGCCAGTGGCTGCAGGGATCAAAAAGCAGTTCTGGAGCATAGGGTGGATCTCGTGGGTGCCAGGCAGTGGGGGGCACAAGAGTGGGTGATGTCGCCACAGCCCCTGTCTCTGCCCTGACTGCTGCTTTGTCCCACTACATCCATCTTCCTTCTGATTACAAGTCTTGAGCTCCTCAAAGCCCCTGGAAACCCCATCCCTGGGGACATGCAGAGGCCACAGTGTGGGGCAGGGGCCACGGGAGCCGTGTGGATCCCCAGGGTAGAAGCGGTGACCAAGGCACAGAGCAGTGGCCCTGTTGCACCCCTAGGTGCACCCTGGCAGTGTGGGGCACCCGGTCACACTGGCTCCCAGCTCAGGGATGCACCCATCCAGGGGCTCTCCCAGACCCACAAGGGTGCAGGACAGGGTGACATACACTGGGTGCCACAGGACAAGATGTCCGGTGGCAGGGGGTAGTTGGGTGGGTTCCCCCTACCCCGCGGGCTCCAGTCCCCGGGGCCTGGAGCAATACTCGCTGACGAACTCCCTGGGTGCCTGGGGTCCCGCTCACCAGTTGGAGACCCGGGGCGATGCTCCCCCCTCTCCCGGGGCACCGTGCGATGCCCTCTCACCGCTACTCACCTCGGTAGCACAGCGCCAGCCAGAGCAGCTCCAGCAGCTGCCCGCCGGCCTCGCACACATCCAGGCCGAGCATGTCTGAGCCGGACGGCGGGGCCCAGCGACCCCGGGGCCGGGCGGGGCGGCCGCTACCGGGGCCCGGGGCGCGGCTCTGCCGGTGTCAGCGGCTCCTCCGGGACCAACGGCCGCGCTCGTCTCTCCCGCTGCCGCCGAGCTCGCCGGTGCCTGCTGCTCCGCTCCCGCTCCAGCCCCGCTGCTGCCCCGCTGCGCTCCCCGGCGCTGCCCGGCGGGGCGGCGGCGGCGGCTCCCGCAGACGCGGCGGCTCCGCTGCCCGCCCCCGCCCGCCCCCGCCCCTCGGCGCCGGGCGGCTCCAGCCCCGCCACTCATGGGCGGCGAGACTGCAGTGAGCTCATCGGCCGTGCGTGCCCGCCCCGCGCTGTCCGCACACTGCCCGCTCCCTGCCTGTAACCCCGATGTAGAGCCCGCACTTCACCCTGCGCTGCTCGCACCCTGAACGCGGTACCCACACGCTGGCCGCAACCTGACCGGACCCTGCCTGTGCTGCCCGCACCCGGCCTGTAGCCCCAGTGCTGCCCGCAGTACCTGCATGTTGCTCGCATCCTGCCCACGCCCGGTCCGCATTGCCCTCACCCAGTTAGTACCCAGTTCGCGCTACCCACAACCTGTCTGCTGCTTGCCCACATCCTGCCAGCACTTTGTGCACACTGCCCACACCTCCTCAAGAACCCTGCCAGTACCCTCAATGCACTGCCCGCACCCTGCCCACTCAGTCGCTACAACAGCTACAGTGGTTCCCTCTCGTACCCCCTGGCCAGCCCTGCGCTTCCCCGGCCCGGTGCGGGGTCGGAGGAACTCGGCCCGTGGAGCCCAGCGGGCAAGGCGATGGCCGGTGACGGGTCCCAGGGTCGAGGCTCGGTGGTGCCCGGCGCAGGGCGTGGCCATGCCGGGGGCGGGGGCAGGGGAGGCGCCGGGCGGGGCCGGGAGCGGCCGGGAGGAGCGGCACAGTTCGGGGCGCGCTCCCGCGATGACCATCGGCGGCCCCCGCGGCCGGTCCCCGCGCCTCCAGATGCCCTGTCTGCATAAGGTGAGCCGGCACCGGCCAACAGGAGGCTGGCACCGCGCCGGGACCGGGCGCTGTGAGCATCATAGGCGTCCCGGGCTACGGGCACCGGTACCTTGGGGACCGCGGGGACTGGACGCTGGGACTGCAGGGACCGGGAACAGGGCACTGAGACTGTGGAGACTGGACACTAGCCCTCTGGGAGCCGGGCACAGGCACTGCACCGGGCAATGCAGACATGGAGCACCGGGCACCGCCGGCGGCCGGCAGCACGCAGTGTCCCAAGGGACAGCGGCACCATCTCGGCACCGCCGCGCTGGGACACCCACGGGCAGTGCCCGGAGCTGGGACTCAGCCCATACCCTCTGGCCGGGCTGCTGCCCCAGCACCAAAAACGGCCCAGGGTTGCCCGGGGGCTGGGTGCCCCAGATGGGGCTGCAGGGTGCTGGGCTGGCCCTGCTCCAAGCACAGAGTGATGAGGAACGGCTGCGGTGTGCCATGCTGTGCCCGGACTAGGAACAGGGTGCCCTGGGTTCGAGCAGAGGAGCCCGGCTCTGCCTGGGCCGAGCACAGGGTGCCCTGCATTGGGGTGGGGGATGCCAGGTTGTGTCCAAGCTGGGTGCAGGGTTCCCTGTGTCTGGCTGCAGGGTGCCAGGCTGTCCCTGAAACTACTACAGAGTACCCTGGGTTGGAGCAAGGGAAGTAAGGGTTTCCTCGGGCTGGGCGTGGGCTGCCTTGCGTCTGGGTGAGGGAAGCTAGGTTGTCCCTGAGCTGAGCAGAGTGCCCCAGGGTCCAGCTGCAAGGTGACAGACTGTCCTCAGGCTGAACACAGGGTCCGCTGAGTTGGGGTGAGGGGAGCCAGGCAGTGCCCAGGCCTGGTGAACCCAGATGAGAAGGCTGAGTGTGGTGGGTTATGCCCAGCAGATGGAGAAGATGATCGTCAGTATGCAGGACCCCGACATGGGCATCAAGATGAGGAACCAGCGCCTGCTCATCACTGTCATCCCTCACGCCATGACAGGTGGGTTCCTGAGGTGGGGTGGAAGAGACTTGTGGGGGCATTCTGGTGCTTTCTGGGTGGCCCTGGCACCTCACCCAGCCCTGTGGCACCCTATGCCGATTGCCTTCCCACACCCGCGGGTGCTCAGTGCTGCAGCTGGGATCAATTATGCATCGGCTGAGCGGGGCGGGCACTCACCAAGGCGGGCAGCCCAGCACGTCCTTGGCAGGGCCCCCATCACCCTGCATGACCCCACCATGCCGTGCCAGGATGCCCAGCTTTTGAACCTTCCTGTACCAAGTCTAGGGGAACCCCATGGCACCCCTGCTAATGCTTTCTTGGTTCCCAGGGAATGACATTGTGGAGTGGCTCATCCAGAAGTATGGCATCTCTGAGGAGGGTGAGTGCCCTGGCACAGGCAGCCATCATTGTGGGGGCAACTGGGGCTGCTGAGCCACCACACAGCCTCCTGCTGCTGCTCCCCCCAGAGTCGCTGCACCTCGGCAACTTGATCGTGAAGCATGGCTACATCTACCCGCTCAGAGACCCCCGCAGCCTGGTGCTGCGGGCAGATGAGTCACCCTACCGCTTCCAGGTATGCTCCACCCGTGGCATGGGCACTGCTGTGGGCTTGGGGCTCCCCCACCTTGGCACTGTGACACCATATGTTGTCTGCCTCACCTCTTTTCCCCCACCATAGACCCCCTACTTCTGGACCAGCACCAAATGGCCAGCCACGGAGCTAGATTATGGTAGGTGCCATTGTGCTGCTGGCTCCATCAAGGGCTGCAGCCCCTCCTTGACCTACCCTGAGGTGCCACCACTCCTCTTGCAGCAATTTACCTGGCCAAGAAGAACATCCGCAAGCAGGGTGACCTGATTGAGCACGAGAAGGTGAGTGCTGTCCTCCTCATGCTTGTGATGAGCTGGAGGGTCTCAGCTCACCCAGGAGCTGAGGCTCACCCGTGTGGTTGGGGAGCCTGCAGTGGCACCCTGGCGCCAGACAAGGGGACAAGCGCCTTGCTGTGCCTACCTGGGTGACACAGCTGCTGCTGCCCTCCAGGATAACTACAACCTCCTGCACAAGCGCATCAACCACACCTGGGACTTCGTAGTGATGCAGGCACGAGAGCAGCTCCGGTGAGTGCAGGTGTGGCCCCGCTGCACCCCACTGGGGATGGCGCACCCTTGGATGCCAGGGAAGGCAGGGTGCCAGCACCCCCCTACTGCCTTTGCCTGGGCAGGGCAGCCAAGCAGCGGCGGAAGGGCGACCGCATTGTCATCGACTGCCAGGAGCAGGCCTACTGGCTCGTCAACCGGCCCCCGGTGAGGATGGGCTGCGGGAGCGAGGGGTGCTGGGCATGGGCCTGACACTGGGCACAACCCAGGCCCGGAGGGGCCCAGCAGCCCCCAGCGTGATTCTTATTGCAGCCAGGAGCCCCCAATGTACTGGAGCAGGGTCCAGAGCGCCGGAACAGCCACACCACCCGTGTCCAGCTGGTGAGCAGGGGCACAGGCACCCCTGGGGCTGCCAGTGAGCACAGGGTACAGCCAGCTGTGTGTGTCCAGCTGCCCCAGTGGGTGCCTGGCCATCCCCCACTAGGCCATGCTCACTCTGGAGGGAAGCCTAGTGCTGCTAACATCTGCATGCCCCAGCTGAGCTGGACAGTCCACATGTTTCACCCCTGTGCCTGCCACCCCTCTGTGCCTGCCACCCCTCTGTGCCAGCACCCCTAATCCCTGTGGGAACCCCATGCTGGGCCCTTCCCTGTGTCACAATCCCACTTACCCTGCCCCAGTGTTCTCCTGCCCCAGGCTGCCCTCACTAACTACCTGCTTTCTCTTCTCTGCATCATGTGCCATGTCCTCTGCCCAAGTAAGTGTCACTAACCTGGGGCTGGTGTCATGCTGGGGTTGGGGGGGGCAACATCAGGGTTTCCCCCTGGGCTGTGATGGCTGAGCCAGGAGGTGGGTGGGGATGGGGACAGAATCCATGGGAATGACTGCAGGGTGCCAGGGCAAGGAGGGGTGCTGGATGCCTGGGTCCTTGTCCAAGGTGGTGATGCCAGAGCTGGTGGGAACGATATCCTGGCCCCACCACATCCTCACCCAGCTCTGTGCATCTCTTGCAGACCAAGAACATGGATTACTACAAGAGGGAGGTGAGTGAGGTGAGGGCTGGGGGTGGCTTCTGGGGACGGGAGCTGCCAGGCATCCCTGACATCTGCCCGGTGCCCGGCCCCAGATTGAGTACTGCAGGAAAGCCATGGCCAGGACCAGGGTGAAATCCTCCATCTGCCTCGAGGGGTGAGTGGCTGGAGGCTGCTCTGGCTGTGGGGAGAGCCCCTGTTGGGGTGATAGGGGCACTGGCACCCCTGCAGCCAGCTGCTGGCATGGCAGCACACATGCTTCCATCACCGTTGACGGGAAGCAGATCCTGAGCGCTCCCTCAGCATCTTCCCACCATGGGAAGCTGGAGCTGGTGGCAGTTGTGAGCTGGTGGCCCCATCCACCCCTCCAGCTGCCACTCCTGGCAGGTACATCAAGTTCAATGAGCAGTACGTGCCTCATGACCCCATCATGTCTGGCTGCCTGCCCAGCAACCCCTGGATCACGGATGACACCACCTACTGGGCCATGAATGCCCCCACGTAAGCATTCCTCTCCCCCCAGTACCCCACCCCACAGGACAAGCTGCCCACTGCCCACTCCGACAGCGGTGTCCCCCTCAGGGTGCCAGCCCCTACAAAGCTGCGTGTGGAGCGTTGGGGCTTCAACTTCAGCGAGCTCCTCATGGACCCTCTGGGCCGGGCACAGCTCCTGGAATTCCTCAAGAAGGAGTTCAGTGGTGAGCAGTCTCAGCTCTGCATTCCTTCCCCCATTGCTCCACCCCAACACCCCCAGACCCATATGTCACATCCTGGTGCCCCCAACTCGCTAACCTCTCTCAACACCCCTAGACCCACCATCATGGCCCATGGTGGCATCCTGGCAATACCAAACCCACTGCCTCGTCCTGGTGAACTCAAAGCTTCCACCACATTCCAGCACCCCTAGACCAACCTGTCCTGGCATCTCTTTACCCACCACTGTATCCTTGCACTCCTTGGCCCACTGCCATGTCCCAGCACCCCTGGACTTAACACCCACTGGAGCAGCTGGTTCCATCTTAGGGATTTGGTCCACCAGCTGGCTGAGCTGTGGGCTCAGCAGTGATGGCCTGGGGGCCTCACTCCATGCCCAACACTGTGTCCCCCTGCCCAGCTGAGAACTTGAGCTTCTGGGAGGCGTGTGAGGAGCTGCGCTATGGGGAGCAGTCCCGCATTGATGAGATCGTGGACTCCATCTACCAGTGAGTGCCAATGGGGTGAGGGTTTGGCGGGTTGGGGTTTGGTGGGGGCCAAGCCACCACGATGCTGCATCCTGCTGAGCAACTGGATGCTCACCACCAGCTATGACTCTGCAGGCAGTTCCTGGCTCCCGGGGCCACGCGCTGGGTGAACATCGACAGCAAGACCATGGAGAGGACGCTGGAAGGCATCAAGACGCCCCACCGCTACGTGATGGATGATGCCCAGATGCACATCTACATGCTGATGAAGAAAGTAGGTGAAGGCAGGGCTGGGCTGGACAGGGCAGGCTTGGGCAGGAGCCTGATGCCTCTGCTCTCCCAGGACTCCTACCCACGGTTCCTCAAGTCAGACCTCTACAAGAACCTCCTGGCCGAAGCCATCATCCCTCCAGAGACCAAGAAGCAGCGGTGAGAGCAGGGGATGCCGTCCAGAGTGCTGGTGTGGTCCCTATCAGTGCTGACCCCACTCTGCCCACAGGGTTTTCCCCTTCATGCGCAAGCAGCGGCACTCCAGCCCCAGCCCGGCCCTGCTCCTGCCCGCGGGTGACTCTGAGGAGAGGAGCAAGAGCCCAGCAGCAGCCCCCGTCCCCGAGGAGGAGAGCTGAGGGCCTCGGCCCCCTGCCAACACAACACGGGAGACCCCTTGGGCTCGGTTACGGACCCCCAGCACGCCCCGGCCCCGCCGGCAGTAGCACTGAAGGAGAGAAGCCATATGCCCCCCTGGCAACCCCCCAGAGCCAAGCTGGCCTCCAGGCAGCCCCAGCTCACATCCCTGCACCCTCCCCACCCTCAGGGACCCTGCACTCAGCTGGTTTGGTGTAGGGTCCTCCCTCCTCCCACTCCCTAGGCACAAGACAATAAAATCCCCGTGGGGAAGGCAGTGGATCCCGTGGTTTTCAGTGGGGGGTGACTAGGACAAGGGGTGCCCCTGGTGGTGAGGTTGGATGTTACCTTGTCCTCCCTTCCTGGGCTGGCAGCACCCAGTAAGGGATGTGTGCCCATGGCACAGCTGCCACACATGGCTCTGATTGCTTCAAGGGGCTCCTGGTATGGCTGAGCTGGCACACAGGGCACTCGGTCACCCTGCTGCCACTGATGTGCCCACATGCAGCCCCTAGGGAGGACAAAAAGGCCTTTCGGGGTGGGCCAGAGGTGCCACAGGACACCATGCCCGGGATGCAAGGGCAGGGGCAGGCAGAGAGTGAGGTTGGCAGCCGGGCCACGCTGCCTGCCCGTGGCCATTAATCTGAGAAGAGGTCGGGGATGGCACGGCAGGATTATTCCCTTCCCGGGAGCCAAGCCCAGCTGGGAGAGGATTAATGGTGGTGGTTATATAAAGGAGAGGGGGGCTGGTGCCCACCAGCGCTCAGCCTTGGACCCCAGGGACATCCTCAGCCTGCAGCAGACTAAGTGGTGCCAGTCTACACCCAGTGCAACAGAGTATGGCCGCTTGGGGTGCTCAGGACTGTGGCATCCTGTCCTGTCCTGCTGCAGAGCTAGGGACTCTGGCATGGAGCAGGATTCCTCAGCTCAGTGCTGGGGTACAGAGGGATCGTGGGGCAGGGGAAGCTGCAGAAGCCTCAGTCACAGGCTGGAGCTTGGGAGCTCAGTGCTGGCAGCCAGCAGGCAGTGACAGATGGTCCCATGCTCCAGGAGAGAGCGCTGGCCACGTAGCTCCCTCCGGCTTGATTCCAGTCCAAGCCCCGGCATGGGATTTTCATGCTGCTGGACTGCATCAGGAACCCGGGGTGTAAAATCAGGTCAGAGAGCCCCGGGCGGGGGGCAGGGCTGGGCTGGCCCAGCCTGGTTATCTAACTCCAGCCTCCTGCCATGCTTCCTTCTCCATCTCCTGCTTTAGGGCACAGCCAGACCAGCTCAGCTCTCAAAGCATCACCAGGACACCTGGATCCTTCCCATAAAGAAGGGTTTCCATCTTCAGGAAGCCACACAAAAGGGCTGCCAAAAAAGCCTCCCCAGGTCCTGCATAACCTCAGCTGCAACAAGCAAAGCCAGGCACCATTTACAAACAATGCAAAAGAGGATTTATTGGAACCATCCCAGTTAGACCAAGTCCTACAGGGCACAATTTGCAATAAGTTAAAGACCCAAACCAAACAGTCTTAGTGTTAAAAACCACACTAACACGTGACACAGTGATAGATGCCATCATCACCCATCTGAGTTATTGAATCAAGGCACAAAGTCATTCATTAAATACAGCAAAAAAAATAACCCAAACAAACAAATGTCAGAGAGAAAGAAGCTGGGAAAAGGACTTGTTTTGTTAGGAAGGTGCTGGTTTGGCACTGATGCGTTTAATTGAGCTGCCACAGGGAAATCTGTTTCCAAAGTCTCTGGAAACACGAATGGACAAGTCAAAGCCAGAAAAGCGCCCCCAAAGCCAAAGATCCAGCTCTCCTGAAGGAACAGTCAGCCTGCCCAAAGGCCAGGTCTGGGTGGGGAATGGAAGATGCAGAGTGCCGAGACAGTGTGATCACGGTGAGGGCACACAGCCTGGGCACCTTGCTCCCTGCCAGGGAAAGCTTGGTGGGATAGAATCCACACCAATGCTCGACTCAGATTGGCACCGAAAGCTGGGGCTCCCATTGCCCAGCTCTCTGTTCTGCCCCAGCAGGCGAAGGGCAGGCTGAATCTGGCCCTCACAGCCCAGTCTGCAGCGGAGTCAAGTGACTTGAACCAGAGGACACAGCACAAGAGCCTCCTTGCGCCCCCAGGTCCCCCAGGAATCAGCCTGGAAGGAAAGGAACAGAGGGGAATACCCAGTATTTTGAGTTCAGGGTGCTTTGGAGTTTGTGGAGCACTCTCCAGGGAGAATCCCCAGCTTCATGAACAGCCTGGATGCACCAGGACTCAGCTCTTCCAGCAGCACTCATCCCACACAGCTCCTTTCACTGAGCTACAGATCACAGGGCAGAAGGTGCCAGGACACCCTCTGGGTCACAGCCAGGCTAGTTGGAAGCAGGAGGTAAGGGTCCAGGCAACTGATGCTGCAGCACATTTTGCTGCACAAGTGGCAGAGCTGAAGCTGTGGACACGTCCCTAGGTGACATCAGCTGCCTGAGCCAGGAGCCACCCTGCTGCAGGTGAAAGCTCAGCAGTTTGCACAAGGAGTGATGCTTACACAAATTGATGCCCAGATGTACACAACCTGGCACAAGTTCCTCATCCTACAGTATTTTCACACACACACGAGCTGAGACTAGGTAAGGGAAGGAGGCACTGACCAAGCCCCCTCTCCAGCACTGCCAATCCTGGGAGAGGTTATTCTGAGGTTGTGTCTCTTCTGCCCACCAGTTAGGAGTGGGAGGAAGTACAGCCCAGCAGCGCAGGGCCAGGGCTCCTGTCCCAGTGTGACTGTTGTGGGCACTGCAGCCTTCAGGACTGAGTAGCTGATTTAAACCATTTTCCAGGCTTTCTACCTTATTTCTACAGCCCACACTGGTGCCCAGCAAGGAAAAGGGCACAACAAACATGCTATGCTGCCAAAGTGCCCAGGGGAAATATCATTCTCACCCAAGCCGCCTGGCTAATTCTCTCAGGCTACCAGGCTGGACAGAACAGCTCCTGCAGACCCTCACCCAGCACCACTTTTGTGTGCAAAGAGGGCTTATGTGGTTTCCCTGCACAGTTCATATCCATCTTGCAGCCTGCCCACTTCCTGGCAGAGGGCACAACACTTGGGGAAGGCTCCTGGGCAGCTGCAAGGCTGGATGAATGTTTGCAGAGCAGCTGGCACTGCCACTCAGGTACAGAGCTTCTCAGAGCAGCAAGCCCAGCTCACAGGAAAGGTTAAAGTGCAATTCTACTCTGAAAATATGTTCCAGACCCTTCAGCACCTCAAAACCAGCAGGAGAGGTGGTGTCTGTACCAGCAGGGGAAAGCCAGCCTCAGATTCAGGGTGGTTTATAGATCACCCACAATCAGATTTGGGGCAGGGAGCATTGATGTTAACTCAGGTGGGAGACCAACTCCCATTCTGTGTCACCAATGCTGCACAGCCTGGCTGAAAGAGCAGCAGAGACAGACACAGGTAGGCTGGTGACCTGGTGACTGCTAGGCAGGGCACATGGGGCTGTTCTGAGAAGGAAACCCCATTTTTTAAGTAGGCTGACACTTCAACTTGCACTCTGCTGGCCCGGGTGACCTGCAGCCACATCACCTCTGCCATGGCTGAGGTCTACCACTACACCTCCTTCCACAACTGCAAAAGCAGGGGCCCAAACCCAGGAGGAGAGCAACTGCAGATCCACTCACTGCCAGGAGAGCTGACTCAGGAAGGAAATCTAATGTCACACACCCAAGCTCCACTTCTCGCACAAGCACCCAAGAAATCACCATCTCCAGCATCCCCAGAAAGCAAGTCCTCTGCTGCAGCCACCAGCTGAGCCAGCACAGCTCTGCGGGCACAGGAGGATGGAGAGGGAAGCCCTCCTCCCCGAGCTGATGACACTTCAGTGGTGGGCAAGCACTGAAGTCCCATCAGATCTGAGGATGGATGTGCTGGCAGCTGCCCCCCATGGTCTGGGCATCCCCAGACAATGGAAGTGTTTCCCTGACAGCCATGCTTTGGTTTGTGGATGGAGAAAGGCAGCTTTTCACTTGACTCCATGAGCTGGGCTGGCAGGGGAGAGGCAGCCTGGAGATGCCCAGCCTGGAGTAGCCTCTGCCCATCCATTGACAGGCTCAGGCTCGGCTTTGGAATCGCATCCTGTAGAGGCGGTCCCGGACGTGCTGCTCACTGTCCACGGCCACCTGGCTCAGCCAGATCACCCTGCTCTCAGAGACGTCTTCCTTCAGCTTCCGCTTCATCAGCGACACAGGCCCGGGCTCCTCACTGGGCCGAGGGCCCCGCAGCAGCACGTAGCAGGCGTGGCGGCTCCGCTCAAAGAGAGCAGCTGGAAAGCAGAGGGAAAGGCCCAGCCTAAGGTCCTCGTACTCAGAGTGGCCATCAGACGCAGCACCACGCAGCCAGAGCCCAGGAGGGACCCACGCAGTGTCCTCCTGCAGCACCTTGCTGGAGGGCAGGGAGGAGAGGACTTACCATCGAATGAAATCACTTGGTCTGTGCTGTTGCGGAGCTCCAACAGCACGTTCGTGTAGGAAGGATGGAAAAGATACAGCTTCTGGAGCGGAGCTCTGGATGCCTGCAACCAAAAGGACTCTATCAGGACAGGGACTCACATGTCATCCCGAAGCCAATGCCAGCACCAGGCTCAGCTGCTGCCCATGCTCCACAGAATATATCCAGTCAGGTACTTGCCCAGGTCTGCTCAACTCATCCAGGTACTGGTACTGGAACTTTGCTTATTGCTGGGTGCTCTCCTCCCACCCCAAGCTCCCCACGTCTCTTCCAACCCTGATGATGATGATACTGTGATACCTCTGTGCCACAGGCAGGAAGCAGATTTTTGTCTTCAGGCTCGTGGAGTCAGTGAATAAAGCCCAGGAAGCATAACTGGTGTCTGGGCATACTCCAAGACACAACCTGTCACCAAGGCTGCCAGCCCCTGCCTCAAAGTGCTCAGCTCCACAGCTGCGCTCTGCACTGAGGCTGCCAGTGACGACCCTAGCGCAGGGAGAGGACACTCACATGGCCACGGGACATCACCATGTGCAGTGCTGCCACCGAAGGCTCACAGTCAAACAGCAGCAACATCAGAGGTACCAAACAAGAAGCTTCTTACCTCCTCTACAGCCCCACACCAAGGCAATCCAGTGACTTTGCTCATACAGCCACTAAGTCTCTTCTCTCTACTTAGCAAGGCTGGGGATGACAAAAGCTGCTGTGCTACCACCAGCTACTAGCGGGGACCCTGCTATAGATGCTGTGAGGATCCATTAGAGAGCAGAGCACATGTAGAGGTCTGCCTGCTTCTAGCAGAGCACACTGGTCAGCAACCACACAGGCAGTGCAAGAGGCTGCGGTGTCAGTGACACGGAGAGATGTAAATGTGAACTCTGGGAGAAGGTGGCAGCTCCACTCAGTTCTGGCCCAGTGTCTGCAGAAGAGCAACCACTCAGCAGCACTTCTCACCGTTTCGTTCCCTGGTGCCTGGTATTCACCCCAGATGAGGAAGGCAGAGCGGTGATCAGCAGTAGACAGTGTGGCTGGCCCAGGGCTCTCTGCTCTCGAGTTCATCTTCAGGTCCCACTGGACTGCACCAGATCCACTCTCAACAATCATAACCTAGCAGGGAGGAAAGAAGAGGAACTCAAATCAAAGAGCTATAACAAGTCATGAGAGAGACGTCAAGTCAGTTATCTCTCAACCACACTGCCTCTGGGAACAAGTTTCTGACACATGGGAAGATGAGGAGATACTTCATGCTGAGCATCACAGATCTGTGAGACCTGGGGCAGGCCACGTCAGAGCACAGTCACAAGTTCTGCAGCTATTTCAAGGGGTTCAGAGCTCCATCACTGAAGCCTCTTGCTGAGAAGAGAATTAAAGTGCCTGAACTGCCTTCAATAACCTGTTGAAAGAGATCCTTTCCCAGCCTAAAGCTTCCTAAATTCAGCCAGAAGGAACACATCCCACCAGCTGTCCTCACCTCAGTGCCTGCTTGAGCTGTGACATGCAGAGAGAAGGGAAATTAAAAGGAAGAGATTTCAAACCTTCTTCCTGTTGGGGCCGATTTCACTCTCAAGGACAATACAAAGAACATCAGGTTTGAAGTAACCAAGCAGCGGCTCCCTAAGGGAGAGAAAGAAAAGGGAGAGATCAAAACACATCCTGATGGCCTGATGACACCTTGTTCCTTCAGAACAGCCTCTATCCTACCATCACCCCCTGGTAAGAGACTTGACTGATACATTAGGTGAGCCTGGCACCTCTCCCAAGCCTGAGCCCAGTCCTAGAACAGCAACATCATGGCAGGCACAGACGAAGAATCAAAGCTTTGGGCTCCTCCACTTTGAAGCAGCACCTGATAATTGCTAGCAGAGGACACAAGACACTAAGCAAGGTCCAGATGTGACCACAGAGCAGGCTCCTGTGTTTGAAATTACAAAAGCAACATAGCAGCTGGGATGACGCCATGGGCCTAGCAATGCCACCCCTGCCCCAGATGGGTAACGCTACCTCATGACACGGGACACGTTGAGGGTCCACACGTTCTGGAGGCTGCGTGTGCTGATCAGCGTGGCCATCTCCGAGCTCACAACCAAGATGTTCTCCTGTGACTGCCCAGGGATCTTTGCCAGGTAACGAATGTCTGCAGAGCTGAACACGGACAACAAACGATTACCTGAGAGCCCTGGGGCTATTGAGCCTGGAGAAGAGCAGCCCCAGAGGGGATCTTCTTGATGCTCAGCAACAGCTAAAGGCTGGCGTGCAAGAGGATGGGGCCAGACTCTTGTCAGTGGTGCCCAGGGACAGGTCAAGGGGCAATGGGCACAAACTGGAACCCAGAAGGTTGCAGCTGAACCTGAGGTGAAACCTGTTTGGTGTGAGGGTGCTGGAGCCCTGGAGGAGGCTGCCCAGAGAGGTTTTGGAGTCTCCTTGTCTGGAGAGCTTCCAAACCCAGCTGGCCATTGTGATCCTGGGCAATTGCTGTGGGTGGCCCTGCTTTAGCAGGGGCTAGACTGGATGATCTCCAGAGCTTCTTTCCAACCCTCACCATGATGGCATTCTGTGATTATGCTTTCCAGACTGTGGATGGGTTTATTCTGGAGTTTTGTTTTTCCTGCTGCGCAGTAAACACAAACAGGAAACCCAGCCTGGCTTCCCTCCTTTCCTGTGAAACCAAGCAGGCCATCAACACCAGCCCTCTCCCCAAGCTTTGGCTCTGCTCCTAATCCAAAAGTGAGGCAGCCAGTAAAGAGCAAAGTCACAGCAGCCACCCTGCCAGGAACACCTGTGCCCTCTGCTCCACCAGCACCTCCCACCTGAGAAGCGAGAAGCGGTGTGTGGCATGGTCAATGTTCTTCTCCCACTGAGGATCTTGCTCGAGGCCAGGAAGCTTCATTTCCATCCCAGTTGCTGCACTGTGGAGATCTTTCAGGGAATATGCATACAGAGAGTTATCTGTGCAAAAAAACAAAGTGAGAATGAGGGAGCTGAGCTGTCCTGCCCTTCCTCTGAACTCTCCTTTCCAGAGCTGGCAGATGAACTGTATTTTTAGGCCTTGCATCATAGAATTGTAGTGGTATTTTGAGACTCCAGCCTGCTTTTAAATGCTTTTAACATCTTATCTCTTCATAATCCAACTGTTCCACAGTAATCATTTGCTATAAATGACTACTTAAATATTACATTCTCAACCTTTCCCACATAAAATTACCACAGTATGCAACAATCCCTGGTTCAAGCAGAATTCCCCCCCTTCTCTGAATGTCCCTGAATAGCTCTTCTGCCATGTGGAAGCATGATCCAACCTTTCAGAATGCAAAGCCCTCTCCCAGACAAGTGATTCCAGAGGAATGCTCACTCTGCAGGCTGGCCCCAAACACAACTGTACCTGTATAGAAAAGGAAGTATGAGGAGGAGGCCAAGTCCAGCCTAACATAGCGAGCTTGCCCATCCACATCCAGGCTGCCAGGGGAGCCAATCTGTTTGCCAGTTTTTCCTGAATGGATGAAGGTCTTAATCTACAAAGAGAAGGGATTAAAAAAATAGAAAGGTTAAAGCTGCACCATGCTGTCACTGCTCCAGCTCAAGGGTATTCCACAGCTTCTGAGCAGCTGGTACTGAACAGCAGCTGAATGAGAAGAGCACAGGCTTGGATGAAAAGTCTCTCCCAGGTTTTGGAGGTGTGGGCATGGGTTGGGTGACTCCTTTGCTGTGAATACTTCTGCAGGTTTGAAAACCACTCTGAGCACATCCACTGAATTTACTGTCTCTGCAGGCCGGAACTGCTGGACAGCAAGCCCCTGTTCTGCTCAGGAGAGCACAGACCAATTCAAGAAGTCACAGTGATGGAGAGGACTGAAAGGCAGAAAGAAAGCAGTGTTTGGACACAGACAGAAACCTGTCTTCACATGGTAGCTCTGTTGAAAATTTCAAGTGTCCTAATCTAGTCCTCCCAAGGCTGACATGAGCCTAAGAAGAAAAAAGAGCTGACAGGTTTCTTTACATTCTCTGTGGAGGGCAAGAGGATGCAGTAAAACATTTCACCCAGGAAAACAAAGGCCAAAATCAAGATCAGATTCAAATGTCTGGGTAACAGGCATGGCCCGGGCAGAGCAATGCACACCAGGCAAAAGAAAGATGCCAGACCACGAGGAACAGCACCCAACAGAGATGCTGAGTCAGCCAGGAGCCCTTCCCTCTTGCTTTGTTGGCAGGGTTCAGGAAAGAGAAGGAAATCAGTCGCTCTCAAAGTCAATCTGGAGGGTCTGGCTGGTGAATAAGGGATCAAGTTTGCTGGAGTGGATGAGGAATATACTGGAAAAGGAGAGCAGTATGTCCACCAGCTGTTCCCAGCCTCCTGCACTGGGAGGAGACACATACCAGCTCTTGTAGACACCTTCACCTTGTCCTGGTTCAGCAGCTGCCCTGGGACAGTAACAGCCAAAGGTCTTCACACAGAGAGTAAGAATACACACCACTTTTTTTGCTGTGTTGCTTAACATCTCTCTGCACTGCTTTCAGACCACCCTGCCCTGAACAATGTCTTATGTTCCCAGACTGTTCCTGCTGAAGCTTGCAGCAGGCAGGAACTCTCAGAAAAAGCTGCCTTCTAAATCCCCTGCACACAGACCTTCCCCCACAGGAGGCTCAAAGCTCTGCAGTAGTGTGATGTAACGTTCAGCTTCAGCCCTTGTTAGCAATCAAGCTGATTCACTGCAGGGCTGAATCGCCCTTCTGAAGCTGCCTTTTCCCGGGCTGCAGGGGGCTCCCTGTGCCCTGTGTGACTTCTCAGAAGAGAATGTATTGTTACTGAAGTTGACAGAGTGTTTGCCAAATCCAGGGGGGGAAGGGATTCCACACCAAGATAGCCAGAGAGGTTAAATGGAAAACAAATCCAAAGGCAGTCTTGCAGAACAGAGACCACATTCAAACATTTCTTGGCCTCCTCAGATTAAAGAAAAAGAAGTCTTGAGATAATTTGGATACCAGAAGCAATGAGGAAAGATATCAGAAGAGAAATGTAGGAGTGGGAGAGGATAGAATTTCTGATGACTCTGGCAACAGCAAAGCCTTGCACAGTGGAACTCTGTTCACTTACAGAGGACTCTGGTATGAAGATACAGGGCTCCCATCCTTCCCACTAGATTGGGAAATAACTGCACCTTTAAGCAGGACAGAGTGTGCATGCAGATGATGCAGATGTTTTCTATAAAACTACTTTCAGCTACATGACTTCACCCCTCTAAGGGATGGAAAAAAGCAGCATCAGAATGGAGGTAACACAACTGGCAGCAACTTCGCTACGCAAACTCCAGTCAGAATTAACCAGCACAGCAACAGCAGGAAAAAAGCTGGGCAAAGCAGAGCACAGGCAGTGCTGTGAGAGGCGTCAGGAAAAGGCAGGGGTAGCAGGGAAGTGCTGGCTGTCAGCTGTGCTTTTATCTAGGAGCCAAATATGTCAGGGTTTGTTGCTTTTCACTTCTCTGAGCAGAGCCCCAAGAAAACCGCAGGCTCACCCCACGCAGGCTCCCTGCGCACACAGCGAGGAGCCCTGGCTGACAAGGGGCAGGGGTTCCTGACCAGCTTTGCTCTCTTTTTTTTTCTTAAAGCCACAAAACACCTGCAGGACTAAATCTGAGACATTTCCTCTTAAAACACAAGATAGGAACAAATAGCACTGCTGCCACCCGCTGTGTTTTGCCCACTGATTTTATCACAGCCTCAGAAGACATACCTTATCTCCTGTAGCAATAAAGATGATCAGGTCCTGGACTCCATCACTATCCACATCTGGAATCACTGACACAGGAGTCAGCACAGTGTAATTAGCTCCAAAGTCACTGGACTGCCTCCACTGAACTTCCCCTGGAAGACAGAGTTGTTGGGAAATGTTCACTGAACTGCACCAGCTTGAGAGGCTTTTACCAGGTGGTTGCTGCAAGCATTTGCAGTAGGCACTACCTACAGCCCACCAGCACCACAAACCAGGCACACCTATGCTCTGCGAGGCACTTGGGAGCATTTCAAATGAGTGCCAGCATCCACAGCTTCAGCTTCTGTTGGAAAGTAATTCCAACTGCCTGTACAAACACATCCAAACATCCCAGGTCAAATCAACCCACCGGGCATAGGGACAAGCTTCCCTGCAGGTCAGGACATGCAGAATCCTCGTTGTGATCTGAAGCCTTGCTGCAATATCTGCACAGACATCTGAAGACCATAAAGCAGCCATACTCTCGAGCCCAGTGTTTCAGCTACTCATAACAAAACCTTTTTTTGCTGCAACTTGTCTCCTGCAGATGTTCCTGCAGATGTTCAGCCACAACCGAGTTCACATCCCACCTCTCCCTTCTTCAAAGAACACACACAGCACATTCAAACTTGTTTGTAAGTAGAGGGAGTAGAGCTTTGGCTTTAAAAAACTGGTGTTTGTGTGTGCTAGAATTTCCCTTCGAGAGCTCTAGGCCAGCTGGGTGACTACTTCACACACTCTGCCCAGGGCTGTTGGCCACTTTCCAGTCAATGCCCAGTGGAATTTGGTGAGGTGGAGGGAGCATGGTGTGAGTTCTGCTTTTGAAGGAAGAGTTAAGTGACTAAGTAGGTGCCCAGAGGGGAAATGCTTACCCTCCCCTTTAACCAGGATCACAGACAGCAATTATCATTTCAGGAATGCATCTGCTCTTTGTCAGGAGAGCAGTGGCACTGCAGGCCAAGGAATTACTACCTGACCCTGTCTGCTATCATTTAAGGCAGGCTGCTTTTCCGGCAGGATTCCTCCAAAGCTTTCACTGAAACACTGGAAAAAATACTTGGATTTGTTACTATGACAACAGAAGTGAAGCAGAAGATTGCCCCTAGGAAATCGTGGGAAAGTATTTTACCCCTGATGAAAACAGAGGCAAAGGAAGGAGAGGACTGAAGTTTTCAATAACTATACCCTTGAGCACAGCCCCAAGCTACCAGAGGAAGGCCAGGCTGATGGAATCTGCATGGCAGCACACAGGGCTCTGCTCCTTGCTGCTCAGACAGTGGATAAACCCTTGGAGGAAGCACATCACCCTCCTACAAGAGCAGTCTGACTTAAAAAAAAACAGGTAGCAGGGACACAGATTCAACACAAGGCTCTGAGAAGCTTTCATACTCTAACACCTGCTCCTGAAATCAACCTCACCCTGCTCCAACAACAGGAGATGGGAGTATACTGTTCGACTGCCCTCTGGATGTGACATTGCCTCCTCAGAGCACGAGGTCATAGCAGAAGCAAGGCAACAGAAGCCAAGATGGAAATCAGACAAGTGCCCAGACAGCACACCTCACCTGGGTGAACCTATGTGAAAGGTTGGGCTTTTTTTTTGCTCCAGAAAGAATAAAATTAGGATTTAAACGACTGAGTTCAGCTCTCACTTCAAGCAGCTGGAGAGGACACAGAGACTTCTCTCCATGCTGAACATTCTCCAGGTTGGAATTCTGGTTTATTTGGTGATTTCTCTCACAGAAGCAATCTTACACAACTGATCATTGTGGTCCCCTTTCTGCCATATCCTTTGGGAGACCATTACTGCTCACAGGGCTCACAACACAGGCTGCTGACAGATACGGATATGAGAGGTGGTGTAACAAAACACGCCTGTCCTCTTCCTTGAGACTCTGCTTCTGGCCCCAGCAGAGATGGAGTATGTAGCTACAGAGACTTTTTTGCTTTGACCTGGAGCAGCTAATCTTAAGCTCTTGTGTCCCAGTTTGCTTGTAAGATAAGCATGCAGGAATGTCAGATGTTCTGAGAAAACAGAATCCTGCCCTCCCACCCTTTCCTTACTGTTTGCTGAGGTCATTTCTTCTGGAGGGAAGCCTTAACTTAACTCAGACTGATAGAAAACCTCTAACTTTATCAGCATTTACAGATCAAAACCGTATCAGAAGCTTTCAGATGATAATCTGCCTGCTTCTCCTTCAGTCTCTCTACAGGCAGAGGCTGAGCAACCCTAGTGCCCTGGAAACTCACCAATCCTCCACCTGGATGAATCATCAACAGCTAAAGGTTGCTCTGACTGCTGTTTTGAGCACAATGTGATCTAAGTCAGAGTTTGCCACTTTAAATACATTTAGTCTATTTAAATACATTTTATTTTGCTCTGTCCTCCTAACCTCCAGTAAAAGAACCATGCTAAGAAAACCCTTTTAACCTACTTAATCACACAAAGCTATCAAACATGTCAGTTTCTGGGTTATTCACTTTTCTATCTGAAGCAATTTTTCATCTCATGCTTTTAATTTGTCCATGGAACACTTCCTTACTGTACTGTTGTTGTGCCCTGTGGCTTAGCCTGGTTCCCTCTCCTTGCTTATGCCATTTCTTTACTGTTGTCTTTAGAATCATAGAATCATAGAATCAACCAGGTTGGAAGAGACCTCCAAGATCATCCAGTCCAACCTATCCCCCAGCCCTAGCCAGTCAACTAGACCATGGCACCAAGTGCCTCATCCAGTCTTTTCTTGAACACCTCCAGGGACAGTGCCTCCACCACCTCCCTGGGCAGCTCATTCCAATGACAATCACTCTCTCTGTGAAGAACTTCCTCCTAACATCCAGCCTAGACCTACCCCAGCACAACTTGATACTGTGTCCCCTTGTTCTATTGCTGGTTGCCTGGGAGAAGAGGCCACCCCCCACCTGGCTACAATGTCCTTTCAGGTAGTTGTAGACAGTAATAAGATCACCTCTGAGCCTCCTCTTCTCCAGGCTAAACACCCCTAGCTCCCTCAGCCTCTCCTCATAAGGTTTGTGTTCCAGGCCCCTCACCAGCTTTGTTGCCCTTCTCTGGACATGCTCCAGCACCTCAACATCTTTCTTGAATTGAGGGGCCCAGAACTGGACACAGCACTCAAGGTGTGGCCTGACCAGTGCTGAGTACAGGGCAAGAATAACCTCCCTTGTCCTACTGGCCACACTGTTCCTGATGCAGGCCAGGATGCCATTGGCTCTCTTGGCCACCTGGGCACACTGCTGGCTCATCTTCAGCCTACTATCTACCAGTACCCCCAGGTCCCTTTCCTCTTGGCTGCTCTCCAGCCACTCAGTCCCCAGCCTGTAGCGCTGGGGCCGTGTTTAGTTACAGGCCGTGGGCTCAGCAGTCACCTTTCTACAATTTGACCTAAAAACAATCACTTCATTAATAGTCTGTAAATAACCTGTGCTGAAGCCTACTGATGAGGGTACTAAGCCATCTCACTTGGTACAGAAGCTTTCCAGCTCTGTGCTCTACACTTCCATCTGCACTAAAAATTAAAACCTATGCTGGCTTTTCCTCAGATTTCTCTTGCCAATTCCCTCTCCCCAGTTTTGGAGGCAGGGTGTGAGAGGTTCAACACCAGATAAAGACAAGGCAGAACAAGCATTGTTTAGAATCTTGAAAACAGTGGTTCCTCAAATAGAAATTATTTCAGGCTTCACCAGTCAGGAAGGTTCAGCGTGCAATCGATGGCCACTGCCCTGTGCCTAGAGAAGTGCTGACACTCTTTGTCCCCACCAAAACAGGTAAGATGAAATGAAGAAGGTTTTCCAAATGAATCAGGAAAAATCCTGGACTACTCAAACTGTTGAGTCCTTAACCTAAGTGCTGTCCTTGATGACTTCAGCATCACAGATCCCTGAACTCCACTCCTCTTGCTGCTGTGGGCGCTTGCACGCACATGACCTGATGCTCAGGTTTGTGTCCAATCCATGAGATATAAAGTGACACTCACAGCTAGTGACTGCTTCTCCTGCTTCAAAAGCTGTTGAAATGCTGGCCTTGCAGTACAGCTGCTGGCAGAGCTCAGCCTTTGGACCAGAGGCTGAGAGAGCAGGCGCTTCCCAATGGCCCAGCACAGAGTTCTCGAGGCAATAAACCCCCGCACCCCATTGTTCATGGACCACCAAGTCATGTTATGCTGACATCCCCAGCCTTCAAGGTCTGAAGGCCACCAAGTGATGCCAGTAAGCAGCAGCATCTCCTGCATGGCAGGAGAAGCCTACTCACCTGTCTGCAAACTGACAGCCGTGAGAGATGCTGGCTTCCCCACCACCAGGCAAGCCAGGGCCCCACTGAGCTGCTGAACGCCACACTGCAGCCACTCCATGTCCTCAGCAGCAGGCCTCTCCCACAGCACTCTGCCATTTGTGCCAGACACAGCAGCCAGGAAGGCACAAGGAGAAGGCAGACCTGAGGAAAAGAGGAGTCAGAGTGATTGCTGCTGCTCTCTCTGCACCACCCAAGAGCTGGGACTCACCCAGGCCCTGTCCCCACTCAGCTAACCTGGTTTTCTCTCCCAGACCCACAGCAACCTCACTAATTACAGCTACAAGAGCAAGAACAGCCCTTCTACTGCAAGATTTTGTTTCTGAGGCAGCTACCTTCCTCCAGACAGGATCTGTTAAAGCTGCCACTGCCATTGCCAGCTTTGAAGGCGAAGATGACGTCTTGCACTTTGTCTTCATCCACATCTTCTATAGCAAGAAACTGGTAGGCCACTGGAAGAGAAGACAAGCCAGGCACTGGTGAGGATTGCCTCAACTAACAGCAGAGCTGGCTGAAGCACAACACAAATTTCTCAAGACCTACTCACTGCCTCCATCTCTGACAGTGTAGTGTGAGGACAAATTTGCTTTGATGTTAAAAAAAGACATCTACATGAGGACAAGGACTGGAAGTTAGTGCCAAAGGACATTTTAAACTTGCTGTCCCCCAGAGGGTTTCTCTTGTTTTAAAGCCAAGCAGCCAGAATTTGAACTATGTTAAACAAACAAACAGAGTTGGTGTGGGGTTGCTATTCCTGAAATAGACTCTAAAACAAACCCCAAACTTTCAAAATCCAGCCCCAAATATTCCATTGTTCTCATTCTCAGCTAAAAGGAGCCTTCTACAGCTCACAGCAGCAGAACTTGGGATTTCTGCACCCCAACTTGAAGCTCAGTCTCCACTGGTGAGCACTGTCCCTGCATTTACACCACAAGCAGGCTAACAGAAAGCTCTCCCAGAAGCGAAAGCTGAGCCAACAGGGAGCAGCACCCAGGCTAAAGAGACAACCAAAGCAGCTATAAAAATCTGCAGCTTATCAAAACACAACAAGATACAGTTCCTCTTTTTCCCTTCCTGTTAGCCAGAGAAGCAGGTCAGAAAGCCACACTGGCAGAGAGAACTCTTAACTGTCCTCATATCTCAGCTGAAACTTCAAGGGAGCATTTTACAGCCCAAACTCCAACACGGATTTGCTCCCTCACAGCCTTCCCCAGGCCATTTTCCCAAACGAGGGCAGCCTTCTACCTTGTTAGAGCTTCAGAGCAGTGTCTCATTTCCCAACCTCCTGGAAGGCCACTCCAATTATGACGGGCCACTGCTTTTCCAGGTCAGGTATTCACAGCTCTTGCTCCCAAGAGCAGCATCCCTGCAGACCTGGCTCCAGGTCTTAGGCAGAGGTCTACAACTCAAACTGGTGGCAGGGGAAGGAAAGGGGCTCCTGGTAAACATCTGTTTTGCAAGCTCACCTGCATTGTCGTAGTTCCGGAACCAGGTTCTTTCTGAAACTGGCCTCTCTGGGCAAGGAATGACGAAGGAGAAAGCAAACACAATTATCAGACACAGGAACAAGGAGACGAAGAAGGCTGCCGTGCGCCACCGCGAGAGCCGGGACAGCCGCGGTGACTGCTTGATGATAATTCTTCTCTCCACAGAGTTCTCGTGGTTCTCTTGAGCTTTTGCATCTTCAGTCTTCAGAGGGTGGATCTCAGCTTCTGAGTCTTTGTTATCCATGGCAGCTCATTTATCCGTACGCAGACAGCCTCCTCCCCTTCACCTGGGAACAATGAGGAGAGAGGTTAGAATGAATTTGGGGATATATCCAAAATTCCATCAAAATCTTCTGCTACCACCTGATGGTCACACTGGAAACGGAAGGTGAGCAACCAGTGAGCTGTCACAGAGCTGGATACAAAGGACTGCTGGGGCTGGGGGTCCTCCAGATGGAGCAATGGGATGCAGAAACAGCACTATTCCTTCTTCAGGGGGAGATCAGCTTTGCTAGACCCAAACAAAAAGGCTGCAGTCTCTCTGCAGCAAGGACTAACTGGCCTAGAGGGCTCACAAAACACACCAAAAGCTCCTTTGGCTGCAAAGACTCCTTGTCACCTTCACTGTACGCCAGGCTGACTCCTGTCTGGAGAGGTGAAAGGAAACACTCGTGACCTTTACACCCCAGCACTGGGCTGCTCCCTACTGTAATGACTCCCTACTGTAATGAGCACTCGAGCTTCCCCAGGGGAGAAACAAACACCACCATAACCTCCATAGGAACAAACTGGAACTATTCAACACCACTCCACAGGGTTAGCAGAAGGCAAGAGTAGGGAGTGACTTCCCTCCCCAGAGGAAACAGAAGTCACAAGTTGAGCCTAAAATCAGGCAAAAGTGATTTCATCAGAAAGGATGAAAAGCTAACAACTGCTGTTGTATTTTCTCCTGCTGTAAATCCTAATATTGAGCTACAGCTACAACAACAGGGAGGCTCTGTGCTCGTTTGTTCTAAGAAGGGGAAAAGGCAAAGCTCTAGCAGGCTGCAGAAACCTGTAGCCCATTACCCACAGCATTCTCCAGAGTGCCTCTGACAGTGCTGCTTTAAAAAACAGCGAAAGGGAAGAAGTCAAAATGGACACATTCCAGGAGCCTTGGAAAAAGGCTGCAAGACAGTGTCCTAAAAAGTGCTATCAGCACAAATCAACAGGACAGCTGAGCCAATGTTCCATGACCCTGCCCCAGCAGTCACGTGTCCGCAGGAGCAGTTCACTTGCCCAGCCAAAAACAGCTTGCAGTCAGCCCCAGCACACAAGCCAGCCACTGGGGCTGGCATCTCCAGCCACAGTGGGGCTCCTCACACCTCACCTTTCAGGCCCAGCATTATTTCCAGGTTCAAAGCAGCACAAGATAAGAGCCACCCGTGGCAGACAAGGCTCATTCAAGGAGCTGCAGGTCAATTGGGCTTCTCACGTCCCCAGATTGGCCCTGTTCTGCTGCAGTGAATCACAGAATCCCAGCATGGTGGGCACTGGAAGAGACCTCTGGAAATCATCCAGTCCAACACCCCTGCTAAAGCAGAGGCTCCCACAGCAGATTGGTCAGGGGGCTCTCCAGAGAAGGAGACTCCAAAACCTCTCTGGACAGCCTGGTCCAGGGCTCCAGCACCCTAACACCAAACAAGTTTTACCTCCTGTTCAGCTGGAACTTCCTGGGTTCCAGTTTGTGCCTGTTGCCCCTTTTCGCATCCCTGGGCACCACTGACCATCCTCGTGCCCCCACTTTAACTCTTGCTGAACATTGATCAGATCCCCTCTGGGACTGCCCTTCTCTCAGCTCAACAGCCCCAGGGCTCTCAGCCTTTCCTCCTCACAAAGATGCTCCAGGCCCCTCAGCATCTTCACAGCCTCCATTGGACTCTCTCCAGTAGTCTCCAGTCTCTCTTAAACTGGAAAGCTCAGAACTGGACTCATTACTCAAGCTGTGACCTTCTTAAGGCAGACCTGCTGGTCACACTCTTCCTGATGCACTTCAGGACACCACTAGCCACCTTGGAGACAAGAGCACATGGTTGGCTCATGGTGAACTAGTCCATCAGAACTCCCCAGTCCTTCACAGAGCCACTTCCCAGCAGGTCACTCCTCACCTGCACTGGTGCAGGGGGCTGTGCCTCCTCAGGTGTAGGACTCTACACTTGCCTTTGTTGAACTTCATGAGGTTCCTTCTCTGCCAAACTCTCCAGTCTGGAAGAGCTGCAGAAGCCTTTTCTCTGGGTACAAATCACAGTGAGGAGGATCTATGGCAAGGCAGGGGTTGAGCACAGGAGGCAAGCAGGACAGCCTGGCACACTGCTGCCAATCCCCACCTCATCTTGTGGCCTGCTGGACTTCCAAAGCTGGAGCTATGAAACACTCACTTCAGCCTGAGCACTCTGGTATATGCACTGACAGCACAAAGAGCAGGAGATCTCACTCCAGGCAATAAACTTCAAGCTGCACAGTACCAGGCAAATGCACTTAAATCAATTATGGAGAAGTTGTATCTTATTCCAAAGACCTCATCTGCCCTTCAAACCAGCAATACCAGAGACATCCTCCGGAGGCAGGCTGTTTCAGATCAGCTGAAGGCACCTGACAAGGGTAGGAAAGGTCCAGATGGAAAGGGGAAGAGATTGAAGAGTGGTGCATTCAGCTTTCCCCTGACATAGGCAGGTGCAGGCCAGCCAAGCACTGCTGCGTTATCAGAGAGCTGCGGCAGGTTCAAGGTACAAGGCTGCAGGCAGAGGCTGAGCAAATGATTTACCAGGGCAGAGCAACCACCAGCACAGCCACGGGACAGAGCAGTGGGCTGCACCACCTCCCTTGTGCTGAGGCAGACGATCACGTTTCTCTGGCAGCTGGACAGATGGTTTGTCTTGAACGCTGCTGTAACCAGCGCCCATGGCAGGGGCTCCAGCACAACCCCACCGTCCTCTTCAGCACAGCCCTCCACAGCCTCCCAGCACGGAGTCAGGAAACCTCACAGGCACAGCTGGGTGCTTCCAGCACCTAGGAGACTTCCTAAGAAGCAAACCCAAGGTCTGTCCCACTTACTCCAGAGGGACGCCAAGTCCAGCTGTATGGCAGGCATGCTTTTCTGACTCACGAGAAATGACACCACTGCAATCCAGACTGCGATGAGAACCGTCAGAAAAGGGGTAATTATCCTGACAGCCCCAGCAACTCCCCTTCTTCTGCAGCAGCTGATTACAAAGAGCCCTCAAAGTCTTTTAAGCAATTCTTCCTCTTGTCCTTCAGGCTTTGGAGGATGCCCTTTGCACTTCTGCCAGAGCAGAGGCAGTGCCAGAACAAGGACCACAAAGGCCAACGGCAAAGGCTCAAACAATGCAGGAAACCCCACCGTCCCCAGCTGCCAGAGGACATGCTGGCAGCATGTGAAGCTCCGGACAACAAAGAGGTCTGGTGATCAGTTTAATTGAAGACAAGCAGAAAATGACAGTGTGCCTTTCAGAGGCTATTACTGTCCTCCAGCAGCCAGCTTTTTGTTTTCTGCTGGCACAGGACACAAAGTAACTCCCTGCAAGTTTAACGCATCCAAGCACCTCATCAGGAGGTCCACAGCGACAGGACTCCGAGCTGCTGTGACCTCAGAACCAGCACCAGCTCTGCTTGGGGAGAGAAGCCTCAGCAGGAGAAAACAGCAGAGAAAGACTTGAGAGAAAAGGAAACTGTCAAACACCGCACACAACAGACATGAGCTGGACTCACACAGCCCAAGGAGCCGCAGTGCAGAGATTTCATGGAATCACAGAGTCGATTGGGTTGGAAAAGCTCTCTAAGACCACCAAGTCCAACCTTGACTTACCACCACCAAGACCATTAAACCATATCCCCAAGTGTCACATCTACATGTTTTTTGAATGCCTCCAGGGATGGGAACTCCACCACCTCCCTGGGCAACCTGCTCCATACCCTGACCACTCTTGCAGCACAGGAATTTTTCCCAATCTACAAAACCTCCCCTGGCACCATTTCAAGCCATTTCCTCTCCTTCTGTCACCTGATACTAGAGAGAAGAGACCAACTCCCGCCTTAACCCAGGCTCCTTTCAGGGAGTCTACCTTCACCCTCATCTTCTTCAGACCTGATTCCCTCAGCTGCTCCTCACCAGATCTGTTCTCCAGATCCTTCACCAACTTTGTTGCCCTCCTCTGGACCTGCTCTAGCACCTCAGTGTCCTTCTTGGAGTAAGGGGCCCAAAACTGAACCCAGAAATCAAGGTGTGGACTCATCAGTGCCCAGTACAAGGGCACAATAGCTTCCCTACTTCTGCTGGCCACACTGTTGCTGATGCAGGCCACGATGCTGTTGGTCATCTTGGTCATCATCTCATACAGTTCAACTTGCTGGTGATTCACCTCCATTGCTCCCCAAGCTCTAAAGGCTACTTAGTCTCAAGCAAGAGGACAAGTCATGAGCAGTCCACAGCTAATACCGAGGAGCAGATTCTTTCCTCTCCCACAGTGAGAATGCTGTGCTCAGGACAAACAGAGCTTTATTCACCTTCCTGGGGCACTGGCTCTGCTCTTGTGCTGATCTGAATCAGCCCAGTGAAACTGGTGCAGCTAGGGTTAGCACCAAGCCACAGCTACATCCAAGAGACAAAGTCATTAGCAGTCAGCCAGAACTGGCTGCTCAGTGTAGAGAACCACGGGCAGTCAGATGTATGAAGACTGGCAAGAGGATCTACTGAAGTCTCAAAGTGATGGAAGGTTTCACTCATTTTCCACCCCCAAAATGTGGAATCAGAGCATGTACAATGTCACCAGACACCAGCTCTTCCTGGAAAGCATCTAAAAATGTCCTGTAACCCTGGTTTGATGTTCAGTGTGTTTGTGTCTTCAACAGAACAATGAAATCAGATTCTGACTGGCCACCTTAGGAAGTCAAATGCTTGGTGCTTGGCTGGGTTGGTGCTTTTTCATTTGTTTTAAGCACCTTACAGATTGTCTTTTTGATGAAGTCTCAAACTGCCAACAGTAAAGACAAAAGAGCTTCCAAGTTTTGTTCTGAATAAGATGCAGTGTTCCCTTTGTGGCTGCCTTCCACCACCAGACTGTTCCATTTTGATCCCACGTTCAGCACAGCACTGCAGCAAACTCACTGGGCAGACATCTGCCCCAACATGAAGACACTGTTGGGTCATTTTAACCCCTTTTCTGCAGTCCCAGTGTGTGGCCAGGTGGAAGAACCACGCAAGATCTCCCCCAAATCAGATTTTCCTTTCCAAGTACAGACTGAAGCTTGTATACAAGTTTATCACACAGCACACAGATGTTCCTCAATATAAAGTAACAGCTACAAGGAGACCATTCTCCTCTTGCACTGGGGTACCTCTGCTCCTGCTTGTGTCCCTTTGTAAGGGCAGGGTTTGTAACCCAGACTCCACCAGAGACAATGTAGGCACCCAGCTTAGACAAACACCCGTATTTTGATGATGATGGTTGTCCTTTTCCCTGCCCTCCCCTTGCTATTTCCCCTCTGTTAACACAAGCCTCTCTTCAAAGCATCAGGCGCATCTTAAGTGACACTTAACCCTTGGGGGTGGACACAACAGGTGCCACAGAGCATGTGCAGAATTAGAAACTCCTCCAGAGCACAACCAAATGTCACCTTAGAATGTGATCCATTTGTTATGTGCAGGAGAAAAGCCTTCCTTTCTAGGTAGCTTTCAGTACAGTGAGGGCTTCAAGTACACAAACTCAAGCTGTATAGCAAAAAGCAAAACACAATCCAGGACTTGTGCAAGCAAGCAGTGACAAGAACAAAGCTCTAAGCTGAAGAGCAGCATTAAATCTGCAAAGCTGTGTGGAACTGATTACAGGTTGGGCCAGCAGCACAAACATGTGCCCTTTATCACCCTGGAGCTTACAGGCTTGGCTGGAACCAAGCCACTTGCCCTCACCACCTGCTGCAGATCCCTTGCGTCAGCCCCACGAGCAGCAGTTAGGGAGCTGCTTGAATCTCTCGTGTCAGAGGCATTTCAGCTGCACCCACAGGGCTCCATGCTTGTGGCAGAAGGCAGTGACTTCCCCACACTGGCAGCAGTTTAACACACCAGGGGCCTCAGAGAGATGTCAGTCCACGACAACCCTTCAGAGGGGGCTGTGATCATTTTATGTAGGCTTATTAAAAAGAAAGCACATTTGTTAAGTGGGGCACTTCTTCCACACGTCCTAAACTCTGTGCTGCCCACTGGGTCCTTCCTGCACAGCCTAGGGAGGCTTATGGCCTTCCTCCAGCTGCTGCTATCCTTGTCAACTAGCTCAGAGAGAAACCCCTTTTCTTCCACTAGAAATGGATTTTTTCCTCTCTTACACACATTCACAGGTGGTTTCACAGGCACTACTACACAGAGCCTCTCAGCTGCAACCTCCACAGGCAGCATCTTGAATGGGTCCCAGTTGTGCCCTGGTACTGGGGAGGGCTGGCTCCAGCCACACTGATCTGCTCTCCCTGCACGGAAGGCTGCCTGCTTGGCTCTCAGCAGTTAGGTAAGATGTTTTTGCGTCCCAAAATAAGGGAAAAAGGGTGGAAATGAAATTGGAATGAACAAAACCTTTTTCTTTCTGCAAGAAATGTTCTAGTTCATGCCTGCAGACGAAGCTTGTGGCCTGCTGAGGGAGACAAACGAATTTGAACCTTCTCACAGAAGAGTGCTGAAGGCTCTGGGCCAAGCTTTGTGAAGGTGAAGGTTTATTTATTTCTATTTGATTGAAACACAGACCCACGCTCGCAAGCGCTGTGCAAGCATCTCCCCAGGACTCCCACACAGCTGCCAACCACACGAGATAGACCAGCTCAGATCAAACAGAGGATTAGAGTAGCAGGCTACTCTGGCAGAGCCCCAGGCTTTTGCAAATGGGATTAAATTATTTCTCAAGTACTTTGGGGCAATTTCTTGAGCTTACGAAGACGAACAGTAAACACCTTCCATCACAGGCACCAGGCAGCACTGAACAGCCGCGGAGTGTCCCGTACGGGCAGCGCTGCTTCTCCAGGCAGGTGCGGCTGCAGGGCAGCACAGAGACAGCGAGGAGCCGGTTCTGAGGCTAGCCCCTTCCCAGGCTCCTGCTCTGGCACCGCGGCCGGCTTCCGCCGACGGCAGCGCCCGAGAAACGGGAACGCTTATAGAGCAGGCTCCCTTCCCTACAAGGTCGCCCACCCCCGCAGTGCCGGTGCTCGCCGGAGGAGCGGCCTGAGACACAGCCCGGGGCTTTGCGCAGCGCCGGGAGGCCGCGGGGGAGGCCAGAAGCCCGCGGAGCTAGCTGCACGGCCCCGCCAGGCCCGTTGGCCCCAGTCCGACTCAGCCTAGCCGCCTCCCGTCGCCCTGCGCGGCCTGTCCGCGGCCGGGCCCCAGCGGCAGCGCCGCCCGCCCCCGCCCCGCTCCGCACTCACCGGCCGCGCACCGCCACCGCCGTCACTTCCGCCCCCATCCGCTCTGCCCCCAGCGGAAGTGACGTCCAAACGCAGATGACGCTTTCCGCCCGGTGCCGGCGCCTGCGCCATGCGGTTGGGAGGCTCCCGGTGGAGGCGGCCGCCGCGGCGGCGCGGGCGGAGCACCCTCAAGAAGGAGGCCAGGCAGTAGTGGGGAGCCACAAACACAGATCTTTAATGCGATCGGACCGCGAGAGAACAGCACAGTCACGTACAGGCAGCCCGAGAGCGCGCCCGCCGCCCCCCGGGCCCGCCCCGCCGCCCCCGCGGGCCGCACACCCGACACGGAGGTTACAAAAACAAGACGTGAACCCGCGGAATAAGCCGTGAAAACGGACAGGGAAAGGGGTGGCATGCACTAAGGACTAACACCGAGGGAGTGCCGGGATGGCCGCACTGCAACAAAAAAATCATGAAGCAGCTTATGGGAGCCTGGAAGGGGAGAAACACCTGCGGGCCCCACTCCGCACCGGGGACACGGCACTGGCAGGCCTGGTCCTGCTTCCACGGCGTGGAAACGGCAGGAGCGAGCTGTCTGTAATTAAAAATGGCTGCCTCACCGAGCCGAGAAGCAGCGGCCAGCCAGGCCTGCGCCCAGCTCGGAAGGTGGCAAGTGTTTTACTCACACAATTCTCACAATACCGATCCCTGGGGTCTCGCCTGCGGCTGGCCCAGCACAGCAGCCTTCCTCCCCGGTCTGAAATAAACCTAGTTACAAAGAAGCTAGTTACAATATGCAAATTCCTGCCACACACCTTAGGACACAGCAGGTGCCTCAGTACCACACCAAAACTGTAACTCTTTTCCTCGCCCTGCCCCTGCATTTCATTCCATCCTGAGCCACCTTAGCCATGTTCTGCCTGACTGGCCTGGAAAAACATCCACACGGGTTTTGTTGTTTTTTGGGGCTTTTTTCCTCCAAGTCAGAAAGCTTCACAGAGGAAGCTCTGACCTTGGAGTGCACAGTCAACAGACAGACTAGCTGTCACTGTAACTCCTCTACAGAACAAATGAGTCCTGATTTTCCACTACCTTGTGGTCTTTGATCTCTAAAAGTACTAAAACAAGGCTTAAGCCTGCCTTAGGAATGTGCTCCAGCCGATCCGGCCATCCTCACAAGAGCTTTCAAAATCACAGCCAATTTTTGTCTGTCTGAAGCGGGACAGTGAGGCACCCCCCTAATGCTGGAGACATAAAATGAGGTGGCTAAGCGCTAAAAAGGAAGAGAAAAACAAATCAAAAAAACCCAACCAAAACCACTTCTGAATTTCTTTTAACATATATAAACAGAAGGAGAAATTAACTGAGAACCAGCACTACTGGCGTTGCTCACAGAGGGTCAGGTAGATCTTTTGTAAAGGGCTGAAGCATTACAAGCCTGAGGGCAGCTCTGAGCATGCTGGGCCAGGACAAACACAACGCGCCAGCCGCTGGCCTGCTCTGGAAACAATCCATCCGGATGTCTTTATTTCCTACTGACACAACCCCCCCCACCCCCCTCCCCGTTAGACAGTACGTAACTCTGTGTCTCTACAAACTCACAGCTATCTGCCAAACAATAAAAATTCCAAACTACAAAAGATGAGTTGTATTCAGTAAATATAAATGGGGAATTTAGGCTTCGTGTAGAATGTTTGTCAGACTATTTACAGTGCAACACAGATCGGTTTGAGTTCAGATCTCGCCAGCTTCTCTCTCTTCTGATCTCTTGGAACGAGATTTGCCATTTGTGCTCTCGTGGCGCCTCTCAGAAGAGCTCTTCTCTTTCCTCTCTCTGTCTCGTGACTTTTCTCTTGAAGATCGATCTCTAGAAGATCTGAAGCACAAAGCAAACTGATGCTATAAGCTTCACAACTAAAAGAACTTTCAAATATGCACAAAATTACATCATCTATCCCTAACGAGGCTGTGGCATAGCACAGGTTTGTTACAGACATGTGCCTAGGTACTGTGATGCTGGGAGTGGCATCCCCCAAAACAGCAACTCTGAGGCCTCTCTAAGCTTTACCTAGGAAAATACTAGCTTGGGAGTGCTAGGCACAGCCCACAGCCTTTGTTACTCCCTTCACAGAGTGATTCTTCCAAGCTGTTCCCACATAGACTCTCTGAGCTCTTTCCTGAGCCCCTTACTGGCTCACTAGGCCATATTAATGTGCCTACATTTATTTTTTGTCACTCAGCTGTTTCTTCCAGAGCCATTTTGCCCTGTTCTCTAAGCTAGCTGCTTTCAG
This sequence comes from Pogoniulus pusillus, assembly GCF_015220805.1. Taxonomy (NCBI): domain Eukaryota; kingdom Metazoa; phylum Chordata; class Aves; order Piciformes; family Lybiidae; genus Pogoniulus; species Pogoniulus pusillus. The sequence continues at coordinate 19,406,829 of NC_087276.1, read as the reverse complement.
CACCAGCTGCCTTCCCTGGACTCAAATGCTTTCTCAGCCCTGGGATTTTCACTGTGTCCTGACAAGTGTGCTCCTTGGCAGCATCCTGAGTCCAAAGCCAAGATGATGGGAATTTATATTCCCAGCCCACAACACAAGCAAACCTTTTTTTGCAGCCTGCCCAAAAGCCAGTGACAGATTTCCAGCAGTGCTTCAATCAGCCCACACAGTTGAGGGCTTCATACTGGGGCAGACAAAAACAGCTGTCTCCTGTGGTTCACACCAGCTTATTGACTAGCAACCTTTAGAGGGTGCTTGTCCTGCACAGGCTCTAGTACCTGCATGCCTTCAGGGCTAGGCAGACACTCATTCAGGGCATTTTACTTCAGGACTCAGCCCGTAGCTTCTCCATTAAAAGAGGAGGACGTGGCAGGTTATCTCAGAGGTTCCAGCTCTCATTCATGCTTATTTTAAGGCTTGGAAATGCTGCACAACTGACACATTAAAACCTCACAGCCCTCTGCAGCACACAAAGCATTTCATTGCCATTTAACTGTGTCATTTAACCAGAGGACAATTTAAGTCCATCTGATATTAACTCTTCTGTTCCCACAGTACCACCTGCTGCCTGCAGTCCTCCTTCCCTGAGACCTCCAGAATCCTGTGCTGTTTCCTCCCACAAGTGAGACCTCAGACCTGCAGAACGGGAATGCAGGTTTCTTTAACTCTTGAGGCGACACCAGAACTACACGTTCAGGGAACAGAGTTTTTCTGTTCATTCTCTTCGTTTTGTTTTCTTAACCTGACTCTGGGCTCTTCCCAGCCTCAGTCATTCTGTGGAGTATGACACCTAAGCAATGCCCCTACCACCTCAATGGGCTGATTTGAAGATGTTCAAGGTTTTTGAAGTCATCCCTTACCTGCTCTTTAGTAATAGTTAATACAGGGTCTTCCTCACTTCCTAATTGTCCAAACTTCTTTTCTTTAATTTTCATGTTCAAGACAGATTTAAAAAAGGACTTTAGTATCTCAGCCATTGGAGAATCAACAGTATTTACACCCCCCCCAAATATTAAAACTTATTTTTTCAGGCTGTTATTTCCCTCCCCTTCATCATCAATCCTTAAAACCTTAGCTAAAGTGACACAGACATACAACAATAGGATTGTTTTAGGATTGTACTTGAGTGGTGGTGTCTGATCAGGTCACACAGTGTGAAAGTACTCCCTTGTTAATATGGAGCCCTTAAAAAAAGCAAGATCTAATGTCAGCAAGCACCTGGTGAGAGACTTGCTCCAGGCCTTATAAGGGCTGTGAAGAGGTATGACAACTCCTCTCAGTTTTTCTAATACTCTTAATGCTTGCTTCAGCCTTCCTCCAACACAACAGGTGTTTTGCTGAGTTTCAGAAGAGCCCTGAAGCCCTTCTTCGGACTACGGTGCTTCTCCACAGTGGCAGGAGAACAGCACACACATTCTAGCTGCCTCTTCCCCTCCTTTCAGGGCAGATTCCTAAGGAATTCTCTCTCTTGAAGAGTCTCCTAAAGGTAGACTTCCCCTAGGGATGCCAAATCATACATATCCTTCCCCATGGTAGCATAGAGAAAGCAGCTGTGAAGCAGAAGGTAACCACAGAAACGGGATGTCTGTAAGTTGGCTTTTACAGGCCCAGGGAGGCTCAGTTAGCTAAAGGAGGCCTTTGTGCTGCTCTAATACAAGAAAGCCAGCAATTCTTCAAGGCTCAGCACTTCAAATCTGAGAGGCAGTTCTGTTTCCTAGATCTGATGCAGAGTTACTGTCCTACTGCTCCATGAATTGCAGCATGGGAAATTGCAACTCCTGACTGAGAACCAGTCGCACTCCTGCTCACTCTGAGGGACTGGGGACACTCACTGGGATGCCCTTTCCAAAGCACTCATGTCAGAAACACCTACTTGTGTTTTGAACTCCTGTCTCTGGACCCCCGTCGGTGACCTCTGCTGTGGCTGCGGGAACGGCTCCGGTGGCGTCTGTGTCGGTCTCGGGACCGGGAGCGAGACTTCCGCCGTTCACGGGAAGCTGACCTCGAGCGCCTTCGCCTCCTGTCCCGAGAGCGCGACCTGAGGAGGACATCCATTGTCTCAGACTCAGCCCAGCAGCACATCAGACCTGGGAACTGAACCTCTCTCAGCCATTCCCAAGGAACACGTACCCAGAGCACCCGCAGTCACCCCCCAGCCACATGTCTGCCACACAGAGGGCAGATCACTCACAGGGTGGGCACCTGCCTCCTCTCAACATTTGTAAGGCATGAAAGAAACTATTCACAAAGGTCAGAAGGAAACTCCACTTGAGTCTCTAAGAACTGAAGGTTCTCATACTGGGTACTTGCCTTAGTTCTTGCCTCCCTGTTGGAGATTCTGATTTTGTTAGTTTCCAAAAAAGTTGCATTATTTGCACAAATGGAAAGCTTTCATTTTAGTGAAAGGACAACAAAAGCACAGAGTCTTTAAGGTTCTCACATAAATCCATTATTGAGACAGGAAAGGGATCTTTCCATTTCAAACCTACCAGGAAAGTGCCACAGGGTAAGCTCCCTTTACTGGATGCCCCCACATTAAGCAGTTGCCTACGTCTAGAGCAGCACTCGCCAGCTGTGCCTCACACAGAACCAGGCTTCTGGAGGCAGAAGAGAGGCCACAGGAAGTGGCACGTGGAAGTGCCAGCACTCATACAGCAGAATGCCAAAAGAATCTCCCTTGTGAGTGCAGCATGTCAGTAGAGAGGAGGATCCCTATGACCACCTTAAAAACAAGCTCTTCACAGAGGTGAGGGGGAAGTTTAAACTTGAATCTCTCCATGTTTACATCTGAAGTGTTAGGTAACAGACACATTTCAGATTCTATTCCATATTTATTGAAAAAGGCACTGAGCACGTTCTTGGACTCACACTCTGGAGCACACAGCCCCCCTGCCCTCACCAGGCAAGCCACCATTTGCTTTACAGTCCCACAGGTGACATGAAACACCACCGAGGTGCCCAAGTGGTTACTCTCCTGTCTTTCAGAAAGCAAAACAAAGACTGGGGCACTGTGTGAACTCCATTTGTGAGACCCAAGAAAAGCTTTAGTAACTAGACAGAAACACAAGTAGGCACTTCAGAGAACTCTAGGAGAAATACACACTCACCGTCGACGATCTCTGTTTCTTGATCCAGACCTAGAAAAGTCAAGCAAGAGAAGGCATAAGCAAAGTTTACAACAGTACAACCCACCATCTTGGCAGCTCTTTGCAGGAGGACAATAATACCCCAAGTAAAATGTGGATACAGAAAAAACACAAATATATTTAATTATCTCCAGCTTAGGGGACAGTGGGCATAGGAATTCATCAAAACCTGAAAAGCTTTGTAGAAGTTCCAATTCCTATGTGCAGAGTTTCTGTCAGAACAGAAAAGGTCCACAAGGCAATTCAGTCTCTCTTAATAAAACACCACAACAAATCTTTCTGATGTTGAAGTTTGCTGTGAGCACATCACCTGCTCCTTACTCTCTGCAGGCTAACATCGACTAGTCAGACAGACACAGGACAAGGCTTCAGATTTTGGTTTTTGAAGTAACTCCACATTAAAACGCTTTGAATAAAGAGAAAAGAGCATTTTCTCACAGAATCACTTTGGTTGGAAAAGCCTTTTAAGATCATGGAGTCCAACCACTCTCTAACTATGCCGAGGCTGGTGCTAAACCATGGCCCTCAGCACATCTCTGTCTCTTTTGAACACCTCCAGGGATTCAATCCCTGGGAATTCAATCACCTCCCTGGGCAGCCTGTTCCAGTCTTTGAGAACCCTTTCCTTGAAGAAGTTTCTTCTAATGTCCAACCTAAACCTGCCCTGCTGCAATTTATGAATTGTATGAATCTGAGGCCATTTCCTCTTGCCCTCACTCTCACTTATTTAATCAGTATTACAAGGAAATTTGCACCAGCGATTTGCTTCCCTGTTTGGAAGGGATGAGCTAGGGAAAACAGAGTGAGGACTGAGAAGTTACAGAGAGATACAATGAAAATTCTTCACCATAGGCTTTGAAAGCCATCTAGCAGAATTATCCAGGCCTCACTATTATCTCGCATTTCCACAGCTCCAGAGCTCACTCTCAGCTGAGCACTGCGAGCATTAGCATTTGGCAGGCTGCACATAACGTCACAAGGCTTTCAACTTCTGAAGCTCCATTACTCAGCACTACTTCAAATACCACTCCACGTTTAAGATACTCCTTCTCCCTCTTTCTCTAGTGCCACGTTTCAGGGCCAGCTTACACCACAACATCACACACTGTCAGAACATCTCTTTTGGCTTTGAAAAGTGGCTGTAGTGACTTGGATACTCACTTTGACTGCACCCACTCCCTCTCTGCACAAAGACTCTCAAGGCATTCCATTTAGACAGCCAAGAAGCTGCTCCAGCACTGGAACAGATGTGGCCAAAATCTACATGCAGACAGAACTTTAAATGGCAATAGGGAATCATCTCTTTCAGTAATGTTATTTAAAACCAAACCTGAATAAGTCAGGATTAGAAGAATCAATGTTATTTCATTGTGAAATAGGATTGCTCAACCACAACAGGAATTTAAACTCAGTGTTCAGGTAGGAGGGCTGGAAACAAGGTGGAGCTGAACCTGGAGTCAGGCTAATGAACCATGAGCTGAAGCAACACACAGGACCACCAAAGAATCAACCAGGAGATGGAAGCAGTAACCACACACCTCCTTTTCATGGAACAGGACCTGAAAGAGCAGCAGCACTTCCCCAAGATGCCTGGCAGCCAGCTCAGTTCTTCTGGTGGTTGCTGTAATTACTCCAAGTTCTTAATGTTCACTTCCTCTGATCACTTTAGTCACAATCATCAGTGCACACAGCCCTTCCACATCCCCAGAAAAGCCTGGCTACCCTTCCAAACAACAAGCTGAACAGCGCTATGCACAGCAGTCTCTTGCTAACTACCCCTCCAGACCTCAGGAAGCACCCAATGAAACAACTCTTTCCTTACTGGCCTGCCATCAGCCTACAGCAGGAGACAGTAGACAACTGATGTCCAGAGAAGCTTTCCCTCTTTTTTTTGGCCCTGCATCACAAAGGCTATGTGCTGAGTTTCATAACCTGCATTTTGTCCAGCCTAATACAAAGAAAATCCTGGTGCATCCTGAGAGCAAATATCAAGGTCTGCACTTCCAAGTATGTCACCACAGAATTTGCCATAAGGGATCACCAGGTAACCAGCAGCCTCCAGCAAACATACACAGGATTCATCTGTTTACCACTAGGGCTGACAATGCAGTTCATTCAGGCCTGGGTGGAAATCACAGCTTGGCTGACAAATTATTAAACCTGTGAGAGTTTGAATCACAGAAATGTTTCGGTTGGAGAAGACCTCCAAGACTGAGTCCAACCGTGGACCTAACAGCAGCATGGCCATTAAAACAGGTCCCCAAGTGAGGCAACTGGGGAGATATTGTGATCATCAGAACAGCATTCCTGCTTGACCACTTCCCTTGTCTCACAACTGCAAATAATCACCTTCTCTGCACCAGGCTATTTAGCTGAGCTCTTGACACACAAAATCCCTGTTCAAGGAAAGCAGAAATTGTTTTTCCAGTTCAGCAGGCAAAACGACAAAGAGCTCATCCTGGGAATGCCAATGTTCCAGCCACTCCCAGTGTTCCGGGATAGAAGCAGGTGACTCACATGGCCACGATCATCACAAGAAGCCACTCTTTGACATTTCTCAGATCCCCTAGGAAGTGTTTTCCAAACCTGTGCCCAAAGTGCTTGTTGTAGGAATGTTCCAGAGCAAGACAGGCAGCCTGGCACCTGGCTTCCAGACACCGGCTCCACTCTGCTGCCATCTCCTAAGACTAGGAGGAAGAACAGCTGTGCAGGGAACTCTGGCAAGACTAGTGTCTTCTGAGCAGACCCATCCCTCACTCATCTGGAGCTTTCCCACTCAGATGGACTAGATGAGGGCATTTTAAGCAAATGCAGATTCCCAAAGACAGGGACTAGAGCAATGTAAGCCTGAAGAGACTACAGCTACACAAGGGAGGTTGAACCACTACCTGTGCAGTCACTCTAAGGTGGGGAGCTGTATGCTTGTTTTCATCTTGAACTGAATGCCAAGGCACTCATCCAACACTTGCAGCATGTCCACCAGCAGATGCTGCTTTCCTGCAGTGCTCAGACACAAGGATCAGACTATTTCAAAACTCACTTCACAAACCAGTTACCAGCTCCCACTTACCGTCTGCCCATTCTCTCCTCTCGTTCTCTCTCTTCCCTCCGTCTCAAACGATCCTGGTTTCTCTTCTCTTGCTTTTCTGCCACTGTTTTCTAGAAAAGAGTTTGCATTTCATTTCAGCCAGAGAGTTCCAGGTCAGAGAGAGCTGCAGAGGGACTATTCAGGGAGCAGGACAAAGGCAGCAGGACAAAGAACTGTTACACTGCGTTCTGCTAGTCAAGGCTTCCATCAAGGTTCTCTTTTTCCTCACAAGCACCAACACACAACAGTACATCCCCTCCCTGCTCTGCATGCCGATGCTCCAGGAGACAGGTCCATAAGCTTTGAGGTAAGGATTGCATCACCATGTGTGTACACAAAGAACAGAGCTCCGGTGTCATGACAATGACCCACCAAGGCACTGTACTCATATGCTGTGTAATGAACAAGACACAGGAATCACAACTCCTCCTCCAGCATGCTAAAAGTTTCTGTTTGCAAGCAAGACCAGTACCCACAACTCCATCACAAACCCTTCCAGAATAATTCCAATGGTCTCAGCTACTGAAAATCTCCACTGACAGCACTGTGAAACATCAGTACAAGCATTTCATTGAGAGGTCTCAAAGTTAAAAAAAGCCCCAGGGAGAAAAATTTCAGCCATATCAATGAGAAAAATACAGGTGAGTGTACCAATGTTCTGAGGAAGAAATCACAGCAGGGGTCTGGTTTGGCCCATTCTAAGGTACTCCGTTACCCAGAATTTAGAGAGTAGAGTACCTGAGGCCATGCAGACCTCCCTTTGAAGTTTCACACATTCTGCAATCAGAAATTTCAGGGTTCTGCAAAGAATCCTGTACCAATTTAACATAAAAAAAACCAAAAAGCTGAACACCTTCAGAACTACAAGAGAAGGTTTAAATAGGATTGATTACCCTCAGCTGATCCAGTTTCTCACGAATCTGAATGAAACCCAAGTGTAATTTGCCTCCAAAGTGGTCAGCAAGGCGCCGGTCGTTGTCATGGAGACCCAGATATGCTGAGCAGACTTCACACACACGCAGCTTCTGCTGTTGGAAACTGGAGGCAGGCATTGAATTCCTGTATTCTTCCTAAAGGGAGGCAAAAAACCCACACAAATGTCAGGGAACTCTTACACAGTCACAACCTTCCAGAGAAAACTCTGCAAAGAATTGCTATGCTGCTCTCAAGAATCAAAACCCTCAGTGTAACGAAGGTGCCATACAAAATACTGTGAGCACAGCTGACCCAACTGACGGTCTAGAGCCCTGTAAGTAGCTAGTGACCAAACACTTCCCAGGACAAATTGCCCCTGCCCCAGTCAGCCCTCTTCACAACAAAGATTTCTAAAAATCCTTTCTTAACCTATGACACTACACTGCCAGATGCTTGCTGGCACATGGCTGGAACTGAAGAGAGAGATGTGGGAATATCAGAAATGAGGCAGGAATTCCCCAGCCGTTTGCTACAGCCTAAGCCCAGTTCAGCCTATTACAACTTAAAAGAAAAACAACACCATACCTCTGCCTCTTTCTTTTTTGCTCGGACTTTCTCCACTTCCATCAGGATCTTCTGAGACTCATCAACATTTCCTTCAGCTCCCAGCTGTTCAGCTTTAGCTAGGAGTTTTCCAATGTCTTCATTCAGTTCATGTACTTTCTCTGCCTGAAGAAAACAGTACATTTTTAATAAGAGAAAAAAAACCTGCTAAAGCTGCAGGTTGAGTGTTCCCTTTTCTCTAAAAATATTGTGCAATAAAAGCAGTTGTTGAAGATGACCATAAATTTCCAAAAGTCAAAGTTCCAACAAAAAGGACTGGAGGACCAAGTACTTCCTCTCTCTAGTAACAAGTGATAGGAAAAAGCCTCAAGTTGCCCCAGGGGAAGTTTAGGTTGGATATTAGAGGAAACTTCTCCACTAAAAGGCTTCTCGAAGACCGGAACAGGGTGCCCAAGGAGGTGGTTAAATCCTTATCCCTGGAGTGTTCAAAATAGGCAGAGATGTGGTGTTGAGGCACATGGATTAGCATCAGCTGTGGTCAAGAGAATGGTTGGACTCTGTCATCTTAAAATGCTTTTCAACAACAACACTTCTATTAATCTAAGTACAAGGTAGTCACAGATAAAACAGAGAGAAACTGAACATGGAAAGGACATCACCAGTTTGGTACCTAACAGTAGATCATTTCTGGCTCACAGAACATGAGAGAATCCACAAAAACAGCTTCAGAAATGCTTTGTGTTGTCCCAGTGAAGCTAGTTTCCAAAGAGGAAACTCCATGAGCATCTAGGAAGCGAGAAGACACCTACCACGAGATGGATTTCCTATTCTACGTCATGTTACCATGGAATAGGGGAAAGCAGTATGCTTCCATGCCATACTAAAGCAACTTAACTTAAACCACTATGCTTGTCCCAAGAAGGACCAGAGCAGCATTTGAGGAGCATGGCTGGAATCCACAAAGACGTTGGGGGTCTTGACTTCCAAGTACCAGTGGTGTCAGACAAGAGAGCAACAGTGCTCTTGCTTAGACTTGCAGAGCCAGAATAGTACCTTTGCAGACACTTCTGCACTGATCTCCTCCTGTGTCTCAGCCAGGCGCTTCTTGGCCAGTTCTGTTCTCCTGTCACATTCTGCGATGAAGGATTCCAGGTGATCCATTGCCTGCATGTGCAGACAGAGAATTATGAATAAAAGTGCTCCCCATTTTGACAGCAAATAGTTCATTGGTGCAACCCCTAACACACAAACAGCCTCAAAACCAGATGCCTCAAGGAAAAATAAGAGACTTTGCGTGAAGAGTAAAATTTGCTCCCAGCCTTAAATCTGCTACTTGACTGGAACCTGACACAGTTCTTTGACACACAAAAGGATGCTCACTGCTTTGCAGTGGAAATTTCAATGCATGAGCAACAGGCAGAAAGACAAAAGCACCAGAATAACATGAAAAGTGAACACAGAACTGTTCTTCCACTTGATTTGTTTCATTATAGAAAGCTTAATCTGAGAAAAGTGAAACAGAGCAGAAGGCTTTTAACGTCAGATCTCTTTCTGGGACAGGCCACCAGGTTACAATGACCTGACACAGAGCAGAGGTGTGGGATGCAAGGAATGCCAGAGGAGCCTCCCAACAAGCTGGACTAATGGGGTTACAAGAGCCATAATTACTTTTGTAATTTCAAGTCAGCCATGAAGCTAGCAGTCAGGAATGGGCTGCATGTTCTTGTCAGGTAATACATCAAATAACACAGCTAGCTGAAATGCCCACTGAGTTCTATTGTTCAGCCAAGTAACTTCAAGAGGCAGTTTCCACAGCAGTAACTGGGAGTCCATACTCACATCCAGCTCAAAAAACAGGTCCCGTTCTTTACTTGCAATCTCATAATCTGCTCGCAGGGCCAAGTCGTGGATCTTGGTGCACTCGCCCAGGTCCATTCGCTGGAGAACAGAAAAGAGAACATCAATGCAAGACCCCCTGTTATGGCAAAATCCAGCAGACACTTAGCTCCTACCAACTGTATCACACCAAAACACAGCCTCTTGAGGAAGAGAAGCTTCCCTTTAACCTGTAAGGTACTGAACTAGCCAGGGAAACAATGTACTCGCCAGAACCACTCTTTGAGGTGTTCCTGGAACAACATCAGAACACCTCAAATGCTTTGAATCCAGTAATAATCCTGCTCTAGGTTACAGCACAGCCCTTGAAATGGCTGGGAGGAGTCAGTAAGGCACAGGGCACTGCAGCAGCAAGTCCCTCAATGGTAACTAAATTGAAAGGCCTTCTATTGTAGAGCTCCAGCACAGCAGAACACTCGGCTCTGCACCCTGGTTAAAGCTTGCCTGGAAAAACACTTCTATGTCAGGATGAGCCACAGTAAGGCACAGAAAGAGCAAACCATGGAACACAGAACACTTCCTGGCAAGAACAAGTGAACTTAAGGAAGAGGGGCTATGGCCAGTGGCAAAGAACAACCCCAGACTCAGCAAGAATAGACTCATAATGCTACAGCTATCCACTTCCCACATCCAGCTGCAGCCTGGAATTACAGAACCTGCCCCACGCTCATTCCTATACTGAAGCCCATCTAATAAGTGGCTTCTTGAGAGCACCTCCCTGCCCAGAAAGCTCTGCCTTGCGTGGTGCCCTTTGCTGCCATTGCACTCCATGCTATTTAGAACTTATTTTTCCTCAAGACAGTATTTTTCTTCAACCTAGTATTTAACAGCCACATGAAGTTAATTATGATCTGAAAACATGGACACTGCATCTCTACTACCAATACAGAAGAGCATATTTCTATTGTTCTTAAAATAAGGAAAGAATATGACATCTTGCAAGCCAAAAATAAAAGCCTAAGTGTGAGCCACAGTATGAGTGGCAGGGTACACATCATCCAGTAAAGGAACACCCCAGCAAGTCATCCTCTTCTCTCCCAGTCACCATGAGCCCAAAGGAGCCCAAACCTGAACACAGCACAACAGCTGCCCAATGAATTGCAGGAAGAAGCTAAATACAGTTAATGAGCATCAAGAGATCAACACAGAATCCTTGTGGAACATCACAAACTAGAGTTGGAGGTGGCTGAAGACACTTAAGTGAAGCAATGTACTCAGACAACAACAGAAGTGCTGAGACTGAACCAAAGCCACTAAAGTAAGCTCCTCCAAATAATGCCCCGGGGTTCAACAGTTACCTGTGTCCTTAGCTTTCCTGATTTAAACAAAGAAAACAACTCCAGCTGACTTGTCACTATTTAATCTTCCTCATTTTGATCAGATTTATCAGAAACAGGAGGCCATAGGCACAAGAAGGCTACAGAAACAGATACTGTATCGAGGAACAGTCCGGCTGAGTTCTCTAATGGCAGGCATTTAATGCCTACAAAAAAGCATTTGCTACTCCCAGAGCTTTATCAAGTCCATCTCCAGGCAAGACTCTCAAAGAATGCCATCAAGCTACTCTTGTTCTACCACAGAAACAATTTTCCATTTATTCTTATGGGTATTCCACTGAGATATCTTTCCAATAGAAGAAAACAGCCACATTAGATGTGACTGGCATGGATCAGAAGTATTCTTAACTGAGCTCTTCTTGCAAACTAAGCCACGGCCTCAGAATCACAGACTTTAGGTTGGAAGGAACCTTCAAAGGTCACCTAGTCCAATGCTCTTGCAGGCAGCAGGGACATCTGCAACTAGAGCAGGTTGCTCAGAGCCACAAACAACCTGACCTGCAATGGTTTCAGGGATGGGGCATCTCCCACCTCTCTGGGCAGCCTGGGACAGGCTCTCACCACCCCCATGGTAAAAAAAATCTTCCCTCTGTCTAGTTTAAGACTCCTCCTTTTAGTTCAAACCATCACCCCATGTCCTCTCACAAAAGGCCCTGCTCAAAAGTCTGTCCCCAGCTTTCTGATCAGCCCTTTTCAGTACTGAAAGACCATCAAAAGGTCTCATGGAGCCTTCTCTTCTTCAGGCTCAACAACCCAAACTCTCTCAGCCTGGCCTCACAACAGAGGGCTTTTAGCCCTCTCATCATTGCTGTGGCCTCCCTCTGGCCCTGCTCCAACAGGTCCCTGTCTGTCCTGTACTGAGGACTCCAGAGCTGGCCCCAACACAGCAGGTAGGGTCTCCACAGAGCAGAAAGGCAATGAAGACTCAACATCATATTTCAGTGTTCCTGTTTCTGGTTGGAAAAAAAAACAAAACCCTCAACTGCTTCCTGTGGCAAGAGGGCAGCAGAGTTTCATCAGCATGCAAACCTCACATCTTCCTCCTCGGCCCTGAAGGTAATCCAAGTGTGTGTAGACTTCCCCAGGTAGTGCTCACTTTGGGCAAGATGTGCAGCCCTTCTGACTCAAGAATCCTCTTGTCCCAGGGAAGCCCAGAAAATACCCCTTCCAGATGACTGTCACTTGCTCCAGCCTGCACCCATGGCTGGTTTGTAATACACGAACTGGCAGAGCTTGAGTAAAGACTTAAGTCTTGCTACATCAAAGAATTCATATATTTAGATGCCACTGATAATTAGTTCTGCTCACATTTGCTGAGCAATCCACATCCTGAGGTTTCTCTAATTATCTCAACTAAAATGCTACTTCAGCAGAGTCCATTTCCATGAGGAAGGCTCTTTATCTGTAATCAGAGCTGCAGACTTTTGCCCAAAAGAACACCACAGATCCTCATGAAATAATTCTGCAGCCTGCAGACTTCAGCTCACTCCCAACTCCCAGTGAGGGACACAATAAATCCCCTGATTCCCACCTGTGCAGCTTTCAGACTCATCTGTCTGCTTATTAGTGGAGCTAAAATGTGGGAGGGTTGCCACCATCTGAAGCCACCTGTGAAGGTGCTGCAGTGCTTCCACTGACAGAAGTACACTCACCATTAGCTGCAGAGCTACTTCAGTGCAGGCCACTAATGATCTACCTGACAGACTCCTCTAACAGCACATGGGCATGCTGAACTAGTTTCTGTTCTCCCTGAATTCTCCCCCTTTCCTGTGGAGACCAAAAACAGAACCATTGGATCTTGTTTAGTGACAGGTTCAGACGAGTTTCTGGGGCCAAAAAACAAGAATCACAAGAACAAGGCACATTAAAGTTATAGTTCTCATGACCAGGAATACCAGCGTGCCTCAAGGGAGCAAACATCAACAAGTCTCCTGCAATTCCCAGGAGTATTCCAGAGCTTTCCTCACAGCCTGACATCCTTCTCTAACTCTGCACTTGAAGGTCAGCAAATGGGACTCCATCACATCTCACTAAGCACAGCTAGCCAAGGGATCCAACCTCCTGCTTGTCCTCAATCAGCCTCCCACTATGGAATATCTGCACATATGAAGAATGCAGCAGGAACAATGCCTTCAGGAGCACAATATGCCAGAAGGCTGGGAGCATCTGGAAGATCCTAAAAAGAGCCAAGGTCCTGATTTCTGCAGTAATACACATGCAGAAATGGCTGTTACCCTATCCAGCTGAGGCTGATTCGCACACAGAGCTTTTCCCTTGGAGCACAGTGAGATGCCTGTGCACCTGACAAAGAACACGAGGAAAACCTGCACATTCCAGTTCAGTCCCATGCTTATGGCTACTGCTGACAGTTGAAATGCTGTCCACATTCTGGACATCACATGTCCTTTCAAAACCACAAACACTTCTCTTACCCCTAAAAGCCCACTGATGGCAGTGTAGAAAGCTCCACAGCCACTTAAAGGCTACCACAAGACTGAGTGATCTACAAGATCGCTTGTGTAGAAGCTGTTTTCTTTCTTGCTCCCACGTGAGATTTCTGAGCACAACTTCCACAGCAACAAGGAAAAGAAAACTCACTGCAGACAATTACATCAGAAGAAAGAGAAACTGATTTCTCACTGTGCTTCTCTGTCCTAGGACACTCACAGCCCATCTGACTCGACACCCTGGACCTCAGTGCTTCAGCACTAGCTCCACATCACTTAGGTCAATCCCCTCACTTCACCATCTACCTTCTTTCTGGGAACATGCCAGCAGAGGTAGAAGGCAGGCTGCATCTTCACAACACCATTTGGGCCCAAAAAAATGCTGGTTAGAATCTCGTGCCAAAAAACATATCCTAACCAAAACAATTCACATGAGGGATGGAGGTGGGTGGAAGGTGATTTAAGCAGCTTTAAAACTCTGAAAGGGAAATGAGATGAAGGCTGATGGAACAATGTCTGAAAAACATACTTGAGCTTCAAATTAATGAAAACCAAGTAGTTATGGAGGTATTCAACTCTTCCAATTTTAATTTTACTCTACAAGAGCAGCCATTCACAGACTTAATTCTGTGCACTCAGAATTAAAGCAAGCTTTTGCTAAAACTCAAGTGTGGCCATAGAGCCCTTCTATCACAGTGACCCAAACAGGAGTGTCAGCCCTGCCTGTTATGGTAATCCTGTGTCAAAGCCAGCTCCTGAAATACCACCAGGAAGGGCTCTAAATAATGGCAGTATCTTCTAACAATCATGTTAAGTGGATGGACAATGTGAAGCATCACAGCATTTAGTGTCAAACAGCAAGGGTACAGATGGATTTCAGACATCCGTCCTGCAGTTAAATCACACAACCATCACAGAAGAGCTGTCCTGTTTTCCTTTGAAAGCTGACCTGCAGCTTTCATCTGGGTGCCTGAGCTGAACACTTCACAAGATCTCACTGTCAAAAGCCCACATCACCTTTTGGTCATGTGAATCAAACCTCTGAGAATTGGCCATCTCTGTCCCCAGAAGGCAGCAGGAAAGAGCCCACTCAGGCAGTGACACATCGTTCAGACAAAGTTAGCCTGAGCTGTAACCTGCCATTACCAACATCAGTTACCATGAAAGAAGTACCACTCCATTAGAGAACCATCTCATAGTTGAAGAAGAGAGACTGAAAAGCTGCAAGGTTTAAGAACTGTAGCAGCTGATAAGGAAGCTGGCTACCCTAAAGATGCAGCAATGAACCAGCGTGCCCACTACAGCTGTCTTGAGACCTCTGAAGGACAAGATTCAGGCCCTAACCACTTCAAACTGCAAAAAGAGAAACAATATCAAAACTATCAAAACTTTATGTGGGATTGCGAGAGATAAAAAGCACATTTCAGGCAAATTCTAAGGGCTCCTGACTTCAGTATTTTCAAGCACAGGTCACAAAAGCTGGTATTAGAATTGTGACTGCTCCCCAGACACAGAAAGCCTGATCTCTCCTGCAAGTCACCCAGGATGCACAGCTGAGCCCTGAAGAGCTGTCCCAACGACTGCCTCACAAGAATCCCCTATTGTAGACTATATACTCACTGTTCCAGCCAGGATATCATGAGGACAGCAATCCAGGAGGTGGCTCTTGCAAACGCGATCGTCTGTGAACTTCACCCTTTGCCTGGTTTCATCTCCTGAAATTCATTTGTGGTTTTAAATAAAGAGCCATTAGAAGAACGATAAGAGCAGAGAGATGGTGGCATCAGCATTTCACCTCAATATGCAAATTAAAATACTTGGTGTTCCTGCTCCCCAAAATTACTCAAAAAAAGAAAAAGGCTTAGAGGGTAACAGGATATTCTGGAACACTTTGAATTGACAACAAACATTATTTGAGCATTTAATCATCCAGTACACCACGCTAAACAGTGTTGGTGAGCCAAGTAACGTCCAAGGCCTGTCATCCATATAAAGAGACAGCACAGCCAGAAGAGAACACAGGAGACAGACAGGCTGGCTTGCAGCCAAAACCTTTCCTTTTTCCTTTCCCTCTATTTACTGTAAGGAAGGGGCAGGAGATATCAAAACCCATGCTACTGGAAGGCCACGAATAACAGAACAAGGCTGTGCTGGACGATTTTTATAGGCAATTGCTCTTTGTTTATCTGAGAATTAACAGCTTAGCACCCATTTAGTTTGAAAACACATCTGCAGGGAGCTTTGCAAGGCCGTGCAAAGCCGAACCTCGCCTCTTGGCCTGGCACAAGAAGAGTCCTTCCCACCCACATCCCACCCTTGGAAAACATTTTACACTCAGGAGCCACTTAAACGAGACAGTATCAGAAAAGCCAAAAAAACCAAAAAACCCAAAAAGAAACAAAGTTAGTCAATACACACTGCGAGCTCCAACATATACTATACCCATCTGCATTCTTCAAGACCTCAGCTGTAGAATATTATGCCCACTGTTGAAAAGTTTTAAAGGAAAAGCTTTCTTGCCCACACCTGCAGTAAGGAAGTCAGGGGAATGATACATAAAAGTAAAGGCAAAGTGGCAATGATATGTGACAATTTTAAAGCTCATCTGTGTATACTACACAGGTCTGTGTAATACTAAATTATGATTATAAATTTAGGATTTGCAAGCATCCAGGAATAATGTTGTGTCTAATGAAAATGATTTGGGTTTTTTTTAGTTGGTTTTTGGTTGTTGGTATTTTTTTTTTCTTTTTATGTTCTTTTTTTTTCCTTCTAAACTACACTTTTAAAGTTACTGGTGAAAAAAAAAGCAAACACTTTTTTTTTGTTGTTATAACAGCTTTAAAAATTGGTTGTGACTCACGGCTCGATGAACATGAGGCTTTTCTGCAACTCCCTTGCAGATTGATGTAGGCAGGCAAAGATACACTGAACCTTTATAAATAAAATAGAGGGGCCACAATTGTTCAGTTTGTATGAAATAAAAATATGGGAAGCAATTCAATAGCAACTCAATACACAAAGAACGAAAAGCACTTATTCACTTACGAAACAAAGTGCAAAGGCCCTGCACAGCCCTGCTAACGTGCCAACGAGAATTTAAGGACTCGGCAAGTCGCAGAAGGGAGATAATAAACGGCAGCGGGAATGTATTTTGCACAGGCTGTCAGAGTTCTTTTCTTGGACAACTACCACGGCCAACTCCCGCGGGCACACCTACCTACCAGCCTCCGCGCGTACGGCGCGGCCTGGGCACGGAGCGGTCCCTACAGCCTCTCTGCGGCAGCCGGGCACGGAGCAGCGGGCTCCTCCCGGAGGCCGAGCTGCGCCGGCCGCTTTCTAGGGCCAGGGGTGAGGCGGGCTGCTCCGCGGGGCAGCCCTACCCCTAACCGTGCTCCCTGTGCCGAACTCGCTAGGCCGCTCTTAACGCGGCAAGGCCCGGGCCTGCTGCACCGGCCCGCCCAGGTGGCCGCCCCGCACCGCTCGCTCGGCAAGGGCGGGGGCAAGGCCGCTGCGGGGCGGGCTGGGCCTCCAGCTCAGGCCTGCCGCGTTCCCCGGCACGGGAGGAGGCCGATCGCGCCGCAGGTCCGGAGCGGAGGCAGCGGTCAGCCCGGGCTCGCGTAGTGAGGCGGCCGCCAGGCCGCGGCTTTTCCTGCAGGCCCCGCCCGCCCCTACTCACCGTCCCTAGCCGTGCCCATAAGCTGGTCCAGCAGGGCTCTCATCTGCGCCTGGGCCGACATGGCGAGCGCGCAGCCGGGCCACGGGGCGCGGCGTGCGAGTGGCTCTGGCCTGGGCTTACGCTTAGGCCTGGGCGGCGGCGGCAGCCACAAGGAAGGCTCCGGCCTGGGCGGCAGCGGCGACGCGCAGCAGGGGCCGGGCGGAAGTAGCCCCTCCCGCCCCCGCACGGCATGCCGGGACCGGTAGTTCCGGCGGGGAGGAGCTGGGCGGAGCCGGGGTGGGCGTGGCCCGGGCGCTGCTCCGCCCCGGCGCCGAGGGGCCCGGCTGTGGGTGGGCGTCTGCGGCGCCGGCGCCGGCGGCCCGGGCTCGGGGAGACGCCGAGTTAGTGGCGGCTGAGGCGGCGTCAGGGCGGGAAATGCGCTTGGGGCGCCCACGGCTTGACTTTCCTAGTCATGAGCCTGGTCCCCAGCAACGGTGCTGGCCCTGGGTACCCTGGCACCTGTTCCCTGGGCTGTCCAAACGTGGGCCCAGTAGCCAGGCTACCTCAGCTGCTGAGCTGTACCGAGGCATGGCAGCCCATGCTGAGCTGTTCCAAGTCATACCAGGCCGTACTAAGCCGCACCAGGTCATGCTAGGCCGTGCTAAATCGTGTCAAGCCATGCTAAGCCTTACCAGGTAATGCTAAGTCATGCTATGCTAAGCTGTGCCAAGTCATGCTAGGCCATATTAAGCTGTGCCAGCCCATGGTAGGCCATGCCAAGCAGTGCCAAACCATGTAAAGCTGTTCCAAGCCATGCCAAGTCATGCTAGGGAGATACTGAGCCATGCCAAGCTGTGCTGTGCCAAGCTGTGCTGGGCAGGCAGGCGACAGCGGGTGACGTCAGGGAGCAGATCGAAGGGTGCCCATGGCTTATCAGCTCCCACCCACCGTGTTTGCCCAGCAGTGCCCAGGCAGGTTGGCTGCTGCTCCCACTCTGACATTGCCAGTGTGAGTGTTTGGAGAGGGGAGGGGGAGCATGGCAGAGCCAACACCCTGCTCTGACCCCCAACAGAGGAAGAGGGTGACAGCTGTGCCCCAGCTGGCACTCTCCTCACTAGTACTGCACAATGCAAGTGTCTAAGGACCCCATGTCAGCACTGGGGTGCTCACCATGGGGGGCAGAGAGCTTAGGGCAGGGCGGCAAGGGGACCCCTCAGGGGAGCAGACCAGTTGTGGACACCCCAAGAGCAGGGGCACAGGGCAGCTCTGGAACAGGGCTCTGGCTGTCCTCAAGCCTGATGGCCAGTCTCCCACCCCCTGAGTGTCCCCAGCACGGGTGGTAATGGGATCCAGGCACTGTGTAGGGCCACTGCCATCCTGTGCCCTCCAGCTGTCACAGACAGGCTGTCCTGTGTCCCCTGGCTTCCCTCTGTCCCCAGGCATCCCACATCCCCCAGCTAGATCCAGTTCCTAGCCATCTGTGTCTCACGGCCATGCTCTGCGCTGCCCCAGATAGCTCTGCTGGCCTGTCCCACTGCCAAGCCACTTGCTACCGTCACTGTTCTCAGTCCCTCATGTGCTGGCACAGCCACGGGCCGTCCATAGTGGTGACACGGGGCTCCTCAGTACCTTGTTCACAGTGACACTGCTGCTGTCTTGAAGGATGTCCCCACTGTGGGGCTCACCCAGCAGCCCTCCACACGGCATGTCCCTATCTCTGCATCCACCAGCCCTGGGCATCCAGCCCCACCACCCCCCGGGGAGCACAGCACAGTGAAGTGCCTCTTGCACTGGCTGTGCCATCTGGGCCACATGCTACCACCTTGAAAGTCCCAAACCCCATCCTGGAGCTGGTCAGGGAGCCCTGCACCCACCTTGGAGGGCATAATGTTGGAGTTAGTGGTCTGGACACACGGTGGCTGTGCAGCACCTGGAAGGACCCCGGGGGGAGGCTCTGCCCGCTGCAGTGGCGGCGCCTGTTTGCAGAGGCACGGCTCGGTCCGCAGCGTGTTCTGCAGAAGATCCCTACTCCAGGAGTCAAAATAGCATGAAATTTAATTTTACGCCTATTTGACAAAGCTTGATTTCGCCTCCAATCAGCGGGGAGATAAGAGCCCTCGGCACAAGTGTGCGGGCAGTTTGGCAGCTGGGGCTGCCGGTTTAATCGGTGAATTTACAGGAACAACACTCCAGAATCCCCTGGCTAGTGAACCATTAAGGTGAGCCCTGCCTTCCGTCCCCCGGCCCTCCCCGCGCCGCTCTCCCGTTGCTGGGTGCTAAAGCAAACCGCGGCTCTGTTTACCGAGGCTACTATTACAATACAGCCACCAAATATTTGCCAGCCGGCAGCTCGCTGCTCCGCTATAAATACTTCAGGCCCAGGTGGAGGGACGGGCAGGGGGAGCGGCGCGGGAGCCTATGCATGGCCGGGCGGCAGCGCCAAGGTGAGTGCCGAGCCACGGGACCGGGGGATGCCCTCCTGTAGCTGGGTGTTTCTCCAGCCAAGGGTGGCAGTGGGGTTGGCTCTGTCATTAGGGTGGCCCCGTTCCCCTCTCCCCACAGCCTGGGCGTCTGCAGTGCCTTGGAAGGCTGAACACGGCCCCCCCCCCAACTTGCTCTAAGGGCAGCACAGAGGCAGTGGTGGGGACGGCACAAAGGACTCATGGTGACTCTGCAGGTGGCAACGATGCTTGTCTCAGGCTGGGTGCAGGGCCTGGCACCATGCATGGTGTGGCAGGAGCAGGACCTGTTCCCCCAGGTTTAGTCCCCTGCCCCAAGACCACCCCCAAGACTGTGGTGATGGCAGTCTCAGACTTGTGGCCAGTGATGTTCAGTCAGCATTGAGACAGGGGTGGAGGACCCTAGGGCAGAGGTAGCACTAACTACAGAGGGACCTCATCCAGCTCAGTAAGACCCAGCAGTGGCCAGAGCCCACCAGGATGGCATAGACAGGTGGGCCAGGTTCAGTCCACCGCAAAGAAACCTGCAGAGCCACTGTGTGACCAGGGCATGGGGATCAGCATCCCAGAGGCTCAGCACTGGGCAACAGGGTGCTGAGCCCAGGGTGGCAGAGACAGCTCAGACCAGGATAGCAGAGTGCTGAGCTCCATTAACCTCCATACACAGGGTCAAGGGGAGCATCCTGCTGCCCCATGGCTCAGGGAGATGTCCCCACTGGCCTTCATACCATGACTGTGGGGATATTGCTGCTGCCCTGTGTCCCATGAACCAGTGAGGACATCACTGCAGCACCACATGCCATGACCTGGGCATGTTCCCATTGTCCCTCATCCCATGGATTCAGATGGACATCCCCACTGCTTCAGGTCCCTTGGTTTGGTTGGTACATCCCTGCTGTCCTGCATTCTACGTCTTGGTGGGGACATTCCTGCTGCCCCATATCTGATGCCTTGTTAGGGATATCTCTGTTGCCTGATGTCCCAGGGCTCAGTTAGGATGTCCCCACTGCATCAGGTCTGATGGCTTCAGCAGGGATGACATCCCTACTGCCTATGTCCCATGACTCAGTGGGGACATTGCTGCTCTCCCACTGTCCCATAACTCACAGGGAATATCTTCACTGCCCTGTATCTCACAGCTTGGTGGGGGTATCCCCACTGCCCCATGTCCTATAGCTTGTGGGGCACATTCCCTGCTGCCTTACCCTGGCCATAGTGTGGCAAAACATGGTCCCCCCTGCCATCTCAGGGCCAAGTGCCACTGCTGGCCAATGGATCAGGGAGGGTTCTGGGCTTTGTGCCACCCTCACCTTGCTGTCCCTGCCCACAGGGTGAGTCCAGGTCCTGGGGTGCCCCTGCATGTTGACATGGCCGCGGGCATCATCCGGCCCCTGGCTGAGCTGCGGCTGCCCTCACCTTTCCCACATGGCCTGCTGCTGCCCACACGCCCTGAGCCAGACTTTCCCGACCTCTCGGAGGAAGATGAGGAGGAAGAGGAGGAAGATGAAGAAGAGGCAGTGGAGGAGAGCATGAGGCCAGAGCTGGCCATCCCCAGCACTGCTGAAACCACCCTACAGCTCCTCAAGTTTTCAGAGCTCATCAGCTGTGACATTCAGCGCTACTTTGGGCGGCGGGGACAGGAGGAGGCTACTGGCAGCCCTGGTGTGCCCGAGGACCATGTCTCATCTCAACAGGCTGAGGCCCAGCCTGAGCCTGTGGCACTGCAAGGCAGCCCCACAGCCGTGCACCGGCTGGGGCCGCTGGCTGAGCTCTTCGAGTACGGTGTGCACCGGTGCCTGCCACCCCGGGTAGCCGGCAGCAAGACACAGCGTCTGGAGAGGAAATATGGCCACATCACCCCCATGCACCGGAGGAAGCTGCCACCCTCCTTCTGGAGAGAGCCAGGCCCCAGCCCCACTGGCCTCCTCCACACCAGCACCCCTGACTTCAGTGACCTCCTGGCCAACTGGACGGTGGAGCCGGGGCTGGAGCTGCCAGGTACCGGGCGGGAGCTGCCCCCTGAGCCAGGCTGCGCAGGGCTGGATTCCGAGCCCTTCACTGGGCTGTGACCCCACCATGGCCCTTAGGGCCCCTGGCCCTGCCACGTGCCACCCAGTTAATGATAAACCCAGTGGGTCCAGTGCCAGCATTGGGGCAGCCAGAGCTGCTGGGTCAGAGCTGGCGCTGAGATGATTGAATAAATGACTCCCGCCAGGCACCAGAGCATGCGGTGTCCTTTACCACCCACTGCTGGGGTGTCCCTGTCGCCACTGACAAAGACCTGCTGCTTAAAGTAGCTTCTGCCCTGGCAGCAGAGAGAGGAGGGAGGTGCAGTGCTGGCAGCAGCCAGGAACCTGTTTACTCTGTGGTCCAAGTTAGTGGATCCCATCCCCTTATCTTGGCCACGCCAGGGCAAAGGGCACCATGGGGCCTCATAAAGCGTCAGACTGCCAGCCAGCAGTGGGGACTTGTCACCATCTTGGGGACCTGGTACCCCCCACAGCAGTACAGGGAAACTGGATTTGTGCAGGGGCCCATGGTGCAGGGAGGGCAACCAGCTCTTCCTCCAGCCCTGTTGCCAGACCTGGCTGTTACCAGGGCCCAGCTGAGGCATTCTCTGCTTTGTTGTAGCTTCGTCAGCTTTGAAAGGAAAAAGCACTCAGGAAAGGGCTGCTGCCCCCTGTCTCCAGCACTCCAGCCCTGTTTAGGAAGGTGGGGGTGGCCCTGGCCTACCTTCATGCAGCTCCTCACTATAGACCCATTGTGCCCTCCCAGCAGCAGGAGGCTGAGCTCAGCGCTAGGAGAACATGGACAGACAGTGCTGAGCCTGGGCAAGAAGGGAAAAGCAAGAGCCACACAACACCACACTAAAAGTACAAACAGGCTTTATTTCAGCACAGGATTCCACCATTGAGGCCCTCAAGGCACCACAGCACCCCAGCCTGAGAGAGAAGGGGACAGACCCAGGGCAAAGGAAACAAGGATGGTGGGAAATGGGAGTGGGGGTACCAGGATTAGACCCTTTATCCTTATACACGGGAGTGCAGGCTCTGCTCCCTGCCCCTGGCCAGATCCAGATCTGGTGGTGTGTTTGGGAGTACCTGATGGGGCCCAGGCTGCTGGAAAGAATCAGAACAAGCTGCAGCAAGTGCAGAAACACATCCAGGAGTGGCTCTGGACCCCAGTGTGGGCAGACTAGAGAGGCAGCAGCAGAAAGGTGTGAGGAAGGCAGGAGAGGCAGAGTGGCATAAACTAGGGCAAACACTGCCCCAGAGAAGGCAGCTTCCCCCTCCCCATCCCTGCTCCAAAGCCCAGGGGTGTCTCCCCACCTTCAGGTTGGGGTCACAGTGGCCAAAGGAGCCAAGAAAGAACAAGAGGCAGTAGCTGCTGAACCACAGGAGCCCTTTTATTGCAGAGCTGAGCAGGGCAGAGCTCCCTTCTCTAGTAGGAGGGGTAGAGCCACATGTGCGTACACCAGGGCTCAGCCCACGGGTCATGTGGCAGGAGAAACAGGGAGCCCCACGTCCTCTGCTCCTCACACAGACCCTACCCTGCAGCAGGGACTAGGGTCCCAGACAGGATGGGTGAATGAGACAACGGAGGCCATGTGCTGTGGCAGAGGACTGTACCCAGCTCAGCAGGACATTTCTGCTCCCTAAGTGCACTCCAGCCTTCACCCACCCTCAGGGACAGCCTTTGCTGGAAGTTAATAGATCCAAAGGGGCATTGTGATCCCTCAGGGAAGCAGAGGAAGGGGTGAGAAGAGGCAGCAGACATGGGAAGGCAGCAACAGGCAGAGAAGCCAGGGCAGCACAGCCATGCTGGTGCTCCAGGCACCATGATGCCTGCACAGGCTGGCCCAGTCCTCTCCCTACTTCCCACAAAAGAGGTTCCCCAGTTCTGACACTCTGGGGCATGTCTCCACTGGGCAGTGCCACCTCACATCACGTCTGTGCCAGCGAGAGCTCCTCCAGGCCTTCCTTCCCCAACCGGTACCTGGCCAAGTCCTTACGGGTGACCATGCCCACCACCTGCCAGGAAAGGGACAGAGTACACCCCACGCTGGTGCACAGAGCCTGAGGACAAGGGCAGCATGTCCTGTCCCCCTGCAAAGGCCCAAAGATGCCCACACAGCGAGCAGGGACTCACCTCATTGCGATTGTCCACAACCACCAAGTGCCGCAGTCCCAGGGCTCGGAAGAGTTTGAACACCCGTGGCAGAGATGCCTCCTGCAAAGCAGGGCAAGGCTGTGTGGGCTGCAGCCCCTCAAGCTGGCACCCACACCTACCGTGCCCCCAGGTTCTTGGAGTACAGAAGGTCGTTGGCCAGTACCTGAGGCACGGTGTAGGGAGAGGGGTTCATGAACTCGCTGAGGTCAATCATGCACTCGCGCTCATCCTGGGAGACGTGGATGGACTGGATAGGGGGGAAGCGCGGGTAGGCATCCCGAAAGTCCTTCAGCTTCAGCCGGCGCTGCACCAGGCTCAGGTTGGCTCTTTCCACAAAAACCTGGGGAGGAAAGAGACCACCATGGCCTATCCTGCAGTGCCAACAGGTACCAGGGCCAGGGAGGGAAGCCAGCAGGAGCATGGGGCCGTAAGATGAGTCTGTTTCTCACCCTCTCAGAGTTTACAAGCCCGGTGGGGTGCAGGATAATGCTGGGGTAACCCCAGCACAGCATGGCAGCCCCCACTGTCTCTTCCTGTGGGCTGAGGTAGATGGCAGAGACCCTCTACCACCTCTTTCTGAGCAAGGTAGGCAGCAAGGGGCCTGAGGTAGCAGTGGGACAGGAATGCTGGGGCTCAGACACAACCCAAATGGCCTTCATGCATCATCACCCACCTTGTGCTTCAGCAGGACAATGAGCTGGGAACGCAGGATCAAACCCCGCAGTCCTGCCACCTGTAACAGAGCATCATCACGCATGAGACAGAGCTGGGAAGGGGAGGTGGGGAGCAAAGAGCAGGGTCCCATGCCATAGCCAGCCCACTATTGCATGGTCAACCACTAGCAGCAGCCAGCCCACCTGTGTGGTATCAGGATTGCTTTCCACTACTGGGAAGCCATTGTGGTTGGAGGAGGTGTCGCTGAGGATGTCCACAACAGTGCCCACACGCTCGATCCTCCGCAGGCAAGTGACAGGAGTGCTCATGACCTCTCTGCAAGGAAGGCTTGGTGTGAAACACAGCCCCAGGGCAGCATGCCCCACACAGCACCCCAAATAACACATCTCTGCAGCCCTGATACCTCTTCTGACTCCACAACCTGCCAGAGATGTGGGTAAGGAGTGCACAGCAGGCCATGCTCCCTTCTGGGGAAGGGGTTGGGCCAGTGGCACCAGGAGACAACAGGTTTCTGGAACTGAACTGTATCACCACCTCCACTTCCAGCTCAGGTCAGCTGCGACAGGAGTGACAATGACAAGCATCCCTCAAACCCACCTACCTGGCTGTGAGGGAGTGGGATGTTACCGGAGCCTCCCAGTGCAGGAAGGGCACACTCTGTAGCTGAATGTGCATGTCATAGAGCCCCTGCAACAAGAGCAGGGCTTTCAGGAGAAGCACGGTGAAGTACCAAGGGGTACAGCCAGGCAGCAGCTCACCTCTGAAAAGGAGCATGCACCTGTCCTGGCCCCACCAGGGCTCCCCAGCACCACAACCCCCAACCCACAGTCTCACACTATGTCCTGGTGAGCACATCAGTCCTCACCTCCACGAAGTAATCTCCAACAATCTTTGCTGTCATCAGCACCAACATGATGGGGAAGCCATAGGTGACATTGCCTGTTGCCTCCATCATGATGACAGTGAGACTTAGCGTCATCCGCACAATCCCACCTGTGAGAGACACCCAAGGGGTGTGGAGGGGTTAGGAGGGCAGGAAAACATGGGCAAGGGGACAGCAGAACCCCTGAGTTTCTGCATGGTGATGCAGGACTGCCCACATAGGCAGGGGTGCCCTGGCCATGCCCAGTCCTCATCAGAATGCCAGCACTGCCTGTGCTTGGCAGGGTCTTTGGGAAGCAGACAGCCAGCCAAACTAGTCAAGAAACTGTACCAAAGCAGCAGGGATCACTTTTTTCCCATGCCACCTTAGCCCTGACATGAGCTCCTGCTCTTGACAACCCAGACTGTGTCATGGGGAACTCACCCAGCTGTGCAGCAGCTCCCATCAGGGCATACTTTCCAGGATCAGCCCAGATCTGAGCACAGGAGAGAGAAGAAGCTGAGTCAGCTGCTGGATCCAGGGCATGCAGAGATAATGAGTGGTGCCCTGGCTCCCAAATTCCCCCACTTCCAAAGGGATCAGGAGTGCCTGCAGCTGCCTACACAGCCCAGCCACTGGCAAGGCTCCCTCAGCACATAGGAAATGTCAGACCCAGCTCAGGAAGACATCAAATGAGAAGCTGACACACTCTAAACTGCTGTGTCAAGCTCTTAGCCATCTCCATGCACACCACCTGCCCAGTGGCAAGGGATGAGAGCCGGGTGTTGTGGTCCCTACCATGTTCCCAGCAAGGACTCACCGAGCCTTTGGTCAGGTAGGACAAGGAGATGCCAAACAGCCTCCCCCAAGCAGCACCAATCAGCAGGGAAGGAATGAAGACCCCTGCAGACACAGTGAGGCCATAGGTCCAGCAGGCCAGGAAGAAATACATCAGTGTGAACATGCCTAGTGTCATAGGGTTGTAGGAACCTGAGTGGAGAGAGAATGGAGTCAACGCTGGTCCTCCAGCCCAGAGGACACTCCAATGGGCTGCAGCCATGGAAGCCCAGAGAGCAGCAGCCCCACGACAGCAGTGTCCCCAGAAACAGGAGTCCCTCTCATTGAAGGTACCTTCTACTCTGGCAGCACAAGCTGCTCAGACCTCTTTAGGTTGCTTCTGCCACCCTTAAGGGCCCCAGCAGCCAAGTCAGTGCCATCACAAGCTTCCCATTCCAAATGCATCCAGTGCATGCCTTTTCTTCATCTGGTGACCCATGACGACCTGCCCCCTTTAAGCCCTAGAGTTCCCAGGCTCCCATGAGGCAGCATGATGAGGGACTGCCCCAAGAGACTGCCAGCACTGAAGGACGGGGTCAGGAGGACAGAGGTTCTGGTCTTACTGCCAGTTTTAGGATCAGCAACCCCCCTCCTTTCCTGCAGCTCCCACGGCTGTTTGGGCCAGTCCTAAGCTGCCCCACAGCACAGATTGTACCACCACAGCAGGGTCTTGCTGTCCTCAGGACTCCATCCACTGCTATTTTGGGATTGCTGAATAGCTCAGTCTAGTTTAAACAAGTATTTTTCAAACTCTCCTTCACAGAGAGGTCAACAGACTGAAAGCCTGAGCCAGGGAGGACTCAGCATTGCAGGGAACAGCCCCAAGGCACAGGATGGTCATTACTTGGGCTCAGGTGGCAAACCTGCACTCTTTGGGCTGACAGTCTTGGAATTCAGAACAGTCTGCTCCCTGTCCATGTGCACCTGGCAGGAAACTCAGAGCAGCAGAGGGCAAACTGTCGTTACACCAGATCCAGAGCTGGAACCTGGCAGCCAAACTGCATTTCTCAAGCGTATCCAAACCTCCTCTGCAACCTGCCCAGAAGGTAAAGTCATTCTGAGGCCAGAGGCTCTGCTAATTAAGAAAACAGCCAGGGACATGTCCAGGATGGACTTTGAACAGCCCCACATGCTCCCACATGACTCAGAATCAACAGCATGTAAGTGTGCATGAAGAAGACCGGGGCCTTGTCTACCAGCTCCTGAGATCACAGCCCTTTGACCAAGCTGTGACATCAGACACAGCATGCATTCCCTCTCCTTCCACCACTACAGGAAAGGAGCATGCACAGCGCTTTAGCGCTTTGCTGGATCTCACTGTGCCCTCATGGGGCTGTGCTGATCACCCCCTGACTCCCAGGAGTGGTCAGAGAACACTTCAACCACCTCAGGCAAATCCAGTCCCACCCTTTTCATGTTCAGGGTCTTGCTTGCCTCATGCACAGACCTGGAGGGTCATGGAAGAGGTTGACAACGCTCTTCTCAGGTGTGTTGAAGAAGGCAGTGGCCATAGAATTGTACTCTCCATCATCACAGAAAAGCTGAGGGGAAGAAAATAGACTTAGAAGTGGCAGATTCAAGCTGCCCTGTGCCAGGGAAGGCCAATAGGTTCACAGGGACATGTGCCCACCAGGAGACAGCTTTGGGCAGCAAGCACACCAAAATCATGAGTCGGTCTCCAGCTGTGAAAGGCACAGACTGAGGTACAGTTCCACAAAGCCCAGCAGAGTTTCATGTCCATGCTCAGCCTTCAGCCTCTGCCCAGGCACAGGGTGCTCCCCGCCCAAGGGACCCATTCTCCAGCATCTCTTACCTGCAGGGGATATGCCACTGTGCTCCCCTGGATGGGCTGGCAGTCTCTGGAGCAATAAATCATGACAAAGCCCACAGTCGCTGTCACTGCTGCCACCAGCATGGCCTCGACCACCTGCAGGCAGGGCCGGTGGATGTACCTGCAAAGGGAGCAGCGCAGGGAGGCTGGTACCCAGGCAGGCGGGCAGGGTCACTCACACATGTGGCTTGGCACATCACCCTGGGAGTTCGGACAGGCTGTCTGCTGCTGCTCCCTTTCCAGGCTGTTCTGTGTGCTGCCCTCTGCTGGCCATTGTCACGGGGAACTTGGGGCAGGAGGCCAGTGGCAAGGGCAGCTTTGCTCAGCCAGCTGCAGCAGAACTGCCTGCCCGGAGCCAGGCAAAGCTTCAATGGAAAAGTTGACACGATCCAGCTCAGCTTGGGAGACAGTGCAGGGCCAAGTCTAGAAAGCTGCAGCCTCCTCACTGCTCCACTGACAAAAGTTGTCCCTCCCCGAGGCCACAAGGCCAGTCCTTGTGTTTGGAAAGCTGGTGACAAGCACTGGCAGTGCCAGACTGGGCTTGGATGGCTTTAGCAGCTGCCTCCCTTCTCTTGTCACTGTCAGAAGCACATGTCAGGTCTGCACAGTGTCTGCATTTCTTTGGGCCCTCAAGTCACTGGGGGGAAATACTTGGCAAGGTCAGAGCAATGGCTGGATGCTGCAGGTTACAGCCTTTACTGCAGGCAGCAAGAGGTGTGTGGCATCTCTGCCTCCCAGTTTCCAGGGGCTACTCTTGCTTATATTGAGATTGCAGCCTTGCTCTGGATGGGAAGGCTGCTTTGAGGGAGCACAGAAGACACCAGCCAAACTCTGTCAGCCACCTTAATTACCCAGGAGCTCATACCTGATCCTGAACATCGTTAACCAGTAATTGAGGGCATTGAACAGGGCCCCAAGGATCCCACCTGCAAACGCAAAAGAGAAAAGCCGAGTACACAGCTCCCAGACTCTCCTGTACCTGCCAAGGACACATGGAGCCCAAGAAACTCAAAAAGACATCAATAACCCATTCAGCACGGCCAGCACCCCCAGGACACCTGGAGGCTGTCCCTGCAGAGAAAGCCTGGACCTGTCATGAAGAGGAGGCCAGCACCAGCAGTGGAGTTACTGGGTGGCAGTGTCACAGAGCTGTCACTAGGAAGGCAAGGGAAAGGCCACATCTGTGGGGTAAGAGCAGCTTGCATGAAAGCAAGGGGTTGCCCATGACTGTGATGCACAGACCCCACTCCATGGCTTTGCACTACATGGATTACAGCCTTTGCTGCAGGATAAGGGCTGGAGCAGGATCCAGCCCCTGTGGAAGCCCCACAGCCTTTGTTCCAGAATTTAATGGATTTCCCACTCTCCCCAGGAAACTGGATCCCAAAGCTTTTTAAGAGCCAGACAGAGAGCAGATGAAATATTCAGACTAATCAAATTGAAAGAGCAGCACTCTCTTACCAACCACTCCCATGAAGATGAAGATAGGAATTTCCTGGATTGTGTATCCCATTTTCTGAGGGCAAAAAAGAAATGGGTTTCAGATATCCAGGCCAGTACCCAGACACCATTTGCTGGGACAACTAAAGACTGTGCTGGTGAGTGGCTCCCAAAGCTGCTTCAAGGTCTTCCCTGGACCCTCTGCAGCCTCCAGATGCAGCAGTGGCTGTAGAGAGGTCTGATGGGGATAGGGCAGCTGGGACTTGGCCAGATCTCACAGTCTGGTAGGGCAGAGCTTGCTTCAGCCCCTGGTGATGTTTTAGGACAGACTGGTGGTCCCAACCAGCTATAGGTTCTAACGTCCCCAGTGGAGACCTACCTGGGGAACATCCATGCCATACCTCAGTATCAAACCTGCCAAAGTTGATGAGCCCAGGGCTGGAGAGATCCCAAGCATTGCCGTGGTAAACACTCAGGACAGAGTTGAGAGTGAACGTTGAGATCATGGAGGCAAAGAACTGGAAGGAGATGCAGGCCAGAATCACTGCCAGACACCTCCAGCCCTGTGCCCTTGCACTACCCCAGAATCACCCCTTCCAAGGCCCTTGGATAGGGCTTGCTATCCACAGTGTGGTGGGACAGGAGGCCATGTCCCTGTGGCAGTGTTCTGGGCACCTTACATACACTGGGGCTCACTCCTGCTTTTGCCTCTCTGTTGCTCTTTGGCACAGCCCAAGGCAATTGCCTTGGAAAGGAGATGGCAGCAAGATGGAGCTCAGATGGTTCAAATTCAGGCTCTGAGAGCCAGGGCCCAGAAGGGAAGTTGGGATGCTGCTCCCTGAGATGTACTACAGACAGCTGCCTGCTGGGGCAGAGATGGCAGGATGCCTGGGCTCTGGGGCGCTGGGAAAAGACAGCACCTCACACCTGAGCTGGCGTCCCTCCACCTTCTGCTCCTGCACCCCAACACTTACGATTCTCCACGTCAGGAATTGGTTCCAGAAGGAAGCTCCCTCTTCCAAGCTGAAGAGGACACCCCCTGCAAATAAGACAAACATCTTCAGAAGGGATGCCCAGACCCTTGGCTCACAGCACCACCTAAAGCACCCAAATCCCCATATTGCCTCAACCTCACAGGCTGCAGCAAAGGGACCAGCAAGTCTACCAAGCCAACGCTGATGTACTGACTGCAGTGAGGCTCCTCCATTGCCTCATCCAAGGGAGGCAACACTTGGCAGAGATGCATTACCCCCCCCTCCTGTCTCTCCCCAGGACAGCTTGGAGCAGGAGCAGGCACTCTGCTGGAGGGCTCCTGCAGCTCCCTAGGCAGATGCCAGCAGCTGCTCTCATGGAAGTGGGAGCAATCTGCACCGAGGTCGGTGTCAGAGACCCAAGGCACGTACCCACGGGGGCACCAAAGGCAGCCGAGACGCCAGCAGCAGCTCCAGCCGACACAAAGTCCCTCTTCTCGGTGTCTCTGCGGAAGTACTCGAAGATCTGGGACAGCCAAGGGAAGGCGTGGTTAGGGCTGGCCACACACATCAGTTTAGGGGAGACACAGAGTATGCCAGGTAGGCATGCTGGTGGCTTGGGATCCTGTTTGGGCACAGGAGGGGCATCTGCAGCTCAGCCCCTCAGCCCTCAACACCAACCTTGAAGTCTCGCTTTAAAGATGTGGATCTGCCCTGGGAGATCCCAGCAGCAATCACTGCTCCAGAGTGAATCATGGGTCCTTCCTGTCAGCAGGACAGCAGAGTCAGATTGGGGAAGGAAGAGTCCCAGGGCAGTCAGGAAGAGCTGAATGTTGCTCACCAGGTCATACCCCTGAAGAAGCTGACCTGGAGGATTTCCATCTGGGAAACACAGACCTTGCCATTTCTTCCCCCAAGACCCTCATTCTAGCAAGTGGCTCCTGTGACCACCTCCCGTTCCCAACAGCACCTCCTCCAACCAAGGGGACAGGGGCTTCCCCTGCCTGCCAGCAAGGTAGAAAGATCCCAGTGGAGCACCCAAGTCTCCCCATCTAACGTGCAGGGACAATTGCTGATGAATGTAGGCTGCTGTGCTCCTGCCCTCAGCTGAGCCACACAGCCTGGCTTGGTGTCACCACACGTCCCAGGGGCTCCCTGGATCCCCAGGCCTGATCATACCACAGCCACCTTGGCCAGCAGACCAGGGAATGACACTGTGAAGTCACTGCAGGACTCCCAGTGTAGTGCCAGTGATGTGCTGTGGCACCTGTGCCAGCAGCAGCTAACAACATGCCAGCAGAGTGCCAGAGAGCACTTTGTGAACATCACCTTCCCCACAGCCAGGCCACCGACCACCGAGAGGATGACCCCACAGACTTTGATCACCAGGGTCTGCAAAACAGAGGGGACAGACACAGCACGTCACGCAAGGGGCACAAGGGACAGTCACACAATGCCCAGAGCTGCTGCAGGGTCAGGAATGAGTGATGCTGAGGAGCTTGTGATGCTCAGCCTCACCTTGTGTCAGTAGGGTTGGTCAACTTTCTACTTGGCCAGAGCAGAAAGATTACTCCAAGATGCTATTCCCAGCACTAGCTGATGATCCCAGGACAGATTTAACCTCCCAACACTGCAGGGCACAGCTACAGAGCCAGGAGCTTGAGCTGGCTGCTTCTCTGCCACGGGGCTGGCAGGGATCACCCCATGGGGACACAACATGCCCAGGACATCCTGCTGAGGGGGTCCCATCACAGGCAGAAGACACAGATACCCTCATCTCCTGCTTCCTACCTTGAGCCGGACAACATGTGGGATCTTCACGCCGTTGAGGTAACATTTGATCTGGGGAATGCCACTGCCAGCTGCCACGGGCTGCAGAGAGCAGAGAGAGCCTGAGTGCCAGCTGCCACACGCAGGCTGAGGACACAATGGCCACCTTAGCCCTGTATCTCAGCACAGGGCACATGAAGCACGCCTTTGAGGAGGCTCAGAGATGAGATCAAAGCCTGTCTGTAGGCTCTGGAGATGGAATTGAGAAAGGCACTGCCCATAACGGCAAATGTGTCAGAGAGAAGTTGTCTGGGTTCTCTGTTCCCACCACCATGCCATGGTGAGAGGCAAAGAGGCCATGGAGAGCCAGGGCAAAGGGCATCCAGCCAGTCTGCTCCACACTGGCACTCATGTATGCCCAGCACGGAGAGGCTTGAGGGGGTCAAGGCTTGAGAGCCTTGTGCCTCTGCCCAGGGCTGGAGCACATCTTCTGTCCCAAGCTGCCAGTGAAGGGCAGCACATCCATCAGCCTGACAACCCCAGAGAAACTCAACAGCAGAGCTGGAGCCACAATCAAGGAACTACAAGAAGCCACTCGGCAGGAATACACTTGCCGTGACACAAACTCGCATGTTTCCTGCTTGCTCTGTGTAGAGCCAAGGCAGGAGGCACAGGAATACCCCAATTCAGACCAGTTTCAAACTCTTACCTCAATGAAAGCAACGATCACAGAGCCCACCATCACCACGCTGGCATTGAGGCTGGCCCAGAGTAAGAGGGAGAAAGACAGGCCCCCTTTCTCCGTGAACTTGTCAATGTCTGGGGAAACAGCTCAAGGAAATGCTGGTATCAGTTGGGTCATATCCCTCCCACCACCATAACCTGTCCCTAATGTGCTTCTTGGCCTGCAGCAGCACAGCAGATCCGGTGCACTTAGGGCAGCCAGGGCTGCTGTGAGGACCCTCCTTTATAATAGCAGTGCCAAGCCACAGAGCAGCTGGGCATTCAGCATCACCTTGGGTGGCAGGGTCTGTACCACTAAATCCAGGTAAGGAAGTGCTGACATCTCCCCTGGCACCCCTCTTATGGCTACCAGAAGCAGAGATCCCATAGCTCCTGACTGGCTGGTGGCCACAGCAACACAGGAGGATACTGTCCTTCACCACCCTGTACTTCAGCCCAGCCAGATTCTCCACCACGATGTCAATGAAGCAGGCGACGAGGCCGGTGAGGATGCCGATCATGGCACAGATGACCCAGCGCTTGATCTCCACCGTGCGGAACGCCTGAGGGACAGGCAGCCATCAGAGCCCACTGGGGGCACTCCAGCCCACCTCACCGCCTTGGCCAGCACAGCCCAGGCAGCTCCGAGGAGACCTATCCCAGGAAAACCAATGTTGGCTGCCCCAGGATT
Source organism: Pogoniulus pusillus (assembly GCF_015220805.1). NCBI lineage: Eukaryota > Metazoa > Chordata > Aves > Piciformes > Lybiidae > Pogoniulus > Pogoniulus pusillus. The sequence goes on along the minus strand of NC_087276.1, from coordinate 19,373,310 downwards.
GCCAAACTTGGCCACAATTGAGATGAGGTCACTGCCTGTGCCCCTCCATGGGGTCCCCAACAGCAGATGTACTTTTCCAGTTTGCCTGCCACCACCAAACTCCTTATTTGGGGTTTGTTGCTGTGACAAAGACTCCCAAAGCCCCCAGGGCAGATGCTTCAAATGGCTCCAGAAGTCCCTGTGCTCGGGGACCTGCCCCATGCCACCAGCAATGCTACCATGTGCACCTAGGCTAGGTTCCATTGGAACCATCCTGTGCTGGGGCCTTGCTCCTGAAGATTTCGGTTCACCACAAGTGCCTGTAAACCCCTCCTAGTTCAAGTGTTGCTTTGTGCACAACCTCCCCTAGCGCTAAGAACCCCCCCAGCAACTGTGCAGGGGCAAGAGCTTCCCTGGACTGTGGGGACAGTGGCAAGTTGGTCCCAGCAAGACTCACGGCATGGTTTATCCTCCTCTCCTCCTCCAGGAACAGCTGGTTTTCACTGTTATCATAGTCCAGGCTCTGGTTCAGGACAGGGAAATGCTGTTATTGTCTAGCACAAGGGAAGAGATACCCACACCATGCCCTCAGACACTCATCCCTGCCTCTCCATACCCCCACTTAATTTTCATCCTCCAGTCTCACTCCTTCCCCACTGAAACTCCTCAGCTGGGCAGCCCTAACCCTCTGTAAAGGGTTAGCCCTCCTGGGTGAGTGGTCTTGACCCCTCCCCAGGTGTGGTGGTTAGCCCACTCCCACTTCCTGTCTAAGATCCATAAAAGCAGGGAGACTTTGTTTTCTCTCTCCCTGCCTCCTGCTTGCCAACAATCACCATCATCCTATTTCCTGCTGCTCTTTGTTTTACCATGTGGCCACAACCCACGAGGCAGACAAACCACTGCCATCAAATCTGGTTGTATTTGCATATTTTGTATCTTGTTTTCCCTTCTCTATACCTTTGTAGCTGCCCTACGTCACATACCTTTTATTTATTGTTAAACTTTTCTTCTTTCACCTTCCAAATCGAAGCGAGATTATTTATTGGGGTGTGCTTTACCTTTCCCCTCTCTCTACATCTAATTCCTTTTCTTTGGGAAAGAAGGGGGAAGAAGGAAGGGCACCCTCTAAATTGTTATTGGTTCTAGCAACTGTATTTGAGTCTCTGGGAATTTTAAATTAGAACCAAGACACCCTCACCCTGCATTACTTGCTTGCTGCATCCCAGAGACAGAGCCAAGGCAGGAGACGGACACTGACCTCGTACTTGAGCGACAGGAGCTTCTCGCTGTGCGGGATCTCATTGGGATGCTGCCGAGGGAGCTCTGTCTCCTGCAGGACACGAGACACGAGTTAGGACAGCCAGGTCTAACCCTCCCCTCTCTGAGTGACTGCTGGTTTAAGGCCACTTTTAATGCTAAGGAGAGGCAGGGAGGAGTGCAGAGGGCAAGCTGCCTCGCAGGCCAGGATCCAAGATGATCTTCCACCAGCTGGTGGGTGTATGGGGCATAGTGCAGACGGAACAGGCTGTCGGATGTGTCTCTCCATCCCTAAGCAGGGCCTTAACCCACGAGCAGATGGAGAGTTTGCCCAGCTGGGTACTATGCTACCATGCTGACTGCATGCTCTGGTGGAGGGCAACCTTTCACTTCAGCAGGAAATTCCTTCAAAAGCAGGGATTGATTTCAGGCAGGCTTCTGGTTTGGGGCAGAAACCAAATTCTGTTTCCTAAATGCTTCTGACCATGTAAGCTGTTCCCAAAGTAGGGCATTTTCTGAGGATGCCCAAGCATCGCCCAGGACAGCAGCACCCTGCACCATCCCCTGGCCCCACGTTACAGCTACAGCAGAGCAGGCTCAGCCTGTCCTCCAAGACGCTGGATTAGGACATGTTCCTTTCCATTTAAGAATTCCACTAGAAATATTTAGCAAAAGTTGTCTTCTTGCTTGCTCTTCCCCTAGCTCTGCAGCTAAGGCAGGCATCTGGGGAAGAAAAGATTTTCAGGTGTGCCTGGGGCAGGGGAAGTAGCTTGAAACCTGGGAGGTTTTGCAAAATGGTCTCTCTGCCAATAGCCCTCTCCCCAGAGCCAAGATATCTCCCTATGTCACACTGTATGTCCCCTCCCCTGCCTTTGCACCAAGCTAGGCAGCAGGCAAGAGAAGCAGATTAAAGGAGCTCTCATGTCAAGAAGGAAGAAATCCCTTCCCATCCCACATGCATGTGCATTTGCTTCCATAGTAAGAGGGTCCCAGTACTGGCAGGCTGCTGCTGCTGCTGCCCTGAGATGTGCAGGGAAAGAGACATCTCTGGGCCAGTGCTGGAGCTGAGGAGAAGCAGCAAGGGTTGAGGAAGAGCAGCCAGCAGCTGCCCACATTTCAAAAATCACCAAGCCCAGGAGCAAGCACTGGAACCCTCATGGGACAGGCAGGGTGTGAGGAGGGCAACAAAAGCAGATGTCAGTGGAGGAAGGGAAGGGTTTTGATAACACTGTGCCACTCACCAGCTCACGGATGTCCTCATTGAGGTCCACATTGCTCAGCTGCCCAATGCGCAGGAAGGAGGAAGGAGTGAGCTGTGGAGAGAAGGGAGAATGAGGTCAATCTCAGAAGAAGCAGGCATGCAGGCTGTTGTGCTCTGTTCTCCTTGCTGGGCTCTATCACTCTGCCCATCATCACAGTCCCAGGAAGTGCAGAACCCACAGAGGACCACTCCTGGAGGACACTGAGGAGGTGGGACCCACCACCCTGGAGGGAACACAAGGAAGCAGTTTGCTGGAGTTTGAGCAAGCTGCTCTGGCAGGGCTGGCTCACCCAGGAAGGTGCCAGGCAGCAGTGGTTCCTCCAGAACTGGTGCTGGCAGCCACAAGAGTTGGTTAGTCACCACCAGCCTCCAGACAACGCAGCAGCTGCACAGGCAGCAAACCAGTGCCAAGCAACATGTTCCACGTTCCCCTGGAGCTGGGGAGGCACAGACCCCCTGAGCAGAAAGCATCATCTCCACAGCCCCAGGCACACCAAGACATGCTGGGGCCATCCCTCAGCTCACACAGTGGGCAGTAAGTGACATCAGAAGGCACACTGGATTCTGCCCAGAGCGGCTCTCAGCCAGGGAGATGAGCACACCAGCATGTGCTCCCTTCAAGCAGTGGCCAGGCTGGCTGCCAGCCAGCACACTCAAGAGGAAGCAGGGCACGTTGCTCTGGACACTGGCACTTCTCTGAGCCGGCCCCAGTGTGATGCAGGGAAGGACAATTTGCATCGCCCTCAGAGAAGCAGGTTCTCCTTTTGCTGGTGACTGCTCGGGCTTGTTACTGGCAGTGCAGTTGTGTAACACGGGAGTTTTTGGACTGTTTGGGGCACCTCTCCTCTCCTGGCTCACGCTGGCAAGGGCTTGGACTGCAGCTGAGCCAGCTTCCAGCTGGGCAGTGCCACCAGGGCACCCGTCAGAAGCAGGCAAGCTGCTGTCACCCCTTCACTGTTGTGGAATACTGGGATGCACAAGGCTGGGAGCAGCACTATGACCAAAAGCAGCCCAAACACCACCTCTCAACATTAAGATGCTCCTACCCCTCCAGCTCCCAGACTAAAGGCCTGGAGAATAAAAGAGGGATGGCAGAGAACAGCAGAGCCCTGGTATGTTGGTGCCTCTCTCTGTGCCAGCAGATCCCACGTTGAGCTCCTGCTGCTTTAATCACCACCGATCCCGTCTGGAATGCACAAGCCAGAGTGGCTGAGAGCCACGCACATCACTGCAGACTCAGAATATCCCTTTGTGTTTGCAGTCTGACCCATTTCCCACTGCTCTGTCTGCTCCACGTTTTCATTCACTCCCTGATCTGCAAAAGGTGTTTGCTCCAGCTTCTCAACCCCTCTTTGGCACCCTTTTGTCTCCGATAGCCAGCGCCCACAGGAGGGGCTGAGCACAAAGTGCTCTGTGCGGCTGTTCTTGGACACTGGCTCAGTAAGACCAGCTAGGGCCTTTGATTCTGATCCACGATGGCACCACAATCCCTGTGGAAAGCATCCAGGTGGATCCTCTTTCTGGTAGTCAGAGCAGACTCCTCAGAGGTAGGCACACCCCAGAGTTGCCATTTGACTTCAAAGATGTGGATGGGAACTTACACAAAGTCACAAGCTGAAGCAAAATTCCTGTTTCCAGGGCCTGCTGATTCCTAGCTGCTCTGGTAGCTTGCAGAAGTCCCAGCCAGGCCCCCACTGTCCTGAGGAGGAGGAAAGCCATGATCCTTGCCCTGAAACCCTAGCGACCGAGACCCTGCAAGGGAATCCATCTCCACCTGGCTTCAGGAAGCACAAAGATTTACAGCTCCCATTAGATGCCACATGGCCAGAACAAGGTCAAGGCAACAAGATGGGAACAGTGACATGTGCCTTGTTCCCTGCTCAGGCCTGGGCTCAAACTCCAGGCATCAAGACCTCACACAGGGCCAGCTCTTTGGAGAAATTCTTTCTGCTAGCCATGGAGGTCCACAGAAAGCCCAAACATGGCCAAACTGGTGATACTCACCCCAGAACCCTTCCGTGTGTAGTGAACAGCCAGGACACAGCAGCTCTACTCCCAGTGGATTAGGAGCAGCAGACCCAAGCAGAGAGAATGGCAAAGGAGTTGTGAAGCTAAACTTTGTTAGACAAAGCAGCATGTTCTTGACATGACCTCCCCACCCCCAGGTCCTGGCATCCTTCCACATCCATATGGGCAGAGCCACTCTGGGAGCAGAGGGCTGTCTCCCATCTCACCCAGCACAGGATCACATGCTACTTCCATCAGGACTTGACTTTTGTAAGAGGGACAGGGGAGATCAGGCAGCCAAGAGCCTAGACAGAGGGTTATTTGTCCACAGCTCAAAGATTCACTAAGCACGAGGCCATCCTCCCTTCAATGTTTTTCAAACTCAGGTCAAGAGAGCTGCTGATCCTGGGACATTATGACGTTGGTGTAACCATGTTATGTTTATCTCCACATAACACAAACTGCTGCTAATACCCAGGACACAGACAGGTTAGCAGGAGAGGTTCTGAGGCCAGCTGAGCCTGCCTCTGACAGTGGCACACAAACACTGATGGCGCTCAGCCTGTGGCACTCGCACCGATTCAACTCAACCCATGACAGCCCTGAAAGGACTCCCCCTAAAGTAAGACAGCAGCAGTTGAAGGCAGATAGCAGTCTAAGCCCAGAGCATCACAGGTCAGGGTGGGAGACAGCAGCACTACTGTCTCTCTATTTAGCAAAGTGGACCAGAAGCCACACTGCTATTCATGGTGCCATGTCAGTTTTGCCTCCACACAGAGCAGTTAAAGAGCAATCCAGAAGGCATCCAGATTCTCCCTGTGGCATGACCACTCAAGTACAATTTTGCTTCCAGCTTCTCAGTGCCACTCCAGGGCACAGCTACACCTTACCTTTCACCTGCATGAGCCTGGGAGATGCCATTATTGTCCTGGCACATCTGCCTTTCTCCAGGCACCTTGTACCATGTGTCCCCTCTGCAGAAGCTCAGTACAAGGCTAAAGCACCACCACAGCCCTCAGTGCTACAAGCACTCAGCAGAAGGGACTGGACTTGCTAAAACCATGATGCTTGGAAAAGCTCCTGTCACCAGCTGAGGACAGAGGCTTTCTAGGGAGGCCAGCTCCAGGTCCCAGCAGCAGGCAGGAGAGGACAGGCACTTAGGGGACACACAGCCTGCAGCCCATGTGGCAGGAATCAGGGTTCACTCAACAGACTTCTCCTTCCCCTGCCAAGATTTTCTGATTGCAGCAAGTGCAGCATCTCCACCCAGCCACAAAGGCTGCAGGTCACACTCTGTTACTTGAAGTGAAAGAAAACCAAAACATCACCTACAGATCCAGAATAAGCACAGAGGGGTTAAGAAGGACAAACCATCCAGCAGCAGCCTGGCCCACATTCTGGTGACACCTTGCCCATGCCCTCTGTCCCAGGCACCCTCTGGAGAGGCAGCCTTATACTAATCCCAAAGTGCTGGCATTTCAGCACAGTGCATGTCTTTGCTAGGTAGTGAAGGAGGCATTTCTTGAAAATGAAAACCTCTCAGGAAGGAAATCATCCACCTCAGCCCAAGAACTAACACAAACAGCTTGAGAGCATGGGGAGTGGGCAGCCTACAGCAGGCACAGCGCTCAAACGTACAGGCAGCCTCTTGCTGCTTGGAATACTCAAGGCACTAGAAAGCCTTGGTGAGAGGACAACGGCTCAGCTCAGCTGGCCCCAAACCAGGAGACCTCAGGCACAGCACTGTAGCATAATTAGCTCTAAAATCATGAGGGTGTTTATCCATCCTTTCCCCATCTCCCACTCAAAAGTGCTTGATCTCAGTATCTCTCAACAGTCAGCCAGGGGACTATAAACCTGTGTCTTCTTTTGTCACTTCAAGGTCACTTTAATTTCCATTAAACAAGCATGTGAGAAGAGGAAGAAGCCCTAGGGGGGACATTTTCATGCTTTTACCACAACCCAGGTTTATATCTCCTGTGAGCTCAGCAGCTCTGCCAAAGCTGTCCTGCCTTCCCTCCTCCACCTGTATGATTGTGGCACCTAGGCCAAAGAACTGTCCAAGGGAGACAAGCAGCTGCCCTACACTAAAAGCCAGTCCTACAGTGACAATCCAGCTGCCACAGCTAGGTTGAGGCTGCTGCCAGGGGCACACATGGTCCAGGCAGCTACAAGTCCAGCTCTCCAGGAAGGTACTCATTCTCCACCTTTACTAAGAAGAACACCAGGTAGCAACTTGTCACCAGCTGGAACCTGATCAATCTGTGATGTGAAGTATCATTTATTGTCACCATGTCCCCAGTATGGGCAAGCCTCCAATTCCAACAGCTTCTGCTGTAGCAAGGCTCAAGTATTTCTTTCATACCTCACCACACCTGCAGGGGTTCCAAAGCCATGGAGATGTGGTGTGCTGAGGGACATGGTTTAGTGGTGGCCTGGAAGTGCTGAGGTAAGGGTTGGACTCTATCTTGGAGGTCTTTTCGAACTAAATGTTTCCATGATCCCAAGGCACCAGGAAACTCTTTCCTAACTAACCCACAACCACGACATTCTGGTTGATCTCTTTTTTAGCATACCCTAGACCTGTGCATTCACCACACGGTCTTTAAAGACAAGCAGTGCTGTGAATAAAGGGAGTCCTGTTGTGCCAGCCAGGAAGATCTGTATTTTCACACCAGAGCAGCTGCAATGGCACAGGCAATTCCTTCCAGCAGCCATGTCCTGCTCTTACAGCTCCACACCAGACACTTCCAGCCTAATGAAGCCTGTATTTCTCTCTAATTAGCCTGCTGTTCTGGCTTGCCTAGGAGCAGGGCAGCACAAAATTCATGCCTGGCAAGACAGCTGCCAAGGCTACCGATTGCCAAATGCTGGCACTGCTCCTCCCTGTCCAAGCTCAAGTTTCTCAGAAAACTCTTCCAAGGAAATTTAAGGGTGTTACCTGCAGCAACACCTCACCCACCTGCAGCTGGCATAGAAGTGTCCCATGGCTCCAGTCTGGCATCCTACCCAGCCCAGGGACCTCACCTGGCCTTGACTAGAGCCATGGCATGCCTGAGTTAACCACACCTCATGTAGAGGACAGACTGCCCAAGTAAAGGCATCCAGGTACACTGGAGAGAAGTTTCCTTTCAGTTAATTACCCATAATTAATTTGCAACTAGGAATTGCCCTCCCTGTGTTGGTAACAACCCACCCTGGACTTGCCTTTGCCAGCACAGTTCTGTAGGTACTGTACAATGCCCACCACTATGCCAGTGTTAGACTCTTGCCCGAGCCCAGGCTGTTGGTGTGGACAGCAGCAGTGTGGCAGGCAATGGGTGCTCTCAAAGATAGCATTTTTACACAGGATGCCCCCACAGAATGGTGGATGTTGGAAGGGACCTCTGGAGATGGTCCAGTCCAACCTTCTTGCTAAAGCAGGGGCACCTGCAGCAGCCTGCCCAGGATCACAATGGCCAGATGGATTTGGAAGCTCCTCAGACAAGGAGGCTCCACAACCTCTCTAGGCAGCCTGCTCCAGAGCTCCAGCATCCTCACACCAAAGAAGTTTCTTCCCAGGTTCAGCTGGAACCTCCTGGGTTCCTGTTTGTGCCCACTACCCCTTGTCCTGTCCCTGGGCACCACTGACAAGAGTCTGGCCACATCTTCTTGCACCCCACACTTCAGCTCTTGCTGAGCATTGATCAGATCCCTTCTCAGGCTGCTCTTCTGCGGACTCGATAGCCCCAGGGCTCTCAGCCTTTCCTCCTCACAGAGATGCTCCAGCGCCCCCAGCATCTTTGTAGCCTGCACTGGACTCTATCCAGTAGTTTCCAGTCTCTCTGGAACTAGGGAACTCAGAACTGGACCCACGATTCCAGATATGGCCTTAGCAGAGCAGAGTAGAAGGGGAGGAGAACCTCCCTCGACCTGCTGGCCACAGTGCTCTGAATGCGCCCCAGGACACCACTGGCTTTCCTGCTGGCAGGCGCTGGGCGCTGAGTCAGGCCCTGCGCTCAGATTTTCCCCCACGAGTGACCCAGGGCCCCGTGCCCCTGCCATGGCTCCCTGGTACCTGTTTTTCCCGGCACAGAGGAGCCCGGAGGGCCCCCTCCTCCCGTGAGCCTGCTCAGAGAACGGGTCCCCGACAACTCGCGGCTCCCTACCGGCAGCACCCGCCCAGCCCCGGGGCAACGAACACGGTAAAGGGCTACAGGGGAGGGAGATACAAACGCGACTCCACATCCCGGACCCTGCCACCTTCCGACGACTCTCAGCGCAAAGAGGTCCGGGACAGGGCAAATTCCCACCAGTGTACCCGCTCCCCTTTGCCGGTGCCGGCACCCACCTGCCGGCCGCCCGCCGCCGCTCCCGGCCCGGTGCCATTGAGCAGGGGGGTAGTCTCGCCCGCTTGCTCGTCCTCGTCCTCGTCGTCGCGGTCGCGGCCGGACCAGGACACCTTCTTGGCGACGTTGGCCATGCGGGGCGGCGGCAGCGCACACCTCCGCCAGCCCCTGCCCGACTCACCGGCCGGTCATGTGACCGCCGCGCCGCCGGCCCCACGTGAGCGCTACGGTGGCCGGCAGGGCCGCCCCGCCCCGAGGCACCGCGGGAGCTGTAGGCCCGGCCGCGGCCCGCCCTGGGTTTGCGCACTGGCCTGGGTCCCTGGCCGCCTCCCGGCGAGGGGCCTGCCGCGGCCGGGCAGCGGAGGGGCTTCGCCCCGCACCGGCCCCAGGCGTGCTCGCGTCTATCGGCTTTGGCCCTGGCCTGCCAGCAAGGCCTGGCCCGCCTCTGGCAGGGTGGCGCTTGAGAAGCAGTTAGGGCCGGTGCTGCTCCTGCTCTCCGCGCAGAGAATTCACAGGGCAGTCGTTTGGGAGCGCTTTATGTGCTCAACCCGCAGCTGCAGCCATGCCCCCGGAGCAGCGCAGCTCAGCCCAGAGCTCGGCGCTGCCCAGAGAGCCTTTCTGGGACGCTGCTCTGGCACCTCTGGCTCGCTCCTGGTCGCAGGCATTTCCATGCTACAGCTTCCCCGAGGGTCTGACTCAGTGGTGGCTGCCAGCAGTGGCAGGGCACAGGCAAGGGTCACCTGCACATGATCCAGCCTGTGGCTCCGGATGCCTGTGCTGAGCAGTGCCTGCCGTGTTCCAAGTGGCACCAAGTGTTAAAGTGAAAACCAAGACCTGAAATAAATTAACTTTCTTCTCTCTCTGGAGCATTTTAATAGGATCAATGGGGCTGGACATCTTCTGGGGACAGAGATAGCCTCCCAGATTTGGGACAGACTCCAGGATTGAGGTCCTCTGCTGTACCAGCTGCCAAAACCTCTTTTCTCCACCTCTTGCAATCCCAGTCCTGATATGCCCTCTCTGGCAGGTGCCCATCACCCCAGGAAGACACAGCTTATGCTAGCACCAGCATGTGAGCCAGCCATGCCTGCTGGGAGCTGGCATCATTTCCACTGCAAGGCTCATCACAAGCAGTGCTGGAGACAGGGGCACACCACCTTCTGCACCTCACCCTCCAGGGAGGCATTGGCCAGCATGAGGAGGGGGCTGCGGGACAGCCCCTGGCCTGTTGCCATGCTGGCTACCTCCCCGGGCAGGAGAGGTCGGCTCCAGAGACCAAAGCCAGCCAGATGACCCGCAAAAGCTGTGGTGCCAAAGTGATCCTGCTCCCAGCCTAACACCAGTGAGCCACCAGCAGGAATTTCATAGCCCTGCTGGAAGCCAGAGCCAGCAGCCAGCAGCTGCCTGTCCACATAGAAGCGGTACTGGCCCTGGATGGAGGACCAGGTGAGGCAGATGTGGTGCCACTTGCCATCCAGGAGCAGCATCACTGGGAGCTGCCGAAACTGCCCTTCCCCAATGATGAAATGTGCAGAGCCAGAGAGGTCCCCGTCATAGCCATGCACAGCCAGCTTGATGCCTCCATCCTGAGTGATGTAGGTGATGAGGGCACCAAGGCTAGGGGCTGAGGTGGCCAGCCAGGCACAGAGTGACAATGCCCGCAGCTCCTGATGTGGCCCCAGCTCCAGGATGGCCATGTGCTTGGCAGAGCTGTTGGGGAAGAGCAGGACAGCACCAGTGTGGCAGGCTGGGGAGGTGGGCACCGGGCTGGGGGGCCTGTACCTATCCTCTCCTGACTGCTGGGGGACCGTGGCCACAGCCTGGACCATCACTGTCACAGCCTGAGCTCCTGGTGGTGCATTATGAGAGAACTCTGCATCCTCCCCGGTTACTCCATCAAGCCTGGCATCAGCTGGCAGCTGGTGGCCTTCTTCCTGTTGGTGGTGTTGCCTCTGCTTTGCCTTCAGATGCTGAAGACGGAGGACAGTGGGGGCCACTGAGCCCTGCAACTCCTCTGACTGGCTGACCCACCTCTGAGCAGTGTCTGTCAGGTGGTGCAGCTTGGTGCCAGCCTCTGCTAGTGCACCTGGTGGGTGGGTGAGTGGGAGGTGAGATGGATTCAGGACACCTACTGTCTGCTCCATCCTCTTCAGCTTGCGGTGCAGTCGCCGGCTGGTGATGTCCAAGCGTGCCAGTTTAGTGCCCAGGGCAGCTCGGTCAGCAGCAGCTGCCGCCACTTGCTCTGTCAGCTCTCGGAAGCGTCCATCGATGTTGTAGGAGATATTGTAGTTCTCAGCAATGCTCTGGAGATGGCTCAGTGTCACCTCTTGGAGCCGGAGAAACTGCAAAGGAGTGGGGCAAGGTGGCGTGAGCCCAGATCCCCATGCCGGACCCCTTGTGATGCTGCTGACCTCCAGTCCAGCCCAAAATGCCAACTGCCCCTCACGCATAGGCAGGGCTGTGGCCCCTCCACACTCTGGGCACTCACCTGCTTCTCCAGCCGCTGCAACTGCAGCAGCAAAGGGCCAGGGCGAGCCATGGGCCCCAGAGCCTGGGTCAGACCACCCCACAGGGCAGCATCAAGGAGCAGGAAGAAGGTCAGCACTGTCCTTGCCATGCCGCTGCTGGATGCCTTCTGCTGCACAGCAAGGTCAGCACTGGCTGCCGCAGTGCTGCCGCTGCACAGCTTCCAGCATGATGAGATCTGCAGCTGCCACTTGCCCAGCCCAGTACAGGGACTGCCAGCCCCACATCCCTGGGCCAGGCAATCTGCGGGGGCAGTTGGCCACAGCTCCTGTTCCAAGGGCTCTGGCTGCCCGAGTCAGGGGCCAGAGAGGGGGAGCTGGGCTGTGTATGCTGGAAAGGTGGGGAGTGGACCCCGTGGTGCATGGTAAGCCGAGCCTTGTGAGGCAGCTCCTAAAGGGCAGCAGGGTTGGGAGACTCTGACTGACATGTTGGGTGAAGGGCAGGGTGGGCAGGCAGGGCAGGGCAGGGCAGCAGAGCAGTACCTGTGGGACAGGGCAGGCAGGACAGTACAGACAGTATGGTCACTGCAGGCAGTACAGACAGCACAGCACGGCGCTGCGCGGTCACTGCAGCCAGCACACTGCAGTGCAGACAGGACAGCAATGCACGGCTCTGCACAGCACAGACCGCAAAGCAATGCCCGGCACTGCGCTGCACAGCGCGGCAGGGGCACTGCAGGCAGCCGCCACAAGGCGGCAGCACTCGCGCGTTACGAGCCGGCAGCGGTGCCTCAGTGCCTCGGACGGTGCCGGGAGCCAAGGGCTCGCCCGTACCCGGGAGCCGGTGGCAGGAGATGGCAGCGGTGCTCACCCTCGGCCGCCGTATCGTCCGCTGAGGTGCGCCCGGCCCCTCGGCAGCGTGGTTCAGTGCACTGGGATGCAGAAAGATGTTGAAGCCTGGGACGCTGCAGGCTCTGTGAAAGCAGCAGGAACTTCTGGGGTACAGCAGCATTTTGTCTGTGATGGAGAACTTCCACGGCGGTGTCATCCTGCCCGTGGGGGGCGAGGTGCCCTTGGCAGTGTTTTATACAGCAAGAGCCATGTCCTGCCTCAAGAACTCAACTGGGAGTCGCTCCTGCAGGCTGGATGACCAGGAAGAGGCTGTGAGCCAGTGGTAAAATTCAGAGGGGAATTGGTAGTAGACTCCAGCAATTGGCTTAGGAGGAGTCCACAAGACACCTGTCGTGCCTACCAGCTGTATTCTTCCTGGCAAGGCTTGTAGGAGTCGCCCAAGGTCACTCATTTGGCTGTTGCAAGGCTTCACTAGAGGAGAAGTGGGAGGCAGCTGTGTACTGCCACAAATGCTTGTCAAGCTTCAGGCCACACAGTTTATTGTAAGCACTTTTACCACTGGGTTTTGTTCCAGCAGCCTTGGTTCTTGACCAGCAGGGAAGAGTCCTCAATCTCTGAGTTGTTACCTGCTCAAGGTTTTGCTTTCATTTTTCCAGGGCAGTGCTGTTCTAGCAGTTCATGGTTCTGTTGCCACAGGTTAGCTCTGAAGACAGATGGATCTCTGAGCAGCTTTGTATAGGCATCCTGTGCAGGGCTAAGCAAGCACTGAGGTGTGCAAAGGTGGTTGCAAAAGGAAGGTTTCACAGCCTCAGGACAGCTTTATGTGGAAATGGAAATATAATTGTAAAAGGGTAGGGATTAAAAAAATCACTTTCAGTAGAAATAGTTTCAATTTGATGGCATCGATAAGGAATTTTGGTTTTCTATTAGTTTTAGACTAAGCACAGATGGATGCAGCCCTGTGGGGAAAAAATCTGTCTGATTTGGGTGGATATTCAGTGCCTCAGTGCTTTCTCCTCACCTCGACCTCACTTGTTTCACCATGCATTCAAATCCAAGAGGAAATCCCTCAGCTCCTTGTTTCATCTTGCATGTGGATTACTTGTCCTCCCTCCAGAAGCCAGCTCCCTGGACCTCACCCTACGCAAATTCACCTCACAGCAGCCTGTGCCAGTCCTGGAGGGTTCTTAGCTGTGGCTGAGTATCTGTTGAGAGCCGGGAGGGAGAAGCAGACACACAGCTATTATCCTTTTGATGCTCCAACAGTGGAATGCTCTTTTGCATATTCCAACCTCCCTGCACTGCCTCCTGTGGTTCCAGCCTGAGTGAGAGGAGGATTTTGTGCTCCAATGATTTTAAATTGATTGTTGTCTGCTGAATAGGCCTTTTGGCTTGGTTTGTTTGTTTGTTTGTTTTCTTCTGATTCATGAAGGCTTTGGGATTCCCTTAGTGCCTGGAAAAGGGAGGAAGCATTAATGGAGCACAGTGGGACTGCAGCTGTTGGCATTCTGAGCCTATCTATAGACACCTACTCCATACATATGTACAGACAGCTGTTGGCTGGCAGCAGAAGTGAGGCTTGCAGTAGTTTGTTGTCATCTCTCAAGGCTTGGTTGCTGCAGGAGTGGCTCAGAAGGCAGCTCCAGAGATGTTAATTCCAGGTGGAACTTCGTTCAAGTCTGTAGCTTGCAGTGGTTACTCGTGCCGGAGGGGCCCCTTGCTGCAGGGCAGGGGAAGGGGGAAACAGGTCTTGTCGCGCCGTTTCCTCTCCCATTCAAACCACAGAGGGAGAGGGATTTTGGGGTATACAGGACTCCAGGACACCTGTGAATCTCTGAAATGCTCACAGCACCCTAAGGGGTTTGATGCCATCTCAGATCAAGTTGAAGTAGGCTTTGCCTAATCCGGGCAGCTGCGTGCATCCCAGGTGCTCCGGGAGCTCAGCAGCCTCCCTGCTGCTCGCTTATTTAGTTATCTGCCATGCTGAGGAATTAAAAAGGTTCCTGAGCTGGTCCAGCCAGGCGTGGAGGTGCGTGCTGGGGAGCTGTCTGACTCTCGCAGCCAACAATGTCATCACCAAACCAGGTCATTTGCATTACAAACAGCAGCAAGTCCGGCCCCTGTAAGCTGGAGCCAAGACACATTCCTAAGGGAGGGAGGTTGCTCGGGTGGCTGCCAGGTGGTGTCACAAGCCCTGATGGCAGGGCTGGTACCGCCCCGGGGACAGCTGGCAGGGCAGAGCCTGCCTGAGGAGGGGCTGCACCTGTACCGCAGGGCACTTCTGCAGCTTTCAGTCCCTGAGGCTGGAAAAGACCTCCAGGAGGGGACACCTCGCAGCTGCGTTTCAGTGTCTGAAAGTGCTCTACAGGCAGGCTGGAGAGAGGCTGTTTGGAAGGGCCTGTGGGGGATAGGACCAGGGGCAAAGCATCATAGAATCATAGAATGTCAGGGGCTGGAAGGGACCTAGAAAGGTCATCTGGTGCAGGCTCCCTGCCAGAGCAGGATCACCCGGAGCAGATCACACAGGAACACATCCAAATGGTTCTTGAATATCTCCAAAGGGAGACTCCACAGCCCCCCTGGGCAGCCTGTTCCAGGGCTCTGTCACTCTCATAGGGAAAAATTTCCTCCTCATGTTCACATAGAACCTTCTATGCCTCAACTTCCACCCATTGCCCCTTGTCCTGTCACTGGGCGTCACCGAGCAGAGCCTGGCTCCAGCCTCCTGGCACTCAGCCTGTGCATCTTTATAAGCATGAATGAGGTCACCCCTTAGTCTCCTCCTCTCCAAGCTCCAAGCTCCAGCTCCCTCAGGCTCTCCTCATAAGGAGGATGTTGAACTTCCTTAATCATTTTTGTGGCTCTGAAACGGGAGCAGGGCAGAGTCAGGTTGGACATCAGGAGGAAGTTCTGCACAGTGAGGGTGGGGAGACACTGGAACAGGCTGCCCAGGGAGGTGGTCCCTTTGACAGGACAAGGAGCAATGGATGTAAGCTGCAGCACAGGAGGTTCCAGCTCAACACAAGGGGTAACTTCTTTCCTGTAAGGGTCCCAGAGCCCTGGAACAGGGTCCCCAGAGAGGTTGTGGAGTCTCCTTCTCTGGAGACTTTCAAGGTCTGTCTGGATGTGTTCCTGTGTGACCTGAGCTAGACTGTATGGTCCTGCTCTGGCAGAGGGGCTGGACTCAATGATCTCTTTGGGTCCCTTCCAACCCCTGACATCCTGTGACCCTGTGGTTGAGGCCTCATCCCTGAAGATATTCAAGGTCAGACTTGATGTCTGTGTAGCCTGCTCTAGTTGGAGGTGTCTCTGCTGCCTGCAGGGGGGTTAGACAAGATGACCTTTGAGTGTCCCTTCCAATCCAATGCAGTCTGTGAAGCTGTGAGACCACAGAATCAGAGAATTGTTTCAGTTGCTAAAGACCTCCAAGACCATCAAGTCCAACTACCAACCTAACAAGACCACCATGTAACCTAACACTGCCAAGTCCAGCACTCAACCATCTCCCTCAGCACCACATCTGTATGTTTTTTGAACACCAGCCCAGGCTGCCCAGAGAGGTGGGAGATGCCCCAACCCTGGAACCATCCCAAGTCAGGTTGTTTGGGGCTCTGAGCAACCTACTCTAGCTGCAGCTGTTCCTGCTGAGTGCATGAGGGGTTGGGATAGATGACCTTGAAAGGTTCTCCTAACCCAAAGCATTCTGTGACTCTATAATCCCAACATAACAAAATTCACTGTGCCTTGTTCTGTGTGGATGGACAGATGGGGTGGATCAGGAAGCTGTCCTGATCACCTTAGATTTCTGCTTCATTTATTTTCCAGCATTTTAAGTAGACAGAGAAGTGACTCAGTGTATAGGTGTGAGGCTAAAGCAGGGCACCCACAGCAGCTTGCCCAGCAGCACAATGCCCAGAAGGGTTTGGAAACTCTCCATAACCTCTCTGGGCAGCCTGCTCCAGGCCTCCAGCACCCTCACGCCAAACAAGTTTCTCCTCCTGCTCAGGTGGAACCTCCTGGATGCTAGTTTGTGCCCATTGACCCTTGTGCTGTGTCTGGGCACCACTGACAAGAGCCTGGCCCCAGCCTCTTGTCCCCCACAGTTCCTTTAGCTCTCGCTGAACGTTGTTTAGATGCCCTCTGGGCTCTCAGCCTTTGCTCCTCCCAGAGCTGCTTCAGGCCCCTCCGCAGCTTTGCAGCCTCTCTCCAGCAATACCCTGTCTCTCTTGAACTGGGGACCCCAGAACTGGACCCAGTACTCCAGAAGTGGCCTCACTGGGGCAGAATAGAGGGGAGAAGACCCTGCCTTGACCTGCTGGCCACACTCTTCTTCAGTCACTCTAGGACATCACTGGCCTCTTTGGCCACAAGATCACACCGGTGGCTGATGGTGAGCTTGCTGTCCCCTAGCACTCCCAGGTCCTTCTTCCCAGAGCTGCTTCCCAGCAGGTCACCCCTCACCTGTCCTGGTGCAGGAGGCTATTCCTCCCTAGGTGGAGGATTCTGCCCTTACCCTTGTCCTTGCTAAACTTCATGAGGTTCCTCTCTCCTCCACCCTACTCTCCAGCCTCTCTAGGTCATGTTTCCTCACAAGGCAGAATTGCTGCTGTGTCCCTGGGTGACTTTTACATGATTCTGTTCGAGTTTGTTTACCTGGAAACCACAGGGAGAAGCACTAAAAAGAAGCTTTGAAATGTAATTGTGTGGGCAAGATCATCAAGAGACCTGAAAGCCAGGGACCAGCCCCTCTGGAGCAGTTACCCAGGGAAGTCTCTCTCTGCTCTTCAGAGGAGGATCTTGTAAAAGAAATGTTTCCTGCTGCATCTGCAGCCACCCATCAGTGTCCTACAGCCTTTGTCTGGGGGTCACTGTTGGTCTCCTTTTTGTGCTGTTGATTCTTTTTATCTCAAAGCCAATTCTCTGTATGGGGAAAAGTATCTGAAAGCATCTCATGTTAGATCTAAAAGTACCTTAAAATGTTGGCATCTCAGGCAAGCTGTGTGCTGTGAATTGGCAAAGATATTCATGAGGCCTTATTTCCCCTGGGGGTAGAAATAGCAGGGGCAGAAAGCAAGGAGGAGGAGAGGATGTCTGGGGGCTTTGCAAAGCACCAGCCAAGATCTGCTTAGAGCACAGCTTCTTGCAGCAGAGCTGCTGCTGCCTCCAGCCTTCCGCTGTGAAACCTCCTGAGCTGCTGCAGCAGCAGCACCACCTCTCGCTGTCAGGACGCTAGCAGGTATTTGGAAACTCAGAGAAGTTCCGAGCTTCCCTTTCTGCTCTGTTCCAACTCAGGGAATTTGCTGTTGGATGAACCGGTGGTGAATGAATGAAGGGGATGGAAGCAGCTGCAGAGCTTTGCTGTCGAGAAAGGCAGCAGGACCTGGCCAGGTGTGCCTGGCTTGCATGCAAATGACAGATGTTTGCAAGGAGATGATTCAGAGAGCACAGAGGTGACTGTCCTGCCTTGGGCTGCCCTGCTGCTGGCTGCTAAGGGATTTGGAACAGCCTGAGCCAGCTGGCAGGGAAGGTGGTGAGTGACCCACCAGAGCCCCAGGAAGCAGGGGTGCTGGCCTGCCAAGAGCAGGGGCAGGCTGGGTCTCCAGTGTGTTTTGTCTCCTGCCTGGTGTTTCTCACCAGCATTTTCACAGGAGCCCCCTAAAACCTCCTTGTCCCACCCTAGCCTTCATCCTCCCTTGGAATATGTAGCTGGACACCATAGAATCACAGAGTGGTTGGGGTTGGAAGGGACCTTAAAGATCATCTGCTTCCAACTCCACTGCCAAGGGACACCTTCCACTCAACCAGGATGATCAAGGTCTTGTCCAGCTTGGTTCTGAGCAATTCCAGGCTTGGAGTCTCCACAGCTTCTCTGGGCAACCTGTTCCAGTGTCTCACCACCCTCATGGGGAAGAATTTCCTCATAATGTCATATCTAAATCCAGCTTCTCCCAGTTTGAATCCACCACCCCTCATCTTGTCACTCCAGGCCTTTGTGGGAAGTCTCTCCCCAGCTCTCCTGTAGCCCCTTCAGGTACTGTCAGGCTGCTCTAAGGTCTCCCTGGAGCCTTCTCTTCTCCAGGCTGAGCAGCCCCAACTCTCCCAGACTGTCCTCAGAGCAGAGCTGCTGCAGCCCTCTCAGCATCTTGGTGGCCTCCTCTGGCCTGTCTCCAACACTTCCATGTCCTGCTTGTGCTGGGGGCTCCAGAGCTGCACACAGGACTGCAGGTGGGGTCTGAGGAGAGCAGAGTAAAGGGGCAGAATCCCCTCCCTTGCCCTGCTGCCCACACTGCTCTTGCTGCAGCCCAGCAGAGGGTTGCTGTCTGGCTGCACTCACACTGCAGGCTCATGTGGAGCTTTTCATCACCCCAGACCCCCAGGTCCTGTTCCTCAGGGCTGCTCTCAGCCATTCCCCACCCAGCCTGGAGCTGTGCTTGGGACTGCACCGACCCAGGTCGGCCTTGTTGAATGTCATGGAGTTGGCCTGGGCCCACCTCTCCAGCCTGTCCAGGTCACTCCGGGTGGATCCCTGCCCAGTTCTGAACCCTCTGTGGTGAGTGGAGAGCTTTCAAAGAGTGAAGTTTCATCTGCTGAGAGCTGTGGGGTTGGGAGTAGGTTATTAGGGGCTGAGCTGAGGCTGCTGGGTGAGGAAGGGCAGAGGGAAGGTGAGGCTCTGCTGCCTTAGACGTTGCCTGTGGCGTGTTCTCCCCAAACGACGCCAGCTCATGTTTGGAACAGCTCTGGCTGCAGGCAGATCACTCGGAGCAGGATCTGTTATGCAGATTTCTCCCTAATTTACTTGCCCAATCGGATCACTCCGATGGCTCCAAGCCTGTGTGGCCGGGGCCGATTCTGTGGCGTTTCCCCCAGCGCTCAGCACCTCTGCCTCGCAGCAGTCTTGCCCAGCCCTCCCTGCGGCCCTGGGTGTCCGGGGGTGTCCGGGGGTGTCCGTGGGGGTGCCCCCTCCCCGTCCTGGGCTCTCTGGCTGGGGTGTATCTGGGAGATAGCCGCACAGAGAAGGCTGGGAGCTGCCTGCCAGTGCTTAATCAGAGGTTGCAGGCGGTGGTGGCTCCGCTGGAGCCTTCCCTGTCACCTGTTAATTGAGCTGCATTTTTGTGGCCACTTAACCCCAGCTTTTTTTTTGCATGGACATTAAATTGCAGCTGGTAGGAGCTCTGGCACTCCCGAGTCCCACAGGAGCAGAGATTGGAGATCTGGGAGGAGGGAAGGGCCTAACCGTGAACATGTTCTGCTGACAGTCCTGAGGAGTGCTTTGGCCCGGTCTGTCCCTCCTGCCCTGCAGTTCCGCCTGAGTTTGGGCAAGCCAACAGCTCGGTGTTGCCAGGAGAGCCTGGTGCCAGGCCAGACCACTGCTGGCCTTGTTGCCTAATGCAGGCAGTTTTGGCCAGAGGAGGCTTTAGCAACAGTGAAGGAGGGCGGGGTGTGGAGAACACACTCTGTAATTGAGGATCAAAGTGAAGCGTTTCTGCTCCTCCATCTGCACATCAGCTCCTGAGCTGTGCGAGGCACAGGGGCAGGAAGCATCTCTCGGCCAGACCTTCGGGCAGGAAGCATCTCTCGGTGAGACCTTCTGTCGGTGGGGAGAGGGGAGGAGGTAAGGCTGGCTCCTGTCAAATCCTTTTTCTTTGCCTAGAAGAGAATCTCAGCATGGTTTGGGTTGGAAGGGGCCCTTCAGGCTCATCAAAAAAAGCCTGGATGAGGCACTTAGTGCCATGGTCTAGAGCTGATTGGACAGGGCTGGGTGCTAGGTTGGACTGGATGATCTTGGAGGTCTCTTCCAACCTGGTTGATTCTATGATTCTATGATCTAGTCTATGCCCTCTGCAGTCAGCAGGGACAGTTAAAGATCTGGACATGCTGGAGTGTGCCCAGAGAAGGGCCAGGAGGATGGTCAGAGGGCTGCAGCACCTCTCCCATGGAGACAGGCTGAGAGAGTTGGGGCTGTTCAGTCTGGGGAGGAGAAGGCTCCCAGGAGACATTATTGTGGCCTTCCAGTGTCTGAAGTGGGCTACAAGAAAGCTGGGGAGGGACTATTTAGGATGTGAGGTAGTGATAGGACTGGGGGGAATGGAGCAAAACTCTCAGTGGGTAGATTCAGATTGGATGTTAGGAAGAAGTTCTTCACCATGAGTGTGGTGAGAGACTGGCACAGCTTGCCCAGGGAGGTGGTGGAATCCTCATCCCTGGAGGTGTTTAAGGCCAGGCTGGATGTGGCTCTGAACAACCTGATCTAGTGTGAGGTGTCCCTGCTCATGGCAGGGGGGTTGGAACTGGACAATCCATGAGGTCTGTTCCACCCTGACAGTGCTGCGATTCTATCTGCAGCTGCAGCAGGGTCCTCACAGCCCCTTCCAATGTGGCCTGGAATGTTGCCCAAGATGAGACATCTCCCACCTCTCTGGGCATCCTGGGACAGTGTTCCATCACCCTCAGTATAAAAAATGTCTTCTTTAGATCTAGTCTGAAGAGTCTTTACATCTAGTTCTGTAAGGAAAGCCTTTCCTGACATTGTATTTGGTGATAAGAAGCAGTTTGAGTTGTTCAGCCTAGAGAAGAGAAGACTCCACGGGGACCTTAGAGCTGCCTTCCAGTAACTGAAGGGATCCTGCAGGAAGGCTGAAGAGGGAAGACCTTCAGGGAGGACATTGACAACCTCCCTGGGCAACCTGATCCAGTGTCTCCTCACCCTCACTGGAAAGAATATCTTCCTAATCTCCAGTCTCAATCTCCCATCTCTGCTGGTCTGAGGCAAATTGGAATATTTTAATGAGAAAAAGTAGGTTCTAGGCTGTGAAAAGGAAACAATGTTGATGTCTACTTCACTCATAGGCTTGCTGAGATATATAAAAACAAGGACACAGATAAGACAGAGTGTCTCTGTCTGACGGTGTGTGTGTGTCTTTCCTGCTTGGATCTGTGTAACCCAACTAATCACTTTCCTTTTAACTCCCCCTTGCCAATACTCCAAACTCATCTTTGCACATAAGACAGACTCTGGGATAAGGTAGAGGGGTGGAAAGGAGGTGGAAGGGTGGTTGGGAGCCCCTCCTGGGGACTCTGGTTTCTGGGAGGGCTGTTGTGTTTCTGTATTACTTTGTAACTTGTCTATTTCTGTCTATAGCTGTATAGATTGTAAATACCTGCTTGTTTATTGTGCTAAGCTGTGAATATAAAGCTTTGTTCCTTAGCTTCCAGCTCAGCTAAGTCTAGCCTGGGTGATTTCATAAGAGTGGGGGGTTAGAAGGAAAGTGATTATTTGGGTTACACAGATCCAAGCAGAAAAGACACACACACTCTGGCAGGCAGAGACACTCTGTCTTATCTGTGTTTGTGTCCTTGCTTTTATACATCTCAGCTAGCCTATGAGTGAAGTAGATGTCACCACTGTTTCCTTTTCACAGCCTATAATCTAAGTTTTCTCATTAGAATATTCCAATTAGCCTCAAACCAGCACACCATCCTCAAACTTTAGTCCATTCCCTCTTGTCCTGTCACTACAGAGCCTTGCAAAAACTTTGCTCTGAGATGTTGTTGAGGTTTTCATCTGAAATGGTAAGCAGCAGGTCCTCTGCTAGGGACACTTGGAACAGGAATTGCTGCACTCATAGAATCCCAGACTGCTTTGGGTTGGAAGGGACCTTCAACACCATCCAGTCCCAACCCCCCTCCATGGGCAGGGACACCTCCCATCAGCACAGGTTGCTCAAGGCCTCAACCAGCCTGGCCTTGAACAGCTTCAGGGAGGGAGCAGCCACAACCTCCTTGGGTAACCTGTGCCAGTGTTTCACCACCCTCACTGGAAATAATTTCTTCCTATCATCCAGTCTCAGTCTTCTCTCTTCCAGCATCAATTAATTCCCTCTCATCCTATCACTCCCAGCCCTTGTCAGAAGTCCCTCCTCAGCTCTCCTGGAGCCCCTTCAGGCACTGGCAGGCTGCTCTAAGGTCTCCCTGGAACCTTCTCTTCTCCAGGCTGAACAGCCTCAAAGCCACAAGTTAGGAAAGCAGGGTTTGGCTGGGAGAGTGGGATTGCAGCAGTCATTGGGTAAGCAGTTTGTGGGGAAAAGAGATACTGTGGAGCCTCCGTGCTACATAAAGGTGCTCACTTCACAGTGCTCTGAGCTAGGAAGTCTCACTCAGAACTGAATGTAGGAGAGGAAAACAGAAAGCAAAAGGATCTGGGATGGAGAGAAGGAATGCCCCGTGCTGGGAAGGCTGCAGAGGGACTTGTGTTGAGGGTGTCTAGAGGCAGGCCAAGGGGTAATGGTTTGGAGCTGAAGCAGAGCAGGGCTAGAGTGGAGCTGAGGAAGAAGTTCTTCAGTATGAGGGTGCTGAGAGTCTGGAATAGGCTGCCCAAGGAGGCTGTGGATGGCTCCTGCCTGGGGCTGTTGCAGGCCAGGCTGGATGAGGCCTTGAGCAGCTGAGTCTAGCTGAGAGGTGTCCCTGGGCATGGTGGGGAGATTGGAGTGGATAAGATCTGAGCTTTCTTCCAGCCTGAGCCATTCTGTGACTCTGGGCCCACGTTCTGTGCTCTCTCTCCTTGGCAGGGTCTCTGCACTAACTGCTGTGTTGCAGCAGGGAGGGCTGTCAGCAGTGGTGCAGTGGCAGATGGACACCAAGGGCATGAGGAGCTACCTCTACTGGCTGTTCTGCCAGTTTGAACTCATCACCTGCAGCTACCTGATGGAGCCCTGGGAAAAAGTGCTCTTTTACACCTTCAACGTGGCCATGCTGCTGACGCTGCTCTACACCACCTATGCCTTCGTGCCTGGCCACCTCGGCACCGCTCTCCAGTCCTTCCTGCAGCTCTTTGGAAGCCAACAGGACAACCAGCATGTGCCTGTGGTGAAGTAACACTGTGAGCCCACCTCTGACCCTTGGATCCATGCAGTGTTTGCCTCGTGGTTAGGAGCAGCTCTAGGGGCTGCACAAACACCGTTCCACTCTGCTGCTCCTCCCCACGGTCTCCTATGGGCTGGGGCACCCTGACAGCTGCTCACTCACAGACACAATTTCCATCAGCCCTTGGTTTTACTCTCTGCCTGACTGCTTCCTGAAGAGCATTGCATAGAGCCATAGTTTTGCTTGGCAGCCAGATTGTCGAGTCCAACCATTCTCTAACTCTGCCCAGTCTGGTGCTGAGCCCTGGCCCTCAGCACCACATCTCCACAGCTTTGAAACCCCTCCAGGGATGGGGACTCCAACACTGCTCTGGGCAGCCTGGGCCAGGCCTGGACAACACTTCTAGGGAAAAGATTTTTCCTCATGTACAACCTAAAGGTCTCTGATGAGAAAGTTGAGGCCATTTCCTCTTATCTGTCACTTGTTCCTTGGGAGAAGAGACCAATTCCACCTGGCTTCAGCCTCCTGTCAGGGAGTTGCAGAGAGCAATGAGGTCTCCCCTCAGCCTCCTTTTCTCCAGGCTGAAAAGCCTCACTTCCCTGAGCTATGCTCCAGACTCTTCACCAGCTTTGTTGCTCTTCTCTGGACCAAATCCTCAATGTCCTTGGAGCGAGGAGCCCAAACCTGAACCCAATGTTCAAGTTGTGGCCTATCAATGCCCAGTCCAGGAGGACAATCCCTGCCCTGCTCCTGCTGTCACACCATTGTTGATACAGGCCAGGCTGCTGGTGGCCTTCCTGGCCACCTGGGCACACCCTGTCTCACCTTCAGCTGCCACCAGCCAACACCTGTAGGTCTTTCTCTGCTGGGCTCCTTGACTCTGAAATGTGAGAGCCTGGCTGCAGTTCTGGAGCTGGTTTGGTACCCGTTTGTACCGCTGGAGCTGTGCTGCCCGTTTGGCTGCTGCAGGGAGAGCTGCTTGGATGTGGATTTTCCTCCAGAGAGGCTCTTGTGTGGCATAGCTGGCATGGGAGACATCTGCACAACACAGCTGCCAGCTGCTTCCCTAAGCCTCACTCTGTATTTATAGAATGATTTTCTTATTTATTTCATCTCCTGAGTTATTTTCACACAAGGAATTCCTTGCCTGGTTCCTCGTCACTCTGTCAGTGACGCAGCTGAGTCATTAACCCTCTGGGGATTTACTGCCATGAAAGCTGATAATAAAATCCTTATCTTCTTGATTTTGTGTTTGACTTTCAGAAGCCAGATGAGGCATGCACACCCCCTGCAGAACATGCAGCTGCACAGGCACTGGTGAGAGGGACATTGCAGCTGAGCATCAAGCAAACCCTACCTAAAAAACCTCTCTCCTGTTTTCCTAACCCTTATCCCCCTTCCTTTTGTGCTCTACCTGTCGAGCAGGAGCTCTTGAGACTGCAGGCTGTGGAACTCACATGCTGGACACTCTCTAATTGGCTTTGTTTCAAATTCCTTGGGTCTAAAGCTTCAGCCTAAGAGATGCCTGTGCTGCTAGTGTGCAGCAGCAAAGTGGGCTGGAGCTGGTCAGGGATAAACTGCTCAACACAGGCAGCTTGGCAGCTGGAACCCATATTCTGTGTCCTCCCAGCAGAAGCAGAGAGTAGAAGCAGGGCACACAGGCGGCTTGGCAGCTGGAACCCATGCTCTGTGTTCTCCCAGCAGAAGCAGAGAGTAGAAGCAGGGCATACAGGCAGTTTGGCATCTGGAACCCATGTTCTCTGTCCTCCAAGCAGAACAGAGTAGAAGCAGGGCACACAGGCAGCTTGGCAGCTGGAATCTGCTCTGTGTCCTCCCAGGAGAAGAGCAGAGAAGCAGCAGGGCACCTGCAGGGTGACAGCAGTGCAACTTCACTGCTGCCCACCTTGAATTGAGTTTTCTTCCATCTTTCCAGTACAGAGGTGTTCCTAGAATATCCTCTCCTTCCAGAGAAGAGGATATTATTGGTAGGTGGCAGTCAAATGAGTTGTGAAATGAGATTTGGTCAGACAGTGCTGAAACAAAGTGATGACAGTAATTATCTTACTTGTCATCTCAGACTGAGAGCCAGTTCCCTTCCTAATTTATAATTAGGGAAAACAGGATACAAAAATAATCAGGAAAATGAGGGCAGCTGCACTTAAAACTCACAGTTCTCTAGCTGAGCAATTCCTGAGCTTGCAAAGAACAGCTCTCTGGAGCTGCCAGGTCAGAGCCCAGCTGTATGCTTTATTAAACTAATGGAATGGCCTCAGCAGTGAAGCTCCCAGCTGCGTTTACTGCTGGTCAGCAACAGGAGAGGGAAGGGGAAAGTTGTGGTTGTGTCCAGTATCAGACTGCTCATGAAGATACAATCCCAGAGTCCCAGCGTGGTAGGGGCCATGCAGAGCTGATCCTCAGGGGGAGAGCTGAGTGAAGGGCCAGCCACCAGAGCTGTGTTTCCCTCCCATTACAGCAGAAGGCTGCAGACATACACCAGGGCCCTGGCAACGTGAAGGAATCTGACACCAGGCTGGAGAAGTCCCAACTCTGCCCCTGGGTGCAGTGATGCTTATTGCTGCCCTCTCTCCACCACTGCCACTGGGGGTTTGTTGTGGCAGCTGATGAGCCTCCAGATTCACAGAATCATAGAACCTTAAAGGTTGGAAAGGACCTCCAGTGGTCATCGAGCCAAATCCCCTGCCACAGCAGGATCACGCAGGGTAGTTGGTATGGGAATGCATCCAGGTGGGTTTGGAAAGCCTCCAGAGAAGGAGACTCCACAACCTCTCTGGGCAGCCTGCTGCAAGGCTCCAGCACCCTCACACCAAGCATGTTTCTCCTCAGGTTTTGCTGAAACCTACCATCTTCCAGTTTGTATCTACTGCTCCTTGGCTTATTGCTGTGCACCACCCAAAAGAGACTGTCCCACTCCACTTGACACCCAGCCTTCAGATATTTGTACACGTTGATCAGATCCTCTCTCAGTCTTCTCTTCTAGAGACTAAACAGCCTCAGGGCTCTCAGTCTGTCTCCACAGGGGAGATGCTCAAGTCCCCCAGTCACTCTCGTGGCTCTCCACTGGACTCTCTCCAGCAGGTCCCTGTCTCTCACCTGCACAGGAGGATTTAGAGCCTCATGCCCAAACTCACCTTGCAACTGCAGTCTGGAAAGCCAAGCCTGCGTGGGCAGATTCCCCTCTGGAAGTTGGGCTGTGACCAGCACCCCCAGGTGATGGACTGATAAAATAAGGCCAGGGCTCCAGATATGCTCATGTCAGGCCTGTGCATGCCTACATGGCATGATGAAGTCCACCTAGGCAGGCACTAGCACAATCTGGTGTCTATCAACCCAGCCCTGCACTTGATGTGCTTCTCCCAGCAGTGTGAGAACAGAGGTTGCCTGGGCTGGAGCAGCTTGGTACAGCTCTGCCAGCCTTGCTTCTGCCAGCAGGGCTGGTACTGGTCTGTAGTCTGCAGTGAGTGCCACAGCCCCTGAGTGCTTCTGCTCAGGACTGGCACTGCCCAGCTCAGGCTCTGCTCACTCAGGCACTTACTGAAGCTCAGGGCAGCTTTGCACAGCCAGGGGCTGCTGCTAGCAGGGAGAGCTGATGAGCACAGCTGCCAAGGCCCGGGGGGCACAAAGGCTCTGCCTGACATTTGCTCCTCTGCACACCAAGGGCACTGCCACAGCTCTGCCCCATCTTGGGGGGCAGGAAGGTGGAGGGGGCACTTGTAGGAAGGAGCAGCCAGCACAGGTGAGCCTCAACTGCTCACCAAGGGATTGCAGCCCCCAGATGGCATCTTCAACAGCAAGCTGAGGCATCCCCAGGGTCAAGCCTCTTCTTCCACAGCTGCTGTCCCAGGAGAACTCTGTCCCTTCTGCCTTCCATCCCCATCCCTGTGTTCCTCAATCCAGATCCAGAATGTGCTTCCCATCTGCTGCTGAATGCAACCTGAGACTGCGCAGTGCCTGCCCCCAGCATCAGTGGTGCTGGTGGTGCCAGGCTTGCCCTCAGAGGTTGGGTTCCATGTTGGTTTGTGTCTCTGTATCTCATGGTACTCTTTTTTCCATCCCAGATGGGTTAGTTTCTGTCCCAGCCCATCAGTCTCTCTCCCTTCTTCCCTTTCTCTTCCCTTGGGGAAGGCAGAGCGCTTCCTGGAGAGCCTCTAGCACTCAGCTGGTGGCCTACCCAGCCCTGACCCTTGACAGAAGGTGACAATGGACACCTCTGAGATCACTTCTTCCCTGGCCTTTCACAAGAAACCTCACAGCTCAATTGCCCATTCCCCATTCCCCAGCAGTGCTTCACCAAGAGCTGAAACTTGAGAATCTCAAACAGCTGCTAAACTAAATCCACTTCAGGCTGCCCACCACGAGCTGTTGGACCTCTGCAGCTCCCACACACAGTGGAAGACTGACAGCATCCCATGGTGAAGGTTTGTTACTGCAGGACTTTTCTCTCACTAAACCATACTCAGTGTTTCATCAAAGCAAGCAGTTCAAACTCCTCCTCATCTCAAGGCAGCGATGGCTTTCTTCACAGGAGCTTCGTCCCCCCTGCTGCTGATTACTCGTAAGAGTGTTTAGAGGCCTGAGGTTAAGTTCCTGCTCCTTCTTGTCCCTTGTGTTGCTACCCCAGCGTCTGCCTTCTGTCTGTGCTGATGTTTACATCTGAGCCTAACCTGAGTCCTTATCTTGGTCACTCATTACCTGACCTGCAGATCTCGTTCCTGAGATGAACTTGTCAGCACTTCAGAGCCTCCTGGTTCATCTCAGCTCACTTGTACCTGCTTGGAACAGAGATGAGTTCACAGCAGATCTGCTGCCTCTTACAAAACTCACCTGAAATTACTTGCTCCTGCCTGGCTGGAAATCCGAGTTTCCTGCTCACCTGAAACTCCTTCATGAAGAGCTTGCTTACGGTCACAACCCTGCAGTGCAAGTCCTGCATGGAATGGTGTTTACATGGCACTCTTCCTGGGCACCAAGGGAAGAACATGGGAGTTTGAGTGTTTGCTTTCCTGAGAAGAGCAGAACGTGGCCTCTGTGCTCTCTGCACCATCAGTAGTTTCTCACTCACCTCACTGACTCTCATAGAATCAAAGAATTGTTTGGGTTGGAAAAGCCCTCTCAGATGATCCAGTCCAACATCAACCCAGCACCATGTCCACACCTTGAACACCTCTAGGGATGGGGACTCCACCTGGGGGGCTGAGGAGCAGCTGTCTCCCACAGCCAGCAGGAAGAGCTGCCCCAGTAGGAGTGCTCCCACCAGCACTTCCAGCAGTGGCCTCTCTTGTGTGCCAGCACCCGAGACCTTCTGCTTTGGGGAGAACTCTGCTGGGAAGAGTTCTTCCCCAGCTTTGTTGTCCTTCTCTGGACCTGCTCCAGCCCCTCAGTGTACCTCCTGGAACGAGGAGCCCAAACCTGAATCCAGGATTCAAGGCGCAGCCTCAGCAGTACCCAGTCCCAGAGGACAATCCCTGCCCTGCTCCTGCTGGCCACAGCATTGCTCTTCCAGGCCAGGCTGCTGCTGGCCGTTGTGGCCATCTGGGCACACCTTGGCTCCTATCCAGTTGCTGTCAACCAACCTTCCCCTCAGGTCCCCTTCCACCAGACAGTTTCCAGCCACTCTTCCCCAGGCCCGGAGTGTTCATGTTGTTGTGACCCACAGCAGCATGGTCCAAAATGACAGAGCAAACCCATATGAACAGGTTTTCAGTTGTTCAAACCTGGTGTATTAAGACACTAAGCTTAAATGCTTTTAATCCATGGATACAGGCATGGAAGAGAGAACAACACAACGTTGCTATGCTGAAAAGTTTTCCAACTTGCTGATCCAGGGATGCACCATCAACCAGTTCACAAGCAAGGTTCTATGTGCAAAGATGGAGATTTGGAGTTCCTTGGCCATGGAAACAGAAAATATGTTCTTGAGCTTCCCAGAACTCTGGTATTTGGGATTAATCTGTATCACAAAAGGCTTCCAACCACTGTACCAAGAAGATTAAGAAAGAAAAACCCTTCTGAAGTGAGTAAATGAATGCAATAATCAGCAGCAGGTGTTTCTTGTGAAAATCTGGTAAAGCAGAAGGAATTCTCTCCCCCTGTCCACCCTTCCAGCTGCCTTCAGCCTGGAGCTGGTCAGCTGGGCTTTGTGCTGCACAAGCTGCAAGGAGAGAGCATTCAGGGACACTATGGCAATGCCTCACCAGAAATTAAAGTGAAACTGGTGATTCTCTCCTAAACACTAACTCAGGGCCTTTATTTGGCACCTCATTACAAGAGGGATGTGGAGGTGCTGGAGCCAGTGCAGAAGAGAGCAAGGAAGGTGTGAAGGGCCTGGAGAATAAATTTGCTGGGGAGTGACTGAAGGAGCTGGGGATGGTTAGTTTGAGGAAGAGGAGGCTGCAGAGAGACCTCATTGCTGTCTGCAGCTACCCAAAGGGACATTGTGGAGAGGCTGCTGCTGGTCTCTGCTCACAGGTAATCAGTGACAGAACAAATGGGAATGGCCTCAAGCTGCCACTGGGTAGGTTTAGATTGGACATTAGGAAGACTTTTTTCACAGTAAGAGGTCAGGCACTGGAATGAGCTGCCCAGGGAGGTGGTGGAGTCACCAACCCTGGCTGTGTTGGAAAGTCATTTGGATGTGGTGCTGGAAGATATGGTTTAAGGGTGAACTTTGTTGAGTGGGGATGGTGGTTTGGCTCGGTGATCCTGGGGGTCTCTTCCAACTGGAATGTTTCTGTGATTTTGGACTATGAAGGCATCCACCAGGTCCCTTTTCTTGCCCATGTCAGCAGTTTGTAATGCTACCTTCTGGCTAGGGTGGCTTTACCTTGTGAAGGGAGTATTTCTGGCCTGGATCAATGCACTGCTCTTATTCTGTCATCATATTTGCTCCCTCCCCGCCAGTGGCATCCTGGGAGATGTGGAGATCCTCCAGCATCTCAGCCAGGCTGATCCGTGGAGCACCATCATCATCTGTGTCACTCTCCACCGGGATCTCTGCATCTGAGAAGGTGGCAGCAAACAAAAAACAAACAGCTAAGCAAAGCAAATGAACCCCAGCCCCCCTGAGGAAGGAGGGGAACAAAACCCCCAGAAGTCCCAAACAACAACCAACCCAACGACAGAACCAGCCCAAACCAACCCCGGAACAGATCTCTCCTGAAAACCCACAGCCCCATGGCAATTCCCTCAAGGAAAATCATTGAGTCAGAGAGGCTGGAAAAGATCTCCAAGATCATCCAGTCCAGCCCTTAGCCCAGCATTGCCATAGCACCACTGAACCACGGCCCTCAGCACATCTCTGCCTCTCTGAAACACCTCCAGGGATGGGGACACACCACCGCTCTGGGCAACCAGGGTCTGACTGACAACAACTGTTCATCATATTCAAGCTAAACCTCCCCTGGGGCAACTTGAGGCCATTTCCTCTCACTCCACACTTCTTGGAGTCAGGAGCCCAAACCTGAATCAAGGATTCAAGGTATGGCCTCCCCAGTGCCAGTCCAGGGACACAATCCCTGTCCCGGTCCTCCTGGCCACACTATTGCTGCTCCAGGCCAGGCTGCTGGTGGCCCTCTTGGCCACCTGGCTGGCTTACCTCCAGCTGCTCTTGATTAGCACCCCCAGGTCCTTCTCCACCAGGCAGTTTCTGGCCACTCTGCCTCAGACCTTGAATGTTCATGAGGCTGTCTGTGACCCAAGTGCAGGACCTGGCCCTTGGCCTTGTTGAACCTCATCCCCTTGGCCTTGTCCCATCAATCCTGCCTGGTCAGGTCCCTCTGTAGACTCCCCCTACCCTCAAGCAGATCAGCACTGCTGCTCAACCTGGTGTGATCTACAAATTCACTGAGGGTTCCTGGATGCCCTGATCCCAATCATTGATGAAGGCATTGAAGGGAACAGGGCCCAGTGCTGAGCCCTGGGGAATAGCACTTGTGAGTGGCCACCAGCTGCAGCTAACTCCATCTCCCCCTCACTCTCTGGGCTTTGCCATGCAGGCACTTTTTCACCCAGCAAAGAGTACAGCTGCCCAAGCCATGAGCAACCAAGAGGCTGAACTATGGCTCCAACCCTTCAGCCAGCAGAGGTTTTGGAGGGCTGGAGACAGCACAGTTCCCTCTCTCACGTTACAGCTAAGCAAACAAAGCACCAACTTCTGTTCAGAGCATGTGAAGAGCTGCTGCTGCTACACTGCAGCACTGCTCCAGCCACCAGCTCTTCAAAGAACCCAAACCCATAACTCTTCCCTCAAACAGCCATGAGCTAGGTGCATGCAGGGAGCTGAGCAAAGGCCTTACTGCGGTAAATGTTGACATTCTTCCTGATGGCTTCATCTTCTTCCAGATCTTCAAGGAAGTCCTGGTACTGCCTGTCAAGAGAATTCCTGCGTTTACTCACTCCTCCTTTGGAATACTGGCAATTTCCAAACCCAAAATGAAACTGAAGGAACAAAGCCTTGTGGCTGTGGATTGCAAACCCCTTCAGATGTGCCTCCTGGCAGCATTCCCAACTCATTCTCCCTGCCTTGTTTTCTATTAGTTACCAAACAATGGGTTTTCTGCCCTGGTTTAACTCTAACTGCCTGATTCTTTTCCTGCTCAGAATCAGCTTTGCCAGTGGATAAACTTGTGCCAAGCATGATGTCCCAGATTATTACTGTATTAATTGTTTGTATTTATCCCCTTTGGAGTGTCCCTTGAGCTAGACACCAACTGTAAGCTACAGACTCAGTGCTTCTGGTATTGTTTCATGATCAAAGCTTTTCTTGGGAGAAAAAAAATGGGAAGATTTTGATATTTTGCACCAGTAAACTCAAAACACCTGCAGTGTATCTTCAAGTTTTCAGGATTGAGTTGGTTCCCACACCCCCTCCCCCTAGCTTCAGTGTCCATGAGTGCTGAAAATTTAGGAGCAAAGATGAGCGTAAATAAGGTGCAGGTCATTAAAGCACTTTCTGCACTAGAGAATCACAGAATGTCAGGGGCTGGGAAGGACCTTGAATGCTCATCCAGTCCAACCCCCTGCCAGAGCAGTATCACCTAGAGCAGATCACACAGAAACACATCTAGGCAGGTTTTGAATATCTCCAGAGAAGGAGACTCCACTACCCTGCGGGGCAGCCTGTTCCAGGGTTCTGTCACCCTCACAGGGAAAAATTCCTCCTGGTGTTTACATGAAACTTCCTATGACTCGAAGAGGGAGAAAATGTAGATCCTGGTATCCGCCCGTCCTGTGAGCCAGCATGATGCTGAGACAGATCCAGCAGCATCTCCCTGTGCACACCAGTGCAGGCGTTCCACTGGAGTTAGCCTCAGCTGAAACTCAGATGCATTTCTGGCGTTATAGGACCATTAAGGTTGGAAAAGACCTCTAAGATCATCGAGCCCAACCTTCTGCCCAACATCTGCATGACCACTAGACCACATCTCATAGACTCATAATACCTGAAGGGACCCTGCAGGAAGGCTGCAGAGGGACTTTTGCTGAGGGTGTCTAGAGTCAGGCCAAGGGGGAATGGTTTGAAGCCGAGGCAGAGCAGGGTTGGAATGGAGTTGAGGAAGAAGTTCTTCAGTGTGAGGGTGGTGAGAATCTGGCACAGGCTGTCCAGAGAGGCTGTGGCTGCCTCCTGCCTGGGGGCACTGAAGGCCAAGCTAGATGAGGCCTTGAGCACCTGAGTCTAGTTGAGAGGTGTCCCTGGGAATGGTGGGGAGGTTGGAACAGATGATCCCTGACATCTAGAATGGCTCAGGCTGGAAGAGGATTCATAGAATGGTTTGGAAAGGACTTTAAATATCATCTAGTTCTAACTCCCTGCCATGGACAGGGACTCCTCCCATTAAGAAGAGGGTGCTCAAGGCCTCATCCAGTCTGGCCTTGAACATCTCCAGGGACGGGGCAGCCACAGCCTCCCTGAATGACCTGTGCCAGTTTGAACTCCCCACCCTCTCTGTAAAGAATTGCTTCCTTGTTTATTCCTTGGCACAGCACCCTAGGTAGGGGGGAGTGAAAAGCTTCCTAGTGGATACTGAACCTTTCATCATCTGATTCCATGCCTTCTCTGTCCCTTTCCAGCTCCTTCAGCTTCCAGTTCCTGCGGCGCTGGCGCTTGCTGCGGTCGTAGCTCTTCTTTATTAGTACCTAGAGTGCAGAGCAGCAGGTGTTTACACAGCCCCCTCCAACACCACCCAGGGCACTCCCAACACCCAAAGCAACACTCAAGCCTAGACTTGGAGCTGAACAAACGGCAGAGACAGTCGGTACTGTGAAGTTCCAGACAGAGTTGATGCCTCCTCCCCGGGGGTGTTACAAGGCCAGGCTGGCTGAGGCCTTGAGCAGCAGAGTCCAACCAGGTGGGTTGGAGCAGATGATGTTTGAGATCCCTTCCAATTTAAGAGTTCCCAGAGCCTGAAGAGGCCCACAGAGGCTGGAGGTGTAACACAGCTCACCTGTGTGTGCTGAAAGCTAAGTGAACACACTCTTTAACCACCCCTCACAAACGAGGGTGCAGTTCTATTAGAAGCTTTTCAGGTTTCAGTACTCAGATCTCCTCATGCTTTAGGCACCACAAAAGGAGTGAGGATCTAAAATCATCTTCCCCAACACCCCTGGGTGATGCAGAACTCTGTGGACAGAGACAGAAAATGGTCTTACCACATCAGGAATGCTCTGAGGGTTCATCTTGTTGGCAAACTCATCATTTAAGTTGCAATTTGCCAGGTCAAATCTGAAACCAAAAGAGGAAATAAGAAATTAGAACAGGAAATAGGAATTTTATCCTACCTTCTATAGCAGCCACCAAACAGTGGTACTGCACCTACAGCCAGTGCATGGCATTTGAATCAGAGCAGCAAGGTGCAACTCACAGCTCCTCAAAGTCTCCAGCTGAAGCAGAGAGCAAATAAAAAAATGCCCTTCAATATGCTGCTGGCACAATTGTGCCTAATTCCTAGAGTCTGCTGCTCCAGCAGCACCCCACAGCCTCTGACTCTAAAGACCAAGACCCAGTGAGGTGCTGCTGGGCTCACAACAGCTTCAGTAACATCCACATTTAAGAATCACTTCATCTGCCTAATCTTACAGGCTGCCCTGTTTGGTACGCTCTAGCAAACAGAAAGGTCCTGCCTGGGACTTGAAAAATCCCTCCCCCCTATTTGGTCTAGCTGCCAGCCCAAACTGCACTCTGCAGGCAGAGCTTCAGCTCTCTGCTTACTATCAGCCCTTTTCTCCAGAGGACTTCTGCTAGAGGAAGAGATTTGCTGGATTAGCAACCTCTCTTTGGCCAAGATGAATAGTCTGATCTAGGCCTTTTGCTGAGCCCATTCAGACACCACAACAGTTCAAAACCCCCTGTTGAGAACCCAAAGAATTCAGCCACTAAAATATCATTTCATAAACCTCAACAACCAGAACATACCCCAAGACAAGGTCACCAGGATTCAGAATGTGGCCCAAGTGAGTAGAGCAGAAATACTGATGATCTGTGCTCAGCTCTGAGGTTTTCTGTACCCAAGCTTCAGCCAGAGTGTGCTGGAGGAACAAAAAACCAAAAGGCTCACACTTAAATGCATCTTAACTGTGATTAACTCACTGTGCAACAGAGCAACTGCACTGAGTCACTGCTCTCACTGATTCACTGCTCTCACTCACACTGGTAATTAGACTGATTTCTACACCAAGCATCCAGAGTAGCACTTGTACCTCCTCGCTTCTTACCTGTGCAACAACCACCTCTCACAAGAACCCCACAAAGGCTGTTCCTACAACTACACAGCTTTTGGGTATTGGTTGTTTTGTTTGTTTGCTTGTTTTTTTCCTCAGAAGGGATTGGAAAGGACCTCTGGAGATCAACCAGTCCAACCCCACCTGCTACAGCAGAGGCATCCACAGCAGCTTGCCCAGGACCACAGTGTCCAGGTGGGGTTTGGAATCTCTCCACAGAAGCAGACCCCACAACCTTTCTGGGCAGCTTGCTCCAGGCCTCCAGCACCCTAACACCAAACAAGTTTCTCCTCCTGTTCAGATGGAACCTCCTGGCTTCCAGTTTGTGTCCCTTGGCCTTTGTCCTGTCCCTGGGCACCAATGACAAAAGCTTGGCCCCAGTCTCTTGCCCCCCACAGCTCCTTTAGCTCTTGCTGAGCATTGCTCAGATGCCCTCTTGGGCTGCTCTTCTCCATGCTCTCAGTCCCAGGGTTCTCAGCTTTTGCTCCTCACAGAGCTGCTCCCTGCCCCTCAGCAGCTTTGCAGCCTTTGCTGGACTCTCTCCAGCAGTTCGCTGTCTCTCTTTAATTGGGGAGCCCAAAACTGGGCACATTAGTTCAGATATGACCACACTAGAGCAGAGGGAGAAGAGAACCTCCCAAAACCTGCTGGCCACAATCTTCTTCATGCACCACAGGACACCATAGGTGTTTTGGCCTCAAGGGCACATTGCTGGCTGATGGTGAACTTGTTATCCCCCAGCACTCCCAGGTCCTTCTCCCCAGAGCTGCTTTCCAGCAGGACACCCCTCGCCTGTTCCTTTCCAGGCGCAGGACCCCACATCTGCCCTTGCTGAAGTTCATTTTTACTTGCTAACACTGAAGCACACACGGAGAAGACAAGGTTTGGCACTGATCCTTTAACCCTGATGAGGAGGAAATGCTTCTACACTTCCACAAGAGCAATTCAATAATTAAAGAGCTGCAAAGATCATATGGGATAACTTCAAATGACAGCAACAAGTGGAGTTTAAACTCCTCAACAGAAAAGAATGTCTGAGGGTGGAATTCAGAGAGCAGCTGGGCAATTTCCAAACCACTGCTCACAGCTTTCCTGGGAAAACCTTTGCCAGTGGCAAGGAACAGCCAAGCATCCACCTGACTCTGCAAGGTAGGAGAGAGGTTCATCAGAGCAGGGGAAGCAGTGGGGGCAGAGCCCAAAACTCTGAACCAAAGAGAGAGGAACTCTTACCTTGTTTGATCTTGCCCCTGCACCTGCCCCTCTTTTCTTTTCCTGAACCCTGTTTATGTCCACAATGATGAACTCCTCCAGCTGTTTGGGGTGGAAGAGGCTGTTGAAAGGATGGCGCCAGTAGGTGCTGCCATCAACTTCAGCAACTGCAAAAGAGACACCAGCAGCAGCTGTGACAAGGGACAGGGCTTCTTGACAGGAAACTGACAGGCAAAGGAAGCAGCCAAAATGCAGGCAACGACCTAATTCATTTTGTTGAAGTTTGTCATTCCTGAATCCCAGCATGGTGAGGGTTGGAAGGGACCTCTGGAGATCCTGCAGTCCATGGTTATCTGCTAAAGTAGGGCACCCACAGCAGCATGCCTAGCAGCACAATGCCCAGGAGGATTTGGAAGCTCTCCGGTGGAGACTCCACGTCTCTGCACAGCCTGCTCCAGGCCTCCAGCACCCTCACACCAAAGAAGTTTCTCCTTCTGCTCAGGTGAAACCTCTTGGCTTCCAGTTTGTGCCCATTGCCCCTTGTCCTGTCCCAGGGCACCACTGACAAGAGCCTGGCCCAAGCCTCTTGCCCCCAGCAGCTCCTTTATCTCTTGCTGAGCATTGCACAGATGCCCTTTAGGGCTGCTCTTCTGCAGGCTCTCAGCCTTTCCTTACTAATGCAACAAGGAGTCTCCTACTGTACCACAAGCGTTTAGAACATGACTCATACAGCAAACTTGTGCTGCAGGAGCAGCTGCTGTGTGACAGCCAAGTCCCATACCACATGTCTACAGCACAGACCTCTTCAGCTGAAGGAATACTACTCCTGGACTTGTCCTTACAAGAGGCATTTTGCTGCCATTTCACCAGCAAACCCCAATTGAGCAGAGTGCTGCTAGTACCCCAGGGGCTAGGCTCATAATTCAGAGCAAAACTTGATGTCATCTCATTTGAGAGAAACACACCTGACAAATGGAAATGCTCGGCATAAGCAGCCATCAGCCTCCCTCTCTGGAGGCATCCAAAACCTGCCTGGATGTGTTTCTGTGTGATTGACCTACATGCCACTGTTTCAGCAAGGGAGTTGGACTGAATGATCATGGAACCCTGGAACTGTCTTGGTTGGCAAAGATCATCCAGTTCAACCATGCTCTAACTCTGCCAAGGCTGGTGCTAACCCATGGCCCTCAGCACCGCATCTCTGCCTTTCTGAAACGCCTCCAGGGATGGGGATTCAACCACCTCTTAGAGGACCTTGTTCCAGTGTCTGAGAACCCTTTCAGAGAAGGGGTTTCTTCAGAGGCCACTTCCAACCCCTACCATCCTGCAGTTCAGAGATGAACTTACCCCTGACAGAGCACATTTTTTCCCAAGACACTGCAGAGACCAAGCTCAGTCTTAGGTCACTATTAAATTTCTACAGCAATGACTGCAGAGATAAATTGACAACATTGAGGTCTAAACCCACAAGAGCTCATGAAAACTCAACAGACCCAGGAAAGAATTGTGACAACAGAAAAACATCAGCAAGGGCCACAGAGCAGGGCAGTAGCTGTAACTCACTCTGCAGAGTGCTGGGGTCGATGAGGTGGATGGTGCTTGTCACTCGGAAGCACACACAGATCTGGCTCATGTTCCCCAGGCTCTGGGCCAGCTTGGGTGACAGACACACAACATTGTCCTGTACACAAAGACAAAGCCACTGGCATTATTTGGTCCTGCATTAATTATCAAATCTTTAGAGAAACCTGAATCTATTTTTGGAATTCTAGAATGGCTCCGGTTGGGAGTGACCTCAGGGATCATCTGCTCCAACCTCCACACCATGCCCAGGGACACCTCTCAGCTAGACTCAGCTGCTCAAGGCCTCATCCAGCCTGGCCTGCAACACACCCAGCAAGGAGGCAGCCACAGCCTCCCTGGGCAGCCTATTCCAGACTCTCAGCACCCTCACACTGCAGAACTTCTTCCTCAGCTCCACTCTAATCCTGCTCTGCCTCAGCTCCAAACCATTCCCCATCTCTAGACATGCTCAGCAAAAGTCCCTCTGCAGCCTTCCTGCAGGATCCCTTCAGGCACTGGCAGACAGCTCTAAGAGCACCCTGGAGTAAGTCTTCTCCTCTGCAGGCTGCACACCTCCATCTCCCTCAGCCTGTGCTCACAGCAGAGCTGCTCCAGCCCTTGGATCCTCTTTGTGGCCTCCTCTGGCCTCTCTGCAGCAGCTCTGTGTCCTTCTTGTGCTGAGGACACCAGAGCTGGAGTCAGGATTGAAGGTGAGGTCTGAGCAGAGCAGAGCCAAGGGGCAGAATCCCCTCACTTGCCCTGCTGTCCACACTCCTCTGGCTGTAGCCCAGCACACAGCTGCCTGCTGGGCTGCACAAAGGCACTGCTGGCTCCTAAGGAGTGTTGACTGATCAGAAGCTCACAAATCTTTCTTCAGAGCTACTTCCAACCCACTCTGCACTGAGCCTGGAATTGTGGATGGGATTGGCCTGACCCAGAGGCAAGACCTTGCACTTGGACTTATTTTCAGTTCTCCAGTCAGTGAGGCCCTCAAGAGAGCTGCTCTCTGTGTTTTTCATTCTCCATGGGGAGCTCCATCCCAAATTCCCACTAAATCAAGTCTCCATCAGCAAAACCAGTCTGTGCCCAGTGCATGCAGTGCCCTGGAGGTGGAGCAGGGAGCAGCTACCTTGCATACTGGCACAATCTCCACTGAGAAGGTGCTCTTGTAATTGTAGACGTTGCTGTGGATGTCGTGGGAGATCAAACGTTGTGATGACTTTGCTCTACAAAACACAGAAACAGAGTCTGCAGGCAACAGGGAGGACATCAGCAGCTGATCAGCACCAAGCACAGCCCTGAAAGTACAGCCCTGGGCTCTACAAGTATTAAGGAAGCACAGAAACACTTCGGGGTTGGTTTTAGAAGGGCTAAGAGGAAAACACAGCACTTGTGCAGAAGGGCTTTTGGTCTGGTTTAATCAGAAAACAGGTTCCTTCCACTTTGACTTTGCAAATGAAGGATAAGAGATAGTTCCCAAAACCTTTTCATCATTCAAGGACATACCTGGATGGAACTGTACACTGAAGGAAGTCTACCATCTTCTGGGCCTGTTGCTTTGAAGAATAGTAGAAGTCCAGGCCATCTGAAAGAGAAGCAAGTGTGTGGAGCACATCTGTGCAAGGATGCCTTTTACTGTCAGCTGTGAGACACAGGC
The DNA here is from genome assembly GCF_015220805.1 of Pogoniulus pusillus. Taxonomy (NCBI): domain Eukaryota; kingdom Metazoa; phylum Chordata; class Aves; order Piciformes; family Lybiidae; genus Pogoniulus; species Pogoniulus pusillus. Next base: position 19,334,139 of record NC_087276.1, on the reverse strand, counting down.
CAGGTGCTCTGCTGCTTATCTCCTCTCATGTAGTCTAGAAGGCAAAATTATATCATGGGATGCAGCCAGAGGAGTGTGGGCAGCAGAGCAAGAGAGGGGATTCTACCCCTTGACTTTGCTCAGACCTCACTTCCAATCCTGACTCCAGCTCTGGTGTCCCCAGCACAAGGAGGACACAGAGCTGCTGCAGAGAGGCCAGAGGAGGCCACAAAGAGGATCCAAGGGCTAGAGCAGCTCTGCTGTGAGCACAGGCTGAGGGAGCTGGGGGTGTGCAGCCTGCAGAGGAGAAGACTCATTCAGGGTGCTCTTAGAGCTGCCTGCCAGTGCCTGAAGGGATCCTGCAGGAAGGCTGCAGAGGGACTTCTGCTGAGCATGCCTAGAGACAGGGCAAGGGGGAATGGTTTGGAGCTGAGGCAGAGCAGGATTAGAGTGGAGCTGAGGAAGAAGTTCTGCAGTGTGAGGGTGCTGAGAGTCTGGAATAGGCTGCCCAGGGAGGCTGTGGCTGCCTCCTTGCTAGGTGTGTTGAAGGCCAGGCTGGATGAGGCCTTGAGCAGCTGAGTCTAGCTGAGAGGTGTCCCTGGGCATGGTGTGGAGGTTGGAGCAGATGAGGTCCCTTCCAGCCTGAGCCATTCTGGGATTCCCTGTTCACACATGCACCCTCCCAAGACAATCAGGTTGGTCTGCTCTCCCTTCAGACCAACTCCCCCTTACCATGGATTTCTTTGATACGCAGTGTGTTCTGATGCAGCCTGTGCTTCAAAATCAGCTGCTCCAAATAGTAGAAAGTCTTCTTGTGCAGAGTCTAGAAATCAAATGGAGGTAAAATAATGAAGGGTAAGAAGAAAACCACCCTGTCACTGTTTAAAAAGGACAAGCTAGTAATACTGGTCAGCAGAACCAGAAGATGCTCCTCCCAGTCTTTGTCCACCACCCTGGTGTGCCATGAACCACTACAAGTTCACTTTTCTTTACCTTCTGCCTGACTTGCACCACAGCTTTCCAGAAATCCTTAGCTTCAATCCTGTGACAGTCTTCACACATTTGAGACTGAACTATGTACTCCACCACGAAGACTTGCTGCAAGACTGCTCCATTCATCACCTGCAAACCACAAGTTGGAGAGGTGAGTCCCGTGGAGGCACAAAGTCAGGCTGAAAAAGCTGCCCTGCTGTGGTGGAACTTCCCAGGAACAGCCAAAGACCTTCCTCAGAATCACACTGCAGCAACAGAAATGAAGCAGGGTGAGATCAGTACGCAGAGAATCATTAAGGTTGGACACCCTGCAGCCCCTCCTTCATGGAGTCAGAGGCTCAAAACTGAACCCAGCATTCAAGGCACAGCCTCACCATTGTTGGTACAAGCCCTGCCCTGGTCCTGCTCATGAAACTATTCCAGATGCAGGCCAGGATGCTGTTGACATGTTCTTGGCCACCTAAGCACACTAATGGGACAGATTCATAGAATGGCTCAGGTTGGAAGGGACCTCGGAGGTCATCTACTCTAACCTCCCCACCACTTACAGGGACACTTCTCAACTAGATGCAGCTGCTCAAGGCCTCATCCAGCCTGGCCCTGGAACACCTCCTGGGAGGGGACATCCACAACCTCCCTGGGCAGTTCTCTTCTGATATTTAGACTAAATCTGCCCTCCTCAAGCTTCAACCCATTCCCACTTGTCCTATCACTCCAAGCCCTTGGCAAGTCCCTCCCCAGCTCTCCTGGTGCCCCTTCAGGTGCTGGAAGGCTGCTCTAACGTCTCCCTAGAGCCTTCTCTTCTCCAGGCTAAACAGCCCCAAACAATTCTGTGTGTGCCCAGCTCCCTTATCATCTCCGTGGCCTCCTCTGGATCTGCTTCAGCAGCTCCATGCCTATCTTGTGCTAAGGGCTGCAGAACTGGATGCAGTGCTGTAAGGGGGGTCTGAGCAGAGCAGGGCAGGAGGCATCTTCAGCCAGCTGTTGACTGATACCCCTAGGTCTTTTTCTGCAGGAGGGAAATCTTGACCCTCAACTTAAGCCAACTGACAGATGCTGGATTTCACCAAAGAGAATCACTTCCCTAAAATACAGCCATGACAAACAGTAAAACCAACTCATGCTGTCTGCTGTTTAAAAGCCTCACATGGGACGCTGTGCTCCAGTTACCTCTTTCTGAACAGTCAGCTTCAGCTTCAGCCTCTTGGAATGTGGCTCAGTCCAAATAAAGCCTGCATCAATCAGCCGGACCTGCCGGAGCAAAGAACAAGAACTCAGCTACAACCAGGAGTAATTACAAGCACCCAGCCCCAGCTAGCACAAAACACAAACTTATAGTCTAGCTTAAGCAAGTAAGGAAGTGATCAACATCAAACATGACTTTCAGCTTGATCCATAGCCAGCCCTCTGCAGCCATCAAACCTCAGTTTAGAACCAATCTCAAACACATGCAGAAACACAGCTGCAGAGTTAAGCTGCATTAAAACCAGGTTGCCTGCCTTCAGCTAACTACCTTCACCTACCATCTCCACAGCAACAGTTCTGCAGCAGGCTGTGTGCTCTGAAATCACAGAACTGCACTGCAAGAGCCTTCTCAGCATGTTTAGAATTTTTTTGTTAGAACTTGTCTTCACCAAATCCTCCAAAGTTATGTTATGGAGTAATTTGACTGCAGATTGGATTCTTTATGGTTAATAACTCAAGCCCACCTCCAGGTTTGGTGTCCCCAGCAAATGGAGGACACAGAGCTGGTGGAGAGAGGCCAGAGGAGGCCACAAAGATGCTACAAGGGCTAGAGCAGCTCTTCTGTGAGCACAGGCTGAAGGAGCTGGGGGTGTGCAGCCTGGAGAGGAGAAGGCTCCAGGGAGACCTTAGAGCTGCCTGCCAGTGCCTGAAGGGATCCTGCAGGAAGGCTGCAGAGGGACTTTTGCTGAGGGCATCTAAAGCCAGGCCAAGGAGGAATGGTTTGGAGCTGAGGCAGAGCAGGGTTAGACTGGAGCATAGGCGGAAGTTCCTCAGTACAAGAGCAGTGAAACACTGGCATAGGCTGCCCAGGGAGACTGTGACTTCCTCCTGCCTGGAAGTTTTGAAGGCCAGGCTGGATGAGACCTTAAGCAGCTGAATCTAGTTGAGAGGTGTCCCTGGGCATAGTGGGGAGGTTGGAGCAGATAATCTCTGAGGTCATTTCCAACCCAAGCCATTCTGTGATGCATAAGGATCAAACCCTCTGTTAGGATCAAACCCTGAAGGCTAAGTTAGGTCAGCTTCACTTTATGCAATATCAAAACACAGAAAATATCAACTCACCTTGCTCAATGAAGCTTTGATTTTTTTAAGACACAGAGCAAGAAGCTCTCTCGATTCTAAGGCACACTGAATCCAGGTTGCTGGAGGCTGAAGATACCTATGATTTGGAAGCATTTTAAGACACATTGAAGCTGCTTCATCACATTAAATCCCTATAAAGATGAGCAGTTACTTCCCAGGCTTGCAGCTTCAATCTCACTGTTTTGTCAGTGAGATATGAATAGGCAAGAGAGTTGAGTGGCAAGGAACTTAGTGAAGCCAAAGAAGGGCAAGCATAAGGTCCTGCACCTGGGGAGGAATAATTCCTCACATCAGGACAGGTGAGAGGGGTGATGTGCTGGGAAGCAGCTCTGCAGGGAAGGACCTTGGAGCAGCCCTAAAGGGCATCTGAGCAATGCTCAGTAAAAGCTAAAGGAGCTGTGGGGGGCAAAAAGATGGGGCCAGGCTCTTGTCAGTGGTGCCCAGGGACAGGACAAGGGGCAGTGGGCACAAACTAGAAGCCAGGAAGTTCCATCTGAACAGGAGGAAAAGCTTGTTTAGTGTGAGGGTGCTGGAGGCCTGGAGCAGGCTGCTCAGAAAGGCTGTGGAGTCTGCTTCTGTGAAAGGATTCAGACCCCCAGTGAGTAGGCACTGCGATGCTGGGCAAGGTGCTGCGGGTGCCCTGCTTTAGAAGGAGGGTCAGACTGGACTATCCTCAGAGGTGACTTCCAACCCTCCCCAAGGTGGAATTGTGTGATTAGTCAGACAGCTAAAAGTGCCTTCCTAAGCATTAAGTCACACACTCCAAGTGCCAGGCACACTTTTACTTCCATCCTTAGCAATCTGCTCACTTTCCTCCCACGGACCAAAACCTCACTTATTTAAATCTCCTACCCTCTACATTTCAACACCTTTCTACTGCCACGAGAAAAGAAATACAAGAGATGTGCTGACAAGTCCTAAGAGGTGAGATGGAAACATGCAGAGCCACCTGTCCAGCTTTCCAGCCCCAGCCACTCCACAAGAGGCCTTGCTTCCAGCCCCAGGAGAGAAGAGGAGGGGAGATTTAAACTAAATATCAATAGGGAGTTCTTTCCAGTGAGGGTGGTGAGACACTGGCACAGGTTGGCCACGGAGGCTGTGGATGTTCCCTCTGTGGAGGTACCCAAGGCCAGGCTGGACGAGGCCTTGGGCAGCCTGGGCTAGTGGGAGGTGTCCCATGGCAGGGGGGTCGGAACTGGAGGATCTTCAAGAGCCCTTTCAACCCAAACCTGTCTGAGATTCTCTGAAGGGGTTCTGGCAGCTCACCTTTCGCACTGCTTGCAGAAGTGGAGGGTGCCCTGCTTGGGGATGCCCTCGGTGATGTCCACCTGCGCCCGCAGGCAGCCCACGCACATGTTGGCCGGGTTGGGCGGGATGGGCACTCCGCACTGGCAGCACAGGCTGCAGCCGAGAGAGGGAGGAAAAGTCAGGCACCGCCGGCACCCCTGCCCTCGGCAGACAGCCAAAGGCTGGCGCAGGCTTTAGATGTCATTTCTCATTTCCAAAGAAAAGCCGTGCCGCAGGACAGGCCTCGCCCCGCTTCCCCCCGCTCCCATCCCCACGCCGGTTAACAGCCGCCCGGGCACCTTCCCCCCGCACCCTGCGGCCCAGGCCCGCCCGGCCGAGCGCCACCACCCCTGAGCCCGGCCGCCGCTCACATGTTGCCCTGCGTGTGCGCCGCCGGCCCTGTCATATACTCCATGGCGGCGGCGGAACGCCCGGCGCCGGCAGCGGAAGGGGAGGAGGAGGAGGAGGAGGAGGAGGAGGAGGAGGTGGCCGCGGTCCCGCGAGAGCCGGGCGGGCCGGGGCGCGGGCGTGCTCGCGGGCGCCGCCGCTCGGGGCCGCAGGCTCCTTTGGGCTGGGAAGGTCCATTCGGCTCTCCCAGCCCTGCGCTTCTCTAGCTCTGCCGCGGCTGCTGCCCCGCGGCCTTCAGCGCCACAGCTCTGCGTCTTAAACGCCTCCAGGGATGCGCATCCAGCCACCTCCCTGGGCAGCCTGCGCCAGTCTGAGAAGCCTTTCAGGAAAAAAAGCTCTTAATGCCGAGCCAAGCCTGCTGCAGATGAGACCATTCCCTCTTTTCCTGTCACTTTTTACTCGGGAGAAGAGAGCAGCCCGCAGCTGGCTCCAGCCTCCTTTCCAAACGCCAGGTCCTGCACTGGGGCCACAACAGCCCCAAGCAATGCTACAGGCCTGGGGCAGTGTGGCTGGAGAGCTGCTGGCAGAAAGGGACCTGGGGGCTGTAACAGCCAAACAACTCAATATGAGCCAGCAGTGTGCCCAGGTGGCAAGGAAAGGCAAAGGCCTCCAGGCTGGGATCAGAAATGCTGTGCCCAGCAGGAGCAGGCAGCTGAATGTCCCTTGGACTCGGCTCTGTCGAGGCTGCACCTTGAGTGTTGGGCACCTCTGTACAAGAGAGGGACCTCCTGCGGGTGCTTGCCCCAGCACAGAAGGAGGGGGCCAGGGGGACATGTCTGGGCAATCCAGAGTCCTCCTTTCCCATGATTGCTTCTCCCACAGCAGAAGGGGGGAGAGCAGAAAAGCTCCAAGCCAGGGCACGGATAAGCTCATCGTGGGCCTATCAGGCCTACCGCGACACACCTCAGCACAAGAGAGATGTGGAGCCAGTGCAGGGGAGAGCAGGGAAGCTGTGAGGAGCCTGGAGAGTAAATCTGATGAGGAGTGACTGAGGGAGCTGGGGATGGGTAGTGTGAGGAAGAGGAAACTGCAAGGAGACCTCATTGCTGTCTGCAGCTACCTGAAAGTAGGCTGTGGAGAGGCTGCTGCTGGTCTCTGCTCACAGGTAATCAGTGACAGAACAAGAACAGACAGCCTCAAGCTGCCATTGGGTAGGTTTAGACTGGACATTAGGAAGATTTCTTTTTCCCAGGTGGTAAACAATAAGAGGAAGTGGCCTCAAGTTGTGCCAAGGGAGGTTTTATGTTAGGCAGAAGGTTGGACTCCTCCCCAAGCTCAACAGCCCCAAGGCTCTCAGCCTTCCCTCCTCTCAGAGCTGCTCCAGGCCCCTCAGCAGCTTTGCAGCCTCCACTGGACTCTTTCCAGTGGTTCCCTGTCTCTTGTGCTGGGGACCTCCAGAACACCTCCAGCACCTCCGTATCTCTCTTGTATTGTGGTGCCCGAAACGGAACACAACACTCAGGTGTGGCCTCACTGGAGCTGAGTCCAAGAGGACAATCACCTCCCTGCTCCTGATGGACACAGGGGCCTGTAGCATTGCTTGGGGCTGTTGTGGCCCAAGGACTGGACCTGGCACTTGTCCTTGTTGAAACTCATGTTGGCCCATGGATCTAAGCCTATCCAAGTGTTTCTGCAGAGCCTCATTCAGATCAACACTGCCACCTAACTCAGTGTCATCTGCAAACTTACTGCTTACACTTTCTATGCCTGAATCAAGGCTGTCCCTAAAGATGTTAAAAAGAAGTGGTCCCAACACAGATCCCTGAGGAACATCACTAGTTCCTGACCACCAGCTGGGTTTAACTCCATTGACCACCACTCTCTGGGCCCTCCTGTCCAGCCAGTGTTTTATCTAGGAGACAGTGTGCTCATGTAAGCCATGAGCAGCCAATTTGTCTGCAAGAACTTTGTGGGGAACAATAATGGTGATAATAATAACAACAACAACAGCAGCAGCAGCTAAAAAGAGATAAAAAAGGAAAGCATTTCCCTGTGCTGAAGTTTCCTGTCTTTACTCTTCAGCAGCCCTGCTGCAGAGTGGCTGTTGGATAGTTTTTCCTTTGGAGCCCTGATGAATCACTCAGTCTTTGATTCCCTTGACTTCTGAAATCAGACTATTCCTGTGCATTCCAGGCTGTCGCTTGGGGAGTCTCACACTGCAAGACAAAGTCTGCTATTTATGGGAGCCAGGTCTGCTGTGAAGTCACCGGGAGGAGAATTTGATCCTAATGATACCTTCAATGTTTCCACTGCACACTTATCTTCACCTGCACTTTTCTCCACCTTATTTTGGTGTTTGTAAACTAAACCCTACCTCAGCTGAAGGGCACCGCCACCATCTGCTGCCAGTTAGTAGCAGAACCATGTGCTTTGTTAGTCAGCAAGGTGCTTTAATTTGCCTCTGCAGCTCTTGTTGCCCATTGTGTCGTGGGCAAGCTGCTGTGGGTGCCCCTGCTTTAGCAATTGGGTTGGGCTAGATGATCCCCAGAGGTCACTTCCCTTTGAGACACAGGAGGTTCCATGTGAACCTGAGGAAGATTTTTTTCACTGTGAGGGTGGCAGAGCACTGGAACAGGCTGTCCAAGGAGGTTGTGGAGTTTCCCTCTCTGGAGGTAGTCAAGAACCATCTGGATGTGTTCTTGTGTGATCCGCTCTAGAGTGATTCTGCTCTGGCAGGGGGGGGCTGCACCAGATGATCTTTCGAGGTCCCTTCCAGCCCCTGACATTCTATGATTGTATGATCCTGGGCAAGCTGCTGTGTGTGCCCTGTTTTAGCTGGATGATCCCCAGAAGTCCCTTCCAACCCCCCCTTCCCCATGCTGTGATTTGGATTTGATCAATGACACTGAGCTCATGTGAAGGTTTATCCCAAGATTTGCCATTGGTCTTTAGGAGAACAATTTGGGCTCCAAGCTAGCAAACAACAGCAAAGTGTCAGCACCCAAAGGACGTGTGCGTTATGTGAGGGGAACACAGGTTTGCTCTCTTATGAGCAGGTGAGTGGGCCCTTGAGTAAGCAGCTGCATGAATGCTTAAGTGCCAAGTCAAGGGAGGGCAGGAGAGGCTTTGTGCCAGCCATGGCACACAGAGCAGCTTCGTTTGCAGTAGAAACCTTCATAAATAGAAGCAGCTGAGGATGATCAAAGTGTGGCAAATATACTGCTGTGATTAATGGAGCAGGCACCTGAGGTCACTATTCCCTCACATAAACTGGAGCCAGGGAAGGAGATGATAAAGCTATCAGGGAACTCCAGGGACCTCTTATCCATTTAGAACTGCTCTGACCTCCCGACAAAGAGGTTTTGTTCTGCTCTGGGCTACTGATTTCATTAGCTGTGTTGGTTTAAATGTAAAACCCTCAAGAATTTGAGCACAGAAGCCAGCATAATGCTTTTGACTTGGTTTGATTAGTATTCACTGTGAAATAAATGTGGGATGGGGAGCACTGAGCACAGCTGGAGGCCTGCTCAGCAGCAGCAAGTCACAGCACCACGGGAATACCCTCACTGAGCTGCAGGAGCATTGGCACAGTGTGAAGTTGGATGGGAAGGGTTGTGCACTCACACTGAAACACCTTTGTGGGCTTGACTGATGTCAGATTTGGTATTTAACTCACAGCTTCCAAATTTGAGTCAGGAGCCAGCTTCCAGCAGGGACCAGCCAACTGCTTTGGTGACCAGGAGGTATCTTCCTCCATATGTGGCATAGGCTCCTGCCTGCCTTGTGGGTACCACTGCTGCTGGGTTGTGAGGCCTAGGAGGGAGGTCCTCACTTCCCCTCTGTGGGTCATTGCTCCTTCTGATGACGCAGACCTGGAAGGAGTGGCTGTGCTGCCATTCAGGGAGACCTGGACAGGCTGGAGAGTTGGGGGAGAGGAACCCCATGAAGTGCAACAAGGGCAAGTGGGCAGGAATAAACCCCTGCGCCACTACAGGTGAGTGGTGACCTGCTGAGAAGCAGCTTTTGGGAGAAGGACCTGAGACTGCTGATGGGCAACAAGTTCAGCATGAGCCAGCAATGTGCCCTTGTGTCCAAGAAGGCCAGTGGGGTCCTGAAGAAGTGTGGCCAGCAGGTTGAGAGGTTCTTCTCTCACTGTACTCTGCCCTTGCGGGGCCACAACAGGAGTATGGTGTCCAATTCAGGGCTTCCCAGTTCAGGAGGGACAGGGAGATGGAGCGTTCAGGGGAGGCTGCAAAGCTGCTGAGGGGCCTGGAGCAGTTCTGTGAGGAGCAAGGGCTGAGAGCCCTGGGGCTTTTGAGTCTGGAGAAGAGCAGCCCCAGAGGGCATTTGAGCAATGCTCAGCAAGAGATAAAGGAACTGTGGGGAGCAAGAGGCTGGGGCCAGGCTCTTGTCAGTGGTGCCCAGGAACAGCACAAGGGGCAATGGGCACAAACTGGAAGCCAGGAGGTTCCATCTGAGCAGGAGGAGATACTTGCTTGGTGTGAGGATGCTGGAGGCCTGGAGCAGGCTGCTCAGAGAGGTTGTGGAGTCTCCTTGTCTGGAGAGCTTCCAATTCCCCCTGGCCAATGTGCTGCTGGGCAAGCTGCTGTGGGTGCCCTTCTTTAGTAGGGAGGGTTGGACTGGATGATCTCCAGAGGTCCCTTCCAATCTGCACCTTGTTAGGATTCTCTTCTGTTTCTCCTGTGCAGCTTTGCATTTCTACCCACAGAATCATCCATCCCACCTTGTGAAGGTTTTAATCAGCCCTTGCCAAGTGTCCTGTCCCTTTAGCAAAAGGCTGTTTCTGCCTTTTACTGATTGCAGCACTGGAGCTGCAAACTAATTACAACAAGGCAGCACATTCTGACCTGTGCTTCTGCAGAGATGCTGCTGTTGCAACCTGTCTGCTGTGGTCTCAGGGAGTGATAATAATGGGAGGAACAACATTAGGTAATTCCCCTGGGGCATGGCAGTTCGAGGGGCCGCTTTCTGTGAGATAATCTACCCTAAATTCACTGGGATAGCACTCCAATTATTTTCCAGCTCCTCAGTTCCTTGTGAGGAATCCAGTTAGCACTCCCAATTTATAGTGTGAGCTACAAACATTATTGCTGCTGAATCTCAGAGGCAGAAACAAAAGGAGCTGGGGAAAAAAAGCCCTTGCTTAAAATAGCTCTGCAGCAGAGATCAGTGTGTTGTGGCACTTCTTGCAGATGAACAGTAGATCAGACCTGGGCCTTGCATCATCAGGCTGCAATGAGCTCCAGCACAGCACAGCTCTCTGACTTGGTTTCCTCTTACCTAGGCAATATGCAATGTGAAACACATCTGGTGCACTGCTGGGCTCACTTCTGAACAGAGCAGCAGCTGGCATGCAGGCTGGGCATGGGGTGCCCCAGAGGACTGGGTACGTGGTGCCTGCTGTCAGCAGAGAGGGGTGGTTCCCAGCCTGGCAGTGTGGAAGAGGCTGACAGTAGCTGGGTGCTCAATGGGGCAGAGGTGGAGGTGCTGGTTTGGTGTGAGCCCAGCCCTGCTGCTGCTGCAGCCAGAGGACTCATGGAGTCATACAATGGCTTAGGTTGGAAGGGACCACGGAGACCATCTGCACCAACCTCCCTGCACCTTCCACTAGAGTAGGATGCTCAAGGCCCCATCCAGCCTGATGCATGCAGCAGTTCTGCACTGAAAGGTCCCCTCTGCTTTTGAGAGTCCTGCAGCCTTTCACGCATCACAGCTGTGGCTGTCCTGGAGAGATCAACAGATGAACTTTATTCTTAGTAACCTTTGGAAACCAAAATACCCCAAACCATAAAGCTACTCGAATAGAGCTACTTGAACAAGGAGACATCCTAGGCTCAGGAATTAGGATCTTGTGGGAGGAGTGGCTGACACCCCACCAGGCCGTGCTGTTCTTCAGGGAGATCTGGACAGGCTACAGAGCTGGGCACAGAGAACCTCATGAAGTTCGGCAAGGGCAGGCGTGGGGTCCTGCACCTGCAGATGAACAACCTCCAGCACCAGGACAGGTGAGAGGTGACCTGCTGGAGAGCAGTTCCACAGAGAAGGACCTGGGGGTGCATCAGCCAGCAGTGTGCCCTTGGGGCCAAAAAGGGCAGTGGTGTCCTGAGGCACCTGAAGAGGCAAGGGATGTTCTCTCCAACCTTTACTCTGCCCCAGAGAGGCCACATCCAGAGTACTGGGTCGAGTTCTGGATTCCACAGTTCAGGAGAGACAGGGAACTGCTGGAGAAAGTCCAGAGGAGGCTGCAAAGATGCTGAGGGGCCTGGAGCAGCTCTGTGAGGAGCAAAGGCTGAGAGCGCTGGGGCTGAGAGCCTGTAGAGTAGCAGCTCCAGAGAGCATCTGAGGAATGCTCAGCAAGAGCTAAAGGAGCTGTGGGGGCAAGAGGCTGGGGCCAGGCTCTTGTCAGTGGTGCCCAGGGACAGGACAAGGGACAATGGGCACAAACTGGAAGCCAGGAGATTTCACTTGAGCAGGAGGAGAAACTTATTTGGTGTGAGGGTGTTGGAGGCCTGGAGCAGGCTGCCCAGAGAGATGGTGGAGTGTCCTTGCCTGGAGAGCTTCCACCTCCCCCTGGGCACTGTGGTCCTGGGCAAGCTGTTGTGGGTGCCCCTTCTGTGGCAGGGTGGTTGGACTGGGTGATCTCCAGAGGTCCCTTCCAACCCCACCATGCTGGGATTTTTTTCATTCTGCATTCCAAGGGCAGATCCTCCTCATGTCAGCTCTTGTCCTTTCACTGCTCCCTTCACGTGTTCCATCTTTATTGGACATCACAGCCTCTTGTTCCTGGGTGGCCAGAGAAACCAAAGCTTTTACTTCTCATTAGGGCAGCTTCTGCAGCTCAGCCTTTACCTTGCTTATCAAAATGATACATTGGCAGAGAAACTCTTTGCTGATTACTCCTCACTTGCTGTATAATATTTTGTAGTTGTGAGCTTGCAAATTTCTTCTTTCTGTGTTTTCCTCCTTTAAAGAGTGGTGGCAGATTTAGTGTCACCAGCACTGAACTGTCCCCCCACGAGAACCTGTGCAGAGAGCACCCCCAGTTCCCACATACCCACTTAGCAGCTGGTTTTATGGCATTTTTTCTTTTTCAGGGTAAAAAGTCATGATGGGTCTTGTGACTCAGTTCCACCTTATCTGCCCGGGTTGAGGAACAGCCATGGCACGGATCTAATTTTAATCCAAAGCATGGACAGGAGCCAGGAGGTGTTGGTTTGATACTGGTATGTTTGTTACCTGTACTGGAATGCACTAGACCTGAACCTCAGCCTAAGAAATAATTCTTTTCTGAAGGTAAATATTTCCTTATCAGAACACGATAGGGATCTCAGAGGCCACTGTACAGGAGTTGTTTGCTTCCCACTTGCCTTTTGCACTCTTCCATGCCTGAGCTGAAAACATCTACTGCACTTGGGCCACAACAACCCCAAGCAACACTACAGGCCTGGGGCAGTGTGGCTGGAGAGCTGCTGGCAGAAAGGGACCTGGGAGTTGTAACAGCCAAACAACTCAATATGTGCCAGCAGTGTGCCCAGGTGGCAAGGAAAGGCAAAGGCATCCTGGCTGGGATCAGAAATGCTGTGCCCAGCAGGAGCAGGGAGGTGATTGTCCCTTGAACTCAGCTTTGTGAAGCCACAACTCAAGTGTTGTGTTCAGTTTTGGGCACCTCAGTACAAGAGAGATGTGGAGGTGCTGGAGCCAGTGCAGAAGAGGGCAGGGAAGCTGTGAAGGGCCTGGAGAGTAAATCTGATGAGGAGTGAACTGAGGGAGCTGGGGATGGTTAGTGTGAGGAAGAGGAGGCTGTGGGGAGACCTCATTGCTGTCTACAGCTACCTGAAAGGAGGCTGTGGAGAGGCTGCTGCTGGTCTCTTCTCACAGATAATCAGTGACAGAGCAAGAGGAAATGGCCTTAAGCTGCCACTGGGTAGGTTTAGACTGGATATTAGGAAGGATTTTTCCCGGTGAGAGTGGACAGGCACTGGAATAAGCTGCCCAGGGAGGTGTGGAGTCACCAACCCTGGCTGTGTTTAAAAGTCGTTTGGATGTGGTGCTTAGGGATATGGTTTAAGGGTGAACTTTGTAGAGCAGGGATCTGGGTTGGACTTGGTGATCCTGAGGGGCTTTGCCAGCCTGAATGTTTCTGTGATTCTGTGTGTGATTAGCTGCCTAAAGTAGCCCTGGTGAGAGTGAACCACTACATGACAGCTGCATAAATGGGAAAGGAAGAGTTGGAAGGAGGAGAACAGGGACACTCTCCCACCCATGGAGACCTCTTTATCATAGGTAGATGCCTAATGCTGGAGTGCTGAATCCCAGATTCATAGAAACGTGGCCAGAGAAGTCCTCTAAGCTCATCCAGTCCAACCATCAGCCTAGCACCACCATGGCCACTAAACCATGTTCCCAAGTGCCATGGCCACAGGTTTCTTGAATACCTCTAGCAGTGGTGACTCCACCACCTCCCTGGGCAGCCTGTTCCAATGCCTGACAACTCTTGCAGGAAAGAAATTTCCCCTCATGTCCAACCTACAGCTCCTCTGGTGCAATTTCAGGCCATGTCTCCTTATCCTGTCACTTGTTCTTAGGGAGCAGAGCCCAGCTGCCACTCCACTCCAACCTCCTTTCAGGGAGCTGCAGAGAACAATGAGGTCTCTTCTCATCCTCCTCTAGCCTAAACAACGCCAGCTCCCTCAGCTCCTCTTTGTGACAGTTGCTCTCTAGAAGCTGTTGGCAGCTGGACCTGTCCTCTTCTGTGGCTTGCAGCAGCCTTCTCTGTGCTTTCATCATTGTTCATCCAGATGAATTCTCAGGGAGAGATGTTGCAATGGTAGTGGGTTGAAGTTTTCCTTTCACCACTCCCATCTTGCTGGCTCAGGCACGACATGGAGGTCTGACACATGGCTATTAAGAGATGTCCCTGCAGGTATTGCTCAGCTAGGAAATTGCAAAAGCCTTTTTCTTCACCAGGCTAAACAAGCCCAACTCTCTCAGCCTGGCCTCACAGCAGAGGGCTTCCAGACCTGACAGCATTGCTGTGTGATTGACTTTGAATCATAGCATCATAGAAGGGTTTAGTTTGGAAGGGACCTCAAAGATCATCCAGTTCCAACCCCCCACCATAGGCAGAGACACTTCCCACTAGAACAGGTTGCTCAAGGCTTCGTCCAGTCTGGTCCTGAACACTTCCAGGGAGGCTTAAATCTCCCCTCTGCCAATTTAAACCCATTACTCCTTGTGTTGTCATTACAATCACAGGATCACACAGGCTCACAGGATGTTAGGGATTGGAAGGCACCCAAGGAGATCATCCAGTCCAAACCCCCTGCCAGAGCAGGATCATACAATCTAGCTCGGGTCACACAGGAACACATCCAGACAGGCCTTGAAAGTCTCCAGAGGAGGAGACTCCATATCCCCCCTTGTCCAATCCCAACAGGCCCTGCTCAAAAGTCTGTCCCCAGCTTTCTGCTCAGCAACTTTAAGCACTGCAAGGCCACCAAAAGGTCTCCCTGGAGCCTTCTCTTTCCCAGGCTGACTAAGCCAAATTCTCTCAGCCTGTCCTCACAGCAGGGCCCTTCCAGCCCTGCCAGCTTTACTGTGGCCTTCTCTGGCTCTGCTCCAGCAGGTGCCTGTGCTGTGCTGAGGACCCCAGAGCTGCCCCAGCACTGCAGGGAGGGGTCTCAGCAGAGCACAGCAGAGGGGGCAGAATCCCCTCCCTGCCCCTGCTGCCCAGGCTGCTTCTCAGAAAGAAGAAACTTTTGGATACCAAAATCCTCAGATTGTTGGATAGCAAATGAGATGTGAAAGGTTTTTGTACCACAAGCACTCAGCAGTTCTTGATGTGCCTCCAGACCAAGCTGAGGCAGCATGCACAGCTGGCTACACTGCTAACTCCCTGAGAGGAGGATGCAGCCAGGCAGGGTTGGGCTCTTCTCACTAGTCTCAGGTGATAGAAGGAGAGGGAATGGCCTGAAATTGTGCCAGGAGAGCGTTAGCTTGGAGATGAGGAAAAATTTCTTTGCTGCAAGAGCAGTCAGGGATTTGAACAGGCTGCCCAGGGAGGTGGTGGAGTCTCCATCTCTGGAGGTGCTCCAGAAAGATGTGACCATGGCAGATGGGGACATGGCTTAGTGGACATGGTGGGGTTGGGTTGCTGGTTGGACTGGATGATCTCAGGGGGCTTTTCCATCCAAAACAACTTTATCATTCCATGTAGGTACACCTTGGCAGTGGTCTGATGCTGCCTGATTTCCTTAAGTTGTGCCTTCTGTAGTCATACCAGGAGAAATATCGGCCGGGGAAGGAAAAAGTTTTCCGCTGTGATGGAATCTGAGTATTCCTTACCTTGAGTGAAACCCCTGGCGTGGGCTGCACTTCCCCTGGGCAAGGCAGCAGGGACATGGAGCTGGCTGAGCCTGCTTGGTTTGCAGCACCTCTTTTCCCAGTGTTACTTCATAACTCCCTGAGTCTCTGCTGTCAGCAGGCGGGGAGTGTGTGTGAACTCGCAGCTCCTCTCCTGCAATGGGTGCAAGGCTGAGAGGAGCTTTCCTCTGCCAGCCTGCTGGGTGAGGCTGTTTGCTGTGCCTTGTCACCTCATCTTTAATTACCCTGCTGCAATCCCTTGCTGCTGTTACAGTGCCTGACTCTGAGCCTGGGCCCTGTTTGGTCTCCCGTACTTCATGGTGTACACTTTAGCTCTGCTACCTTTTCCTCCTCCTTTTTACTGTAACTGTCTCCACCTGATGAAGGTTCCTGGCATAGAACTCATCCTGGAAGATGACCTTGAAATAATGAAGTGATGAAGCAAAGGCAGGAGCTCTCAGGACCTCTTCTAGGGGGAGGTGTCCCTGCCTATGGTGGGGGGTTGGAACTAGATGATCTTTGAAGTCCCTTCCAACCACTCTATCATTCTATGATAAACTAATGGATCCAGCAGCCCAGCTGACAGTGTCTCTTCATGACCCTGACACAATCTGCCTTCTTCCCCTCCTCCCTCTTTGCTCAGTCAGGACCTGACCATTTCCATACAGATTTACTTCATTCTCCACGGTCTAGATGTTTCCACTCTCCTCTTTGTCCTGCTTCTTGGCTTTTTTTCTCTCTTGTTTGAGCAGGTCTCAGCAGTTGGATCCATGTTTTGATGCAGAGTCCTCCTGCATCTTTTTAGTTTTTAGTTCTAAACCTGTGCTAAAGTGTCTGCTGCCCTGTTTTGGGCTGGGCCAGAACCAGTTCTGCTCAGGGCTGGCACAGCCCAGCTCAGGCTCTGCTCACTCAGGCACTAGCTGAAACTCAGGGCAGCTTTGCACAGCCAGGGGCTGCTGCTAGCAGGGAGAGCTGATGAGCACAGCTCCTGCCAGGGGCCTGGGGGACACAAAGGCTCTGCCTGACACTTGCTGCTCTGCACACCAAGGGCACTGCCACAGCTTTGCTCCACCCTGGGGGGTAGGGAGGCAGAGGGGGCACCTATGGGGAAGAGCAGCCAGCACAGGTGAGCCTCAACTGCCCACCAAGGGATTGCAGCCCCTGGATGGCATCTTCAGCAGCAAGCTGAGGCATCCCCAGGCTCAAGCCTCTTCTTCCTTGGCTGTTGTTCCAGGACGACTCTGTCCCCCCTGCCTTCATAGAATCATAGATTCATAGAATCAACCAGGTTGGAAGAGACCTCCAAGATCAGCCAGTCCTACCTAGCACCCAGCCCTATCCAGTCAACTAGACCATGGCACTAAGTGCCTCATGCAGTCCTTGAACACCTCTGGGGATGGTAACTCCACCACCTCCCTGGGCAGCCCATTCCAATTCTGGTCACTCTCTCTGGGAAGAACTTCCTCCTAACATCCAGCCTAGACCTCCCCTGGCACAGCTTGAGTCTGTGTCCCCTTGTTCTGTTGCTTGTTACCTGGGAGAAGAGACCACCCCCCACCTGGCTACAACCTCCCTTCAGGTAGCTGTAGACAGCAATGAGGTCACCCCTGAGCCTCCCCTTGTCCAAGCTAAACAACTCCATCTCCCTCAGCCTCTCCTTATCCCATCCCTCTGTTCTTCAATCAAGCTCCAGAATCCAGCTTCTGAATCTGGTTCCCATCTGCTGCTGAGTGCAGGCTGAGACTTGCCCAGTGCCTGTTCCTAGCATCAGTGGTGCCAGTGGTGCCATCCTTGCCCTCAGGGGTTGGGTTCCATGTTGGTTTATGTCTTTGTCTCTATCCCATGGCATTGTTCTTCTTTCCATCCCAGCTGGGTTAGCTTCTTTCCCAGCCCATCTCCTTTCTTCTCTTTCTCTTCCCTTGGGAAAGGCAGAGGGTTTCCTGGAGTGCCTGTGGCACTCATCTGGTGGCCTGCCCAGCCCTGACCCCTGCCACAGCTGCTAGCTGAAGAGGACTATAGCTTATATCAGGCCACATGAAGCACTTTCTTCATTCTGTCTCTAGCTCAGAGTTTCTCATCCTAATCTAAAGGAGGCCCCACTTTGGGGCTCCCTGTGCTGAAACTCCAGCATCAGCAGAGTTTATCTGCTCTTAGCTGTCCTGATGCAACCACTACTGGAAGCAGCCTCTGAAATCAGGGTGGAGGAGCCACCAATGCTAAGAATGAAATCTGAGAGTTAATTCTTACCTCCACCCCTGCATCATTGCCTCCCAGCTAGGGAGTTTCCTTCTAAGTGGCCTGGAGACATTTTCATGACTTGGGCTCCTCAAATGAAAGCAAACCTTGCTTACTCTGGGGAATAACACTTGAAGGGCAGAACTGGTCAGGTCTTTATATGGTTTAGCCTGAGTTTTCCTTCCTGTCTGTGTGAACAGAGGGGAAATAGGAGTCCATTTCATTTCATCTCAAGAGTGGAGAACCTCAGGAACTTTGCTAGGCATCTGAGCTGCTTTGTCAGCTGGCAAGCACTGGCAGCTCACTGGACCTTCAATTTCCTGACATCTAGAGGAGGTTTATTTTGCCACATTTTGGCAGTTTCATGTCCCATGGTACCCTTGACTGCAACAGAGCTGCATCCCCAGCCTGTGCTGATAGCAGAAAGTCCCCAGCCCCACCTTTGGGGCCTGGCACGTGGACTTGTTGAACCCTATGAGATTCGCACAGGCTCACTTGTCAGATCCCTCTGAATGCCATCTCAGCCCTCAGGGCCTGTCACCTGCACCACTCAGCTTGGTGTCATTTGAGATGATGTGGCAGGAGTGCACGGAAAGAACATGGAAGTGCCCCTGCTGTAGATGTGGTGGCCATGCTGCTCCCTGCAGTCCCACCACTGAGGGCAAGGGCCCTGGCAAGCTGTTTTTTTATAGTCTTGCATGAAGGCTGCCTGGAGGGACTTCAGGAAGAACCTTCTGGAGGTTCATGGTCTGGTCAGGTGACTGTGCAGTGGGTAATGGATTTGGGAGGTGACCCATGAAATTGGGCAGGAAACCTTTATGGCAGGAGAAATGCTGGCTTTGATTACATGAAATTAAGAACATGAATTTTAAAGAGCAGGAGTAAGGTACTGAGCTCAGCCCCCACATGTCTCTGTGCTTCACAGACTCATTGAATGTCAGGTGCTGGAGGGACCTCGAAAGCTCATGCAGTCCAACCCCCCTGCCAGAGCAGGATCACCCAGAGCAGATCACACAGGAACACATCCAGATGGGATTTGAATGTCTCCAGAGAGGGACATTCCACAGCCTGTTCTAGGGTTCAGTCACCCTCACAGGAAAAAGATTTCCTCCTCATGTTTGCATGGAACTTCCTATGCCTTCATTTAATGAGGCATTTGTACTTTCAGGGTGAATGCTGCCCCTGAGTCATCCCCCTCCCTTCTGCTTTTGTTTAATTTCTCCCCCCCTGGATTATTGGTTCCCTTTTAATACCTTCCTTTCATTTGGGTTTTTGTAGATGTAAAAACTTCTAGCTGCTGTGCTCAGCCTGAGCTACAATTAGCTTAGGGAAATAATGGAGCAATTAACTCCAATTACCATGGAGTAATAATGAAGCTGGAGGAAAAAGTGCCCTGCCAAGGTGGTATATAAAGAGTCATTGTGCTTGGGAAAGAGTGAGTCCAGAGGAGGCCACAAAGATGATCCAAGGGCTGGAGCAGCTCTGCTGTGAGCACAGGCTGAGGGAGCTGGGCTTGTTCAGCCTGGAGAGGAGAATGCTCCAGGGGGACCTCAGAGTTGCCTGCCAGTGCCTGAAGGGATCCTGCAGGAAGGCTGCAGAGGGACTTTTGCTGAGCGTGTCTAGAGACAGGCCAGGGGGGAATGGTTTGGAGCTGAGGCAGAGCAGAGTTCCACTGGAGCTGAGGAAGAAGTTCTGCAGTTGAGGGTGTTGAGACTCTGGCACAGGCTGCCCAGGGAGGCTGTGGCTGCCTCCTTGCTGGGTGTGTTGCAGGCCAGGCTGGATGAGGCCTTGAGCAGCTGAGTCTAGTTGAGAGGTGTCCCTGGGCATGGTGGGGAGGTTGGAGCAGTTGATCTCTAAGGTCCCTTCCAGCCTGAGCCATTCTCTGATTTAAGATCATGGAGTCCAGATGCTAAAGCTCACACTCCAGCCCTCACCCTGCAGTTGGTGTCCATGTGCTGTGTGTACCAAGCTGCTGGTGCTGCTGGCAGCTCTGCCATACGTGTCCCTCATCCCAAGCCTTGTCACAGCGAACAGTGATGCTAGATTAGGGTGCCCAAACCCTCTCTTTCCATCCTGAATGAACAGCTTCATTCTCAGGGAAAAGTATTTCAAGAGCTGGAGCAGAGTTTTGCTAAGCACTGCTGTGGTCTCAAGTTGTCAAAAGCCAAAAGCTGTGTCTCACCTCCTCCTGGTGTCTCACCTCTTCTCTCTTCCACCTTCAGCCCTTCCTGCTTTCCTCTGCTATGTGCCAAAAATGTGCCAAACTTCAGAGTCTCCTGCTGGAACCCACTAATTCTGGGTATTAGTTAGCCAGAGTTATTACAGCTTCCCTGCTAGAAAGCAGTGAAAAGAGTTGTAAAAATCTCAAAAAGGCACTTTCAGCAGCCAAGTCTAGATGAGAGGCATCTCTGGCCATGGCAGGGAGGTTGAAGTAGATGATCTCTGAGATACCTTCCATCCTGAGCCACTCTATGTTCCAGCTGCCTCTTTCCTCCCTGCTGGGCTCCTCTTGCCCCTAGACTTTAACAATTAGTAAAGAAGCTGAAGAATGCAACACCACCAGCAGCAAAAAGTGTCTTCATGGAAAGAAAGCTGCAGGGACCCTCCCAAAGAGAAAGTGCTGCTGTTTTCTGCTTCTTCCAAGCACCCCTCATGGAGACAGCAGGGCTCATAAGGAAGTGCTGTAGAGGAGTCCCACCATGGGAGTGGAAATTCCCTCTTCCTGGACAGAGCTGTTTGCTTGTACTGTTTGCTTTCAGTTAAATGTTTAAATAGCAGCATTATCCTGGGGTGTGGGCTCCTCCAGATAGGAGACCTGCTCTTTACAGACCTCTAAGAAAGTGCTTTTCCTTCTACTCCTAAAGGTCAGCTGTGTCTGGCACAGGCTGCCTAGGGAGACTGTGGCTGCCTCCTGCCTGGGGGAATGTTCAAGGCCAGGCTGGATGAGGCCTTGAGCAGCTGAGTCTAGCTGAAAGGTGTCCCTTGGCATGGTGGGGAGGTTGGAGCAGATGAGCTCTGCGATCCCTTCCAGCCTGAGCCACTCTGTGATTCTATGCTCTTGGGAACAGGAGTGATGAGGAGAGGGCATGACCTCATCACATTAGCTCATTAGACAGTAAACACTTTAGAGGATAGGAGGTTGGGAAGTGGTTTTGGTTCAAACACCAACTTCTTATGGAGACATTTTCATTTTTTCACCTCCAGCACATGGCTTGCTCCTTTTATTCTCTTCTATAGGTTGCTGTTGTAGAAGCAGTGAGAGTAGTGAGACACTGGCACAGGTTGCCCAGGGAGGTTGTGGCTGCGCTCTCCATGGAGGTGCTCAAGGCCAGGTTGGATGAGGCCTTGAGCAATGTGGGCTGGTGGGAGGTGTCCCTGCCCGTGGCAAGGCCCTGGGATTGGATGATCTGAAATGTCCTTCCCAACCCAAACTCTTCTCTGAGTCACAGCAGAACTCTGAGACCATGTTCTGATTTCTTTGGACAGGCTGTTCAGCGTGGAGAAGGCTCCAGGAGACCTTAGAGCAGCCTTCCAGCACCTGAAGGAGCTCCAGGAGAGCTGTGGAAGGGGACTTTTGCCAAGAGATTGGAGTGATAGGACAAGTGGGAATGGGTTGAAGCTTGAGGAGGGCAGATTTAGTCTAAATATTAGAAGGGAACTCTTTACAGTGAACATGGGGAGATAATAGAACAGGCTGCCCAGGGAGGTTGTGGATGTCCCCTCCCAGGAAGTGTTCAAGGCCAGGTTGGATGAGGCCTTGAGCAACCTGGGCTGGTGGGAAGTGTCCCATGGCAGGGGGTTGGAACTGGATGACCTTGAAGGTCCCTTCCAACTCAAACCCTTCTATATTCCACAAAAACACAGAAAGAGCAGAGACTGGCACCAGAAATGTTGTTTCTGAAGAAGAAAACTTTTATTTTCTCTGGAAAAGCCCTGCAGATGCATGTTCAGATCTTTTCAACCTTCAAAACATGCCTGTGCTTCCAACTCAGCTGCCTTTTAAGCATGCAGGACCCCACTGCAGCTTGACAAAGAGGTTTAGATGCATCTTTACTCCTACAGCTGTGCAGACATCATTGAAAAGCTATTTCCATTTTGCACCTCTCCCTTCTATCAGCAGCAGCACCAGCTTTAAGATACATACACTGGAGAGCTGTGCTTCATGCTTTGGCTTTAACATCTGCTCTGGGTGTAGAGTGACAACCAAAGCCTTGTTCAAGAAGCTCCCCAAAGGCAGTCAAATGTCTTGGCTACCAAGGAGCTCTCTCCAAGCATGCTGACTTCCCTGCACTCAGGCAGATGTTGCTTCCACACTCCCAGTTCTAGATCTTCAGCCTCTGGTGCTTGCCCTGGTGAATGGGAGCAGGCAGAAGAGCTCTTGGTTTTCATCAGGAGTACACTGAAACAGAGCCAAGTCTGTTCCTGTCAGCTGCAGTGAACTGCAAGGCTCTTTCTAGGCTGGGTTTTTATCTTGGGTGGACCAGTTTTGATGGGGACAATCTTTTTAGCAGGGCCTGCTGGGACAGGACAAGGGTGATATATTTAACCTGAAAGGGAGATCCAGACTAAAGGAAAAAATGTTTTATGCTGGGGGTGGTGGCTGTCAGTGAGGGACCTGGGAGTTGTTCAGCCAGGGGGAAAGGAGCCTGAGAGACCTTCTGGCTCCATACAACTCCCTGAAAGGAGGCTGGAGCCAGATTGGGCTTAGTCTTCTCTCCCAAGGAACAAGTGACAGGGTGAGAGGCAACAGCCTCAGGTTGCATCAAGGGAGATTTAGTTTGGACATCACAGGATGTCAGAGGTTGGAAGGGGCCCAAAGAGGAACATCCATGAGGAACAAGTTCCTCCCCCAAAGGGTTGTCAGGCTGCCCAGGGCAGAGAAACTTTTTATGCTGAGGGTGCTGAGACCCTGGCACAGGTTGAACACAGAGATGGCAGAAGTCTATTCCCTAGAACCATTTCAGGTCAGGTTGGATGGGGCTGTGAGCAACCTGATCTACTTGAAGATGCCCCTGCTGACTAGGGGGGGGGGAGGGGGGAGTTGGACTAGGTAGCTTGAAAGGTCCCTTCCAACTGAAAGCATTCTGTGATTCTATGCTCATTCTGTGAATCTAAGCTCAGATGGGGCAATCTGGATGCAAAAAGTTGGCTTCACGTTCCTACTCCTGTTACTTTTGCTTCTAATTTCCTTCCCCATCCACCAAGAACCAGACATCAAGACCCAGTCAGCTACCAGCACTCAAAGCATGATGTGTTTTACTCCTCTTCTGATTTTCTCTAACCTGAGTCAAAACCATGATGCCTTTTGTCAAAGCACCCTCTTGGCAGAGCTTCTTTGTGTATCCTGAGCGTAGGACCTCTCCTCACAGCCATCACACAGAGCCTTTGCTGTTTCACACATGCCAGTGGGGTCAGATGAGGGTGCTGAAAGCAGAAGTTGGTTGAACATTGAGTAATTAGGTGGCATTCCAGGTGATGTGTTCCATATCACACAGCTAAAGCTGGGCTGTGCATCACTGCCCGGGGTCTGTGCAGGCAGCAGTCAGTGCTCAGCCATGCTGGAGGAGCAAGCCTGGTGCTGGAGGAGCAGGTGGGGTTGTCAGAGCAGCCAAGCAGCTGCCAGAGAGACACTCGAAGTTGGAGGAGCTGTTGCATTTCCCAAGCTGCCAGAGCTGCTGGCCACTGCTCAGGTGGGTTCAGTTCACCATGGAAACTGTGCCCTCGGGCTGGCCTCCAAGGATCTGGGAGAAGAACTCAAATGCCAGGCGGAGGTGGATGGGGACGAAGACGTAAGCTGTGTACACCACCATAGCGAAGACAGTCATGGTGATGGTGTGGAACATGGACCTCTCCCAGGGCTCCAGCACGTAGCTGCAGGTGATCAGGAGGTACTGGAAGTACAGCCAATAGATATAGTCCTTCACACGCTTCATATCCATCCTCAGCTTCCAGGGGTGTCAAGAAAGAGACCTGTAAGGACAGAGAGTCTGGATTACAGCTGCCACAGAGAGACTTGGGACTCAGTTGTGATGTGCTGACCATCATTGCCCAGGATCCCAGCATGATGGGGGCTGGAAGGGATCCCTGGGGATCACCCAGTCCAACCACCCTGCTGAAGCAGGGCACCCACAACAGCTTGCCCAGCAGCACAATGCCCAGGGGGAGTTAGAAGCTCTGCAGACAAGGACACTCCACCATCTCTCTGCACAGCCTGCTCCAGGCCTCCAGCACCCTCACACCAAACAAGTTCCTCCTCCTACTCAGGTGAAACCTCCTGGCTTCCAGTTTGTGCCTCTTGCCCCCTTGTCCTGTCCCTGGGCACCACCAACAAAAGCCTGAACCCAGCCTCTTGCCCCCCACAGCTCCTGCTGAGCATTGCTGAGATGCCCTCTGGGGCTGCTCTTCTTCAGGCTCTCAGCCTTTGCTCCTCACAGAGCTACTCTAGGCCCCTTAGCAGCTTTGTAGCTTGCACTGGACTCTCTCCAGTGGTTCCTTGCCCATCTTGAACTGGGGAACTCAGAACTAGATCCAGTCTTCCAGAGGTGGCCTCACTTGGGCAGAGTAGGGGAAGAGAAGAACCTCCCTTAACCTGCTGGCCACGCTCTTCTAAGTACACCCCAAAACGACCTCTGAGGTCAGCTCACAGTACAAAACACTGCAGCAGATTTTAGTCCTGATGGAAAACCTTCCAACAGGTCACTTGGTTCCAGTCTTGCCTAACATGCCAGGAACAAAGATGCTTAGACATGTCAGTCCCTGCAGCCTTGTGTTCACAGCCAGTTTAGGGCAAGAAATGTTTTACCTCAAGCAATGAATATTGAAGGCAGCAGTGGAACATTTGCAGCCTGTGATTAAAATAATGCTGGGCCACTGCTCTAGGGCAAATCTATTACAGTAAGCAGTGGTTTACTGCCTCTGGAAGCTGCCCAGCATCATTTGGAGGCATCTGGGTATGCAATGGAGAGAAGACAGGTTAGCAGTGGAAAGGATCCCTGCTTTGCTTCATCATAGCTCGACTCTGGTTGCTGATGTGTGAAATGCTTGCACTGCTAAGCACATGCACCTCCGTGGATCACATTTCTCCTCCTTTCTTCCTTCAGATCGCCAGAAGTGGCAGTTCAGCACCCTGCAAATGGAGCACCCTGCCAGGCAAGCTTACACCTGGAGGGACTGGAAGGTGAGGTTTTGCCTCTCCTTCTTTAGGAGGCAAACAAGTGCACAGTGCAACAGCTGTGGGCTCTGCCTGAGCCTGGCTGACCCTCTGGCTGCCCTGGCACTCCCGGGGCCTTTCAAACACTGTTGGTACAAAAAGGAAAAACCTTTTCCCTGGGAGGGTGCTGGAGCCTGGAGCAGGCTGCCCAGAGAGGTTGTGGAGTCTCCTTCTCTGAAGGCTTTCCAGACTCACCTGGATATGTTCCTGTGTGGCCTGCCCTGGGTGATCCTACTTTGGCAGCATTTGGACTGGATGATCTCTGGAGGTCCCTCCCAGCCCCTCCCATGCTGTGATTCTGTGATTGTTCAGGAAGGGGCTGACTGCCCCTTCTGCTGCCCACCCTGTACCCATATGCTGAATCTTCACCTGCAGTTTTCTCCTTCCATCCCTCAGGTTCCCATTCAGACCTCTTCACATGTGCTTCCCCAGCTCTCAAGAACCCCATGCATGCAATCCTTTTGCTGGCAACCAGTGCAGTGAAACTGCAACCACTGGGCATTAAAACAGGGCAAGGGAGGTCTGGTTGAGTTAGATTTGTGTGCAGAAAAATTTCTCTACTTCTCCTATCACCTTCCCAGCCTTTCCTTTCCACCAGCCCCTCTGATTTTGTGTTCTCCAATCATCAGTATCTTCACTACCACATTTCCCCCCTCTCCTTCTCCCAAAGTTGTTTATTTCCTTCACTTCTGTCATCCTCCCATTTTGCAGGCCTTGCAATGGTTTTAAGGGGTGGATCAGTATCACTTCATTACTGCCATAGAATGGCTCCAGCTGGAAGGGACCTCAGAGCTCATCTGCTCCAACCTCCACACTGTGCTTAAAGACATATCTCAGCTAGATTCAACTGCTCAAGGCCTCATCCAGCCTGGCCTTCAACACCCCCAGCAAGGAGGCAGCCACAGCCTCCCTGGGCAGCCTGTGCCAGACTCTTACCACCCTCACACTGAAGAACTTCTTCCTCAGCTCCAGTGCAACCCTGCTCTGCCTCAGCTCCAAACCATTCCCCCTTGCCCTGTCTCTTGACACGCTCAGCAAAAGTCTCTCTGCAGCCTTCCTGCAGGATCCCTTCAGCTATTGTCAGGCAGCTCTAAGGTCCCCTTGGAGTCTCCTCTCCAGGCTGCACACCCCCAGCTTCCTCAGCCTGTGCCAACAGCAGAGCTGCTCCATCACTTGCATCATCTTTGTGGTCTCCTCTGGCCTCTCTCCAGCAGCTCTGTGTCCTTTTGCTGGGGACACCAGAGCTGGAGGCAGGATTGGAGGTGAGGTCTGAGCAGAGCAGATCCAAGGAGTAGAATCCCCTCTCTTGCCCTGCTGCCCACCCTCCACTGGCTTGCAGCCCAGCACGTAGCTGCCTGCTTTGTCTTTGCTGTGACAGCTTTATTGGCAAGGGTGCAGGCTGGGGACAAAGGCTCCCACTGCTTTCTGTCCTGGTATGAATGGAAGTCAGTTCCTCTGAGATCACTTATTTTAAGAGACAGTTAAAGAGAGGCCTTAGAACCTTGTAAATATGGCAGACCCTGCAATACAAATGGCACAGCTGGCAGACTGGGACTCACTGGGAGCCAACAGTGCCTCTATTTATACCTGCTGCAGACAGAGCTGCATTTTTCACTGGAGAGGTTAAGGCCTTTGCTGTACAATGGGAAGGAAAATGAGAAGGGCCTTCTCAGACTTCCCAGGAGGATAGTGCTGACACTGGGGTTGTTCCTGTGTTTGGGAATCTCATACCTCTCTTGGTAAAGATCTGCCCAGCCTGCCTTGCCACCTGGAGGAACTGCAAAGCTGCAGCATTTCAGGTGTGCTGCTGGGGGTGTTTAAGGCTGCAAGGTTATCAGAAGGGTGCTGCAGCAGCTGTGAGGGGAGAAGTGCCAACCTGATAGGCTGGTGCTGCCCAGAGTGGCACAGAATGTCAGGGGCTAGAAGGGACCTCAGATGATAATCCAGTCCAATCCCCCTGCCAAAATAGGCTCACATAGGAACTCATCCAGGTAGGTCTTGAATATTTCCAGAGTGGGAGACTCCACAACCCCCTGGGCAGCCTATTCCAGGGTTCTGTCACCCTCACAGGGAAAAAAAATTCCTCCTTCTGTTTCCATGAAACTTCCTATACCTCAGCATCCACCATTATCCTTTGTTCTGTCAGTGAGCATCACCCAGCAGAGCCTGGCTCCAGCCTCTGGGCACTCACCCTGCACACATTGATCACTATGAATGAGGGCAGCCCTCAGGCTCCTCCTCTCCAAGCAGCACAGCCCCAGCTCCCTCAGGCTCACTTCCTAAGGAAGATTTTCCACTGCTTTCAGCATCCAGCAGGACCCCCAGGTCCTTTTCCCCTTCACTGTCTTCCAGCAGGTCAGTCCCCAGGTTATACTGGTCCATGGGGTTGTTGTTGCCCAGATGCCAGACTCTTCCCTTGCCCCTGTGGCATTTCATTCAATTTCTCCCCTGTCAATACAGTGCTCGTAAAGAGAAAAAAGTACCCCAGGCTGATTTTGCTGGTATCAGACCTGCCAAGAGTCTGCCAAGCTGCAGACTCACCACTATCACTTACCAACCACTGCTACTTTGGAGGGACACATGAATAAAGTATGAAGTAATTAAAACAAGGAGCTGACCTTCTGGCACATACCAAAGCCCTTGTTCCACTTGCCACTCAGCTCTGTCACTGAACCCTAGCAGCCAGTCTGTGCCTCTTGGGTTCCTCCAGCCCATGGCATAGGGGCATATTCCCATCCCCAGGCACTCCACTCCTCCCTTGGAAGGCAGGATGTCTTGGCACAGAGCCTCTGTGGTCTCCAAATGAATGATAAAGGCTGAGATAAGTAAAAGGCAAATTACAGCCTCTCTCCTCACCACTAACATACTCCATTGCCTCCCATCTGCCTGCAAGCTTCCTCTGTGAGCAGGATTGCCTTGGAAGTGCAGCAGACACAGCTTGGGATAATGTAGTTCTAGATGCATAATTGATAAAAGGGAAACATAGGAGGGAAGAAGAGAGGAAAAAAGCCATCTGAAGGCAGCTGCACAGTCAGCAAGTCCCCACTGTGACACAGATCTCTTTTCTGAAGCTACTTCATCTGCATTCATTTAGAGCTGCTTTCAAGCATAAGCAATGCCCAAAGCCCCACAGCTCCTGATCTGGGGCAGCCTCACCACCAGGCCCACTGACTGGCAGCAGTAATCAGACCAGCAGGCAGCAGAGAGCAGACAAACAGAAACCTGTGAAGAGACAAATCCTCTATATTAAACAGGACGCAGAGGCATGGAATGCTTTGGCTGGAAGGGACCTCTCAAGCTCAACCAGTCCAACCCCCCTGCAGTCAGCAGGGACACCCCCAACTGGAGCAGGTTGCTGACAGCCCCAGCCAACCTGACCTGCAATGATTGCAGGGATGGGGCTTCTGCCACCTCTCCGGGCAACCCGGGACAGACTCTCAACACCCTCTAATGCGAAAAACTTCAGGAGTTAAATTCTCCTACTGACTCCTCAGGTTTTTGGTTTCTGATCAGGCTTGGAGGGAAGTGCTGATATGATCTGAATGAGGCATCTCAAATCCTGCCTCCAGTTCTGGTGTCCCCGGCAAAAGGACTGGAGAGAGGCCAGAGGCAGTCACAAAGATGATCCAAGTGATGGAGCAGCTCTGCTGTGAGCACAGGCTGAGGAAGCTGGACTTGTTCAGCCTGGAGAGAAGGCTTCAGGGGGACCTTAGAGTTACCTGCCAATAGCTGAAGGGATCCTGCAGCCAGGAAGGCTGCAGAGAGACCTTTACTGAGGGTGTCTAGAGACCGGCCAACAGTGACCCGTTTGGAGCTGAGGCAGAGCAGGGTTGCACTGGAGCTGAGGAAGTTGTTCTTCAGTATGAGGGTGGTGAGAGTCTGGCACAGGCTGCCCAGGGAGGCTGCAGCTGCCTTCTTGCTGGGGGTGTTGAAGGCCAGGCTGGATGAGGCCTTGAGCAGCTGCATCTAGCTGAGAGGTGTCCCTGGACATGGTTTGGAGGTTGGAGCAGATGAGCTCTGAGGTCCCTTCCAGCTGGAGTCATTCTGCAACTTGAAGAGCTCAGCTGGGTTGTGCAATCACCTTCCTGTGCAGTGGCCATGGGACAATTCCAACCAGCTATGATTAAAATGAACACAATTCAGATTATTTCCAGCAACTTCCCCCTCCAAGCCAAAAGAACAAAAACCAACCCAAAACTCCAACAAAACACCCGAAGAGAACCCTTTAAAGCAGCTTTTGTTGCTTTAAGAGGCAACTTGATTTCCTTGCTTGTTGACACTTGCCTCTGATTAGGGCAGCTGAGAATATAAATCATCCTCCCCCAAGTAATAGTAAATGTCAGGTTTCATTTAACAGCAGGCTTGATCTTAACAAAAGAAATCTTTACCAATGACCTTAGTTCTCAGTGTTAGAGCTACTATGTGGAGCTCTCACCTGAGGAGATGCTAATGTCAGGTTCTTTACTCATTTATCTTTGAGGAGCAAGGTGTTGGGGGCTTAGCTCACCTCCAGCACCCTGAAGATATCACAGGTGTCTTAAAATGCACTTACTGGGAAATTCCTGTGGATAGAAACCTTCCTACAGGGGAACTGGGCTAGACTGGTTCCCAAAGAATGCTTGACAAACATCCTCAGCAGGAGCTCCTCACACAGAGAAAAGAGATTTCCAGCCTGTGTTCAGGACCAGATAAGCTTAACTAGGGTGGAGAAAAAACAAACCTTGGAGCTGGAGATAGCCCCATGAGTATTAAACAGGTTGGCTCTGATGCCAAGAGTGATGCCACCTTAAGCCAGGTGTAATGAATGGGGTAAGAAAGAAAAGCAAGCAATCAGTCAATTCATACCCCAAATCCTGGGCTGCATCCAGAGCAGGGAGAGCAGCAGCACAGGGAGGGGATTCTGCCCCCTCTGCTCTGACCCCACCTGCAGCACTGCCTCCAGTTCTGGTGCCCACAGCACAAGAGGGGATGGAACTGATAGAGTAGGTCCCAAGGAGGCCACAAAGATGATCAGAGGACTGGAGAACCTCCCTTATGGGGACAGCCTGGGAGAGTTGGGGCTGGTCAGCCTGGAGAAGAGAAGGCTCTGGGGAGACCTTAGAGCAGCCTGACAGTACCTGAAGGGGCTGCAGGAGAGTTGGGGAGGGACTTTTGACAAGGGCTGAGAGTGACAGCATGAGGGGCAATGGATTGAAGCTTGAGGAGAGCAGATTAAGACTGGAGAGGAGGAAGAAATTCTTTCCAGTGAGGGTGGTGAGACACTGGCACAGGTTGCCCAGGGAGGCTGTGGCTGCTCCCTCCCTGGAGGTGTTCAAGGCCAGGCTGGATGAGGCTTTGAGCAACATGCTTCTGGCGGGGGGGTGGCACTGGATGCTCTGGAGGGTCCCTTCGAACCCAAACCCTTCTCTGAATTTGAGTTGCAGCAGAACTCTGGTGCCATGTTCTGATTTCTTTGTACAGACACCAACTATCTCAGTTCAGTGCATAAGCAGTGAATGCCAGGTACTGTGGCCCAGGAAGAGCTCAGGAACAGGCAGCAGCTTGAACTGTGTAGAGAATCCAAACCTCAGCAGCTCCTTGGGATGCTGTTTCATGCTGTTTCCCTCCTGCAGCTCTGCTGCTCAGTGGCTGTGACCATGAGCTCAGCCTCACAGCTGCCTGTTAGCTGCTGAGAAGCAGAACCCTCAGGCCATGCTTTGCTCACAGTCGGTGTTTAAGTGTAGCCTGAAGCTTGTTTTCAGAGGGAGGTGACAGCGAAGAACGTAACAGACAACGGCAGCAGTAATTCCAGCACAGTCACAGACTGCCAGGCTGGGAGGGATGGCAAGGATCCTCTGCTCCAACCTTTCTGGCTGATGGTACAGCAGAAATGAGCTGGCTCAGCACCCTGGCAGGCCGAGTTTTGAACTGCTCAGTGGAGGGAACTCCTCTGCTTCCTTGGGAGATTATTCCCATGCCCAACTGTTCTCACAGGGAAACGTTTTCTTCTGGAGTCCAAGCAGGATCTCCCCAGCAGTAACTTATCCCCATCAGCTCTTGTCTTTTCCATGGGACTCCTTGTACAGAGTCTCCACCTTCCTGGCAGCCACCCTTTATTTCCTGCTCCATGGCAATAAGGTCTGCCCTCAGCCTTCTCCTCCAGGCTGAACAAACCCAGCTCGCAACTCTCTGGTAGCTCCCAGCAGAAATAGCAATTAGGCACCAGTAGAAATGTCTTTAGACAGAGATTTTTAACAAGCAACCTCCTTCCTCTTAACCTGGAGTGAAAGTACCCAGCAGCAGCAAGGCCATCTCTGCTTTCTCCCCCTCAGCATCCACCCCGCTGACTCAGCACACACTCGGCCATACATCAGCGTGCTACAGACAGACACTGTGGAGGTACCTGCTTTGGCCACCATCTCTGCCACACCAGGATGAGGTTCAGAGCTGGTAAGGTTTTATTGCTGTACATGACTCAGATAGTTGGCACGTGGCTGAATGTGGCTTGACTGCCTCTGGGTTTTATTTTTCCTTTCTGGAGAACAAATCTTCCAGGAGTGGAAAAATACTTGAAGAGTGAACATCTCCTATGAACCAAGGCTGAGGGACTTGGGCCTTTCTAGCCTAGAGAGGAGCAGATTGAGGGGGGGATCTTAGCAATGCTCATCAATACTTCAAGGGTGGGAGTCAGAAGGATGGGGCCAGGCTTTGTTCAGTGGTGCCCAGAGACAGAACAAGGAGCAATGGGCACAAACCTGAATGTAGGAAGGTCCACCTAAACATGAGGAGGAGCTTCTTTACTTTGAGGGTGGTGGAGCAGTGGAGCAGACTGCCCAGAGAGCTTGTGGAGACTCTGATGCAGACATTCCAAACTCACCTGGACATCATCCTGCGCAACCTGCTCTAGGCGACCATGCTCTGGCTTGAACTAGAGGATCTCCAAAGGTGAAGGTGGAGCCCAGGGCTTTGTCCCCCAAAACCAGTCTTGGCACAAATTGCCTGGGGAACACAGCCTGACTTCCACCTTACTACAACTTCCCTTCAGGTAGCTATAGAGTGTGATAAGGTCCCCTCTGAGTCTCCTTTTCTCCAGGCTGACCACTCCCAGTTTCCTCAGCCTCTCATCATCAACCTGTGGAGAGCTTCCAACCCCCCTGGGCATTGTGCTGCTGTGCAAGCTGCTGTGGGTGCCCTGCTTTAGCAGAGGGGTTGGACTGGATGATCTCCAGAGGTCCCTTCCAACCCCCACCATGCTGGGACTCCGTGAAGGAGAAGGTGCAGCTTGGCTATGACAACGTTCTTAGAGCAGCTCTGTCCCATTTTCTTCCCAGGCCAAATTAATATTTCAGAGACTGTTCTGCTCTCCCCTGCTCTGAAGTTTCCTCACTCACTTGCTTACATAAGCAACTGCTGATGGTTTATGACAAACCCTTTCCTCTCCAGCTCTCTCTGGGCAAACCGTGTTCTGGGCTCCAGGTCCTCCCCTTGTGACAGGACTTGGAGCAGAACTTAGGCAATCAGCTCTGCTGGAGAGGACAAGTAAATTGGTGAGGTGTGGTTTGGAGCACAGCTGATGCCCAGAAGACCCCAAAGTTGCAACTAGAGACCAGCACCAGGCTTAAATTGCAAACACTTAAAAATGGAGAGCTCCTGAAGAACTGTCCCAGGAGGTATCTTAGAGGGGTTTGAGCTCTGTTTTTCACAGAATCATTTGGGTTGGAAAAGCCCTCTAGGATCATCCAGTCCAACCATCCACCCAACACCACCATACCCACAAAACAGTGGCCCCAAGTGCCATGGCCACATGGTTCTTGAACACTTCACAGATGGTGACTCCACCACCAAGCTGGGCAGCCTGTGCTAAACCCTGATCACTCTGGCAGCAGAGAAATTGTTCCTTATCTCCAGCCTGAACCTCCCTGGCACAATTCCAGGCCATTTCCTCTCCTCCTATCACCTGATACTAGGGAGAAGAGACCAACCTCCACCTGGCTGCAGCCTCCTCTCAGGGAGGTGTAGAGAGTAATGAGATCTGCCCTCAGCCTTCTTTTTCCCACGCTAACACTCCCAGCTCCCTCAGCTGCTCCTCCCCAGCCCTGTTCCCCAGACTCTTCCCCAGCTTTGTTGCCCTCCTCTGGACACACTTCAGCCCCTCAATGTCCTTCTTGGAGTGAGAAGCCCAAAACTGAACCAAATATTTGAGGTGTGGCCTCACCAGTGCCCCGTCCAGGGGTGCCAAGCTTCAGCTCCTGCAAGAATGTCCAGGTTAGGGACATCATCCTGAGCTCTCAAGGGAGCTTAAGCCTTTACGGTTCAGAAGGTTGTGCAAACATCACTCCATGAGCAGCATAGTTGAGATGTTTGGTCTCTACCATAAAATTTGCTTTCAGCTGTAGCTCTTATTTAATTCTGACTCCTTTGGCCTGCTCTGAGTCACCTGTGAGGCAGCCGAAGCTGGCAGCTGCTCTCAGGGATGTGCAATCTGAGCAGGGCAGTGCTGTCAGAGTTATGACAGGCATCGAGGGGAAAACAGGTACCAAACTCTTGTGCAAGGGCATCTATCTCCTTTGAGGTGTAATGAAAGGAAGCAGTGTTGCACCATGCCAGTTACTGCTTTAGAAGACAAAAAGGAAAACTACCTGAGATCCTTGCAAGAAGAAATGAAAAGGCAGATACTAACGTTTTTCACACAAACTGCTTTGACTTCCCTCACAGGCCACTCAGCAGCTTTGAGCACAGAACAGCCTTCAGAGGTGGGGAAAGCAAAACCTCCTTTCTGTTTGTGGAGGGGGACCACGAGAAATACTCCTGTGTGGCAGCAGGGCGAGGCAAGGCTCCTCAAAGTTGCACCATGCCACTAGGCTGATGTCTCCTGACAACAGGTAGGCACTGGGTTATGTTGGGCTTAACTGGAGCAGGTGGCTCAGATGTTCTCCTCCTCTTCTAACACTGCCCTAGCAAGGCCACATCTGGACTATTATGTCCAGTTCTGGGCTCCCCAGTTCAAGATGGGCAGGGATATACTGGAAGGAGTCCAGCAGAGGCTACAAGGAGGATGAAGGGCCTGGAGCTTCTCTGTGAGGAGGAAAGGCTGAGAGTCTGCAGAAGAGAAGGCCCAGAGGGCACCCTATGAACGTTTATACATATCTGAGGGGTGGGCGCCAGGAAGAAGGGGCCAGGCTCTTTCCAGTGGTGCCCTGTGACAGCACCTGGGGCAACAGGCACAAACTGGAGCCCAGGAAATTCCACCTCAACATGAGGTGGAATTCAACCCTCTGTACTGTGAGGGTGCTGGAGCCCTGGAGCAGGCTGCCCAGAGAGGCTGTGGAGTCTTCTTCTCTGGAGATTTTTCAAGACCCACCTGGATGTGTCCCTGTGTGACCTGTCCTGAGTGACCCTGCAGGGGAGTTGGATTGGATCTCCAAAGGTCCCTTCCAACCCTACCATTCTGTGACTGTATGGCATGGGTGAGGAGAAAAGAGGAGGTCTCCAGAGTGACCTGCTAATACCTTATCCCAGCTGCTTTGCACATACCTATATACACAGAGGAAGCAGTGGGAGCAGAGAAGTGAGCATGGGGCAGGGTGAGTGGTTCCCTTCCTCAGACACAGCCAAGCACCGTGCCACAGCCCAACTTTGTGAGCTTCTCTCCTCCTGGGGTGCTGGTTTGTGAAATAACCACTCAGGTCCAGATCAGGAGCACAGCCAGGCTCAAAGAACACAACTGCCACCCAGTGCAAACCAGCTCAGCAGAACATGGGACAAAGCATCCACTGCTCTGTGCTGTCAGCCCCCTGGAGCACCGCATCACATGTCCTGGAGACCTTTTGGGCACAGGGGCGATGGAGCAAGTATTCCTGCAGCTCTCAGCTGCTCTCCAGGCACCCTTGCACCACATCTACCATTACTGCTGGATGAAGAATGTGATGCCCTCTGCAGATCTCCCCATCTCGCTGCCAAAACCACATCAGCTAGAAGCCAGTCCAAGGACCTGCAGAATTGCTTTCCAGACACAGATCCTGGTGCCTCACTCATGATAGTCATTAGCAGAAGATAAAGAAGCATCTGAGTTCCTAAAGCATGCTAAAATACCCTGTCCCCAAAGCACACTAAGTGGAGGAGTAGCAGTTATTGCAGAGGTTCTCCTCTCTACTATCCCAACCCCACTTAGACAACACAGAGGTCTGCTTGCACCTACTTCACACTAAAAATTCCTTGAGGCAACCAACAACTAAGACAAGCCAAGCAGCAGAAATCTGCCAACAATGACTGTTGCCACCACACTGCTACGAGGAGCAACTTCACCTTCCCTCCTCCACCACACCTCACCTATCTCATCCTTTTAACTTTTGGCTTAGTTTTGAAGCCGTTGCCAAGTTAAACCATCTTCCTGATAGCTGCACCAGCAACCCCACCTGGAAAGCTCTGCAAGTCTGTATCATGGAACCATTTTGTTTGGAAAAGACCTTTAAGATCATTGAGTCCAACCATTCTCTAACTACCAATCCTGCTGCTAAGCTGTGGCCCTCAGCACCACATCTCTGCCTCTTTGAAACACCTCCAGGGATAGGGATTCAGCCACCTCCCTGGGCAGCCTGTGCTAGTTGTTGAGAAAACATTTCAGTGAAGAGATTTCTTCTCACATCTAACTTAGACCTCCCCTGGTACAAATTGATGCCATTTCCTCTCGTCTTTGTCACTGGAGAGGAGAGACCAACCCCCAGCCTTTTTTCAGGGAGCTGCAGAGAGACAGAAGGTCTACCCTCAGCCCCTCCAGGCTGAACAGCCCCAGCTCCCTCAGCTGCTCCTCCCCAGCCCTGTTTTCCAGACCCTTCCCCAGCTTCGTTGCCCTTCTCTGGACCTGCTTCAGCCCCTCAATGTCCTTCTTGGGGCGAGGAGCCTAAACCTGAACCCAGGGCTCAAGGTGCAGCCTCAGCAGAGGTGAGCAGAGCCTCTGCAGACTGCAGCTCTACAGCAACAAGTCCAGAGGGACCTTGCTGGAGGCTGCAGGTCCCCCTGCCGTGCCACCGGCCAGCAGCATCCCTTGGGGAAGGCTGGCAGGAGGCTTCGTTGCTGCCGTCCCTCCTCCAAGGCCTTCACTCCAGCGCCTCTCCCCCAGCTGCTACCCAAGGTCGCCGTCCCCTCGCTGCGGACAAGCCCCGGGACGATGCCCTTGGGCGAGCCGAGCCAGGGGCTGCCCGCCGGGGACCCGCCCGGCCAAACGGGGACGCGCACCGCCCTCACCTCCGCTCCGCAGCTCTCCGCGCACCGCCGCAGCCCAGCCCGGCACCGTCCGCTGCGCCGCGTTTAAATACCCACCGCCCGCTCCGCTCCGCTCCGCGCCCCGCCGGGGCCGCTCCCGCCCGCTCCGCCCCGCTCCGCCCCGCGCCGCTGCCGCAGCCGCAGCCACTGTTGCCGGGCCGGGGCTGGCGGCGGGACCCGGGCTGGCTGTCACCTGGGGGCGGCTGCCGCTGCGGGCTGGCTGTCACCTGCCAGCCTGGCGCCCTCCGAGCTGTCTGCGGCTTCCCCGCGATGCTGCGGTAGAGGTAGCATCCGTGCGATGCTCTTGCGTAACGCTCTCGGTCGGCTGCGGGATGCGGGGACACCGAGTGCTGAGTCCTGCCCCTGAGCCACGACAACCCCATGAGCGCTCCAGGCGTGGGGCAGAGTGTCTGGAAACTGCCCGATGGAAGAGGGCTTGCAGAGGTTGGGTGACGGCAGCTGGGATGAGTCAGGGTGTGCCCAGGTGGCCAAGAAGGGCACTAGCAGCCTGGCGAGGATAAGGAAATGCTATGGCCAGCAGGGCCAGGGCAGGGATTGTCCCCCTGGACTGGGCATTGCTGAGTCTGCACCTCGAATCCTGGGTTCAGTTTTGGGCTCCTCATTCCAAGAAGGACATTGAGGGCCTGGAGCAGGTCCAGAGAAGGACATCAAAGCTGGGGAAGGATCTGGAGAACAGGGCTGTAGAGGAGCAGCTGAGGGAGCTGTGGGGGGTTCAGCCTGGAGAAAAGGAGGCTGAGAGCAGACCTTCTGGCTCTCTGCAACTCCCTGAAGGGAGGTTGGAGTCAAGTGGGAGTTGGTCTCTTCTTCGTAGTAACAAACAATTGGACAAGAGAAAATGACTTCAAGTTGCACCAGAGGAGGTTTAGGTTGGATGTTAGGAGCAATTTTGTCATTAAAAGAGTGATCAGGGATTGGCACAGGCTGCCCAAGGCAGTGGTAGAGTCACTATCCCTGTAGCTCTTAAAAAAACACGTGGCCATGGCACTTGGGGACGTGGTTTAGTGGCCATGGTGGCGAAGGGTTGGTGGTTGGACTGGATCTTAGAGAGCTTTTCCAGTCTTAAGGATTCTGTGATTGTCCGAGGCTCGGGGGAACCCTCCCCAGGACATCTGGAGCCAGCCTGGCTTGCCATTGGGGTTAACACTTTTATTGCACAGACATCTTGTGATTTATCAGCCTGTTGCCTGGTTCACAACACATCTGGGGAAGGCACTGGGGTGCTGGCAGCTGCTAGGGAGCTTCCCAGCTCAGACAGGAAGGACCTCAGCAATGTGATGCTGCATGGCTGGGAGAAACCAGTGTTGGCAGTGTGTGAAGAGGGAAGCGGTGGTAGTGCATCAGTTGAGGTGTTTGCAGAGAGAGATGGAGGGAGAGGTGCTCACAAGACCTCATCTGAAGTGCATGATGCTGCTAACCATGAGGCTTCAGTTTCCTTCATTTATTCTGCCCCTGCTATAAAAAAGAGCCACCAAAGAACTACCCAAGACCTTAACTTTGCAGTTTGAGTGAGAAACAAAGGTAAGATTGACTCTTTGTCCACTGTTTTCTTCTCAGGCAGCAGAATTCCAGATGCAGTGTCATGCACAGAGACCTGCTCTTGACAGCCTGATCCCATTTCTCAGCCTTCAAAACTGTTGCTATGTGACACTACTGAAGTGGCAAGTTAATGGCCTTAAGAAAGGGTGAGTTTTGTCCTGTGTTCTTTCTTGTAATGCTCTGGAGTTTGCTGCTGGGCTCTGCCATCAGCTTTGGGGCCAGCTGGGTAGCATCACTTGAGGAATCCCCAGGTTGCTCCTGGTGACCTCTCCAAGATTACCTCTGCCAGCATAGTGTCTGCACCCAAACCTCCATTTGGCACTGGAGCAAAGTGACCAGCTCAGGGAGAATGAGCAAACTCCTTGCTGGGCTGGTGGGTATGAGCCAGCATCCCCTTCACATGGACATGTCAGGTGAATCTCACTGTCTCAAGGGCAGTGGGACAGCCTCAGTGAAGCTCCTGCATGAGAGCAGGGAGGCTGCATGTGCTGCTGTGTGGGGCTGCTTGGATGTGCTGCCAGCCCAGAGCTGAATTTCTGCAGAGCTGGGAACAGCTGTCTTACAGCTGTCCTGCTGGCTGTCCTCCTGCTGTCCTGCTCTGCCCTGAGCTGCTGAAGGCTTCCTGGGAAAACTGGCTACTCCAGGCATGCCTGGGCACAGGGACATGTTGTGACTTTTGTGTGCAGCAGGAGCTGCAGGGAGAAATCCTGAACTTTGACCTCCTGAGTTTGGAAATCAGAATCACAGCATGGTTTTTGTTGGAAGAGACCTTTAACATCATCAAATCCAACCCTTAACCCAGCACTGCCAAGTCCACCTCTAAACCATGTCCTTCAGCACCACATCTTCACAGCTTTGAAGCCCCTCCAGGGGTGGGGACTTCATCACTGCCCTGGGCAGCCTGGGACAGGCCTTTACAGCCCTTTCGGGGAAGAATTTGTTCTACATGTCCAACCTAAACCTCCCCTGGGGCAACTTGAGGCTGTTTCTTCTTCTCCCATCACTTGTTCCTTGGAAAAGAGACGAACTCCCACCTGGCTCCAACCTCCTTTTGGGGAGTTGTAAAGAGCCTCCTTTTCTCCAGATTAAACAACCCCAGGTCCCTCGGCTGCTCCTCACAAGGTTTATGCTCTAAACCCTGCACCAGTTGCCCTTCTCTGGACCTGATCCAGCAGAAGCCACAGCAGTTCCACTTCCCAGAGGCAGCAGGTACTGCAGTGAGCCCAGAGGCTGGAGCTGGCCATGAGGTGGTTGTTCTTACACTGATGAGCAGAAATGAAATGCTTTCTACAAGCAGGTGTGAGCTGTGAGACCAAGAGCTGTCGTGGGTACATTGCCTACTTTCCTGCGCAGCAAGCTGCCCCTTTAGAGTCTGCACCTTCCCTGGGGCTGAGCAGTGGTTTGCTCAGGCCATTGCTTCACCCAGCTGGGCATGGCTGTGCTCCCCAGTCTGTGCCTGAAGCCCCTGGGTTAGTGGGGACCTCCCTGCAGAGAGGGGGTAGCTTATCCCAAGCGTGTGGCTGTGGGAGCAGGGAGGTCACCTCCAGCGTGGTGGGGCCAGCGCGGTGCAGTTCTGGCACTGGCTTCTGAACCTCAGAAGGCCACAAAGGAATGCAAACTGTTTCAAGGGCCAGGTGCAGCTGCTGTTACTGAAGCTGCTCTTTCCATATTTGAACACGATTTAATGATGCTTTAAACATGCTCTTTCCCCCAGTAATGTCTTTAAAAGGCAGTCACACAAACAGAGCTGTGCAGGTGGCACTGACACAGTCAGGGTGTGATGCTTTCCATCCCCGCTCACACGAGAACAGTGTCCCTTTCTTCTGCTTTCTGTTGACTGAGGCTTGCTTGGGCTTTGATCTGAAAAAAAAATCCTCCTTCTGCAGAGGCTCAGAATCTACAAACAGCTGTGGCCCTTTCTAGCTCTAAGCAGAGCTCCTTTCAGTCTGGGCGTACCACAGGAGCCCACCCTGTGTCTGTTCATGCAGCCTAAACCTGCTGCCAGAGTGGATGGTGCTTGACCTGGCCAGTTTTTATCAGTGGCGTAGCTGTGGGTGGGTACCACCAGCCCCATAAAAATGCCTGCATAAGCATTCTTGGTGTCCAGAGCAATCACTCCACTGCTTTGGCTGACCAGGAGGGAATGTTTCCAAGAGGAGTTTACAGGGAATTTTCCCACAGTCTCATTATCACCCCAGTGATCACTGACTGGCTTGCTTCACTTGGTTCCTGGCAAGGGTCAGGGCTGGGCAGGCCACCAGATGAGTGCCAGAGGCTCTCCAGGAACCTCTTTTCCTCCCAAAGGGAAGAGAAAGTGAAGAAGGGAAAGAAACTGATGGGCTGGGAAAGAAATTAACCCAGCTAGGATGGAAAGAAGAACAATACCATGGGATAGAGACACAGAGACACAAACCAATATGGAACCCAACCTCTGAGGGCAAGGATGGCACCACTGGCACCACTGATGCCGGGGACAGGCACTGGGCAAGTCCCAGATTGCACTCAGCAGCAGATGGGAACTGCATTTAGGAGCTGGATT
Organism: Pogoniulus pusillus; assembly: GCF_015220805.1. Lineage (NCBI taxonomy): Eukaryota > Metazoa > Chordata > Aves > Piciformes > Lybiidae > Pogoniulus > Pogoniulus pusillus. The sequence goes on along the minus strand of NC_087276.1, from coordinate 19,294,039 downwards.
CTGGATCTGGATTGAGGAACACAGGGATGGGGCTGGAAAGCAGGAGGGACAGAGTCCTCCTGGGAGAGTAGCCAGAGGAGAAGAGGCTTGAGCTTGGGGATGCCTCAGCTTGCTGCTGAAGATGCCATCCATGGGCTGCAATACCTTAGTGGGCAGTTGAGGCTCACCTGTGCTGGCTGCTCCTCCCCACAGGTGCCACCTCTGCCTCCTGCCCCCCAAGGTGGGGCAGAGCTGTGGCAGTGCCCTTGGTGTGAGGAGAAGCAAGCGTCAGGCAGAGCCTTTGTACTTCCCAGCCCTTGGCAGGGGCTGTGCCCATCAGCTTCTCCCTGCTAGCAGCAGCCTCTGGCTGTGCAAAGCTGCCCTAAGCTTCAGCAAGTGCCTGAGTAGAGCCTGAGCTGGGCAGTGCCAGCCTTGAGCGGGATTGTTGCTGGCCCAGCTCAGAGCAGGACAACTTGCAAAAGCCTCCTTGTTTATCAGAGCTCTTGCTCCGTGGGTATGTTTCAAGGAGGAGTCTACTGGTGGCATTCTCACAGCCTCATTATCGCTCTGCTGATCTGTTCCTCCCTTGCGTCCCTCCCTGTCACTGCTGTTTCCTGAGCTGCGTTTGCAGCAGACAGGAGTTCCCTGTGTTCCCGAACGCCTCTCCTGCCTTTGGGCAGGCAGCACCTCCTGACACGCAGGATTTGCCTTACAAAGCCCTAGCAGCTTTGTGATATCCAAGTGTGGTTTGCCTCAAGGCAAGGCAGGGCTGCGTGGCCTCTGCCAGCTAAGCTCCGATGGTGCTTCCAGCAGGAGGAACCACTCCAAGGAGGAGGCTCAGAGGTGCTTCTTGATTGAATTCAGGATTAATAGCTGCTGCGGGAGAAGCAGGGCAGGATTTCATCGAACGGAAGCTGTGGTTTGATTTGCCATGTGTGGCTGCTAAGAGAGGGAGGGCTCTTACCCCTCACCTGCTCTTACTCCCTGAGCTACCTGCTCCTTTCTCCTGGCCTCACCTCTCCTGGGTCTCCTCCACTCCCTGACCCAGTCGTGGCTGGCACCTTGGAGGAAACGAAAAGCAAAGCAGTAAAACAGGAACAAAAAGAAAGTCAGCAAAGAAGAGGAAATGAAAATTTAGCTTCCTACTGAAGCAAGCAGGGCTTGAAAGGGAGAGACCTCCTGTAGGCAAAGAAATACATTTCAAACGGCATCCTAGTCCCTTGCGGCAGCATGAGGTGAGCCAGGAGGGAGGTGCTGATCACCGCAATGTCAGGGCTGGAAGGGACCTCAAAGATCATCCAGTCCCAAACTCCCTGCCATCGGCAGAGGCACCTCACACTAGATCAGGTTGCTCAGAGCCACATCCACCCTGGCCTTAAAATCCTCCAGGGATGAGGTTCCCACCACCTCCCTGGGCAACCTGTGCCAGTGTTTCACCACCCACATGCTGAAGAACTTCCTAACATCCAATCTGAATCCACCCACTGAGAGTTTTGCTCCATTCCACCCAGTCTTATCACTACCTGACACCCCAAAAAGTCCCTTCCCAGCTTTCCTCTAGAACCCTTTAAGATGCTGGGAGGCCAATCTGCTGGGTTTGGGCACTCCCTCTCCCATGTGATGGATGATGAAGTGATTGGAACATGAGGAAAGGTTGAGAGCCCTGGGGCTGTTGAATCTAGAAAGAGGAGACCGAGAGGGGATCTGATCAATGTCTGTAAGTATCTGGAGGGTGGGTGTCAAGAAAGTGGTGCAGGCTCTTGTCAGTGGTATCTTGTGGTAGGACAAGGGGTGGTGGACACAAACTGGAACCCAGGGAGTTCCACCTCAACATGAGGAAAAATTTGTTTGGTGTGAGGGTGCTGGAGCCCTGGAACAGGCTGCCCAGAGAGTTTGTGGAGTCTCCTTCTCTGGAGACTTTCAAGACCCACCTGGATGTGTTCCTGTGTGAATTGCCCTGGGTGATCCTGGTCTATCAGAGGGGTTAGACTTGATCTCTGGAGATCCCTTCCAACCCCTACGATGCTGTGATTCTACAGCTGCATAGCTGTGTTGGGCAGGGGGTAGGTTTGTACGGGCAGGCTGAGATCTGCACCCCCCCCCCCCCCCCCCCAATCATTCCTTCCATCTACCAGCACAAACCCTGTCTTAGGATAGGCTGTGGAGACCCTTCTGCCCTGAGCACATGAGCCAAAACGCCTCTCAGTGCCTTAAAAGTAGCCCTCTACAATAAAAGATGAAGTGATACCAACAAGTTAGGCTTAGCCATCACCTTCCCCAGGGTTGCTAACCTCTTGCTGTGAACCTGCTTGAACCTCAGGCTTCTCCAGGAGCCTTGAGCTTGCCATGGTGAAAATCATTCGAAAGTTGCTACTTGGTATATAAAAATCTGGGAGTTTGTGTCCTTGTCTCCTGGGGGCTGGTGCTGTGGAAGATCTGCTCCCTTCCTTGTGTTCCCTCTGGGGATTTGTGTTAGTTGTTACTGGGGATTTGAGCATCAGCTTTTGCTCCTGCAGAGAACATCCAGAGAACCACCTCAGAACCGGAAAAGGGTCCCTTGGGACAGGAAAAAGGTCATTTAGCTGCTGGCCAAGTCAGAGCTATAGACTTTATGTATTTCAGGAGGCTCCATCACACCCTGCTGTGAGATGCTTCCTCCCGGCTGGGGTAGATGGGTGGCAGGGTGGCACATCAGGGCAAGCTTTGCAGGTCCATCTCCATCCCTCTGCCAGCTCCTGCAGCTTGTCTTTGCCCACATGACTTGTGTTCACCACATGGGTGCTGGGTTTGAGCAGAAGCTTAGGTGACTTCTGTAGCAGCTGCTTCCTTGCCAGGGGCCATGCTCTGAACTAGACCAGGTTGCTGCACCACGGCACAGAGGGCTCCATACTGCCCCTGCCCCCTGTCTTCTGCTGGTTATCACATGTGCAAACATCCCAAAAGGGAAACCACTGGGCTGTGAGGCTGCTCCTTAGGGATGAAGAGGACTCTCTGAAGGCAGACAGGGGTGACTGCTCTAAAAATAAAGCCCTTCAGTCATTAGCTGTCTGCAGTGGTGCCATTGCCAGTGTCTGCTTTGGGTATTTGCAAGCCTTGAATGTCAAATATTTGCTAAGTCATGCAGAGAGCCACGATGATGCTTTTATTAACTCCACTATGGAGCCTGCCCCTGTCTCCTACAGATGCTGGATCTTCCTTGAGCCTGGTGAGCAACGAATTCTTCATGGGCAGCAATATGCCCTGGTGGTCAAGAAGGCCAGTGGGATCCTGGGGGGCATTAAGAAGAGTGTGGGCAGCAGGTCAGGGAGGTTCTTCTCCCCCTCTACTCTGCCCTGGTGAGGCCCCACCTGGAATATTCCATCCAGTTCTGGGCTCCCCAGTTCAAGAAGGACAAGGATCTACTGGAAAGGGTCTAAGGGAGGGCTACAAGGATGCTGAAGGGACTGGTGCACTGCTTAAGGAGGAGAGGCTGAGAGCCCTGGGGCTGGTTAGTCTGGAGAGGAGAAGGCTGAGAAGGGATCTGAGCAATGTCTGTAAATATCTGAGGGCTGAAGGTCAGGAAGGAAGGGACAGAGACAGCCTCTGCTCACTTGTGCCCTGGCATAGGACAGCGGAAATGGATGGGAACTGCAGCACAGGAAGTTGCACCTCAACATGAGGAAGAAGTTCTTGACTGTAAGGGTCCCAGAGCCCTGGCACAGGCTGCCCAGAGAGGTTGTGGAGTCCCTTTCTGTGGAGCCTTTGCATCCCTGTCTGAATGTGTTCCTGTGTGACCTGCACTGGATTCTCTGGTCCTGCCCTGGCAGGAGGTTGGACTGGAAGATCTCCAGAGGTCCCTTTCAACCCCTAACATCCTGTGGTCCTGTGACCATTGGCAGGCTCTGAACCACTACTTTCATTTTGACTACAAGTGCAGGGTCCTCTGTGTTATGAATTATGCAAAATTAATAATCAATATTGATTTTGATATCCAGGTGAAGATTGTTAATAACTATGACAACTCTTTATTAACATTACAAGGGTCAAAACACATGGTTTGGATACTCATACACACAGGGAACAAGCCAAACTAGAACACTGTAAGAAATAAGTAGCAAATGCAAACTTGGCACTGGAAGAATCAGGAACAGTGTGGCCAGTAGGACAAGGGAGGTTATTCTTCCCCTGTACTCAGCACTGGTCAGGCCACATCTTGAGTACTGTGTCCAGTTCTGGGCACCTCAATTCAAGAGGGATGTTGAGGTATGGGAATGTGTCCAGAGGAGGGTGACAAAGCTGGTGAGGGGCCTGGAACACAGCCTGGTAAGGAGAGGCTGAGGGAGTTGGGGGTGTGCAGCCTGGAGAAGAGGAGGCTCAGGGCAGACCTCATTGCTGTCTACAACTACCTGAAAGGAGATTGTAGCCAGGTGGGGTTGGTCTCTTCTCCCAGGCAACCAGCAACAGAAGAAGGGGACACAGTCTCAAGTTGTGCCAGGACAGGCCTAGGCTGGATGTTAGGAGGAAGTTGTTGCCAGAGAGAGTGATTGGCATTGGAATGGGCTGCCCAGGGAGGTGGTGGAGTTGCCATCCCTGGAGGTGTTCAAGAAAAGCCTGGATGAGGCACTTAGTGCCATGGTCTAGTTGACCGGATAGGGTTGGGTGGTAGGTTGGACTGGATGATCTTGGAGGCCTCTTCCAATCTGGTTGATTCCAACTTGACTCTGAACAGCAAAGTTTTGGAAGCATCTCCCAAACACCCAGACCTTCTTCATGTGTACCACAGAAACTATCACCTTCCACAGCACATGGCAGTTTGTACTGGGCAGGCACGCCCTGATTAATAGATTCTCTTGTGTTAACCAGCTAAGTGGTTTGTGCTAAATGTGTGCCCCAGTTTTTGAAGTTCCCTCCTGCTATTTCTCTCAGGATGGTTTTTAACAGGCCACTGTAACACTTGACCTTCACAGCAGCTGCTGTGTGATGAGGGATCACAGGAACATCCAGGCTGGCAAAGCTCCTCAGGATCACCAAGTCCAACCTAGAACCTTACTCTACAAGATTCACCTTAAACCATAGCCCCAAGCACCACATCCAAACCACCCTTAAACACATCCAGGGTGGGTGACTCCACCACTTCCCTGAGCAGTTCATTCCAGTCCCTGACCACTTTCTTTGTGGAAAAACGTTTCCCTAATGTCCAATCTAAACCTCCCCAGCCTCAGCTTGAGGCCAGTTCCCCCTTGTTCTGTCTCCAATTACCTGTAAGCAGAGACCAGCAGCAGCCTCTCCATGACTTCTCTTCAAAGTAGTTGTAGACATCAATGAGCTCTCTGCTCAGCCTCCTCTTACTCAAAGTGAAGAGCATTGAGTGGGTGCTGCACGCACTTGATGCCATGCTCCCTGGCTCAAGTGTCTATGAAGCTGTTTAGAAAGTGAGTCCTGTTACCTGGCTTGATCCTTTCTGGGGTGCCATGTTGCTGCAGGACATGGTTTTCAAAGCCCAGGATGGTGTTCCGTGTGGTGGCACAGGGCACTGACTGTGTCTCCAGGCACTCAGTGATGTTTTTCACCATGCAAAGCACACGGCGTTTGCCCTGGAGGGGCTGTGGCAGTGCGATGCCATCAGGTTGCCAGGCTCACCCATATTCATATTTCAGCCACCACCCCCCACGCCACAGAGGCTTTACCGATGTGGCCTCTTTGCAGCACATGTTTCACAGTCATAGATAACCACGGGCACCGGTTAAGCCCACCCCTCGATCCCGAGCCCATCTGTATGCCGCATCATTTCCTTGACGGCTTGAGGCATGCCAGACTAAGAGAGCTAGAAACGATTCACTCTCAGTTGCCAGGCCAGAGCCACCCAGGCCACTGTGATCTGAGCAGCTTGCGCCACCTGCTGGCTCTTGCCATGTTCTTCAGTGGCTTGGCTCTTAGGCACAAGGGCACCCACTTGATGTCCTTTCACAAAATCACAGGCACATCCAGCTTGGCACACCCCCTCGGGATCCCCAAGCCCAACCTATAACCCTACTCTACAAGATTCACCTTAAACCATATCCCTAAGCACCACATCCAAATCACCCTTAAACACATCCAGGGTGGGTGACTCCACCACCTCCCTGGGCAGCTCATTCCAGTCCCTGACCACCCTCTCCCTGAAAAAGTTTTTCCTAATGTCCAATCTAAACCTCCCCAGCCTCAGCTTCAGGCCATTCCCCCTTGTTCTGTCTCCAGATACCTGTGGGAAGAGATCAGCAGCAGCCTCTCCACAATGTCCCTTCAGGTAGCTGTAGACAGCAATAAGCTCTTCCCTCAGCCTTCTGTTTCACACTAACCATCCCCAGCTGCCTCAGTCTCTCATCAGATTTATTCTCCAGGCCCTTCACAGCTTCCTTGCCCTCCTCTGGACCTGCTCTGGCAACTCCACATCTCTGTTGTATTGTGATGCCCAAAACTGAACACAACACTCAAGGTGCGGCCTCACCAGTGCGAGTCCAAGGGGACAATCACCTCCCTGCTCCTGCTGGACACAGCACTTTTAATCCAAGCCAGGATGCCATTGGTCTTCTTGGCTGCCTGGGCACACTGCTGGCTCATATTCAACTCCTGTCTATTACAGCCCCCAGATCACTTTCTGCCAGCAGCTTTCCAGCCACACTGCCCCATCCTGTAGCATTGCTTGGGGTTGTCGTGACCCAAGTGCAGGACCTGGCATTTGGCCTTGTTGAAACTCATCCCATCAATGCTGGCCAATTACTGGGATGAGTTTCAACAAGTTTCACCACTACTTTCTCTGCCCAAGTGGCAGTATCTTGCCACAGGTCAGCTGCCCAGGTGGGTTTACCTCTGTGCTGCCAGCTGATTTGCTTCCACTGCCATGGCAACCCTCATAGGGCATTTGCTGCCATCCAGGAGGTCTTATAAGGGCAGAGCATAGGCCATTTTTCTCCTTCAGCAGTATCTAAAGCTAGTTGGATGCTTTCACTTTCACAAGGTGACTTGATTCACCTTCTCACTCAGTAGCATCTGCAACCTGTCATGTGGAACTCCATAGGGTGGCCTTACACCGTGGTGAGGTGCCAGTGTCTGCTGCGACCTGTCACATCCTCAGGGCTCTCACAGCCTGCTCAGCTCCCAGCTGAGACCTACCAGCCCTGTTCTGTGTCCCTCAGGATGCCCACAGCCCACTCAGCTGCACACAGGGCACCCTTCTGCTGTCTTGCCCAGTGCTGCTCCACACACAGGTAGTACAGCTTCTCACAAGGAGTCTGCCCTGCCCACCTGCTCTGTCTCCCTGCATTCATGCCTTTCTGCTTTGCCCCCTGCCTCTGTCCTGCCTTTGTGACCTCTTGTCCCAGCATCTCTCATCACCTTCCCTTCCCAGACAGACCCTGGTGGGCTTCCCATGTTTAGCTTCAGCCAGCCCCTGGGTGGTCCATAAGCTCCTCCAGGGATTTACCTAACACAAAGAGGCCTGCTCGGTTTAATGTTAAAAAAGAACAGGATTGCACACTCAGATGTGATTTCACCCAAGTTTTCAACGTAGATTCAACCCAACCCATGACAAACTAATTCTCCTACTTCAGTCTCCATGGGTTTTAATCAGCCCTAAATGTGGACCTGCCTGGTTGAGTTTCTGCTCCATCCCTGGCATATTTTTCTTGGGACCTGCTCAGCCAGCCTGCATCTGGCTTATTTTTATCAGGCAGAATTGTATCATCAAGCAGAATTCCAGTGAATTTTCCTAAGTAATTCCTGAAAACAGATGTCTGTGGAATACAGAATAGTTTTCTGTTAGTAGTTTCTACATGAAATACACAAAGGTGTCGGACAGAAACGTGGCTTTGCTGATACAAGGTTATCTGAAACACTATTCCAGTTCAACTGCAGGAGCTAGAAGAACAGCAGGCATTAATAAAGACACAAACCAGAAAGAAGCTGGATTCTGCATTGGAATTCATGAGGTAGAAAGCTACAAAGCTTGACAAAATTGTTTTCTGCCTAATGCCTCATCCCCTGCATTGGCTGGTAAATCATAAGAGTCATTCTGGTTGGAAAAGACCTGCAAGATCCTTGAGTCCACTGCCAGTGACACTAAACCATGTCCCTCAGTACCACATCTGCACAGCTGTTCAGTTCCTGCAGGGACAGAGAATCCACCACTGCCCTGGGAAGCCTGTTCCATGGCTTAACCAATCTTTCAGTGAATAAATAGTTCCTAATGTCCAACCTAAACCTTGGTGTGACCTGAGGCTGTTTCCTCCCACTTGTTTCCTAGGAGAAGAGAAGGCTACTTTCAGAGAGTTGCAGAGAGAAAGGAGGTCTCCCCTCAGCCTCCTTTTCTTCAGGCCAAACAAGCCCAGGTTCCTCAGCCCCTCCTCACAAGATTTGTGCTCTAGACCCTTCTGTTTTCACCAAAACTCCTGCAGCCAGGAGGTGTGAGAGGAATTAGGCAACAGGGAAGGGTGGCATGGAGTGGAGTCAGCACCTGCTTCAATCATGGCTGCTGTGTCAGCCACGTGTCTGGAGTCAAGACTTTGGCCTGGGATGTTCATTCTCCCCATGCTGGTTTCCATTCTGCTGAGAACGAATTACTAAACCATGGAATTCACTGGTTACAGGAGTAAGTTCAGCTCATTTCTTTGCTGCAAATACTCTTCATCTTGGCTACTGGTAAGAGAAATCAGTCTTGAGGCACCTAACAAAGGTTCCAGGAGGCTTGTGCACATCTCGGAGCTCTGTGTAATTCTTCACTGTTTCCTTCTGTGTTGTTTTCATTTAGAGTGATTCCAACAGAGCTGTCTACAGTCAAGAATGATGGAAGCTGCATGCAAGAACACGTAGGATTTCCAGGAAGAACAAATGGAGCAGAGTCACCCCTCCTGTTGGTGTTTGTGCCCTTCTGTTGACCCCCATCAGCTGGCAAAACTTCCATTCACGTTCAGCAGCTGTGAGGGCAGGGGTGTGCTCAGGCTGCACCACAAACCTGCCCTTCATTAAGCATCACACCCTGCAGTGGGAAAGAAGCTGCATTTAATGAAGTCTCCAACATCTACAACCTAGCATTCTCCTTATATACACCTGGTTACTTAGATCCCACATAAGCCAAGAAAAACAAGATTTCACAGAATTGTCAGGGTTGGAAGAGACCTCAAGGATCACCCAGTCCCAACTCCCCTGCCATGGGCAGGGACACCTCACACTAGTTCAGGCTGCTCAGAGCCACGTCCATCTTGGCCTTAACAACCTCCAGAGAATCATAGAATGGTTCAGTTTGGAAAGGACCTCAAAGCTCAGCCAGTTCTGACCTCCTGCCACAGGCAAGGACACCTTCCTCTAGAACAGGTCACTCATGGCCTCATCCAGCCTAGTCCTGACCACCTCCCTGGGCAACCTGGGCCAGTGTCTCACCACCCTCATGCTGAAGAATTTCATCCTCATTTCTAATCTCAATCTCCCCTCCTCTAACTTGGATCCATTCCCCCCAGTCCTATCACTACCTGACACTCTGAAAAGTCCCTCACCAGGGTTCTTGTGAGCCCCCTTCAGATATTGGAAGGCCACAATAAGTCCCCTGTGAGCCTTCTCTCCAAACTGAACAGCCTCAATTCTCTCTGCCTGTCCTCATAAGAGAGCAGCTCCAGCCCTCTGGGCATCCCTCTGATTTCACCGTGAAGAATGGAAAAGACTAACAGTGGAAGTGCCCACAGAACCACAGGAACGTCCAGGTTGGAGAAGACTCTCAGGATCCCCAAGCCCAACCTAGAACCCTACTCTACAAGACTCACCTTAAGCTATAGCCCTAAGCACCACATCCAAACCACCCTTAAACACATCCAGGGTGGGTGACTCCACCAGCTCCCTGGGCAGCTCATTCCAGTCCCTGACCACTCTCTCCAGGAAAAACTTTTTCCTAATGTCCACTCTAAACCTCCCCAGCCTCAGCCTGAGGCCATTCCCCCTTGTTCTGTCTCCAGCTGCCTGTGAGCAGAGCCCAGCAGCAGCCTCTCCACAACGTCCCTTTAGGTAGCTGTAGGCAGCGATGAGCTCTCCTCAGCCTCCTCTTTTTCAAAGCAGACAGCCCCAGCTTTAGCCCCAGGGTGTCCCGAGCCCGGCAGCTCTCCTGCAGCTCGGCCTCTGCCAGCCTGCCGCACTCGCTGTCACCCCTGCAGCCGGCGCTGCCCCGGGCGGCGGCAGCAGAGGAGAGGCTGCCCCGGGCGGCGGCAGCAGAGCAGAGGCTGCCCCGGGCGGCGGCAGCAGAGCAGAGGCTGCCCCGGGCGGCGGCAGCAGAGCAGAGGCTGCCCCGGGCGGCGGCAGCAGAGCAGAGGCTGCCCCGGGCGGCGGCAGCAGAGCAGAGGCTGCCCCGGGCGGCGGCAGCAGAGCAGAGGCTGCCCCGGGCGGCGGCAGCAGAGCAGAGGCTGCCCCGGGCGGCGAGGGCCCCGCGCCGGGTCCCGCTCGCGCCCGCCCCGCCTGGCCCCCCCCCAGCTCCGCCTGGCTCCCTCAGGGCCGGTGGCTCCCTCCGGCAGCTCCCTCCGGCAGCTCGCCGGCCGTCCGCGGGCACCGTGCGCGTAGACGGCCGCGGCTTAACCTCACCGGGAGGCAGGGAAGAGCGCAGCGGCGACAGAGGAGAAGGCGCCCCGCAGGCACCGCTCAGCTCGCCTCGCTGCGATTGCTGCTCTAGGACGCATGCTCCGAAAGCAGCGCAGCCCTCGGGCCTAGGGCGCATGCGGCGGCGCCACCGCGGCACAGGTGTAGGAGGTCAGTTCTGTAACGCAGTAGGCACAGCCTTTCTGTTTTAAAACGTGTTTAAAAGTAGACGTGGATACGTCCCCCCCCTCCCACATCTATATGAAAATAGCAGATGTCTGTCAGAATCACAGAACCAGTGCCCTTTAAACACGTACAAATCACAGCGTCACCGAGCTTTGCAGGTGGGAAGGGACCTCCAGAGAGCGAGCCCAACCTCCCTGCCAAAGCAGGGTCACCCAGGGTCGTTTGCACAGGAATGCATGCAGGTGGGTTTGGAAAGTCTCCAGAGAAGGAGACTCCACATCCTTTCTGGGCAGCCTGCTCCAAGGCTCTGTCACCCTCACTCTAAAGAAGTTTCTCCTCATGTTGAGCTGACACCTTCTCTGTTCCAGTTTGTATCCATTGCTCCTTGGCTTATTGCTGCAGAGCACTGAAAAAAGATTGGTCCCTTCCACTTGACACCCACCCCTCAGATATTTTTACGTGCATAAGATCTTCTCTCAGCCTTCTCCAGACTAAACAGCCCCAGGGCTCTCAGTCTGTCTCCACAGGGGAGACGCTCAAGTCCCCCAGTCATGCTTGTGGCTCTCCACTGGACTCTCTCCAGCAGGTCCCTGTCTCTTGAACTGGGGAGCCCAAAACTGGACACAGTATTTGTGCTAGTTTGAGCCTAGCTAGAATGTTTTGGTGAGAAGAACTAGATTATAGGCTGTGGAAGGAAAACAAGGCTGATGTCTACCTCACTCATTGGCTTGCTGAGATGTATAAGAATAAGAATCAAAACATAGATAAGGCACTCACTTCTGCTGGGGAGCTCTGAGCTGCATTCCGTCTCTCTCTAGCCTCTCTGCCATTTCTTTACTTAATCCACTTTGCTCCCTTACCCCCTGGCTGAACCTCCATTCTTCCTTGGGACTGGGGTGAGGTTCAGAGGGGTAGGGGGAAGGTGAAGGGGTGGTTGGGAGCCCCTCCTGGGGACTCAGGTTTCTGGGAGGGCTGTGGTGTTTCTGTATTACCTTTTACCTTGTATATTTCTATATATAACTATATACTGTAAATATCTGCTTGTATATTGTGCTAAGCTGTAAATAATAGGCTTCATTCAATTTCCAGAGCCAGCTGAGTCTAGTCTGGGTGATTTCCAATGTGTGGGGGGCTGAGTAACACCCAAACCATTACAGTATTCCAGGTGTGGTCTCAGCAGGGCAGAGTACAGGTGGAGAGCAACCTCCCTAGCTCTGCTGGACACACTTTTCCTGATGCCCCCCAGGATGCCATTGGCTCTCTTGGCACAAGAGCACTTTGTGTCCTTTGCAGAACTTGCTGCCCACCAGCACTCCAAGGTCTTTCTCCATGTAGCTGCTTTCTATCAGGGCAGCCCCAACTTGTAATGGCACCTGCTGTTATTCCTCCCCAGATGCTGGACCCTGCACTTGTCCTTTCTGAACTTCATATAGTTTATGTGGATGAAAGCCCCATTTGGCTGCACAACTTCTTTGTAGGTGGTATGGCCTGTGCTTCAGATAGAATTGACCTAAGAAGCAGGCCAGAAATGTGTGAGAGAACAGAACAATGACAACAGTTTTTAGACTAGAAAGAGATAAGGTTATAGCTACAACTTTTTCTCTCCTGCCCACCTCTCTTGCTTTTACTTATTTTGTGATTTTTGCATGTTTAAAGATGCCTTTGAGAGCTTGTGTCCATTTAAAGAATGACAACTTGGTTTTCTTCTGTATTCTTTTGGGGCAAAGGTCAAAACAGGAGCAGATGACACCAAGCTAGGAGCAAGTGTTGATCTGTTGGAGGGTAGGAGAGCCCTGCAGAGATCTTGACAGGCTGGATGGGTGGGCAGAAGCCAATGGGATGAGATTTAGCAAGGTCAAGTGCAAGGTTCTACACTTTGGCCACAACAACCCCAAGCAGCACTACAAGCTCGGGACAGAGTGGCTGGAGAGCAGCCAGGAAGAAAGGGACCTGGGGGTACTGGTAGATAGTAGCTGAAGATGAGCCAGCAGTGTGCCCAAGTGGCCAGGAGAGCCAATGGCATCCTGGTCTGTACCAGGAAGAGTGTGGCCAGTAGGACAAGGGAGGTTATTCTTCCCTTGTACTCAACACTGGTCAGGCCACACCTTGAGTCCTGTGTCCAGTTCTGGGCTCCTCCATTCAAGAGAGATGTTGAGGTACTGGATTGTGTCCAGAGAAGGGCAGCAAGGCTGGTAAGGGGCCTGGAACACAGCCCTGTGAGGAGAGGCTGAGGGAGCTGGGGTTGTTTAATCTTGGAGAAGAGGAGGCTCAGGGGGGACCTCATTGTTGTCTACAACTACCTGAAGGGAGGCTGTAGCCAGGTGGGGTTGGTCTCTTCTGCCAGGCAACCAGCAACAGAAGAAGGAGACGCAGTCTCAAGTTGTGCCAGGACAGGTCTAGGCTTGATGTTAGGAGGAAGTTGTTGTCAGAGAGAGTGATTGGCATTGGAATGGGCTGCCCAGGGAGGTGGTGGAGTCACCGTCCCTGGAGGTGTTCAAGAAAAGCCTGGATGAGGCACTTAGTGCCATGGTCTATTAGGTCGGGCTGGCTGATCTTGGAGATCACTTCCAACCTGGTTGATTCTATGATTCTATGACTCTGATAACTTTTTACTGCCATTGGTAAAAAAAGAATATCCTGACCTCCCTTTCAGCAGAGATTATGCAAATGGCTTGCTTCTGGATGTTGAAGTCTTAAGAACACACAGAGACAACCTGTCTGTTCTTAATAAAGTCTGTGGGAGTCTTGCCAGTGAAAAAGCACATCATGTTCTTAGCCACGTTTTTGCTTTCACTGTTCAAATGACTTTGTAATCCATTTTCTAAAGCATACTATACAATGCAATATTTTTTTCTGTGTCACTGTAAGGGACTCCAGTGCCTGTATTAGCTACTGTGTACTGAATTGACCTGCCCTGACTGACCCTAGTCAGTCAACCTAATGTACAGGATTGCGTGAAAAGAGGGGCTTGGAGAGTCCATAGCAATACCCCTATGCAAGGTTTGTAAAGAGAAAAGCTCCTACAAATACTTTCTTAAGTCTTTCAACTGCTGTGAACTTTATCAAGTGTCAGAGACAAAGTTCAGGCTAATAAAGTGTCTGAGAAATATAGAGCTAAGGAAATAAATTCTCAGAAGATGTTACCATGTTTCTTCAAACCCATGCTCATGGGTTTCTCTAAGGCCATGTGTGCTGCCATTCAGCCAGACTTGGACAGGCTGAGGGCTGGGCAGGAAGGAATTAAATGAAATTAAATGAAATTCAACAAGGGCAGGTGCAGAGTCTGGCACCTGGGAAAGAACAACCCCAGGAATCAGGATAGGTTGGGGACTGACCTGTTGGAAGGCAGCAAAGGGGAAAAGGATCTGGGGGTCCCGGTGGATAGGAGGAGGGTGACCATGAGCCAGCAATGTGCTCTGGTGGCCAGGAGGGGCAATGCCGTTCTGGGGTGGATTAGAAGGGCTGTGGCTGGTGGGTGGAGAGGGGTTCTCCTGCCCCTTTGCTCTGCCCTGGTGAGGCCACATCTGGAGTACTGTGTCCAGTTCTGGGCCCCTCACTTCAAGAGGGACATAGAACTGCTTGAGAGAGTCCAGCATAGAGCCACAAGGATGATGAAGAAATAGAAGATCTCTGTTATGAGGAGAGCCTGGGTGAGCTGGGCTGCTTGGAGGAGCCTGAGAGGTGACCTCATCAATGTTCATAAAGATGTGCAAGGTGAGTGCCCAGAGGCTGGAGCCAAGCTCTGCTGAGTGATGCCTAGTGACAGCACAAGGGGCACTGGGTGGAAGCTGAGGCATAGGAAATTTCATGTAAACATGAAGAGATTTTTTTTCCCTGTGAGGGTGACAGAACCCTGGAACAGCCTGCCCAGGGAGGTTGTGGAGTCTCCCTCTCTGGAGACATTCAAACTCTATTTGGATGTGCTCCTGGTGATCTGCTCTGGGTGATCTTGCTGTGGCAGGGGGGTTGGACTGGATGAGCTTTGGAGGTCCCTTCCAGCCCCTGACATTCTGTGACTCTGTGACTTCTGAAATAATTCTACAGACATGCCAAAGGTTGTTGCTAGTAGCTGTTGTCATGGTAGGTGACAAGAGCAGCAGTCAGAAAGTCCTCACATTTTTCCTAATTTTGTTGTGCTTGCAAGATTAATGTGGGAGGAAATAAACTTTCAGCTTGATTGCAGACAAACTAATGTTTCTCCTGTGGGAAGCTGTCTATTTAATAAGAGCTTAGATATAAATTAGTCTTTCCTCCTTGTGATGTAGCCGAGAGTGGGAAAACTGAAACTGGACGCAGGCAGTTCTCAATGATGTTCATGTGGCTCTGTTTCCCTTTTCAGACTACTCACTGTTGAATACTTTGAAATGTCATGTCTTTATGAGTTTGAGGTGGGAATAGGGAGGGAAAAATCCATTCTTTTGATGGAATATAGCACTAAATTTCAATTTCAATGTAGATATTAAGCAAGCTAATTAGATCTTTCAGTTTTCGAGCTGGGGAACTTCATACCCAATGGGGAAAGACATTGCTAAAGTAAACAGATTAGAATTTGCTCTGTTGCTGGGAAGTGCAGCATGGGTACAGCACTAACCTGCTTTCTATGGAATATTGCCACTGACTTGCATTTTAAACAGGACTGTTGAAGCCACTACAGGTGTTTTCTGCTATCCTAAAATTGTTTAGACCATGACATTCTTGAGGTCAGGTTGTTTGGGCTCTGAGCAACCTGCACAAGTTGAATAGGTCTCTGCTCTTTGCAGGAGGGTGAAGGTTCCAGGTCCTTTCCAACCCATACCATTCTGTGGTTTTATGACGATTTTGTTGCTGAGTGAGCTTGAACTTTGACAGGAACATTTTAGGCTTTATTGGCAAGAACCTATTTTTCCAGAACATTTTTGAAATTAGCAATATCATGTCCTCAGCATGAGGAGGAACTTATTTACAGAGAAAGTGGTGGAGCACTGGAGCAGGCTGCCCAGAGGGGTTGCAGAGTCTGCCAGGCAACCAGGGACAGAACAAGAGGACACAGCCTCAAGCTGTGCAAGGGCAGGTTCAGGCTGGATGTTATGAAGAAGGTCTTCCCAGCAAGAGTGATTGGCATTGGAATGGGCTGCCCAGGGAGGTGGTGGAGTCCCCATCCCTGGATGTGTTTAAAAGGAGGCTGGATGAGGCACTTAATGCCATGATTTAGTTAATTAGAAGGTGTTAGGTGATGGGTTGGACTCGATGGTCTCAAAGGTTTTTTTCAACCTGATTAATTCTGTGATTCTGTCTGAGGTCAGCCTGTCTGTGATCACCTCCTTTGATTAAAATAGGAAGGTAGTAGGAGTGTTTTGCCTTGGAGTATTAGACTGTCATGATGCCTACCATGAAATAGTGAGCAGCTGAGCCAGAAGTCTTTTCCAACATGGTTAATTCTGTGATTCTGTAAATGTGTTGGAGAGTTATCACAGCAACTTCTATGAAAGTACAAAGCATCTTGAAGAAGTTAACAAGTATATTAATGTAGGTGACATAATTCACATATTGCCTGTAGATTTTTCCAGAAATCCTCTTTAAAATCATTTGAGGACCTGAGCAAACATTGGATAAAAATCAGAGCAGGACTTATTTTAAAAGCAACAACAACACAAAAGAGGAACTAAAGGGCAGGGTTGTATGTTTCCATGGGGAGGACAGATAGGAGGCCTGAACCATGTAAGAAACATGGTCTGGAAAAAGAGATAAATGGGTGACAATTTGCTTTTGATACAAAATGACTCAGAATGTTAATTAAACCGGACTCTGGAAGCTTACAAAAATGATTGAATGGCAGAGGAAACTGAATGTGGATAAATGTCTATGAGTGAGGAGGAACCTTAGGCAAAGTCATGGAAGAGTTTTAGATTTGCTATTTGGGAAATAATCATTGTGTATAGTTCTTTGAAGATGTTAGCTGAGTGGCAATCAAGCTGCCACTTATGTAATTCTCTATGTAGATGCTAGTTATGCCACATTGTTCAGTGTACAGTGGCTCTGCTGATGCAATGCTAGGAGGAGGATTCAAATGCCATGACTACTCTAGCAAAAATCTGCTCCATTAGAGGCCTTAGAACAAGCAGTCCTGTATCAGCAAGTGTAATCCTTATTTTGCAGCCAACATGTAATTTTCTTGTTTTATTTGTTTGTTTTTTGCTGTTGCTACCATGTTTGGGAAATGCTTCCAAAACTTTGCTGTTCAGAGTCAAGTTGGAATCAACCAGATTGGAAGAGGCCTCCAAGATCATCCAGTCCAACTTACCACCCAACCCTATCCGGTCAACTAGACCATGGCACTAAGTGCCTCATCCAGGCTTTTCTTGAACACCTTCAGGGACGGTGACTCCACCACCTCCCTGGGCAGCCCATTCCAATGCCAATCACTCTCTCTGGCAACAACTTCCTCCTAACATCCAGGCACAACTTGAGACTGTGTCCCCTTGTTCTGTTGCTGGTTGCCTGGGAGAAGAGACCAACCCCACCTGGCTACGACCTCTCTTCAGGTAGTTGTAGACAGCAATGTGGTCACCTCTGAGCCTCCTCTTCTCCAGGCTAAATAGCCCTGGCTCCTTCAGCCTCATCTTCCTTATGAGGAGAGTCTGAGGAGCTGGGGCTTTTTAGCTTGGAGAGAAGGAGACTAAGGGGTGACTTCAATCATGTTCATAAATAAGGGGTGAGTGCCAGGACACTGGAGTCAGCTCTGCTGGGTGATGTCCCGTGACAGGACAAGGGGTAATGTGTGGAAGTTGAGGCATAGGAAGTTCCATGTGAACCTGAGGAAGAATTTTTTCCCTGTGAGGGTGACAGAACACTGGAACAGGCTGCCCAGGGGGGCTGTGGAGTCTCCTTCTCTGGTGATATTCAAGAACCATCTGGATGTGTTCCAGTGTGGTCTGGTATGGGTGATCCTGCTCTGGCAGGGGAGTTGGACCAGATGATCTTTCGAGGTTACTTCCAGCCTCTGACACTCTATGATTCCATGAACTACAGAGGAACAGTTTTCTGTAGCGTGTGACAAAGAACTTTGTAAGTCACTAAGTGGAAGGTCAATGATTTCCTTGCTATGTGGTGTTCAACTTCATGCAAGGATAAATAATGGAAACAGTGTCCAAGCTACAGCAGGGGTTAAGCTTACAGTGCTTTTTGAGAGCTGCATTGCATTGCAAATCTCAGGCTATTTAATGCACAATAAAGAATTCGCATGTTTTTCAGGGATGTGATTTTTGTAGTTTAAGGGGAGAACCTTCTTCCCCCAATGAATGAAGAACAGTTAATCTTGCCTTTGACAATTGCATAATCTGATTTATAGTCAGTTTACTGCTGGCCACCTGCAAACAATTTGTTGGGTTCTTTTTTCCCTCTTAAGAGCACTCATTTGTCTGTGAAGGATGATTCCCTTGGATGGGCTCAGGATCTTGGGCTTGCCACAACAGCTGGGTGCTTAATTCAGACATTTGGAGTTACTGAATGTTGATTTTTGAGTTTCAGTAGGCTTGTAGACTGCTTCTTCCTGCTGAAGTGTTTCAGAAGGAACATTGCCTTTCATGCTGTGCTGTTTGCCAGTCTGTCTCCTGTGAAGGTGAAGCTGTGTCCCATTGCATTCAAAATGAAAAGTAGAGTCTTCTAAACATTAAAATGAAACAGCCCTTGGCTTTTGATAATGGTATTACCATTGTTTTCTTGATTTCATGGTTTAGACAAAATGTTTTGACATGTTCCAGGTTTTCCTGAGGGGTCATGAGCGAGGCAGTTCTCTCCTATCATGTGGTACAGGGTCCTTGATCTTGAGCTCAAATATTTACTTTTCCCCCCTCTTTGTTCAGTGACTATCCAATTCCCTGGAGTAAGAATGCCATCAGCATGCCTGTGATGCACTGCCCTGTCTTACTTCTTCACCACATTCAAACTATTCAAGCACTTCTGCCTGCTCAGTGCTTGGCTAAGGTTGGCTGAAACTGTGTAAGGGTAGTGGACAGAAAGTTATCTGAGATGTTATAAATGCTTCTTCCTCTCTTGGTAGGATGGATTATTATTAATCTGAGTAGTTTTTGTTTTGTCAGGTCCTTATTGGACCCAAAACTCCTCTGAAGTTACCTGTTGCACTGGAGGTAAAAAATATTCTTCATTTGTGTGTAGATTTTTGGACTTCTTTCAGGATCAAGCTCATCTGTCTGTAAATGGCTTTTAAGGCTTCTAATCTGGCACGTTGAGGCATATGGTGTGTGACTGTTGCCATTTAAGCTTTCCCAGAGCCCAAAAACTCAAAGGAACAGAATTTAAGTTGCTCTCTCTCCCCTTCTCCCTGTGTGGGAGAGTTACTGACCTCAGTTACTGGCAGAGCCATCCCTTGGGCAAGAGGAATCTCACTGGGAAACTGAGGCAGCCCCTCTCCTGAAGAACTTTTTTCCAGTGTTGCCACTTTACAGTGCCTTTACTCTTGACCAGCGAGCTGAAGTGGGCTGGCCATGCCATCCATCCATGTTCTCACTGTGGTCACAGAGGGGTTGTCACAGTGACCCATGGGATGCCCCTTGCCTATCTTGAGCTGGTCTCTGAGGAGGAGGACATCTATTTCTGAGGGAGGAGACATGAATCCAGTCAGAAGGGGAAGTGTCGTCCCCCTTCATCAATTTGGACATGGAGGCTTTAAGCTCATTCATATCTCAAGTCAAGGTTTCTAGAGCTGAGGCTTCAGCCTTGCGAGAGACTGTCCTTGAATTGCTTTAGGTTGTGGGAATCCAGTGTAAGAGACAAAAATAACAAGTTGTGTATAAGCATTCAACCTTCGTTCCCACAGCTTCAGGATGCCTCCCATGGGAGAGGAAAGACAGTGGGACACCTGGCCCAGGGGAAAAACAAGACATGATATATGTTAAAGACTGGGCTGTACTCACCTCAATTATGTTAATGCATTGTTTGTATGATGGGATAAAAGGAGTCACCGTGGGGTGCCTGGGGTCCTGTCCTGTCCTGGATCCTTTCCTGTCCTGGGTCCTTTGTCCTGCACAGGTCTTACACTTGCAATCACATGGAATAAAGAGCACCTGCTTCAATCCAAAGCATGTCATTGCATTTGTCAGATTACTGGCAGTGACAAGTGGAGGATGTGGGCAACAACAGAATGAAGCAGCCACATTAGGTCAGTAGTGGATTCATGGATGGTTGGAGTATTTCCACTGCCTCTACCCAAGGTATTGCCTCCCAGTGTATGTAGAAGGGGCACACTGGGTAAGTTTCTCTGAGACAGCCAGTTACACGTGTACATCATTGGGGTGCAAGGGGAGTTGGGTAGCATACAAAGCAGAAATGAAAAGCTGTGCTTTGGCTTTCCTGGAATGCTATTACTGTTCAGCAGTACTTAGCTAGGGACTTTGTGTGTGCATTTTCTTCAGATCAGTGCTATCTGTTTTTACAGCGTATTTTGAATGTTGAGATGGGACTTGAGACTCTGATTTGTGAAAAGAAAATGAAGTGAAGGAACATGAGCTGAATTAAATAAGCCTATTCCTATCTTGAATAGTAAAGAGAACATGAACTGGCTGAAATCCCGCTCTGACTGGAAAAATAACTTCAGTCAGAAAGTGAAACCTGAAAGCCCTGTTACTGTACTGTTTTATCTTCCAAGATGGAAGATAAAATGCTGCTGATGTCCAGAGGAGCTAATATTTTGGTTGCCACAACTGCAGTCAGCCTTTTCCAGGCATCCACAGTGCAAAGCCTCAAAACAAAGAGCAAAAATTAGCAAACTAAAATAAATGTAAAGCTCATTTTACAGCAAAGAGATGTGAGAATGAAACTGTGTGGGTTCTCACTTGCTCTTGCATATCATGATGAACAGCCATAAAGAGACTCAATTGTGATCAGTTTAAAAGGTGCTACGAAAGAGGTAGGTGAAACATCTGGGAATAGATTTCCCCCTTTTTTATTTCACTGTTGCTGCAGGATAGAATCATAGAATCAACCAGGTTGGAAGAGACCTCCAAGATCATCCAGTCCAACCTATCCCCCAACCCTATCCAGGCAACTAGAGCATGCACTAAGTGCCTCATCCAGGCTTTTCTTGAACACCTCCAGGGATGGTGACTCCACCACCTCCCTGGGTAGCCCATTCCAATGCCAATCACTCTCTCTGTGAAGAACTTCCTCCTAACATCCAGCCTATATTTCCCCCCGCACAACTTGAGACTGTGTCCCCTTGTGCTATTGGTGGTTGCCTGGGAGGAAGTTCTTGGCAAAAAGAATGATTGGAATTGGAATGGGCTGCCCAGTGAGGTGGTGGAGTTGCTGTCCCTGGAGGTGTTCAAGAAAAGGCTGAATGGGGCATTTAGTGCCATGGTCTAGTTGACTGGCTAGGGTTGTGTGATAAGTTGGACTGGATGATCTTGGAGGTCTCTTCCAACCTGGTTGATTCTGTGATTCTATGGAAAACACAAGTTTGCCTCACTTGATATTTGTTATTAATTTTGGTTTTGCTTTCAGTCTCTGAAAGAACTGTTAAAATGAATTATGTCATACAACAAACCATGGGATGCCTGGGGCAAAACTCAGGCTTTTAATATTTTAGCAGCAGTGTGTCTGTAATATGTAAAAGATATCCTTCCTTTCTAAACTGCTAATGTTTGACACACTTGCTGAGACCAGAACGCCTCTGCTTCTACTGGCCTACCTCCACTGGTACTGATGTTATTTGGTTTTCACTCACCTGTGCTCCAGTCAGTTATTGTTGCTCAGGGGCTTGAAGGAGGTGATTACTTAAGTTAGGGAGCAATTTAAGGTAGGTGGTATGTGAGGAGCTTTCTAAGGAAGGAGATAATGGACTAGGGTTATAACTCCTGCTGTACACTGCAAAAAAACTCCCATCTGTCCTTCACTGGTGAAAAATGTCTGTGCATCTTGCTTATTTACTCCAACCTCCCCATTTCAGCTTGGGAAGAGAATGAGGTAGAATCAATACTTCTCTCTCACAGGGGTAACTGAATCATTTCATCCTTACCATTGCTTTTAATTTATCATTTGATTTAGAATGGACCATCTGTGAGTTTGAATAAATGTTTAAATGCAGGGAGTAATAAAACAACGGTTTAGGGTTGGTAACTTAGTTTTGTGGCTGTTTGTTTTTATTCAGAGACTTATAGGGAACTCTACAGAGATCTACTGCTGCCAGCCTTGAACAATTGCAGTACTGAGATACAGCAAATGCCAAATATCTGGGGCTTGAGGTCAAGTTAATTAAGAAAACTCCCCCCCCCCCCAATTTTCTCCTAATGGAATAGGAATAGATAAAACGAATAGGAGTAAATAAAGCAACTGCAAGAGCTATTCGTTGTGTTATATTTAGGTTCCAAATCTAGGCATTGTGATGGTTTGGGTGTTACTCCCCCCCCCCCCCCCCCCCCCCCACTTTGGACAATCACCCAGGCTAGACTCAGCCAAGCTGGAAATTAAAGAATGAAGCTTTATCTTTACAACTGAGCACAATAAACAAGCAGGTATTTACAATCTATACAGCTATAGACAGAAATAGACAAGTTAAAAGGTAATACAGAAACACAACAGCCCTCCCAGAAACCAGAGTCCCAGAAGGGGCTCCCAACCACCCTTCCACCTTCTTCCCACCCTTCTACCTTACCCAAGACTTTGCTTTACGCCCAAGATAGATTGGAGGATCAGCCAGGGGGGTTAGGAAGCAGTTGGATTAGTCACACAGATGGCAGGTTAGAGGGAGAAGTTCAGCCCAAAGCCCAGACAGAGAGCGACTCTGTTATTAATGTTTATGTTCTTGTTCTTATACACCTCAGCAAGCCTATGAGTGAAGTAGACATCAGCATTGTTTCCTTTTCACAGTCTGTAATCTAATTCTTCTCACCAAAACATTCTAGCTAGCTTCAAACTAGCACAGGCATTTAGGTCCTTGCTTCAGATCATACTGCCAAGAGTGTGGCCATTCACTGGAATCCCTTGTTAAAAGCATCTCTGAGCCCATGCAAGTTATCAGTCCTGTTGAGGTTGGAGATCACTAACATCTTTTTATTTCAAACTAGCAGAATCTCTTTCTCTGATGGATATGCCCAAATGGTGTATTTGTTTAACACATGGTATGTCTTATCTCACCCATTTAGAGAAGTGTGTGGTTTAGTTCTCAGACAGCAGGGTTATTCTGCGTGGGACATTTTTTTAGCACAGAAAAGTTAATATGGCCCTCAGTGCTGAAATTCCTCTCTAGGAAAATGACACTGATTTTAAAATACCCTAATTGTATTTTGTATTGGGAAATGTAATGAGTCAAGAGTTCTTTCCTATGAGGACAGGCTACGAGAGTTGGGGCTCTGCAGCCTGGAGAAGAGAAGGCTTCAAGGAGACCTTGTAGTAGCCTTCCAGTATCTGAAGGGGGCTACAGTAAAGGCTGGGGAGGAACTATTGACAGGGTCTTGTAATGACAGGATGAGGAGGAACAGGTTTAAACTGGCAGAGGGGAGATTTAGACTGGATGTTAGGAAGAAGTTGTTTGCAGTGAGGGTGGTGAGACACTGGCACAGGTTGCCCAGGGATGTTGTGGCTGTTTCCTCCCTGGAAGCGTTCAAGGTCAGGTTGGATGAGGCCTTGAGCGACCTGTTCTAGTGGGAGGTGTCCCTGCCTATGGCAGGGGGTTGGAGCTGGATGAGCTTTGAGATCCCTTCCAACCTGAACCATTCTATGATTCTAAGAGTTTCTATCAAATCCTTTAAAGGAGAAACCTGCCCACAGAAGCCTTTGGCATCAGGCTGTTATTTTAACTCTTCCATAACTGTAATACTCAAAGTCTTAGTGCCCACTAGGGAAAAGAAAAACAAAACCAGGAAGAAGAGGAAGTTGTGCTGCCAGATTTTTGCAGAAAACTAAAACAGTGTTTAAATTTTTGCTGCTTTGAAGCTAGTTGGAATATTTTAATGAGAGAAATGAGATCATTGGTTGCAAAAAGAATAACCATGAAGTCTATATAGTTCATTGGCTTGTGAGAGGGATAAAAAGCCAAAATGTGAACATTCAGTCGCTTGGGGCTGTGTAGCTGGATCTATTCACTTCCTCTTAACTCTACTCTAATATCTCTCCACTAACAAATACCAAGTAAGCTTTGCTGGCTTTTGTTTTTGTTTCCCTGGCTGGGAAGGGACATAGAGAAGGAGAAAGAAGGGGATAGCTTTGAGCCCTTCTGGACAGTTTCTTTGTCTGAGAGGGAGTTTGGCTTTCTGTGTTATTTCTAATTTGTGTATTGTTGTATATACTTGTAAATATGTTGTGTATATATGCTTGTAAATTTAGCTTTGCTGTAAATAGAGCTTTAGCTTGCTTTCAAGACATCCAAGCTGGCCTGGTAAATTTCAGTAGTGGTGGGAGGAAAGTTCCTAACCCATATCAAAATTTTCAGGCTTTGAGTGTTGAGAAAAATATCATATTAAATGGAGTACTGAAAATGGCTTCTGATATTGAAGGTCTCATCAACTTTACATATCCCTTCCTAGCACGTTTCATTCTGAGTTGTTAAAGGTTATTGCAAGGGGTGGGGGGCAAAAGGATGGGGTCAGACTCTTTTCAGGGGTGCTCAGTGATGGAACAAGGGGCAGCAGGCACAAGCTGGAACCCAGAAAGTTCTGCCTAAACATAAGAGAAGACTTGTTTGGTGTGAGGGTGCTGGAGCCCTGGAGCAGGCTGCCCAGAGAGGTTGTGGAGTTTTTGTCTCTGGAGAGACTCCAAGCCTGCCTGGATGTTGCAATTCTGGGCAACATGTAGGTGCCCCTGTTTCAGCAGTGGGCTTGGACTAGACGATCTCCAGAGGTCCCTTCCAACCCAATCACATTCTGTGAGTGTGTAGAAGGAGTCCTAGAAAAAAAGGAATATTCCATCCTTCTGCAAAAGCAAAGTTTTTAGTAGATATTCAAAAGCAAACATGTGGTCATCAGGAGGTTCTGAAGGTGCTCCTTTCTGGAAATTCAGCATCACTGCAGGGGAGAGAAGTGCTGATCCCACGAAAACCAACGTCTCTGAGGAAATGTGAGCAATTAAAATTGACTTTGCTAGGGAGCTTGTCATTAGCACGATTTTCTGCCATGCTTGCCATGAAAACACTTATAAATTGGCTGCCGAGGGATTGGGGTACGGCATTCAAAAGCTTCCTTCTTGAGTTTGAAAGGATATGATTTACACAGATACCCAAGCGTGGTCGTGCAGCACTTAAAAACGATTCCTAACCCAATTCTTCCCAGGTCCCTCATTTTGAGTGTGGTGGGGTTATTTTCTGTAGGTGTCGCTCTAGCATAGCAGATAGAAAACGCTTCCCTTAACGGGAATGTGACCTACACACGGATCAAGAAGCAGGCTGTAATCTGGTTTACTGTGCCATGGTTGTCATATCAACAATGAGGTTTCCCAGCAACTAGCGGAATAAATTATTTCATAGATCTACTTCCTTATCCTTTCTAATAATGAACCTGATGCAAGGGATATTCTCCCCCCCCTCCCCCCTACTTTATAATTATGTGGCAATTAAGAAAGGCTTCCCAAATCATTTTCATTTTGTGATCCTGTTAATACCGACAGCTAAAATGAATCTTGTTAGTAGAATTGAATCTGATAGAATTAATAAAGATTTTGGGCTGGCACAAAAATGTAGCTGTTTTATTTTGCAAGAGTGTTGATATTTCTGCTTCACGGAGAGAAGAATGAATTGCTAATATGCATGGAGCTCTTTATAGCTCTTCAGGATGTAAACTTTGCTTGGCTCCCCTTTGTGTGTGGCACTCTGCTTAGACTGTGCACTTACAGAGTTTCTTAGAAGTGTTGAACAGGGCTTTTTTAAAGTAGGGTTGAAGGAGATGCCTTCAGCTTGTCTCTTACAGCCAATATTGATACGCCTACCTCAGTACAAATTCACATCTCCAAAGGAACAAATTGCTGGTAGTCTGGTGGTGAAGGTGTGGAGAGTGTGGTTGGTGCTTTTAGACCTAGTTTTCTGAAAGAAGTCTGGTGAGTTATTCCTTTCTTAACCCAGCATCTAATGTGTAAAACAGTAATGAGAGCAGACCTTGGGTCACTGTTTGACTCTGACAGGGTGTTATAATCAGCAGCCTTGCAGCATCCGTGGGAATTTTACACTCTTTCCTTATGGCCTGTTAATTTGGCTTGCCTTCACAAGGACATTTGCCTTCCTCTTCCTTTTTCTACATGGCCTGCTCTACGGGATGCTCACTTGGGTACCATCAGGAACAGAGAAGGATGCGACCTTCAGTCTCTGGAGGAAGGATTGTTTTTCACTTCCCTGGAGGACTGTTCTAATTATTAAGCTATTACCTAATAATGTAGAAGTGACAATCTGGCAATCATTTAAAGCCAATCCAGTCACTCTTGTCTATTAGCTGTGCTTGAAATATGCTTAATAGATTGGGATTTTAAAGGTGTTAAGAGGCCCTCTGCTTAATTAGAGCTGTGGGATTGATGTATTTGGCTCCTAAGTGTTGGATCCTTCAGATACAACTTTAAAAGCTTTGAGGAATAAGGGGAGCTTTTGTAGACTTCTCACCTAGGCGAACAGTAAGAATGTGTGTGTGTTGTTGGATAGTAGTTTTAAAGCTCTAAAAATCTGTACAGAACCTTTGGGAGCTTGCCTTTGTGGGCATACCTAATGGATCAAATTGCTGGAGATGCTGAGATATCACACTGCCATGTGTTCTTGAATAAGAGCTGTAAACCAAGTTTTGGCCTTTAGCCTCTCAAGCTGTAGATGTATTAAAGAAAGATTTCTTGCACACAAGCTGTCTTGGATTTCCACTCTCTTCAAATTACTATGTAATTTATACCACACCTCCTAATAAACTCTCCCTCTGCTTCCTTGGAGAGTACAGCACTTGAAGTTAATTAAATAGAGAAGCTATGTGAGGCCCAGAAGAAACTAGAACAGCACTGATTGTCTGACCGTAGGAGATCATCTCAAGTAGGCATTTGGGCACTTACTAACAAACTGGGAAATTACACGTTAAGAACCACGAGTTGTGTATGCTGGGCACAGCCTGAGGAAAGAACTTTGTCCACTTCTGGGGACAAAATAGAAGTGTTCAGTGAAGAAAGAGGGGAAACCTCCAAAGCATTCAGTGAACAACAACAAAATGAATCTAACAGATATCAGTTCACTAGCTCAGTTTGGGCATAAAAATGGAACTTTGATTTGAACAGGACAGAGTCTTGTAAATGAGCTGGTGCAGAGTCTACTGCTTAAGTTGGTTTGAAATGGAGTATTTCAATATATGATGTGACACAGTCACTCTTGGGAGCAGAACTCTCTCTCCTTTCAGACGACCTCTCTCTGTGCCTTTCTATGTCTCATGTCCTTCCTGTGCCCCATCTTTGAGCCTCAAGCACTATCATAATACATTGATCTACAAGATTCCACACTTGTATTGATTATCTCTTTTGACCACATCTGAAACCTGTCCAAGATTAATTTCCTGCTTTTGTTTTTTTTTCCTATCTGACCTTTAGGGATTTGTGGATCTCAGTTGCTGTGTAGTCTACACTATTGACATTTTAAGACTTTTCTCAGTGTGTAGCCTCTACTCATTGCATTGAAAGGGCTGTGGTGAGTAGGTCAAGAGAGGTTCTCCTGCCCCTCTACTCTGCCCTGGTGAGGCCACATCTGGAGTACTGTGTTCAGTTCTGGGTCCCTCAGTTCAAGAGGGACATAGAACTGCTTGAGAGAGTCCAGCACAGAGCCACAGAGACAATGAAGGGAATGGAACATTGCTGTTACGAGGAGAGCCTGAGGGAGCTGGGGCTGTGCTGCTTGAAGGAGACTGAGAGGTGACCTCATCAATATTTGTAAAGATGTGCAGGGTGAGAGCCAGGAGGCTGGAGCCAGCTCTGCTGGGTGATGACCAGTGACAGCACAAGGGGCAATGGTGGAAGTTGAGCCATAGGAAGTTTCATTGAAACATGAGGAGGGTTTTTTCCCATGTGAGTGTGACAGAGCCCTGGAACAGGCTGCCCAGGGAGGTTGTGGAGTCTTCCTCCCTGGAGACATTCAAGATCCACCTGAATGTGTTCCTGTGTGATCTGGTATAGGAGATCCTGCTTTGGCAGGGAGTCTGGGCTGGATGAGCTTTGGCTGTCCCTCCCAGCCCCTGACATTCTGTGATTCCTTTGTGCTGGGTGAGAGAAATAAAAACATGCTGAAGTCTGAGTACCAATTATTAGCATTAGACACCTTGTGATAATTTCAAGGAACAATCTGTTTCTGAGTAATTCGACTGAGCATCTCTGCGTGGGAGCTGTACGCTCACTCGCCTATAAAGTACAGCCCTTCCAATGGAATTTGATAGATGGGGATGTTTTTGGAGGACCAATGAGTGGCATTAATATTTACTGACATTGTTCAGCTGCTTCTTTTCTGGTGAAGTTTCCCTGTCTGCAATTGTCTTCATAATAACTGGAATTTGAAGAGAAGATATTTTTGAGAGCCTCTTCTACTTAGCCAAAACTAATGAATTAATTTTTTACTGGCCAAGACCACTTCATCTCTGTTTGTCCCAGTAAGCCTCTAAATCACTGGTGGGGTAAATTCATTTGTCATTAATATAAGAATAGAGTCTGCTGTTTCACTAGCTGGGATAAAATTACCAGCCTATTAGCTCTCACGCTGCAGGATAGAAATATATCATTAGTGATTTTTGTGAAGGACTTGGGAGTCCTGGTGGATGGAGGGATGGCCATGAGCCAGCAGTGTGCTCTTATGGCCAGGAAGGCCAGTGCTGTTCTGGGGTGGATTAGAAGGACTGTGGTGAGTAGGTCGAGGAAGGTTCTCCTGCACCTCTACTCTGCTCTGGTGAGGTCACATCTGGAGTACTGTGTCCAGTTCTGGGCCCCCCCAGCTCAAGAAGGACAGGGAGCTGTCTGAGAGAGCCCAGCACAGAGCCACAAAAAATGATGAAGGAAGTTGAACATCTTTTTTATGAGGAGAGCCTGAGGGAGCTGGGGCTTGTTAGCTTGGAGAGGAGGAGTCTGAGGGGTGACTTCATTAATGGTTATACATATGTAGGCAGTGAATGGAGCCAGGCTCTGTTGGGTGATAACCAGTGACAAGACAAGGGGCAATGGGTGCAAGTTGAGGCATGGGAGGTTCCATGTGAACCTGAGGAATAATTTTTTCACTTTGAGGGTGACAGAGCACTGTAACAGGCTGCCCAGGTTGTTAGGGGAGTCTCCCTCTCTGAAGGTATTCAAGAACCATCTGGAAGCATTCCTGTGTGATCTCTGGGTGATCCTGCTCTGGCAGGGGGGCTGGACCAGATGATATTTCAAGGTCCCTTCCATCCCTGATATTTTACATTCTACATTCTATGATTCTTCCTATACCTGCCAGATCATTCAAAGGGTTTTTGGGCAGTATCAGGTACTTTACTTGAAGCATGTGATATTAGGCAGTGCTGCAGACAAAGTAAAGCTACTAGGCGTTTCTTGAATCTTCATGCTCCCAGGGCTACTTCACCAGTCTCAGATCCCTCCCTCCTTCCTTTTGACTCTATCTTCTTGCCAGATAAAAAGAAATAAATTAAAACAAGAGGAGAGATGTAACTGTGTACTGTGCATTGAAATTGCAGGCAGGAGTCTGTACAAGCCTTAATTTCTTACACTTTTTTTTGGGCGGGGTAGAAAAGTCAAATGTGGTAATTCTGAAGTAAGGATTTTGTTGTAAAAGATATGTCAGAGCAGTCCCAGGCACAGATCCAGGCTCAGTGGTGAATGGCTGAGAGCAGCCCTGAGGAAAAGGACCTGGGTGTCTGGGTTGATGAAAAGCTCAACATGAGCTGACAGTGTGTGTGTGCAGTCCAGACAGCAACTGTGTGCTGGGCTGCAGCAAGAGCAGTGTGGGCAGCAGGGCAAGGGAGGGGATTCTCCCCCTTTACTCTGCTCACGTCAGACCCCACCTGGAGTCCTGTGTACAGTTCTGGAGCCCCCAGCACAAGAGGGACATGGAACTGTTGGAGTGAGTCCAGAGGAGGGCCACAAAGATGCTCAGAAAGCTGAAGCAGCTCTGCTATGAGGACAGGATAGGAGAGTCAGGGCTCTGCAGCCTGGAGAAGAGAAGGCTTCGAGGAGATCTTGTTGTAGCCTTCCAGTATCTGAAGGGGGCCTACAGGAAGGCTGGGGAGGGACTACTGACAAGGTCTTGTAATGACAGGATGAGGACTAATGGGTTTAAACTGGCAGAGGGGAGATTTAGACCAGATGTTAGGAGGAAGTTGTTTGCAGTGAGGGTGGTGAGGCACTGGCACAGATTGCCCAGGGAGGTTGTGTCCTCTCCCTCCCTGGAGGTATTTAAGGCCAGGTTGGATGAGGCCTTGAGCGACCTGTTCTAGTGGAGATGTCCCTGCCTCTGGCAGGGGGTTGGAGCTGGATGATCCTTGAGGTCCCTTCCAACCTAAACCATTCTATGATTCTATGAATATTAATCTAATATAGCAAGAAGAGAAGAAATGGAAAAAAAAAAAGGAGAGGAAAGAGATTAATAATTTATAACAAAACACTTTCTTCAACTCATTAAACTGGCCTGACAGTTGTGGAAACTTCAGATTTTCCTTGTTCTTGAAGAAAGTGGAACACATGCAAATGAACTTCTACCCAACTACTCAAATGAAACTTTTCCCCCCCTCTTTAAGTCTTTTTACAGAGAGAAATATGTTAGGAAGATAGTTCAGATTAAAGACTGATATTTAAATTTCCATGAACAGATCACTATGAGTAACTAAAATTGGTGTTTAAAAAAGTGACTTCATTCCTTCAGATAGATAAATGAGGGATCACAAAGTAGCAGCCATCGGTTGAAGGGTTTTTTCCTCTTTATCTTATGTCTCTTTTTTCCTACTTAAAACAGATTTGAATATATGCCCTGGGAAGGATAGGAGAAGAAACATGTTTTTGTTATATGCTGCTCCTTTTTAGGAGGTCTTTCTGTAGATGGTATTGTCATAGGTTTGGGATCTATAGAGTTCAAATCCTCTAGGGACTAGAGGAGTCCACAGGGTGGACACAGGACAGTGTAATGTTACTATTCAATCCCATAAATCTGATATCTCTTTGTAAGCTGGCAGCAAGGCCAACTCATTCTCTTTTCCTGTTCTTCTTGCCTGCTGTCTCTGTTGGGAGCTCCTTATCTTAGCTGCATCGAGAGCGGCATGGCCAGCAGGCCAAGAGAGTGGATTCCTCGCCTTTAGTCTGCTCTCCTCAGACCCCCCTTGGAGTGCTCTGTGCAGTTCTGGAACCCCCGGCATAAGAGGGACATGGAACTGTTGGAGTGAGTCCAGAGGAGACAACGAAGGTGTTCAGAGGGCTGCAGCAGCTCTGCTGTGAGGACGGACAATGAGAGTTGGGGCTCTGCAGCCTGGAGAAGAGAAGGATTCAAGAAGACCTTGGAGTCACCTTCCAGTATCTGAAGGGGGCTACAGAAGGGCTGGAAAGGGACAATTGACAAGGTCTTGTAATGACAGGATGAAGAGTAATGGGTTTAAACTGGCAGAGGGGAGATTTCAGCTGGATGTTAGGAAGAAGTTGTTTGCAGTGAGGGTGGTGAGACACTGGCACAGGTTGCCCAGGGAGGTTGTGGCTGCTTCCTCCCTGGAGGTGTTCAAGGCCAGGTTGGATGAGGCCTTGAGTGACCTGTTCTAGTGGGAGCTGTCCCTGCCTCTGGCAGGG
Organism: Pogoniulus pusillus; assembly: GCF_015220805.1. Classification (NCBI taxonomy): domain Eukaryota; kingdom Metazoa; phylum Chordata; class Aves; order Piciformes; family Lybiidae; genus Pogoniulus; species Pogoniulus pusillus. The sequence continues at coordinate 19,262,572 of NC_087276.1, read as the reverse complement.
GATTTGAACTGGATATCAGGGGTTGGAAGAGACCCAAAGGGTTCATTGAGTCCAACCCCCCTCCAGAGCAGGACCATACAATCTAGCTCAGGTCACACAGGAACACATTCAGAAAGGCCTTGAAAGTCTGCAGAGCAGAAGACTCCACAACCTCTCTGGGGAGCCTGTTCCAGTGCTCTGCAACCCTTGCAGTAAAGAAGTTCCCCCTCGTGTTGAGGTGGAACCTCCTGTGCTGCAGCTTCCATCCATTGCTCCTTGTCCTATCCCAGGGAGCAAGTGAGCAGAGCCTGTCCCCCCCTATCCTGACCCCTCAGATATTTCTAAACATTGATTAAATCCTCTCTCAATCTTCTCTTTTCCAGTCTAAAAAGCCCCAGGTCACTCAGCCTCTCCTCATAAGGCAGGGATCCCTTCCAACCTAAACTGTTCTCTTATTCTATGATCACTTGAACTGGATTATTTGTGTAACTACTCTTCCTGGTTTTCCTCCATCCTTAGAAGAGTCATTTTATTATTTTCTTCTGAATGGTGTTCAGAAATACCCTAAGGAGTCATTCTTGTTGTTCAGAGATGGATACTCTGAGGATACTCTGCATTGTGTAGGGCATAGAGCAATCTGCTGCCTGATAGCTTCTCTGAAGTATCTGTAAGTGACCTGCTAAGCTCTAGAGATCTTGGATGCATCTGCCATGCTTCTGCAGACTGCCTCAGTGCTACAGCAGTTCTGGCTGTTCTGGAAAGTAGGAGACAGTTAATTTCTGCATATGCAGCAAATCCAATTCTTCTCCAAATCGCTGGATTTACTGCAGGGTACAGAGCAGCTGTGCTCTCTTCTCCATATATCTGTGCCCAGGAAATCTCAGGCCAGAAGTATAACAACCGTTCTTAGGGCTGAAGCTGTTTCATTTACACAATGTCTGTTAGCAAAGGAAAATACTTTAAAACACAGAATGCTTTATGAGTGATTGCCTGCACTCCTTTGGCATCACATTTTTCTGGCCTTGCAACTTTATTTTTCACTAAAACTCGTGTGGAGAGCTAATCTCTTAACCCTACACAGGCATTTGTTGCACTGAGTCAGAGAAAAATCCATGCAAGGAAGGGATGCTGATCTGAATTGGAGATAGGTTTTTGCTTTGTGAGTTTTTACCCTGAAAGCTGATGTATGCTGTCAGTCAAAAGAACAATTGCAGCTATGCAGATAGAGGTGACAGGAAAATCCTAGTGAAGAGTGGAGCAGGTCATACCCAACTGACCTGGAACCGTTGTATGCATGTTTAGCTGTGCATAGCCAGCTTGATCCTGTTATGTTCAGTGATAAAGCAATGTGCACTAACGCTTGCTGTTTGGATAGTGCCTTCAAAACAAATTACAAAGCAGCAGGAGTTTAATGTATAGCAATCCGTGATGCATTTCCAGGGCCCTAAATTACAGCCTTGAGAGTGGCAGTTGGCTCAGCATTGCTTCAGAGGGGGAAATGAAAACCGTTGTCCAAAACCTGCTGTGCTCGAAGGGCTGGAGCAGCTCTGCTATGAGGACAGGCTATGAGAGTTGGGGCTCTGCAGCTGGGAGAAGAGAAGGATTCAAGGAGACCTTGGAGTGGCCTTCCAGTATCTGAAGCGGGCTACAGGAAGGCTGGGGAGGACTACTGACAAGGTCTTGTAATGACAAAATGAGGAGTAATGGGTTTAAACTGTCAGAGAGGAGATTTAAACTAGATGTTAGGAAGAAGTCTTTGCAGTGAGGGTGGTGAGACACTGGCACAGGTTGCTCAGGGAGGTTGTGGATCACAGAATCACATTTGGGATCAAAGATCACATTCTCTGATTCTGTGATCTACAACCTTCCTGGAGGTGTTCAAGGCCAGATTGGATGAGGCCTTGAGTGACCTGTTCTAGTAGGAAGTATCCCTGCCTATGGCATAGGGTTGGAACTGGATGGTCTTTGAGATCCCTTCCAAACTAAACCATTCTGTGATTCTATGAACTGGACTGTGGCTGTCTCTGTTGAATTTTGTGACCCTGATTCATTTCAGCTGTGTGCTGAGAGAAACCAGCCTGGCTAATGGGGTGCTCATTGATACCTGCCTGAACATGAGCCAGCAGTGTGCCCAGGTGGCCAAGAGAGCCAATGGCATCCTGGCCTGCATCAGGAATGGTGTGGTCAGCAGGAGCAGGGAGGTCATTCTGCCCCTGTACTCTGCACTGGTTAGACCACACCTTGAGTACTGTGTTCAGTTCTGGGCCCCCCTGTTTAGGAGGGACACTGAGATGCTTGAGCGTGTCCAGAGAAGGGCGACGAGGCTGGTGAGAGGCCTCGAGCACAGCCCTACGAGGAGAGGCTGAGGGAGCTGGGATTGTTTAGCCTGGAGAAGAGGAGGCTCAGGGGTGACCTTATTGCTGTCTACAACTACCTGAGGGGTGGTTGTGGCCAGGAGGAGGTTGCTCTCTTCTCTCAGGTGGCCAGCACCAGAACAAGAGGACACAGCCTCAGGCTGCACCAGGGGAGCCATGGTCTGGCCTTGAGCTGTGTGGTAAAGGGTTGGACTTGATGATCTGTGAGGTCTCTTCCAACCCTGATGATATTGTGATACTATAATCTCAGCTCTGCCATGGGACACACAATCAAGCTATGGCCTGCTGATTTCACACCTTCTGTATGTTACTAACAAGATGCAAGATGATTTTCTGTACTTTGTTTCTTATCATTTATGTCTTTGACTTGGAATGGAAAGATTCCTTTAAGATCAAAGATTTCTTGAGCTTCTTTATGAGCAGATGATAAATAACTGAATCCTAAATCCATCTCCACAGTTATTCCAAATAAACTTAAACCAAAGAAACAACAAAAAACCCCGAGCTGCTCTATTAGTTGATCCCATTAATTTGGCCTATCTTTATCTGCAACAGTGTGGCTGATGTTCTTTTCCCCATTGAGAGTCTTTTGGACAAGGCCTTCTTAGGATCATGAAATGTTTGAGTTGGAAGGATCGTCTAGTTCCATCCCCACTGCCATGGGCAAAGACACCTCCTATTAGACTAGATTGCTCAAGGTCCCATCCAACCTACCTTTGGACACTTCTAGGCTTGGAGCCTCCACAACTTCTCTGGGCAATCTGTTCCAGTTCATCACCACCCTAATGGGGAAGAATTGCTTGCTATTGTCTTACCTAAATTGACACAGCCTCGAGGGTGACCTCATTGATCTCTGCAACTACCTGAAGGGAGGTTGTAGCCAGGTGGGGTTGGTCTCTTCTCCCAGGTACCCAGTGACAGAATGAGAGGACACAGCCTCAAGCTGTGCAAGGGCAGATTTTGGCTGGATGTTAGGAAGAAGTTCTTCCCAGTAAGAGTGATTGGCATTGGAATGGGCTGCCCAGGGAGGTGGTGGAGTAGCCATTGCTGGAGGTGTTCAAGAAAAGCCTGGATGAGGCACTTAGTGCCATGATCTGGTTGATTGGACAGGGCTGGGTGCTAGGTTGGGCTGGATGATCTTGGAGATCTTTTCCAACCTGGTTGATTCTACGATTCTATGATACAATATGAACAAGTCTTCCTTACCTGGCTTTCCTTCATCTTCTGTTGATAGCAATAGCAGGAAGAGAGAGGTTAATGTCTCTGGCTGTCTGCATCTGGAAACTGATTCAGCTGCTGCAGTTTTTGATGATACTCTGACACAAGTGGATCCTGCTATCGAGAGCTTACTGGCAGATGCTGGAGTCTGGGTAAGGACCAGAATGAGATACCCCAGACCTCCCTAGGGGTCTTGCACTGACATTCCAGTGTAATCTATTTCTGTAAACTGTGCATGATATTTATTTCATTTAGCTATTTCAGCTGCTGCTCTATTTTGTTGTTTGAATTTTTTTAAATGTGTTTTTTTTCCTGTCTTGAGCATTGGATAATGTTGCATGGATGTAAAACATTCAAGTATCTCAAGTCAGAGCTCTTCAGGAAGACAGAAAGGGACTACACTTTTCACATGGTGTTTTCAACACCACTGTGCCTAGGCTCATATAGCTATGGGGTTTTTTTTTGTGTCCCCTCACCCTCCCCTCTGATCTCCCCTCTGATGAAAGGACAGATGCTGCTTTTTTTTTCACAGACTGTGTGTGTATTTGTATGACACCTTGGTTAACTCTCTTTTCTTTCTTGGCTACAGCTCAAGCCCTTGCACTTCTGACATTGTTTTGCCTTGCTGGAGGTGTTTCAAGATTGAGCTGCAGAGTGGGTGAGTTTTTTCTAATAGGAGTAGGCTTTAAGTTTTAGGCAGAGAACGTGGCAGGAAGAGGGTTTTCCTTCTGTCTTCATTGTTTTCCTCATGAAAATGTTTGTCATATCTCAGAAATGGCAGAAATGAGCAACCACCAAACATCAACAGCTGCAGCTAAACAGTCAAAATAAATAGTCTGAACTTTATTGGCCTCAACAATTTAAGACATACAAATAATGACATGAGATGTTTGTAGACAAACCTTTCTTCAGTGTGAGCAATGAAGCCCTGAAACTTGCCTGTTGCTTCAAGGTTTTGCAAACCAGCCTGCTTAAGAGCTCAGTTTAGATGAGGCATTGGTTTAAAAACAAACAACCATCAATAAAACAAAACATCTCACCCATCAGAAGACTCTGAAATGCAAAATGAAGCACTGCTTATAGCTGCCTTCACTGTGCTCCTTCAAGAGGAGATCTTACCCATGTGTACAAATATCTAAGGGGTGGGTGTCAAGTGGATGAGGGATCCCATCAAGGGATGGAGCCAGTCTCTTTTCAGTGGTCAGCAGCAATAAGCCAAGGAACAATGGATACAAAGTGGAACAGAGAAGGTTTCAGCTCAACCTGAGCACAAACTTCTTTACAGTGGGGATGACAGAACCCTGGAACAGGCTGCCCAGAGAGGTTTTGGAGCCTCCTTCTCTGGAGACTTTCAAAACCCACCTGGATGCATTCCTATGTGAACTACCCTGGGTGATCCTGCCTTGGCAGGGGGTTGGACTGGATGATCTCTGGAGGTCCCTTCCAACCTTTAGGGTTCTATTCTGTGATTTTCTTAAAAAAGTAAGTGGCTTTAGTCTGCTTTATTCTATGTGGGTCTCAGTGCTGTTCAGATGAGTTCAGAGTGGGTGTGACCATGGGTGTAATACACAACTGTGTGTCAAATGTTCTTTGAACTTGGCCTTTCAATTCACTCCAAGAAAATCAGGGTTTCATTTCTCTCTGAACTGAGATGGAGATTTTGGGACCTAGGTACTTAGATGTTTGACTTCTGAGCAGCCATAGGTGCTACAGAAGAGCTGCACTGCAGAAGAACCAGCAGGGTTTTCTTGTTTCAAGGCTACTCTTGTACTTGAGAACTGATGGTTCTATTTATTTTTGGTATCTGAGGTGTAGGATGTTGGGCACTATGTGGAATACAGGTGTGGGTTTCAGTGTGATCTTTTTAGCTTGGAGAGGAGACCATGGGTGACCTCATTCATGTGTATAAATATGTAAGGGGTAAACGCCAGGCAGCTGGAGCCAGGCTCTGCTGAGTGATGCCCAGTGACAGGACAATGGGCAATGGTGGAAGTTGAGGCGTGGGAGGTTCCATGTGAACCTGAGGAAGAATTTTTTCACTTTGAGGGTGACAGAGCACTGGAACAGGGTGCTCAGGGTGTGTGTGGAGTCTCTCTCTGAAAGTGTTCCTGTGTGATCTGGTCTAGGTGATCTAGCGGGCCTGGACCAAATGATCTTTCGAGGTCCCTTCCAGCCCCTGACATTCTATGACTCTACAATGCCAGAAGTGCTTAATGACTATTTGCAACTATGTACAAAGTTATAACTAGAGAGATAGGAAAAAACTTGATTAAAAAGAGCAAAATTGCCTGTGAGAACACCTGGCTTGCTAGCACTAAAGAATTTAGGTTAATAAGCTCTGCCTGCTGAGTTACCTGCTTTTAATCCATACTGTTGTGTGCTCAGTGAATACACTGCTGAGTTTCACAGTCCCTTCTTCAGGCAGCAAAGCAGGTTAAGAAACCCCAAGAACATTCTGCTGAATGCATTAGGCCATATTCATTGATATGCTCTGGCTACTTTGTGTTGCTTTGGTGATGCAAAGCAGCCATAAACCTGGATTAGTGCAGTGGAGCAGTGGGAGAGTTCAGTAAAGAAGCAGAATGACTTTAGTTTGCTGGGATCTTTGCTCTTCTCCAAGACTCTTATTGAACAGATGTTAATTGATTAACTGATTAGCTTAATAAGAGGATAATTTAATGCAGTTCAATTCTCCCAGGAGTTATGAAAACAACAACATTACTAATTATATTTTTTGGGAGAAGAAGAGGCATGGACTGTATCCAGGATAAATCTTAATCTATTTTAGTTATTACTCCTTGTCTTAAAGGTCCTGTCTGTCATACTCTGTATCTGTGTAATTTTGCTCAAAGAAGGAGATCACAGAGATAAGAGAACAAGTGTGAGAATTTGCTCTGCATCCATGAAAAGGAGGAGCAAGAGTTCTTTTGAGTAGGATTTTAAAGCTGTCTTCATTTGGAGTCAAAGGGTGTAAAGAAAAGAGCTCTCGAAGTCTGAGTGTCTGTAGGTCAACAACCCTATGCAGTGCTTCAGGCTGGGGACAGAGTGGCTGGAGAGCAGCCAGGCAGAGAGGGATCTGGGGGTACTGGTCAACAGCTGACTGAGCATGAACCAGTAGTGTGCCCAGGTGGCCAAGAAGGCCAATGGCATGCTGGCTTTTGTCAGGAACAGTCTAGCCAGCAAGACCAGGGGAGTTCTTCTGCCCCTATACTTGGCACTGGTCAGGCCACACCTTGAGTGCTGTGTCCGGTTCTGGGCCCCTCAGATTAAGAAAGATGTCGAGGGGCTTGAACATGCCCAGAGAAGGGCAGCAAGGCTGGTGAGGGGGCTGGAGCAAAGCCCTGTAAGGAGAAGCTGAGGGAGATGGGGGTGTGCAGACTGCAGGAGAGGAGGCTCAGAGGTGACCTCATTGATCTTTGCAACTACCTGAAGGGAGGCTGTAACCAGGTGGGGTTGGTCTCTTCTGCCAGGCAACCAGGGACAGAACAAGGGGACACAGCCTCAAGCTGTGCCAGGGCAGGTTCAGGCTGGATGTTAGGAAGAAGGTCTTCCCAGCAAGAGTGATTGGCATTGGAATGGGCTGCCCAGGGAGGTAGTGGAATCACCATCCCTGGATGTGTTTAAAAGGAGGTTGGATGAGGCACTTAATACCATGATTTAGTTAATTAGAAGGTGTTAGATGATGGGTTGGACTCGATGATCTCAGAGGTCTTTTTCAACCTGATTAATTCTGTGATTCTGTCTGAGGTCAGCCTGTCTGTGATCACCTCGTTTGATTAAATTAGGAAGGTAGTAGGAGTATTTTGCTTTGGAGTATTAGACTGTCATGATGCCTACCATGAAATAGTGAGCAGCTGACATTAAACAGATAGTAAAATGGGAAGCTTTATTTCTAAACTCTTAAAATTATATATGAACTCATTCAAAGAAGAAAATGGAGTGTGTGTTGCAGAAGGAAGATAAGGCCACTCTTACATCTCCCCAGTCCAACACAATGTTTTATACCATCATTTTCTCCTTATTTCATTTTATTTGCTCTCTGTTTCAGAGTAATGAACTAGGTCTCGGGGACTGTAAAAGTCCCAGAAATGGCTAATTCTCTTGTTTGAAACACAGCATACGTTAGGTAAACTGGGCCAAAGTAGTTAGCATGGTGATGTCTTTTTCTGTGTCTACTTTTACAGTGAGGCACCTTTTATTTTCTGTCCAAAGGACAAACAAAATGTCATGACTTCAAGTAGAGAATAAACACCTTACCCCAGTCTCTGTTGCTTCAGTCTTTTGATTGCTTTCCTGTAGGAAGTTGTTGGTATCTCAGATTAAACTTTTTGACCATTAGACTCAAATCCAGTGATGAATGTGACAAGGTCCTCCATGTCACACTGGAGAAAATGTAATGTAGAGCCACATATGCACCCTTCCCTTTGGGAAGTGATTTATGGAGATATACTCCTTTGAACTTGCATATTGAAAAGCATTCCACAAAGAACTTCAGATTATTTTGTTTCTTCTGCTACGTTCTATCATTTATTTTTCATGACTAACTACTGAGTCAGATTCAACATTGAGATCTTTGGACCTGGGCTTTGAGAAGCTGAGATGTGAGATCTTTGGACCTGGGCTTTGAGAAGCTGAGATGTAGTGTTTTTATAGTCATTCTTTTTCTCTTTGTATTCAAAGCACCTCTTAGGGTTTGTTTGTATGTGTTACTGTACCTCTCTAAATTACCGTGTAATTTAAGATCAGTTTCATTAAAGTAGTCTGCACAGCCACTCTGATTTTGTCATCAGCCAAGTTTGTTTCAGGATAGCTGTCAGCTCAGGAACATTGTTAGCTTAACATGTAATAATCCAGTAAATTAGACTAAAATTGTAGACATCCTCACAGGAGTTTGTGCTGCTATATACTCAGTAAATTAGCTAGAGCAAGTTTATGCGTGTACCAGGAATTAGAAATGAAATAGAATCATAAATGCTGTCATTTGGGACCAGTCAGTGGAGGAATCAGCACAAAGAAGAAGGAAAGTGAGGGAAACTGCTGGGTAGAATTGCAGCAGCCCTGTGAAAAGCAGGTAGTGCATCACCTGCAGCAGTGCTGCTCTCCTCTGGGGAAACTGCCTGCAGCACCTCAATCTATTCTTTCAGCTCTTCACTTGTGGTACTGCTACATGGCGTTGGATGCTGTCAGCACATCCAGAGGTGCTCTACAAGTTTCCAGCTTCCCAGAAATTTCCTTCAGATTTTTCCCACTGGCTGCTGTCCTGCCTACTCCATCCTGAGCTGTCCGCTGGGCAGGGGCAGTGGTATGGCTGCTGGGTTTCTGTGCCTGAGACCTAGAACCAGAAAGATAAGACAATTTGCTGTAGTGGTATATTTTGTGTGCTAGTTTCTGAATTTGTGCAGACTTTGAGGTGAGTTAAAGCACTTTGTGAGCAAGCAAATAGATCTTCAGGGATCCACCAGCTTGATCAGAAGGCAAATATGTTAAAGGTGGGATCCCAAATGACTCAGTTTGACCTGAGGTGCTTACTGTCAGCAAAATGTTTGCTAAGAATGCTCAATGAGTTGAGTATTGCTAAATCATTAAGTACAAAGGAAAGTCAAGTTGCTTCTGGGCTTAAGTTGTTTGAAGAAAACTGCTGTGTTAGGTTGATTTTGGAGCTCCTGTGAACTTGGAATATGTTGTGGCTGGACAGCTAACTTTGTGTGCTAGTTTATGCCTAGCTGGGATATTTTAGTGAGAGGAATTAGATTATAGGCTGTGAAAAGGAAACAATGCTGATGTCTACTTCACTCATAGGCTTGCTGAGATGTATAAAACCAAGAACATAAACATAGATAACAAAGTGGTTCTCTGGCTTTGGCTGCTTCCCTTCTCTCTAACCTGCTGTCTGTGTAAGTAATCCATCTGCTTCATTAACCCCCTGGCTGATCCTCCAAACTCACCTTGAATGTAAGGCAAAGTCTGGGATAAGGTAGAGGGGTGGAAGAGAGGTGGAAGGGTGGTTGGGAGCCCCTCCTGGGGACTCAGGTTTCTGGGAGGGCTGCTGTGTTTCTGTATTACCTTTTTAACTCATATATTTCTGTCTGTAGTTGTATATATTGTAAATACCTGCTTATACATCATGCTGAGCTGTAAAGATAAAGCTTCATTCTTGAATTTCCAGCTTGGCTGAGTCTAGTCTGGGTGATTTTCTTAAGTGCTGGGGGGGCAGGTAAAACCCAAACCGTCACACTTTAGGTTGTTTTTTTCCCTCCCCCCCAAAAAAATGTGAGTTTACTGCCAGATTGATGTTTGCCTTTTGTTTCATTGACTTTGGCTTTCAAGATGTAAATAGCTCTCAAATATTACAGCTCCTCAAGGAGAAGGTGCTTCAGTGTTGTATCTTTAGGGGCCTATGCTCTTTTAGGGAGGCCTTAGAGAGCTAAACTGGCATTTGTTGGTCAGCTGTGTGTAGCTTTTCATTTTAATTTATAATTTTTGTGGCACCTTCTCTGAGTTTTGAGCATCTAGACAGGAAAGGCAGAATCTTTGTGTGCTGTCCCTTGTAGGCAACTGACTCGAAAAGCCTCTAAGTGTTCACTGAACATAGCTGGCTGTTGTAAAACAATAGCTTGTCCGTGAGTGAGTAAGCACTGGCTTCTGAGAAACTATTTATAAAGGCATGTCTTAAGGCAAGGGAAATATAAAATCATCTATATACACTTGGTAGGCAGAGCTGTTGAGTTTTACATCTCACTTGATTAGATAGTGCACTTGAATCTGCTGTCGGGTGTCTGCAGGCATATGTTTCAGTACGATGATTGCTAGCGGTGCAAGAGGAAATACTGTATGTTCAGAGTTGTGATTACAACCTGATTATAACCTGTGAGTCACACTTCACGTGGCTTTTATTGGGGTGTAAAAAAAATCTAATAACTCTGGAGTGCAAGCTTCTGAATGCTGTGAAAGTGAGAGGGCTCTGGTTGCTCCCTGCTCTTTATAAAGATGTTTAGGTTGGGTGCCAGGAGGCTGGAGCCAGGCTCTGCTTGGTGATACCAAATGACAGCACAAGGGGCAATGGTGGAAGCTGAGGCATAGGAAGTTTCATGGAAACAGGAGGAGGATTTTTTTCCCTGTGAGGGTGACAGAACCCTGGAACAGGCTGCCCATGAGGGGTTGTGGAGTCTCCCTCTCTGGAGATATTCAAAACCAGCCAGAGAACAAGGGGACACAGTCTCAAGTTGTGCTGGGGAAGGTCTAGGCTGGATGTTAGGAGGAAGTTGTTGCCAGAGAGAGTGATTGGCATTGGAATGGGCTGCCCAGGGAGGTGGTGGTGTCACAGTCCCTGGAGATGTTCAAGAAAAGACTGGGTGAGGCACTTAGTGTCATGGTCTAGTTGACTGGCTAGGGCTGGGTGCTAGGTTGGACTGGATGATGTTGGAGGTCTCTTCCAACCTGGTTGATTCTATGATTTTACGGAATCCTCACATAAATGAGATGTGCTTCCAGGCACAACTTGAGACTGTGTCCCCTTGTTCTGTTGCTGGTTGCATGGGAGAACAGACCAACCTCACCTGGCTACAGCCTCACTTCAGGTAGTGGTAGACAACAATGAGATCAGACCTCAGATATCCCTGTGAACATTGAGTACTTAATAAAAAAAAAAGCTGTCAAAAGATGTCATCAACCAAACCATTGCCATTTAGCTTGCAAACCTCAGGGTAAAATACTGAAGCTTGTTTTGGAGCTGTTTTGTGTTTATACCCATAGTTAATTACATAACACACAACTAAAGGAGTTGGTTGTTTGCTTCAGAGAGTTCAACAATTACATTAACATCTTTCTTGTCCTGCTATGTTTTTTTTCCTTGGTGTTTGTTGGTGGTTTTGGTTCTTTTTTGTTTCTTTTGTCTTTAATAAGGTCTGTTTTTTAAAACTTTTACTTGTCAAGTTCTATCTTTCTTGCTATTCTGGTTAAGCTTTTTAGTTTTGCAAACTAGATGATACCTGGATGATATATTAGGTGTGCTGTCAGCTCAGCTTCTTCCATTAACTAGTCATGCCTTCAATTTATCTGACAGTGCTGATGAGAAGGGGGAAAATGGTCATGATTCCATCTCTCCCTGTCAATTCCTGCAGTAGGGAGAATTGCTCTGTCTCTCACAGGATAGTTTTTGTTCTGTTAATGTGACAATGTCATCCTGTCATGCAGATGAGCCTGGAGAATTTAGAGATCTCAGAGCAGTGATGCATTCTATGTGTGTGCATCTGTACATATATATAGCCTGGGCGGGTAATAAATGCAGGCAGGACGGTGAGATGTTTGATCGAAGACAGAAGTAGCAAATCACAGATTCACAGAACCTTAGAAGTTGGAAGGAACCTCCAGAGATCATCCAGTCCAACCCCACTGCCAAAACAGGGTCACCCAGGGTCGTTTGCACAGGAATGCATCCAGGTGGGTTTGGAAAGTCTCCAGAGAAGGAGACTCCACAATCTCTCTGGGCAGCCTGCTCCAGGGCTCTGTCACCCTCACTCTAAAAAAGTTTCTCCTCATGTTAGGCTGAAACTTCCTCTGTTCCACTTTGTATCCACTGCTCCTTGGCTTATTGCTGCTGACCATCCAAAAGAGATTGGCCTCGCACTTGACCCCCACCCCTTAGATATTTGTACATATTGATCAGATCTCCTCTCAGCCTTCTTTCCAGAGTAAACAGCCCCAGGCTCTCAGTCTCTCTCCATAAGGGAGATGCTCAAGTCCTCCAGTCATCCTCGTGGCTCTCTGCTGGACTCTTTCTAGCAGATCTCTGTCCCTCTTGAGCTGGAGAGCCCAAAATGTACTCAGGCTATAATGTGGGGATAGGGGGAAAAGCAGAACACCGTTGCAACAATAAATGTAGGTTCTGCTGGACTCTACAAGCAGTAATAAGGAGAAAAGTCCAGCATTGTCTGCTAGATGTGAACTCTGAACTGGCTTCTAGAGCCACTCTCTGGAAGGATTTATGTTGCTGCTTATGCTGTACTGAAGAATCTCCAGCATTTGCCTGGGCTCTCTTAGAGCATGTCATTAAAGCTTTTTGGATTGAGAAGATATCAGCTAAACATGCACTAGAAAATGCTAACTAGGTGCTGCTATAGGGAGACAATGATAAGATCTGCCAAACCAAGGGAATGATATTATTACTTCAATCAGGACAATAGGCAGCCTGGTTATTAGGAAATTTGGCTGAATCAATGAAAGAGGCAGTCAAATCAAGGGCTTATGAATCTCAATCCTCAAGGTATATGGAAAAACACCTACTGCTTTAATATATGCATCCTGATTGTGAAAGTATAGAAGCATTTATTGAACCAATCAAGTATGTACTTGAAAATGGACTGACTTCTGTCTTCAAAAGTATCTCATAACACAAGGATCAATAGTACACTCATGCCATATGAATCCTAAAGGTGATGATGTAGGTCTGAGCTGCTTTCTAGCTGGTTTATGCTCTCACATTGCAGCAGGGAACTATACAGGAAAAAGCACCAAAGGTTATTGGGTCAAAGCAGCCCCATGGTGAACTACAGATCTGGACATATGTGGTTGGAAAAGTTGCAACTCTGAGAGGGACCTCAGTGTTCATTGTGCAATCTAAGGCTTCCTTCTGTATCAATAGTATTTGAAATGGTTTACCTGTGGCATTTTGCAGCCTCTCCAGTGGTCAAAATGATTTTGAAATTCTAAAGCCTTTGTGCACAGTTATGCACTCTTAGAATCATAGAATCAACCAGGTTGGAAGAGACCTCCAAGATCATCCAGTCCAACCTATCACCCTGCCCTATCCAATCAACTAGACCATGGCACTAAGTGCCTCACCCAGTCTTTTCTTGAAGACCCCCAGGGACGGTGCCTCCACCACCTCCCTGGGCAGCCCATTCCAATGGGAAATCACTCTCTCTGTGAGGAACTTCTTCCTAACATCCAGCCTATACCTACCCTGGCACAACTTGAGACTGTGTCCCCTTGTTCTATTGCTGGTTACCTGGGAGAAGAGGCCATCCCCCACCTGGCTACAATGCCCTTTCAGGTAGTTGTAGACAGTAATAAGATCACCCCTGAGCCTCCTCTTCTCCAGGCTAAACAGGCCCAGCTCCCTCAACCTCTCCTCATAGGATTTGTGCTCCAGGCCCCTCACCAGCTTCATTGCCCTTGGCACAAACCTGGTGAGCCATTCATTATTTTCAAAATTATTTAATTACATTATATTAATAAATATGAATATTAATTATTAATGGCAATTTAATGCAAATAACTTTGTGTGAATGGGATATTTTTGTCATGCAGATTTTTTTTTCCACATAGCAAAAAGTTTTTCCAGACTTAGACAATTACAATTGTAGGGGAAAAAGCACAGAATTAGTAATCTGGAAATAATGAAGAAGACTGAGAGGTGACTTCATCAATGTTTATAAAGATGTGCAAGATGAGTGCCCAGAGGCTGAAGCCAGGCTCTGCTGGGTGATGCTCGATTACATCACAAGGGGCAACAGGTGGAAGCTGAGGCATAGGAAGTCTCGTTTAAACATGAAGTGGAATTTTTCCCTGTGTGGGCAACAGAGCACTGGAACAGGCTGCCCAGAGGGCTTGTGGAGTCTCCCTCTCTGGACATATTCAAAACCCATTGGGATATATTCCTGTGTGATCTGGCCTAGGTGATCCTGCTCTGCTGGGGGGTTGGACTGGATGAGCTTTGGAGATCCCTTCCAGCCCCTAACATTCTGTGATTCTGTAATGTCAAAAGAAATCATAGCCATGGTTCTTTATATTTTGTCTTGTTTCTATATAGGAGCTAAACCCTGCAGCTTTTCAACATGCAGACGCCCATTGCTAATTTTATCATGTGTAGGGTGGGCTGAGAAAAATCAATAAGCATTTGAAGTGTACAGTCTCCTTCTCATTAATATTTTGGCTTCTGGGATGACTGATCAGTGTTGCAATGTATTTACACTGACAAGAAAACACTGTCAAGAAAATTACTTATGTGACTATGAAAATAGTCAAATGTATATATGGGTTTGTATGAGTGACATGTCTGAGGATTATACCTGTCTGTGTATAAGGAGGAGGAGGATGGCTGTGTAAATACAGATTACTTCTGAAAAGCTCTAAAAAGCTTCTTCATACCTCTCATTCTTAACCTCAATTCCCAGGGTGCCCTCTTCCATCTCGGTGTCTTAGTTTCTTGCTGTAGCAGGTGAAGGAATTTCCCCCCCCACTATTGGAATGTACCAAACCAGCTCCGATGGCTGGAGAGTGAGCTAAAGCTTATGTTTACAGCAAAGCTAAATTTACAAGCATCTATACACAACATATTTACAAGTATTTACAATTACCTACAATTGAGAAATAATACAGAAATCCAAACTCCCCTCCTGGACAAAGCAAGAAACCCAGAAGAGGCTCAAAGGCACCTTCTGTCTCTCTCAGACAGCAAAGCTTACTTGTTATTTGTAAGCAAAGCTTAGTGTAGAGATTAGAGCAGAGAAGAGATCTGAAGGGAGCAAAAGCTCTTAAACAAGAGGGACAAATTGTTTACACTCTGGCTTTTTATCCCTTTTAGCAAATCAGTGAATGACATAGCCTTTATCATTTCTTTTTACAGTCAATGATCAAATTGCTCTCATTAGAATATTTCAATTAGCCAATGATCTAATTTAGCTCATTAGAATATTACAATTAGCTTCAAACCAGCACATTTGCCTGTTCTGTGCATCAGAGACTTCTACACTCTGATAGAGTAGGAGAACAATGGTGCTCCATACACACCAGTTTCCTCATTTTTATCATAGAATGGTTTAGGTTGGAAGGGACCTCAAAGCTCAGCCAGCTCCAACCCCCCGCCATAGGCAGGAACACCTCCCACTAGAACAGGTCACTCAAGGCCTCATCTAACCTGGCTTTAAACACCTTCAGGGAGGGAGCAGCCACAGCCTCCCTGGGCAACCTGTGCCAGTGTCTCACCACTCTCACTGCAAAGAACTTCTTCCTAACATCCATTTGAAATCTCCCCTCTTCCAGTTTAAACGCATTCCTTCTTGTCCTATCATTACAAGACATTGTCAATAGTCCCTCCCCAGCCTTCCTGTAGATCCCTTCAGATACTGAAAGTTATCTCCTACAGTAGGCTCCCAGATGGAGATTGGGTTTGCTCATTCTCATGGCAATTGCTGCAAAAAAACCCAAGCCAGGAGAACAGCCATGAAGGTTTCAAAAGTCATGTCTATGTAAATCAGGATTCCTCACTGTGGTAAATCCCTGCTCCATTACTCTTTCATTAGAACAGAGTTCTTAAAGAGGTTTTCACTTCCTATCATTTCCCATTTCCCTGTAAGTCTGTCAAGTACAGATTTTCTGTCTTGTCCATCTGAGTTTCCAATTCTGATGTTGATAGGAAGTCTTATTTTCCAGTACTTTTAGGGAAGGAGAGACCTTGGTCCCTACTTTCTAGTGCTTCAGGCCTGTAGTTCCCTGGATCTTCTTTTATTACCATTATAAAATGGGAGTTGTATTTCCTCTTTTTTCTATCGGTGGGAACTTCATCAGACTACCAAGACTACCAGTTCTTTAATACAGTGAGCAGCAGCTTAGCCAATTCAGCCACCAGTTCTCTTAGGATCCATGAATGTATCTCATCAGGTCTCAAGTACTTTCTCACCTTTAGATTTCTTAGATGATCTCAAGCCTCATCTTCCCCTACAGCAGGCCATTTGTCCTTCTCCCAGTCCTTGCCTTTGTCTTTTGTGACTTGGATGGTGTGGCTGGAGTTGTTGCTGGTGAGGACTGAGTCAAAGTAACCACTGAGTACATCAGCTTCTCCATGTCCTGAATATCCAGGTCTTCTGCTTCCTTCTGTATTTTCCCTAGTCCTCCTTTTATCACTGATGTACTTCCAGATTTTCTTGTTGCCCTTGATGTACTTGGCCAGATTTAGTGCTATCAGGACTTGAGCTTTTCTAGCCTGATCTCTGGTTACCCAGACAGTTTCACTCTATTCCTCCCAGGTTATTTGTCATTGCTTCCACCCTGTGGAGGCTTCTGTGGCACCGTGGAGGCTTCTGTCACAGGCTCCTTCTCAGGTTTTCCTGCTTCGCTGACCCTTTTCTGCTCCAGTCTTCCTCTTTTCCATTTTATCCTCCTACCTTTGAGCCCAGGAGCAAATATCCTTATGATATTTACAGGAGAAGCAGTATTTGGATAGTTCTTTGTTTGGTATTTCCATTGGAAATATCACAAGCAGTCATGTTTCCATGATATTTCCATTGACATTAACTTCAGAACGACTTCCTTTAATCGGGCTTAGGTGGGAAGAAGCTTCATATTCATTGCCAGCTTTGTGTGTTTGCTTTCTCTTTAGTTTTTTCTTTTCTTCAAATGATTTGGTAGATGAACTGGGAGGAAAAAATCTCACAATCAGCTGGCTTGTCTTTGTTCAGCTTGGAAACTAAAGCAAATGTAACTTCTGCAGCAAGGTAATGTTCATATGAGGGGAGAATATGTATATATTTCTGTTCAATATTTATTAAAGCTTAAGCTGCTGAAGGAAATCATTAAAGAAATATGCTAATGTTTCGAGACCAACAAATTTCATGTACCCAGAAGTGTTAACTGTTGGCCAGATATGAGATGCCCTCTTCTGGTTTGTTTTTTTGGTTAAGGCTTGACTTGTGTGGGAGAAATCTTCAGAGGTTTTTGAATAATGAGATGATTTCTTTTGGAGAAAGCAATAAGCATTAGTTGTAGTTCAAAATTTTACTCATAGGTTTGTGTTGTCCTAAGGGGGCCTTTTGGTATTTATTTATATACTGAAAAAGTGCATGAAATCCGAGTTGTTAGGTGAGCAGAAATGAAAACAGATGCAGTAGGAATCTTCCTACAGAGCTGCATGAGCCAGGAAGATGCTGACACTGTTATCCAGCTGTGTGCTGATTGTTGTAGTTCTCCAAACATCACTTTCCTTGAAGATACAGCTCCTGATTTCTGCAGCCTCACATGTCACATTTATAGGATTGGGACAAATAACTTGGCATTTGTAGACTTTTCTACAGATGGGCTTTTTTTACCTGGGAGGGAAGACTAAACTGCACCAGTATAGGTTAAGAAGTGATCTGATGGAGAGCAGCCCTGTGGAGGAGCTGGGAGTACTGCTGGATGGCAAATTCTTCATGGGACAGCAATGTGGCAAGGAGGCCAAGGAGAGCCTGGGGGACATTAAGAGCAGTGTGCCCAGCAGGTCAAGGGATGTTCTCCTTCCCTTCTACTTTGCCCTGGTGAGGTCATCTAGTTCCAACACCCCTGCCATGGGCAAGTATACCTCACACTAGATCAGGCTTTCTAGAGCCTCCTCCAGCCTGGCCTTAAATACCTCCAAGAATGGGTCTTCCACCACCTCCCTGGGCAACCTGTGCCAGTGTCTCACCACCCTCATGGTGAAGAACTTCTTCCTAACATCCAGTCTGAATCTACCCATTTCTAGCTTTGTTCCATTCCCCCCAGTCCTATCACTATCTGACATCCTAATAAGTCCCTCTCCAGTTTTCTTGTAGCCCCCTTCAGATACTGAAAGGCCACAAGAAGGTCACCTCAGAGCCTTCTCTTCTCCAGGCTGAACAGCCCCAACTCCCTCAGTCTCTCCTAATAGCAGAGCAGCTCTATCTCTCTGATCATCCTCGTGGCCCTTCTCTGGACACCCTCCAGCACATCCATAGCCCTATTTACAAGTATTTACAGTTGAGAAGTAATACAGAAATCCAAATTTCCCTCCTGGACAAAGAAACTGCCCAGAAGGGGCTTAAAGCCTCTCTTTCTATCTCCTCCTCAGAGAGAAACCAAAACAACCATCAAAGCTTGCTTGTTAGCTAAGGTTAGGGGAAGATATTAGAGCAGAGTGAAGAGGAAAAGCATCTCAGAGTAGAGTGGGACAAATAGTTTACCTTTTGGCTTTTAATCCCTCTCAGCAAACCAATGAATGATATAGACTTCATCATTAATTTCTTTTTACAACCAATGATCTAATTTCTCTCCTTAAAATATTGCAATTAGCCTCAGATCAGCACACCTGGGTTCTGTTCTTGCATTTTCACAAAGCTCCTGAATTTCTGTCATTCATTTAATCTCTGTAGTTAAGCTCAACAACTTCTCTACTTCACAGGAATATGAAGTTACTATTAAGTTAATGATTGTGGGGTGCCACAATCATGTTGGCTGTGCAAATGTTTAGCTAAATCAATGCTTTAGGATGTACATTTGCATAAATCCATACTTTAATATTAGAGCCACTTGTGCCACCTATCTTAGACTCTGGGTAATATTTTACCTTAATTTGCACCTGGCAGGAGTTGTAAGCACAAATGATTGTTGAGTGAAGGCAGGAGAATAGAATTGTTTTGGTTAGAAAAGACCTTTAAGGTCAAGTCCAACCATTATCTATTTCTCTGTCTGGTGCTGAACCTTGTCCCTCAGCACCACATCCTTGAAACACCTTCAGGGATGGGGATTGAACCACCTCCCTGGGCAGCCTATGCCAGTCTTTGAGAATCCTGTCAGTGAAGAAGTTTCTTCTGATACCTAACCTAGACCTCCCTGGTGCATATTGAGACCATTTCCTCTCGTCCTACCATTTGTTATATGGGAGAAGAGACCAACATCCATCTTGCTTCAGCCTCCTTTCAGGCAGTTATACTCACCTCAGCCTCTTTTTCTCCAAAAGTGTTGCCTGGTTTAAATGCTTTTCCCCCCCTTTGTAGTGGGTTCTTAAGTAAATAGCAGTGAATCAAAATGCTGACCCATGCAATCAGTTTCTTGCCACTGACTTGGACAGGTTTTTGGTTGCAAAGACCACTGTCCTGTGATGAGTGGAATCTCACTAAGAGCACAGTCCTATTTTTACTCCCAGATATCATGAATCATCTCCTGAAAGATAAACTCAGTACAACATAAAACTTTTTATCAACTAGTATCCTTAGTGTTATAATTTAAGACTAGTGTCTTCATTGTAAAGTGTTTGAGAGAATTTGAGAGCACATCCCAAAAGGGGCTGGACAGAATAGATCAATTTAACCCAGTTCATTGGTTTGTTAATTCTCTGTATAGTTGGGGAGTTCAGAGTATTCTCTCTCTCTTGCCTGCTTATTTTTTCCCCTCTGACCTTGCCTATTGGACTATTTTAATGAGAGAAATTAGATCACTGGTTGTGAAAAGAAAATGATGGTGTCTGTGTCATTCATTGGTTTGCTGAGGGAGATAAAAAGTCAAAACATAAACAATGTTCTCTCGCTTTGTCATGGGACTTTGCCCTGTTAATTTCTGTCTAGTCTGTGTCATTCCATCTTATCACTACCTTTTAACCCCCACCTGCTTTGATATCTCCTTTAATCTTGGCAGCCAACATGTAAACTTTGCTGGCTGCTGCTGGCTTCTGCTTGTAAATTTTGCCATTGTTATGGAAATGAATACTTTAACATGAAATATGAATAATCATTTCAACCAGAATATTATATTTTTTTTTTTTTTTTAACCAGGAAAAACCCTAAGATTCTGTTGGGTTTTTGGTTGGCAGTAAGTAGTTACACAAAGGCTGTTTATTAATACAGAATTCAACACTTTAAACTCTGGCTAGGTGAGGCTCTGGCCAGCCTGATCTAGGGTAGGGTGTCCCTGCTGAATGGCAGCAGGGAAGAGATAATACTCTGTTAGTTGGCAAGAGCCTGGGCTTTGTCCAGGAGGGCATAGCTGAGCTATTGTTCAGTTGTATATCTATATATGCATTTGTATATGTTTGTGTTGGTTTGAGGCTAACTGGAATATTCTAATGAGAGAAATTAGGTCATTGGTTGTAGAAAAAAAATAAGGAAAAAGTCTGTCACTCACTGATTTGCTAAAAGGGGTAAAAAGCCAAAGTATAAACAATTTGTCCCTCTTTTACCACCTTCACTCCTGAGCATTGGATCCATTCACTACTCAATCTAATCTCTTCCACTAACCCTAACTAGAATTTCCAGATAACAACGTAAGCTTTGCTGGTTGATTTATTTTGTCTGGGAAAGAAAAGGAGAGAGAGAGAGAGTGTGGCTTTGAGCCCCTTCTGGCCTTCTTTGTTTGTCCATGAGGGGAATTTGGATTTCTGTGTTATTTCTCTATTGTATATATCTGTAAATACATTGGCTATGTGCTTGTATATTTAGCTTTGCTGTAAATAAAGCTTTAGCTTACTTCCAGCCCATCTGAGCTGGTCTGGTACATTCCAATAGTCTGTGTGTGTAAGTTCTTTAACCCACCACAGTTTCTTACCTTTTATATTTAGCCTATTTCCCTAAATAATAATTTCATTTTACTTCCAAATTCTGAGCAGTGTGGTAGTTTACCTTTGGGGTGTAAATCCCAAGCTCTAAGCCATGTAAACTCAGCACATTGAGTTAGCACAGCCTGCTCTCGCAAGGGCCCCCTCTCTCCCCACACAGGTGGGATTGAAAATAACACAAAAAACCCCAAACCTCTCTAGGTTAAGGTAAAGAGTTGAGAAAGAGTTTTACTGGAAATGAGAGAACACACAATGACCTCAGCCTGCTTGCAGAAAAGCACAGCAACACACAGAAGCAGCAGCAGAAGGCAGCAACCTTCTCCCACCTGCTGATGTGCAGCCTGCCCAGTAGGAAAGCCAAATCCCCCGGGAAGACTTTCATCTTCCAACCTGAACTTCAAGCCCTGTGATACTTTGCTCAAGCCAGTGCTTTTCCTATTGAAGCTGGCACAATGGCAGCATGGTATTGAGTGTCATCAACAGATTCAACTCAACCTGTGACAGCCAGAAAGAAAGATGAAAATCACAGAATAACAGAATGTCATGGGCTGGAAGGGACCTCCAAAACTCATCAAGTTCAAGCCCCCTGCCAGAGCAGGATCACCTAGAGCAGATCACACAGGAATGCATCCAGGTGGGATTTTAACTATCTCCAGAGAGGGAGACTCCACAACCTCCCTGGGCAGCCTGTTCCAAGGTTTTGTCACACTCACATGGGAAAAAAATTTCCTCATGTTTCCATGAAACTTCCTATGCCTCAGCTTCCACCATTGCCCCTTGTGCTGGCACTGGGCATCACCCAGCAGAGCTGGCTCCAGCCTCCTGGCACTCACCCTCCACATCTTTACAAACATTGATGATATCGCCTCTCAGTCTCCTTCAAGCAGCACAGCCTCAGCTCCCTCAGACTCTCCTTGTAACAGAGATCTTACATTCCCTTCATCATCTTTTTGGTTCTGTGCTGGACTCTCTCAAGCAGTTCTATGTCCCTTTTGAAGTGGGAGGCCCAGAACTGTACACAGTACTCCAGATGTGGCCTCACCACGGCAAAGCAGAGGGGCAGGAGAACCTCTCTCGCCCCACTCACCACAGCCCTTTTAATCCATCCCAGAATGGCACTGCCCCTCCTGGCCACCAGTGCACATTGCTGGCTCATGGTCAACCTCCCATCCACTAGGGCCCTGAGATCCTTTTCCCCTTTGCTGCCTTCCAGCAGATCCATCCCCAACCTATCCTGATCCCTGGGGTTGTTCTTTCCCAGGTGCCAGACTCCACCCTTGTTGAATTTTATTAAGTTTCTTCCTGCCCATCCCTCCAGCAGTACTGAAACTCTGAGGTCATTTGCAGAAGAGAAGTTTCAATTTTTAATTTTAAAGCAGCCTGGGAGTTATGCTTTGTTTTTAAGTAGTATATTTGAAGCTCCTTTAAATCCTCAGGAGTCCAATAAGCCATGTGAATACACAGTTTTTGCAAGGAACATTGGAAGGAAGATACTAAGGAGCAGGAGCACTCATTTCCCAGAGCATAGATAAGAAAAGGTGTGCAGGTAGTTGAAAAGAGGAGGCTCTTTTTGAGCTTTGATCCTAAGGAGCTGTGAAAGCCCTGGCTGAAGATCCTTCTGACTCTGAGGTGCTTCTGCCTCTTTAACAGACTTTGCATCTTTTTATGCAAAACATGGTGCCTTTACATTAACATTCTGCCATGTTCTTCTGTGCTTTTAAATGAGCAGGTAATTACATTCCCATGCACTTAATTTGTCCCTTCTGATTGCAAGGGGCCAACACTTCCAAAAATTCTTTTTAGGAACCTGCATACAACCCAAAGTCTTTTCCTGAGAATCAGTCAGATTATTAGCTCAGGTTATTTTACGTGTAGTACTTTGCTTCTTTCTAATTCAGCCACCCTTAATGATGAAATCAGCCCTATTCTTTGCTCTTTGAGATGTGCTGCAGTGGCTTAACTGCTTCTTTTCTGCTGGCTTCATTTCAGACTTGTATTTTTAATATTGCCATCATCCAACCTGTTGAGTGGTGAGAAATGATCATAGAATGGTTTGGGTTGCAAGAGACTATAAAAATCACCTAGCTCCAAACCACCCTGCCATGGCCAGGGATACCTCCTACTAGCCCAGGTTGCTCAAGGCCTCATCTAGCCTGGCCTGAAACACTTCCAGGGAGGGGGAAGCCACAACCTGTGGCCACAAGCCTGTGCCAGTGTCTCACCAACCTCACTGTAAAGAATTTCTTCCTAATCTCCAGACTAAGTCTGCCGTACTTAAGATGTAATTCATTAATTCCCTCTTATCCCATCACAATAAGCCCTTCTGAAATGCCTGTTCCTGGATTTCTTGTAGGTCCTTTTCAGATTCTTTAAGGCTGCTCTGGAGGTCTCCCCAGAGCCTTCTTTTCTGTGATCAAGTTCTGTGACTCAGTTTTCACACAGAGTCACATCCAGTCCAATCCCCCTGCCAAAGCAGGGTCACCCAGGGTCATCTGCACAGAAATGCATCCAGGTGGGTTTGGAAAGTCTCCAGAGAAGGAGACTCCACAACCTCTCTGGGCAGCCTGCTCCAAGGCTCTGTCAACCTCACTCTAAAGAAGTTTCTCCTCAAGTTGAGCTGAAACCTTCTCTGTTCCAGTTTGTATTCATTGCTTCTTGGCTTATTGCTCTGCATCTCTGACAAGAGCTTGGCCCCCTCCACTTGGCACCCACCCCTCAGATATTTATAGACATTGATCAGATCTCCTCTCAGCCTTCTCTTCTCCAGACTAAACAGGCCAAGGGCTCTCAGTCTCTCTCCACAGGGGAGATGCTCAAGTCCTCCAGTCATCCTCATGGCTCTTTGCTGGACTCTTTCCTGTCTCGAACTTGGGAGCCCAAAATTTGACATAGTATCCCAGGTGTAGTCTTAGAAAATCTATTGCCAGCATAACATGAAAAAAACCTGTGAAAGCCACAGATGGCAGGGATCATGTTTATTTGTTAGAAACACAAATGTCAGCAGCAGGAGGACTATTTTAGACACTGCACCTCTCTTGACAAAGTAGCGACAGCCATGTCAGGTTCATGAAGCCTGGAAACTCACAGTACAGCTTAAAGACCAAGATGATTTGTATTTGAGAGGAAGAAAAAGTAGTGACAGATGCAACTGAATATCAAAGGTGTGGATAGTGGAATGTAGTGCTTTGACAAGATGCTCTGAATTTACACCTTGATCTTTTTAACTCTTACAGTCCTTGGTTGATTGCCCAGGGAGGTTGTGGCTGCTTCCTCCCTGGAAGTGTTCTCTTGTTAGATGAGGCCTTGAGCAACCTCTTCTAGTGGGAGGTGTCCCTGCCTATGGTGGGGGATTGGAATTGGCTGAGCTTTGAGGTCCCTTCCACTGTAAACCATTCTATGATTGCCTCCTCACCAGGTACTTCCATAGCAGGGCTGCACACCAGAGTGAGATTTTCATGTAGCAACTCTCTCCCCAGTTTGAGCTCTGTTTAAAACATCTGAAACCAGACAATATTTCTACGGCAGAATCCCTCCCCTGGGATTACCTCCAGTACAACTGAAGGTTTCAAGGTCGTTTGAAGAGTTTACAATCTCTTTACCTCAGCTGGAAGGCACTTTGTAAACTACTATCCTAAATGTAAAACTTCTAACTGGAAGGCTGCCTGGCAAAAATGTGTCAGTGATCAGATTAGTTTATATCACTATTTTTTTTTTCCACCAAAAAGGTGCTAGAAGCTCTAATTTAGGCATTTATTTCAAAGCTATTTCAATTAAAATATTTTTTCCTGACAGAAAATGAAGAAACAACAAAAATAAAACCCTAGATGATGGGATTTAAGAAGGAGGAAAAAGAAGAAGAAAAAAGGTAATCTGGCACTGCACTGTAACAGGATTTCCTTATCACCCACTTTCCAGATGCACTAACTGTCATTTAGGCCATGCCAGTGACTGGTCTCATGCCAACCTAATACAACTTGGTTCCACTTGTCACCCTTTCAATTTCCCAGCTGGTCACAGTTTTAACAGGCATATTAGCATTATCAAAGTAATCTTTCAAACACCTGTTGGATTTCTTTGAAATCTGTTTTGTTTATAAGTCATATTAGTGGAAACAACAAAACAAAAAAGAACAGCTGGAAAGGTAAAAGGAATATCATTATCTCCATGCAGTATCAGGTGCCATGCACTCAAGCTAAACCCCTCCTCCTCTTCCTGAAGAATGTGCAGTGTCTTGCACTACAGAAGCCAGTAGAAAGCACTTCCTTAATGTTGGAGAATCTCTCTTGCAGTCAAAGCCAGGAAAGATATAGAATGGTTTAGGTTGGAAGGGACCTCAAAGCTCAGCCAGTTCCAACCACCTGCCATAGGCAGGGACACCTCCCACTAGAACAGGTCACTCAAGGCCCCATCCAACCTGGCCTTTAACACATCCAAGGAGGGAGCAGCCACAACCTCCCTGGGCAACCTGTGCCAGTGTCTCACCACTCTCACTGCAAACAACTTCTTCCTAACATCCAGTCTAAATCTCCCCTCTGCCAGTTTAAACCCATTACTCCTCATCCTGTCATTACAAGACCTTGTCAATAGTTCTTCCACAGCCCTCCTGTAGCCCCTTTCAGATACTGGAAGGCCACTCCAAATTCTCCTTGAATCCTTCTCTTCTCCAAGCTGCGGAGCCCCAACTCTCATATCCATCCTCATAGCAGACCTGCTGCAGCCCTCTGAGCATCTTTGTGGCCTCCTCTGGACTGGCTCCAGCAGTTCCATGTCCTTCTTGTGTTGGGGGCTCCAGAACTACACAGAGTACTGAAGGTGGGGTCTGAGGAGAGCAAAGTAAAGGGGAAGAGTCCCTTCCCTTGCCCTGCTGGCCACACCACTCATGATGCAGTCCGGAGTTATTAAACTAATGTTATCTAAACAATTATATTGCTTATTAATGTTAGAAGGTCCATCTGGGTCAGGACAATCCCAAGCACAAACATAAGCTTGGTGGAGAATGGATAAAGCGCAGTGTTGAGGAGAAGGACTTGGGGGATGCTGGATAATAAGCTGCTTGGTATAAGCTGGCATGGTGTGCTCACAGCCCAGACTCAACCATGTCCTGGGCTACATCCCTGGCCTGTTGAGGGATAGAATTCTCCCCCTCTGCTCTTGTGAGGCCCCACCTGAAATACTCTGCCCAGCTCTGGAGCCCCCAGTACAAGCACATGGAACAATTGGAGCAGTTCTAGAGGAGGCCATAAAGATGATCAAAGGGCTGGAGCACCTCTTCTAAGAAGACAGGCTGAGGGATTTGGGGTTGTTCAGTCTGAAGAGAAGGCTCCAGGGAGACCTTAGACTAGTATTTGAACTGGGTTAGAGGGAAGCTGGAGAAGGCCTTTTGACAAAGGCATGTAGTGACAGGGTGAGGGGTGATAGCTTCAAACTGGAAGAAGCTTGATTTATATTAGACTTTAGGAAATAGATTTCCTCCATGAGGGTAGTGAGGCACTGGAACAGTCTGCCCAGAGAAGTTGTGGAGGCTCCAAGCCAGGAAGTTTCCAGGTTGTATGGGGCCTTGAGCAACTTGGTCTAGTAGGAGTTTTCCTTGTCTATGGCAGTGGGATTGAAATGAGATGATCTTGTAAGATCCTTTCCAGCTCAAACCATTCTGTGATTCTGGATTTTGTTCAAACTTTTACACTCTAAAAAAGTGGAAGATAACAAAAATAGCTGAAAAGTAACAGCTGGTTAAATACTCCTAAGAGAAGAAACTAAGGGTATATAAATAAGTAATAGAAGATGTCCTCTGCTTTTCCCTCTATTCTGTCTCTTTTATAAATTCAGACTAAAATTAATTTTCTTAGGCTTTTTGCCTGACCTTTTGAAACTGCAGCATTGGGGAAGACTTGTTGATAGTGAGGTTCCATTCAGAGAATATATTTGCTCTTCTTTCTTCAGTTCTTACTAATGGAAATCTCTTTGACTAACCCAGAGGCATTATTAGAGATATTATTCACAAATATCAAGGCTTGCAGTGTGAAAGAAACTGAAAATAGCGCTGGGGACACAAGTGGCATTTAAAAAGAGATGATGAGCAGAGTAGGCTCCGTGCAGCAACCAAGAAAACTGCTGCCGCTGGAGCACCTCAGTGAAACGTCACTCTGTGAGCACAGCTACAAAGGAATCCTGTTCTCCACTTGTTCTTTCTGAGAAGGTGAATAGGATGAGGTTAAAGCTAATGTCTGCTGGAGGAGTAGGTGGAATGAGACAGAGGTTACACCTTTGGCAGAGAAACACGACTTTCAATGGTGTTAAAGTTGTCACAGAGTGGCACAACCTGGTTATCTCATACCAACCTTGATCAGCAGTGGGGCTGTGGAGGTGGTGTCATGTTAAGGTTTGACTAATTACCTTGGGGTAAAGGAAAACAATGCCAAACGATGCCCAGGTGTTGAAGGCCAGGTTGGATTAGGCCTTGAGCAACCTGTTCTAGTGGGAGGTGTCCCTTCCTGTGGTGGAGGGCTGGAACTGTATGAGCTTTGAGGTCCCTTCCTACCTAAACCATCCTACGATTCTAAAGGAATTAAGTTCCTAAAGAAAAGACAGGAAATCTGCTGCTCAGTATTTGCATCTGATTGAAAATATTCAACTGCAACTGACACTATTTTATTGAGCACTTTTTGGGGGGCATTTTCAATTTTCCTCCCCCCAGAGTATAAAAGCTATGAAATTAAGGTGCTACAAGAATTAGAGAAATGTTTGATAAAATGATTACATAGTGGCTCAATATTTAATTTATAGGTGCAAAGTTTGTTAGTGTCAAAGATGATGCTTCAGCTTAACTGATTTCATTTTCTGCTATACACTGAACAGCACCGCTCAAGTGGGCGTATTTTTGCTTAGCAATATTACTGGAGAGTGGAGATGTGAATGGGTTTTGCACTGCCACACATAACTTTTTCCACTCAATACAGGAAAAATTAATTTCAAAGCTCCAGACATATTAATCTAAAGGCACTCCTGTGTTTTTAGAGAAAATGTCTTAATCTGCCTTGGAGACAGAAATCAGGGTAGTTGTTATCATATCTGAGCAATACAGCCTGAGTATGTACCAGTAGTTTCCACATAGTCAGTTGCATCTTGCCTTGATTGCATTTGAATACTTCTTGTTCTCCTGAGAGCCTCCTTAGATTAGTTCTATGATAATTCACTTATCTTCTACCTTTGAAAAGTGAAATTCACTATTGCCAGGACTCTCTATCTACCATTAGAGAGCTTCTGGTTATTAAGTTGCCCACAAACTACTGTGCTAGGAGCAAGCCTTTTTCCTCAACTCAGCCCTGCAGTACTCGATCAGATATTTTGTAGACTGTCTTGCCAAAGTAGCCATCAGTCCCAGGTACCAGGCAGGACAATCTAATATTGTCTGCAGCTTGCATGTTCACAGAATCAACCAGGTTGGAAAAGACCTCCTAGATTGAGTCCAGCCTATCACTCCACACCTTCTAATTAACTAAACCATGGCACCAAGTGCCTTATCCAGCCTCCTTTTAAACACCTCTAGGGAAGGCGACTCCACCAGCTCCCCGGACAGCCCATTCCAATGCCAGTCACTCTTGCTAGGAAGAACTTCTTCCTAACCTCCAGCCTAAACCAGCTGTCCCTGAGTGCCTAGAAGAGACCACCACCCACTGGCCAAAACCTCTTTTCAGGTAGTTGCAGAGAGCAATAAGGTCTGCCCTGCCCCTCCTCCAGGCTGAACACCCCTAGCTCCCTCAGCTGTTCCTCGTAGGGCTGTGGTACTATTGCCCATTCCTATTGCATTACTCAGCACCTCAGCTCTCCTTTGTGTTCTGGAGCAATACATGATCCCACAATACTGAGATGTATTATGGATTACAGAGTAGGGAAGCATTTGAGGGATGTGTGGGTGGGGAGAGGAGACACTGGTGTGGTGATTCTGAACATCACCACACTGCTCAGTTCATGTAATGTGTGGCAGAGTTGCCTGTAGCTAATTGTGAAATAGAGCATTTGGCTAGAGAGAGGTTGTGAGGGCCTGATTCCTTAGTGTGGTATCCCAGGTTGTTGCAATCCCAAGATACTGCTATCACCATCCCTCCATCGCCATGGGCACAGCACTTATTTCAGCTCAGTGCATGGCCTGCTTGCTACCCAAGGGACTAATGACTTCTTTTCCTGAATACCAGACCATGCACAAACTGGGATGTGCAAGATCTGCTTGGGAGACCCCTGAACCTGCTCTGAAAACAGTGCTGAACCTGTGCACCACCAGCAGGTAGTGGGCATGAGTATGCAAATGATACGCTAAGTGCTTCTCAGAAAAGACATGAATATTCAGTGAGAGAGCTAGATAAAAGGACATGGGCCCTGACCAACTTTGGAACCCTCCACTCACCTGTCTTGGTGCTAATTTAAATTTCCCAGAGACTCAAATATAGTTGATAGAACCAATAACAACTTATAGGATGCCCTTCCCTCTTCCCCCTTCTTTCCCAAAGAAAAGGAATTAGATGGAGAGAAAGGCAAAGCAGACCCAAATAAATAATCTCACTACAATTTGGAAGTTAAAAGAAGAAAAAAAAGTTTAACAATAAACAAAAAGCATATGAAATAGGGAAGTCACAAAGGTATAGGGAAGGGAAAGCAAGATACCAAATAAGTAAATGTCCAACCTGATTTGATAGCAATGGGTTTTGTCCTCCTCGTGGGTGATGGCCAGCTGGTGAAACAAAAAGCCACAGGAAAGAGGATGATTGCTGGCAAGCAGGAGACAGCAAGAAAGGGAAGTCCTCCTGCTTTTATGGATCTTAGGCAGGAAGTGGGAGTGGGCTAACCCACCACACCTGGTAATGTTCAGACCCACCCTTGGGGAGGGGTCAAGACCACCTGGGATCAGGTTCAAGACCATTCCCTCAGGAGGGTTAACCCTGTACATCACCTAATCAGTACCACAGACTCTGGGAAGTCGATATCCAGCCACTGGTGTGGTGGAAGCTACAGTCACCTCCTCGCCCCCCTGCTTTTTCTCTTCTGCCTGCCATTATTTCCTATGCTCCTAACCCTCTCCCTTGCAAACATACAACTAAAGCAGTTCCATTTTGGTTTTGTTGTGGGAATCTTCTATTACCCATCTCACTTTGGCCTCCAGTTGCAAACAGAGCAACAAGTTAAATGGATCTTAGGAAATAGCCTTTTAAGGATCTAGTTGGTGGTGCTCCTGCTTGGGCAAGATGACCTTTGAGGGTCTCTTCTAACACCATGCAATCTGTGAATCTGTAACATGTGGGGATGGTAGTTTTTCCTCCTTGGAATCCTTGCCCTATCAGCACATATGTGTGTCTGTGTCCCAGGAGAAGGCATAGTTCTCTATCTTTTCATAGTTCTGGTCCCTGCCTCTCTCTTCAGCTCTCTTGTAGACTTCTCCAACTATTGCACTTGACCCTGTGTTGTTCCAAGGTGTGATATCTAGGTACTGCTGTGAGCTTTGGAGATGAAAGGGAAGGATGTTCAGAAAATGTGCTAGCTTTGTAACAAGTGTTAGTTACTTGGTAGTCAAGAATTGCGTTGGCTGGGTGATAGTGAAGTAGTGCTTTGTCAGCCCTGAGCAGCAGAAATGTAGTGGTGCTAGGGAGTCACCTGCCCACTCCCTGCCCCAAAGAATTAATCTGGAACATTGTGTCCAGTTCTGGACTCCCTAGATGAAGAGGGACAGGGAGCTACTGAAGAGCATTCAAGAGAAGGCTACAAGGGTGGAGGGACTGGAACATCTCTATTATGAGGAAAGACTGAGATACCCAGGGCTGTTTGGTCTGGAGAAGAGGAGGCTGAGAGAGTGGTTCTGGGAGTACCCACCCCACACACAATGAAATCTCCCAGACTAGATTCAGCCAGCTGAAAGTTAAGGAATGAAGCTTTATATTCACAGCTTAGCACAATACACCAGCAGATATTTACAATCTATAGAGCTATAGACTGAAATATACAAGTTAAAAGTAATACAGAAACACAACAGCCCTCCCAGCAGTCAGAGTGCCCAGGAGGGGCTCCCAACCACCCTTCCACCTCTCTTTCCACCCTCTCCCTTATTCCTGAGTCTGCATTACATGCAAGATGAGTTGGAAGAATTGGCAAGGGGGATTAGAAGGAAATTATTATTTGGGTTATGTGCAGGGTCAGGCAGAAGCAGTTAATACAGCAGAAGCCAGGGATAGACACTGCCTTCTCTATGTCTTCTGTTTTTTATATGTCTCAGCAAACCTATGAGTGAAATAGACATCACTTTATTTTCCTTTTCATAGCAAATAATCTCATTTCTCTCATTAAAATATTCCAAGGTCTGAATTTGGCAAGTGTCCTATTCCAACATACAAAGTCAAGTCACATACAAAATGAAGAGTGTGACACTGATTGTGGAGAGGAACAAGCAAGAAGAAACTAGGGAAAAGCACTTGGAGCTTGTCTTTGAGTGATTGCTGGAATGGGTAGAGGGTGCCAAATCCTGGGCAGTAGACGCTGCATCTGAGTTACTCAAGGAGTGCACAACTCTCTCAGGTCCTCCCATTAATGCTGAAGCATAAACAGACAATTTTAGGCTTTAGTACATTTTCTTTATTGATCCTGGTCTTTTTCTTGCAAAAGGATTGACTGAAGCAAAACTGCTTTGATCTTAATATTCAATTACTTAAGGATTAAGTACTTAAGCAATTAATACTTAATAACTTCATATTTTTATTAACTTATTTTTGACTGTATGGGGGAAAAATGGATCAATAATGACAGACGAATAAGCAGTTAATAGCAATACTTTGCTTTTCTGCACAAGATCAAGTGGCATTACCCAAATGTTAACTTTATCTCAGTCCAATCTCAGTTGAGTTCACAAGTGTGGCTTTTTGGCTGACTGAAAGTTTTGCCTCAGGGCAACTTATCCTGTAGCTTTAGCAGATTCAAAAGAGTTTTCTCCAAATATCTTCAGCTGGAAAGAGAATGACTTCTTCCTTTCTTTTTTTCTCTAAGTTTGGAAGTCCTAGAAAAGACTGTAGAAAATGTAGAGTACTCTATAGCTGGAGACATGGAGAAAAACATCCATTAGCCAGGAGAAGAGAAATTATAAGAGGCTAGGAACTCTGTCTTCTTGTCCAAGATTCTCAATTCAAAGTCTCTTCTGTGGTCTTCTAAGAATTATAGATGTGGCTGTCAGTCTGGATTGTCCTCTTCTTTTTGTCTGCTTTCTTAGATATTCATCTCTCCAGTTTTAAACATCAAAATTCCAGCTACAAGGGGGAGCCTGTTCCTGTTTCTCTCACTGGGGTTTTTGTACCTCTGTTGGGCTCATGTTGTTGCAGTTGCTTGAATAATAGCAGCAGGATGTCTGATTAGATGCCCCAGTGTCAGCCTTTTTCTGCTCCAAACCTAATAGATGACACTAAGCTCACAACAGAGGGCAGATCTGAGAGCCCCAGGGTGGTGAGGTCACTAGCACAGGGGACTGTAATTGCTGCAGTTCAAATGCTGTCCGGTGTCATGCTACTGGGCAATTTGGAGTAGTGGATTTGCTGCTGGCCAGGAGCAAACTGCTCTGAGTGCTGAAGAGCAGATTCTTATCTCCAGATTCACAGATGGGATTGTGGATGTCGCACTTCTGATGGTTAGCATTGAATAGGAAGTTTTGTAAATGATTCTTGGCAGGAGCACTCATTACATTTCTATTGAGATTTATCTCCACAGCTGAGTTTTTCTTTGCTTTTTTCCTCTGTACCATGCAATTAAACGGCTGACCATCCCTATGCAGAAGGAAATGCTTCTGTTAAAGATGAAAAGAGCTGAGAGTGAAGCCAGCCACACACAGCACGAGGGTTTAAGCCAACTTTACTGCAGCTTTCAGAAGAAATGGAGGGGAGGGGGGGAAGAAAGGAACAACCAACAAGGCATGTATGTTACAGTCTTTGAGATGCCAAATATTCTCATCAAACACATACATGAATATTCTCACCAAACTCACACATGTAGTACATGTTTCTATCAACTTTTGGGCTGTAAAAATACTCTAAAAGGGGAAAAAAAGGCTCAATTTCTAACATTAGGTAACGAAAACATCTTTCTTGCTTTACTGATAGCAGGAAATATTTCCTGTTTATTGCCATTCTAGAATCCTAGAATCCTCCCAAAGCTGACGAGACACTGCATTTTGTTTTACAAGAAACTGTCCTGAGAGTTCCTCTGTTGACTGGAGAACAATCTTACGCTTGTCAGACCTGCTATAGCATGCCTGTGGATCTGTATTTCCTCAGTGTCTTGAAAAGATATTTGAAATAGATAAACAAACTTGAATAGCATTTCAGTTACGCTTCTATCCATGATGTCTGTCTTCTGCTGTTAAGCAGCGTCAAGGGTCAGGGCTGGGCTGGGCTGGCCATCAGCTGAGTGCCAGAAATTCTGTAGTAACTCCTCTGCCTTCTCTAAAGGAAGAGAAAGGGAAGAAGGGAGGAGGCTGATGGGGTGGAAAGAAGAACAATGCCATGGGATGGAGACACAGAGACACAAACCAACATGGAACCCAACCCCTGAGGGCAAGCATGGCACCACTGATCTACTGCACTCAGCAGTAGATGGGAACCACATTCAGGAGCTGGATTCTGGAACTGGATTGAGGAACCCCCCCAGGAATGGGGCTGGAAGGCAAAAGGGACAGAGGCCTCTTGGGACAGTGGCCAGGGAAGAAGAGGCTTGACCCTGGGCATCCCTCAAGTTGCTGCTGAAGATGCCATCCATGAGCTGCAATACCTTAGTGGGCAGTTGAGGCTCACCTGTGCTGGCTGCTCCTCCCCAAAGGAGCCCTCTCTGCCTTCCTGCCCCCCAGGGTGTGGCACAAGTTATGGCAGTGCCCTTGGTATTCCGAGAAGCAAGTATCAGGTAGTCCTGCCCTTGGCAGTGACTCTCCCCATCAGTTTCTCCCTGCTAGCAGCAGCCCCTGGCTGTGCAAAGCTGCCCTGACCTTCAGAAGAAGTGCTGGCAGTGAGCAGAACCTGAGCTGACCAGAATTAGTTCTGTTCCAATTCAAATTGCGAGAAAAAGGAATTTAAAAAATGCAAAATCTGACTCGGGGGAATGTTGCCAAAATCCTGGAGGGCTCCCTGTGGACTCTCCTAGATTTCATGAAGAATGTGAAAGTCTGCAGATTGGTTTGGAGCACGAATTTATGATTTTTTTTTGGTGTGTGTTTGGGTTTTGTTTGTTTGTTTTGTTGTCATTGGGAGATTTTGTGGTGGTTTTGACGTTGTTGTTTGTTTTTGTTTGGTTTGGTGGTTTTTTTCTTCTTTTTTTCTTTCTCTTTTTGAACTCTTGTGAGCTTTGGAAAAAAAAATTCTGAATCAAAACAGCCACTGTGATGCTTTTTCCCTGGGACTTGAAGCCAGCTACGTTGTCACTGCCTGTCTGTCATTTCTTTCTGCAAAGTATAAAAAACAGTTTGACTTTCTATTAAGTTGTGCTAGTTTGAAGCTAGCTAGAATGTTTTGGTGAGAAGAATTAGATTACAGGCTGTGAAAAGGAAACAATGCTGATGTCTACTTCACTCATAGGCTTGCTGAGATGTATAGAACAAGAATATAAATATAGATAACAGAGTTGTTCTCTGGGCTTTGTGGGCTGCACTTCTCTCTTTAACTTAACCTGCCACCTGTGTGACTAATCCATCTGCTTTCTAACCCTCTGGCCAAACCCCCAAGCTACCTTGAGCATAAGTCAAGGTCTAGGGTAAGGTAGAGGAGTGGGAGGAAGGTGGAAGGGTGGTTGGCAGCCGCTCCTGGGGCCTCTGGTTTCTGGGAGGGCTGTTGTGTTTCTGCATTACCTTTTAACTTGTATATTTCTGTATGTATTGTGAATACCTGCTTGTATATTGTGCTAAGCTGTAAAGACAAAGCTTCATTCAGTTTCCAGAGCCACTCAGTCTAGCCTGGGTGATTTTCCAAAGTGTAGGGGGGGTGGGTACCACCCAAACCATCACATAAGTTTAGGCCAAAGCTGCTAGTTAGCAGCAGTGCAATGAGTATAACTGAAGCAGGTGTTAGGAGTTTCTGTGAAGCTACTTAGACATGTATTTCTATACCAGCCTCTTTGATAGTCTCTATTTAGTCAAAGGTAAATCAAGTGCTGTAAATAAAAGCAGAAGGTTAGCTTATTTCTGATCTGTTTTTTGGGCTGTTTTGTGGTGTTTGTTTATTTTTCCCCTCACCCTTCCTTGTTGATTCTCCTTTATGA
The DNA here is from genome assembly GCF_015220805.1 of Pogoniulus pusillus. Classification (NCBI taxonomy): domain Eukaryota; kingdom Metazoa; phylum Chordata; class Aves; order Piciformes; family Lybiidae; genus Pogoniulus; species Pogoniulus pusillus. Next base: position 19,227,415 of record NC_087276.1, on the reverse strand, counting down.
ACTAATGACTTTAAAATACTTTGTGCTCATCAGGATTCTGATCTCAGCAGTGCCTCCTGTGTGATTTGCCAATAGGTGGCATGAGTGCATTGCTGAGGGTTGCAGGTACAAACAGCAAAGAACCACTTTTGCTTTTGCTTCAAGATGCAGCAGAAGGCACTGTCAGACTTTGCTGTGAAGCGGTCAACTTGCTGTGAAGCAGCAGGTGGCTGAAATGCGAAGTTTGAGTGATGTGGGCACATCGTAGTGAGTTAAGGATTTTTGATACAGAATTAAGAAAACCCTGCAAAGTTAATGTGAAATACCTGTATGAAATGAAATGGAGTGCCAGGGCCTCCACCAGGGTCAGAACAACCCCATGGTAAGCTACAGACTTGGGGATGTGTGTTTGGAAAGCTGCAACTTGGAGAGGGACCTGAGGGTTCTGGTTGGCAGTCAGTTAAATGTGAGCCAGCAGTGCCCAGGTGGCCAAGAAAGCCAGTGGCAGCCTGGCTGCATTTGCAATGCCAAAGTCTGCATATTCACGGAATCACAGAATGGTAGGAGCTGGCAGTGACCCCTGGAGGTCATCTAGCCCATCTAGCCTTTAGAGAGGGACGTGATCTTTCAGAACAATCTCAGGCTCACAGGATGTTAGGGGTTGGAAGGGACACAAAGAGATCATCGAGTCCAACCCGCCTGCCAGAGCAGGACCATACTATCTAACACAGGTCACACAGGAACACATCCAGACAGGCCTTGAAAGTCTTCAGAGAAGGAGACTCCACAGCCTCTCTGGGGAGCCTGTTCCAGTGCTCTGGGACTCTTACAGTAAAGAAGTTCCTCCTTGTGTTGAGCTGGAACCTTCTGTGCTGCAGCTTCCATCCACTGCTCCTTGTCCTATCCCAGGGAGCAGTGAGCAGAGCCTGTCCCCTGCTCCTGACCTCCAGCCCTCAGATAGTTATAAACATTTATTAGATCCCCTCTCAGTCTTCTCCAGACTGAGCAGCCCCAGGTCCCTTATCCTCTCCTCATCAGGCATCTCTCCAGTTCCCTCATCATCCTCGTAACCCTCCACTGGACCTTCTTGAGCAGATCCCTGTCCTTCTTAATCTGCAGAGCCCAAACCTGAAGGCAGTACTCAAGATGGGGTCTCACCAAGGCTGTTGCTTAGATGTTTGTCGTAGTTTGAGGCCATGAACTACCCAGGACTGGATGACAGAAGTGACTCCTACTCCCCGTGGGGGGTAAGAATGAAGATACTGCACACTGGTTGGAAGTTGCAAGTGAGATTCTGTTTACAGGTGCATATGTGCAAAAGACAATCAGGTAGAATGGATACATCCACAAGCTAGGCCAAGTCTATCGTACTAAAACCTTCTAGAATCCTCCACCCCTTCTGGCAGGTCTGAGAGTAGTCCAGAACTGCCCCCCCCCCGCCCCAGCTTAGCCCTACATGGCCTCAGCAGGCTGCATGGCGCAACACAGAATTCTCTGCCAGCTAGGAGCCGTCTCCCACACACGCCCCGTGAGATAAGGAGGAATGATCTCTTCCTGGAGAGAGATGTGAAGGGAGGAGAGGAGAAGGGAAGGAGAGCAGTATCAGTCAGGCACTGCCTCATAAGCTGTGAGAGCGGAAAGTGGAATAGAATAACAAGGTTACAAAACCCTGGGACACCCAGATGCATTCCCTGGGATGGGTCTTGGTCTCTGTAATTTTCTTAGGGGAGTCTGGGACCTCTCAAACTATGATAATGTTCCCATTCCATTCCTTCTCCTCATCTCCTTCAAGTCATACAGACCACAAGCTATTAAAATCACCAAATAATTGGTGCCCAGCAGCCTGAAGAAGTGAGTTAGGCATATGCTATCAAAGCTTAACGTTTGCTACTGCTCTCTGTCGAGCTGCTCTCATAAAATGAGGATAATAGGCTAAAAATACAGTGTCTGAAAAGACTTCATCAAAGGCTTAATCTATTTGAGACGAAAAAAAGCTGCAGAAGTTAGCAGTAGTACCCAACAGGTGTTTGACAACTGCATGAGTTTGAATGGAGAGGTGCGTTTGAGAAGCACTAATTCCTAGGCTTTGCTTCTGTGAAGCCCAGAGTTTCCCCACTTCTAATCCCAGGACAAAGATCTGGCTCTGCTCTTCTCACTGCTGTCTTATTAGGCTGCTTTTGAGAAGAGAGTGGTGACACTGCTTTAAACACGGATGCTAACAGGTGTGGTCTGCAGGTAGTTTGTGGCCAAGTGTTGCTGACATTAGAGTAGATGGATCTGGGAAAAAGTGCTCACAAGGAAGTTAGAACCATTTCCTTAGGGCAGATAAAATTTTGGTCTGCATTTGGAAGAAATAATAGCACTATGAGGAATGGAGAGGGGTTTTTTAGGATGTCAGGTAGTGATAAGACTGGGGGGAATAGAAGAAAGCTAAAAGTGGGTAGATTCAGACTGGATGTTAGGAAGAAGTTCTTCACCATGAGGGTGGTGAGACACTGGCATAGATTTCCCAGGAAGGTGGTGGAAGCCTCATCCCTGGAGGTGTTTAAGGCCAGGCTGGATGAGGCTCTGGCCAGCCTGATCTAGTGTGAGATGTGTCCCTGCCCATGGCAGGGAGATTGGAACTAGAGGACACTTGTGGTCCCTTCCAACCCTGACTGATTCTATGATCTCAGTGGGATGCTGATTTTTGAAGGCTAAGCACTGAGTTTTTTTTTTAGTCAGTTTAACATAAAGATTTTCAGAGATGGTTTTGAAAAAGTCACATTTACCACCATAAAGTAATGAAAACAAACTTGTGAGATCATTATTCTGGGCTCGTGGTCAGTATTTAGTGTTAAAGACTTGCAGCTTTTGCTTTCCTACCCCTAAAAGCCTGGCAGCAGGTGTAGGACAGAAGAGGAGACAGTCCTGCAGAGCTGTGTTCTCTGATGTACCTGCACTGTAGGGACATTAATGAAACCTGGGTCAGTTCAACTAACATTGTGACTTCTGGAGGTTTGGTTTGACTTGGTGTAGCCGTTTGAGCTGATCCTCTAGCTCAGACATGGGGGAGAGATGAACATTCCAGCAACAGGCCACATAAATGGCAACAATAGATAAATTAATATAATTTCATTGGAGCATCAAGAGCTTAATGTCTAGAAGCACAGTTTGTTCTCCCCCTTCTCTCGCTGGCTTCTGCTGCTGCAGCTTCGCCTATCTTCCCCGGCTGCTGTTTTGGCTACTGCTGCTTCTGCTGCTTCGCCGCCGTTTGACCCCTCCCCCATCTCCCTTAAGGTTATTGTATTGTTTTTTTTCCCTTCTCTCCTTCTCTAGTTATTATCTCTCTTTACATTGTTATACTATAAGAAAATACAATTTCATCTTTCCCTGACTTTCAAGAAAGGAGGGGGGTTTGTGTTGTGAATTTTCTTCCCGGAGGAGGGATCAGCCCAAACCTGGGACACTTGGTTTGTAAATAATTCAGTTTTTGGCTTGGTTTTTAAATTGTTCTATTTTCTGCCTTGGAAACTGTCTACAACTTGATTTGGTTTTAGGTAAGGTGGCTGTAGCTATTGGGTGCATGGCTTCCACAGCTGCTGCAGTTGAATTAAGAGAGCTCTTAATCCACAGAATCTGAAATGGTTTTTGATTTTTTTTCTCAGTGAAGAATCTTCTGTCTTCTGAGCTCAGTAAAAGTTAGTTGGAATGTATTCTGACATGTCTTGTCTTTGTAATAACAGCTTCAGTTTACACAGAGCCAAATTGGTGTATCTTTGGAGGGCTCTTTAAATTGGTGGCAAAACTGTGTTTGGTTTCCTCCTGTAACCAAAATTCTTTATTCTTCACCGAGTCTGATGCAGAAAAGATACATGTGGATCACAAATTGATCCTGTTGACTAAAGAGTGGGATCATTTTGGTTTATTTATTTCAGTCTTTGCCTCAGACAGCAGCTTCTCCCTAGCAATGGAGAGAAGTGGTGCCTTGTGCTGGGGAGGGAGGGATGTTGCTGGTGTGAGCTCTGTAAGAAGCTGGAAGCAGATGGCTTTGTGCTGCCTAGCAGAAAGGCTGTGCTCCACTGAGCTTGAGTGAGAGGAAATTTCTGGGCCAGACATGAGATTTCTTCAGTGGGCAAAGTAAATTAATCTCAGTAGCCAGATGCTGAAGAACCTTAAAGGGCTTCTTTCCTACCTGTCCCACACAAGGGGACATCTGCTTCCAGGAGAGAATTCATACCTCAGTGTTGACTGTGTTTAGGAATATATCTGACCTTTCTACTATGTAATTGTGGTGGGTTGAGGAACTTCCCCCCAACACACACTGAAATTTACCAGACCAGCTCAGATGGGTTGGAAGTAAGCCAAAGCTCTATTTACAACAAAGCTAAATTTACAAGCATATGTACACAATGTATTTACAAGTATTTACAGATACATACAATTGAGAAGTAACACAGAAATCCATATTCCCTACTGGACAAAGCAAGAAGCCCAGAAGGGGCTCAAAGCCACCCTCTCTCTCTCCCAGACAGAAAACAAACCAAACAGCCAAGCTTACTTTGGTATCTGGAAATGTTAGCCAGGGTTAGTGGAAGAGATTAGAGAGCAGTGCATAGATCCAATGCTCAGGAGCAAAGAAGAACAAATTGTTTATACTTTGGAACAAATTGTTTATACTTTGACTTTTTATACTTTTCAGCAATCCAATGAGCGAGAGACTTTATCAATATTTTCTTTTTATAACCAAAGATCTAATCTCTCTCATTAGAATATTCCAATTAGCCTCAAACCAGCACAGTAATAGAGAGCAAAACATTTGGGACCTTCTGTTTCCCATCTAGTAAGCACTTAGGCTGCAGATCTAGGCATTAATGGCAAGCTGGTGTTTTGGATGTCATCAGTAAACTCACTTTGATTTGATTTTTTTTTAAACTAATTTCCCACCAACTTTGCTAATTTTCTTGATAATCATAGAATCATGGAATGGTTTGTTGGAAGGGACCTAAAAGTCAGGGACACCTCCCACTAGAACAGGTTACTCAAGGCCTTATCCAACCTGGCCTTCAACATGTCCAGGGAGGAAGGAGCCACAACCTCCCTGGGCAACCTGTGCCAGTGTCTCACCAACCTTCACTGGAAAGAACTTCTTCCTAAGATCCAGTTTCAATCTCCCATCTGCCAGTTTAAACCCATTGCTCCTCATCCTGTCATTACAAGACCTTGTCAATAGTTCTTCCACAGCCCTCCTGTAGCCCCTTTCAGATACTGGAAGGCCACTCCAAATTCTCCTTGAAACCTTCTCTTCTCCAAGCTGCAGAGCCCCAACTCTTGTAGCCTGTCCTTATAGGAGAGCTGCTGCAGCCCTCTCAGCATCTTTGTGGCCTCCTCTGGACTGGCTCCAACAGTTCCTTGTTCTTATTGTGTTGAGAGCTCCAGATTAAGTTCATGTAATTTCATAACTCAGAGAATAGAAGCTGATGAGGCAAAAATTCCTTCTCTGAATGATACTGACACTTTGTGCTGCTGGATTCCACTGGACCTCTTGCTGTTATTTTACTTGTGTGTGCTTCACCCCTCCCTGTTGCTAGCTGATGTAGTGTTGTTGACTTCAACAGCTGAGTTGTGTCAGTGCATACCACCCAAATCCCTGGCCTATGGATCGAGTGGCAAAACACTGGCATGATCCTCGTGCTGTAGGTTTGGCCTGCAGACGATACAGGCAATAGTAAGACATTCCCAGAAAAATCAATGCCTGGGAGACAAAGCTTGACATCCACAATCCTTCCTTGCCACTCAAGTTCATCAGAAGGGACAAAGTGAGTTAGTCCAGCACCTACCACAGGGCATAGGATGATCTACACCATGGTGCTGAGCATCCCCAGATGCCAGGAGAAGTGGCTCCCTGCAAGAAAGCAGTGGTATAACATGACCTGGTGCTTGGATAAATAAAATGAAGCAGGGATTTTATTTGTCTAGGCTAAGCCTCCTGCTGCCAGTTTATGGGCTTTTTAACATGCTGTGCTACCTGTCAGTCTCTGAACAGATGCACAGCCTTCAGGCTCTCAGAGCTTGCCAGCAACTGGCATCCTGCTGGGAACTGTAGGAGGACTTGCAGTATGAAACAGGGCAACCTAATAATAACGCAGGAATCCACTGAAGCCAACACTGGCACAAAGAAGGAGGAAAGGGTAACCTCTAGTTCTGCTTTTTTTCCTTCAGGCAACAGAAGGTTGTATGGGGGGGGAAACTGTAGGCTGTTGACTTGAGTTCTTACTTGGCAGCAGGATGCTGAATGTCTTGGCCAGAGTACCCACATGACTGATTTTCCCCAAAGCCAGAGGATGCTGTAGATATGTAAAAATAAAGTTTTCTAAGCAGGAGTGCTTCTCAGGCTGTTCAGAATACCCTGGGTCTAATTTACTATTTGAGTGAAAACAGAGAGAGAGAGAAATCTATCTGGGTGAAACAAGCATTTTTATTTTGCTTGATATCATGACTATAATTTTCAGAATTCTTTACCTTAGAAGTTCCTGGGGGCTCAGGAAAGCAGTTGTAAATCACATATTGTTCAGATGTTGGATGCTGCACGAGGCTGAAAGATTAACAAGGGACAATGGGCACAAACTGGAACCCAGGAAGTTCCACCTCAACATGGGAAAAAACATGGACATGCTGGAGGCCTGGTGCAAGCTGCTCACAGAGGTTGTGGAGGCTCCTTCTCTGGAGAAATTCCAAATCCACCTGGGCATTGAGATCATGGGCAAGCTGTTGTGGGTGGCCTGCTTAAGCAGGGGGTCGGACTGGATGATCTCCAGAGGTCCCTTCCAACCCCTAATGTTCTGTGAATCTATGGTACAACACGTGGCTGCTGATAAACCATTTCTGATACTTTGGTGGGAGGCCTACCTCTGCAATACCATAGAATATAGGATGGGATTTGATGTGACAATAAAGGGCACATCTCAGCAGATACTCCAAGCCCTGGTATTTTGTAATGCAAGGCTGAGTGGAGCAGAGGAGACTGGGATGCTAGAATGAAAATCATAGAATGGACTGGGCTGGAAGGGACCTCCACAGCTCATCCAGTCCAACCCCCCTGCAGTCAGCAGGGACATCCTCCAGTAGAGCAGGTTGCCCAGAGCCTTGTCCAGCCTCACTTTGAATATCTCCAGGGATGGGGCCCCAGCCATCTCCCTGGGCAACCTGTTCCAGTGTTCCAGCACCCTCATGGTGAAGACTTTGTTCCTAACATCCAATCTAAATCTGCTCTGCTCTAGTTTGAAGCCATTGCCCTCCTCTTGTCCCTGCAGGTCTTTCCAAACAAGTCTCTCCACACCCTCCTTGTAGCACTTTCAGGTACTGGCAGGCTGCTATTAGGTCTCCCTGGAGCCTTCTCCTCTCCAGGCTGAACATCCCCAGCTCCCTCAGCTGTCCTTGTAGCAGAGGCATTCCAACCCCTTCGTCATCATTGTGGCTCCTCTCTGGACCTGCTTCATCAGCATCATCTCCTTCTGGTCTGAAGCGCTCCAAACTCCTTCCTTCTCCCCTCCCTGTAGGTTTGAATGGGGAGAAGAAGAGGGTGTGAAAACTGCTTTCCCTGCACCCCACAGACCTGAGTGGGGAATAGCAAAAGGCTCCTTTTCTACATGGTTACTGACCCCTGTGGAAGCCTCTGCTGGAATCGGGATGGTGGTTGGCTGGGGTTTTGTGCCCAGTATAGAACAGCAAATGGACACCATGTCTAGAAAAACATAAATAGGGCAAGGGAGAAGGTGCCAGGTGTCCACCCTGAGAGAGCTCCCGACAGGACAGGTGCCTGCCCTGACAGAGCTCCTGACAGGACAGGCTCCTGCCCTGAACAGAGCTCCTGACAGGACAGGTTCCCACCCTGACAGAGCTCCTGTTTTAGACTGTCCCTGCTTTTGGACAGCTCCTACCTTTTTGCATGGCTCTTGGTTTTTGCACCGTCCCTGTTTTTGGAGGGTTCTCCCCACTTTTGCACCACTCTGTGCAAATTTGCAAGCTTGGCAAGTCCTGGGGTCCATTGGAGAGAGCTGCTGGTGGCACCTGGCCCTGGCTACTCTCGAACCATGGCGCAGCTGATTTCCTGGCTGCTATTCTGAGCTGGGCAGACCTGAGCAGTTTGATTCTCCTCTGCCACTGCTGAGGCAGTGTCGCTTCCACAAGTCCTTGTCTTGTGGCAGCCATGTCTTGAGACATTTCTGAGTTTGGCAGCTTTTCCACCTGCCCTGGACTTCTGCTGTTTAGATCCATGATTGGATATTGCTTGCAGTGTCAGAAGGCAGCCAAGCCACAGAGGAGTCCAGCAAGAGATCATCTCCGATTTCCTCCATGAGTAAAGTCTGCTGTTCCCTTAGATGCTCTGCCCAGCCTGATTTATAGTGGGGTAAAGCTGTGTTTGTAGCTTAGCCTTTTCCATTTCCTGACTTCCTAAATCTCTACATTTGTCCTTTTGATGCTCCAGTGAAATTATATTGACTTATCCATTGTTGCCATTTAATGGCCTATCCCTGGAATGTCCACCTCTTCACTCAGAGACTTCAATACTCTCCCACTTCAAAGTTTCTCTGTTCCAAGTTTTTTTGATGTCTGAGCCAGAAATCTAGCTCTAAGGGCCACACCAGCACATATTGCAACTCTGGGACATTGATTTTGTGAGTAAATTGACTCTTTTCTATGAAGGTTTTCTAAGTTCCAAGCCTAACACCTCAGCTGAAGCAACTAAAGTTCCTTTAGGGTTGCCCTTAGAGGACCAGCAGCATAATGCCAAGAAAACTCTTTCCAGTTTAAAATGCTGTTTGTGAATTTTAGTTTTGATTGGAACTGTTTATAACTGTCTGTAGATACCCTCTTGTGTAAATCACTGTCATCAACGAGCATCTGAACCTGTAAATATTGTTAATAAGTTACAGAGATTTTTTAAAATATTAATAAATAAGAATTAATGTTTTAAATAACAAATTTCAGCAGATCAATTTCATAGGACAGAGCACAACAGATCTGCATGAACCAGGCCTATGGAAGACAATTTTGGGAGTGCTTTATAATAAAAAGCTGTCCGTCCCATTAAGAGAAATGCCTGCTTTGAATCTCCCTTTCTAGTCAGAGGGGTATGAACTTCTATCCTGCTGTTTTAAAAGAGTAGTTATTAGGTTATACCTCACGCTGCTACAGGGGGAAGGGAGTCCCCTACCTCTCTACTGTTGAAACTGTCTACTTTGTATAGGAGTTGATTTGATCAGGGAGAGATAGAGAAGTGGAGAGAGCTTGAGTCGATAATCATAGAATGTTCTGGGTTGGAAGGGAGCTTTCAGGGTCATCTAGTCCAGCCCCTGCATCTTCGATTAGATCATGCTGCTCAGAGTCTTATCCAACCTGTTTCCAGGGATGGGGCATCTCCCACATCTGTGATCAACCTGTGTCAGTGCTTCACCACCCTCATCATAAAAAAAAAAAACTCTTCCTTTTATCTAGTCTAAATCTCTCCTCTTTTACTTGCAAACCTCATGTCTTGTTCGGTTGCAACAGACCCTCCTAAAACCTCTGTCTCCATCTTTCTTGTAGGCCCCTTTTAGTGCTGAAGCACCACCAGAAAATCTCCCAGGAGCCATCTCTTCTCTAGGCTGAACAGCCCCAACTCCCTCAGCCTGTCTTCATAGGAGATGTGCTTCAGCTGAGTGTCAATGGGCCCAGCACACAGCTAGGTGGGAAAGGATTTCACTGCTGCTTGTGGCACAGCATAGTTTTTTTAATGGCCTTACTATGTACAGCCAGTGTAGATTTTCATGTTGAGTGTGATTGCTCCACAGCAGCCAGGAGCCTTGATAAACTTACTTAGAGTCATAGAATCAACCAGGTTGGAAGAGACCTCCAAGCTCATCCAGTCCAAACTATCACCCAGCCCTATCCAGTCAACCAGACCATGGCACTAAGTGCCTCATCCTATCTTTTCTTGAACACCTCCAGGGATGGCGACTCCACCACCTCCCTGGGCAGCCCATTCCAATGGCAAATCACTCTCTCTGTGAAGAACTTCCTTTACCCTCTTGTCACAAAACAAAGTTCAGAGCACAAAGAAGAATGCTGCATATCTCTGCCTGCCAAAAGTATCCTTGGCAAGCTGTCTCTTGAACAATTCTGATCTCTTTCCATTTAGTTAATGAACACTTTCCTGCTTTGTGGTTATTGTCCTTGCCTGAAGTTGTCCCCATTATAGAGACAAATAAATAGTTCTTGACATCAGTTTCTATCCTGCTTTGTAATTTGTTACACCATCAGGGACCTGTAGCTTGTCCTTGCCTTTTGTCCCTGCTAATTCTGCCTCATGTTGCTTATTTATTTTTGTCTTTTATATGATTTGTTTGTCCTTCACAATTAAAAAAAAATCCACCCAAACCACTCTTATCACTGCTGTTCTTCTGTTGCTATTGCAAATATCTTTCATCTCTTTTCTTTTTCTCTCCTCAATTGAGGTAGGAGGTCTCCCCTCATTCTAGTGCCTTTTGCAGGAGGTGCTTGTGCCACAGAACCCTGTGAAAGGAAGACTATAAATCATCACAGATGTTTTCTCAGCATAGGGAAGGAATCTTCTACATATTCTCCCCCTTTGCTGTCCAATTTATATCTATTTGCACTTCCTTTACTTTCCCTTGCTTTCAGTGAAGTTAGATTGAAAGTCTTTGGCAGCAAGGTAAGGTCTTGAGTATGGTGTGGGCCAGCTTCAAACCCATCATGGGATATACTCAACTCCAAAGCACTAGGAGTAACAGAGAGTGTAGGGAGACTCCTTGCCTTGGCTCCAGCATGTTTCAGGGCATTGTTCAGTGAGTGGCTGCCAACAGCAATGAGACCTGTGCAGCATTTTGCATTTGTAAATGATCAATAAATGACTACTACATTCCATAGATGAATTATTCACAAAGAAAACAGCAGGTTCTAATCATCTCCAGATTAAAGCCTTCCTGGCATTTGATGCACACAGAATAATTGCTTTGGCATATGCCAGGCTGTCCTATGGATATCAGAAGCACCAGACTATCCTATAATAGCTGTTACTCACAAGATTATATATAAATGACCCTCAGCATGTTTGCAGATGGCACCAAGCTGTGTGGCACAGTTGACTTGCTAGAGGGCAAGGATGCCATCCACAGGGATGTGGACAGGCTGGAGAGGTGAGCCCAGGCCAACCTCATGAAGTTCAACAAGGCCAAATGTAAGGTCTTGCACCTAGGTCGGCGCAATCCCAAGCACCAATCCAGACTGAGTGGCAAACATCTGGGAGCAGCCCTGAGGAAAAGGACCTGGGGGTCTGGGTTGATGAAAAGCTCAGCATGAGCCAGCAGTGTGAGTGCAGCCCAGACAGCAACTGTGTGCTGGGCTGCAGCAAGAGCAGTGTGGCCAGCAGGGCAAGGGAGGGGATTCTGCCCCTTTACTCTGCTCTCCTGAAACCCCACCTGCAGTACTGTGTGCAGGTCTGGAGCCCCCAGCACAAGAAGGATGTGGAACTGTTGGAGCCAGTCCAGAGGAGGCTACAAAGGTGCTCAGAGGGCTGCAGCAGCTCTGCTATGAGGACAGGCTACAAGAGTTGGGGCTCTGCAGCCTGGAGAAGAGAAGGCTTTGAGGAGACCTTGGAGTGGCCTTCCAGTATCTGAAGGGGACCTACTAGAAGGCTGACTATGGCTATACTGCTGTGTTTGGTTTCATTTATTCTGTGCACAGAATCCATTCCTCAGTGGTCTGAATGTATTAGACTAGCAGGAACAACAAAAGCAAAACTGCTTTGGCTGAGTGTGGTTGGATTTCCTTGGTAATGTGACCAGTTCAGAACTGGCAAGATGCAGACTCCTGGATGTTTAAAGCTTTGGTGAGACAAAACAAGGTTGTGTTAAAGAAATGTGTGTGCTGGTAGAGTTTTCATTATACTGAAATACTGTGGAAAAGGAAGGTGCAATTGTGAGTTAACCTGATTAAAACAACTTTTGCCTGAACATGCTGGAGGGCAGGGATGTCATCCAGAGAGACCTGGACAGACTGGAGAGGTGTGCCCAAGCCAACCTCATGAAGTTCAACAAGATCAAGTGCAAGGTCCTGCAGCTGGGTCAAGGCAACTCCAAGCACAAACATAGACAGGCTGGGCAGAGGCTGGCTTGAGAGCAGCCCTGAGGAGAGTGGCTTAAGGGTGCCAGTGGATAAGAAGCTCAATTTGAGTTGTCAGTGTACTCTGGCAGCCCAGAGAGCAACCAGAGCCTGGGCTGCAGCAAGAGAAGTGTGGGCAACAGGGTGAGGGAAGTGATCCTGCCCTTCTGCTCCGCATTGGTGAGACCCCCCTGGAGTACTGCATTCAGTTCTGGAGCCCCTGGTGCAGGAGGGCTATGGATGTGCTGGAAGGTGTCCTGAGAAGGGCCATGAGGATGATCAGAGGGCTGGAGCTGCTCTGCTGTGAGGAGAGACTGAGGGAGTTGGGGCTGTTCAGTCTGAAGAGGAGAAGGCTCCGAGCTGACCTTATTGTGGCCTTTCAGTATCTGAAGTGGGCTACAAGAAAGCTGGAGGGTGTGTGTGTCTACTTTTTAGGATGTCAGGTAGTGATATGACTGGAGGGAATGGAACAAAACTGGAAATGGGTAGATTCAGAGTGGATGTTAGGAAGAAGTTCTTCAGCATGGAGATGGTGAGATCCTGGAATGGTGGAATGGGTTGCCCAGGGATGTGGTCAAGGCCCCGACCTGGAGGTGTTTAAGGCCAGGCTGGATGAGGCTCTAGACAGCCTGATCTAGTGTGAGGTGTCCCTGCCCATGGCAGCGGGGTTGGAACTAGATGATCCTTGTGGTCCCTTCCAACTCTGACTCTATGATTCTATGATCCTCAAAGCTTCTCACAGAGCTAAGGTTGGATTCCAGATCTTCAGATGACCTCTCTTTTATAATGGAGTCTGGAAAATTAGACATTCATGTCTGAGTTTCCATTTTGAGCCTGTCTCCTTGGGGGAACAGACTTGTTGGTCCTAGCATATATGAACAGATTGTAGTGCTGCAGAGGCAGTTTGAAGGATGACTTGTCTTTTTGACTAAAAATGCCTTTAGAAGAGAGAGACTTGACTGTTCATCTCTCCTCAGGATACAGCCCTTTGCCAGTGCAAACAATTTCTCTTCACTCAAATATTAAGCCAATAATGATTAGACAAAGTAAAAAATTCCTGTTTCTTTGACAGATACAAAAAAAATGAAGTACTTTAAAGGAGGACTTGATCATAAGAGGGAGATATAAGAAGATTATTAATTTAGCAGTTTCCATGAGGAAATCGGTTTTGTGGAGCCTTTGTGAGAGATTGGCCTGTGAGGTTTTTTCTGGTAGGTGCTTATCAGTGAAGAAGGCATGGACACAGCTGTGAGAGTGTTCACCCTTTCATCAGGAGAGTAGTTTCTGAAGCCAGTGTGCCAGTCACAGAATCACAGAAAGTCAGGGGCTGGAAGAAACCTTGAAAGGCCATGGAGTCTGCTTCCTCTGCCAGAGCAGGATCACACTGGAACATCTGCCCTTTTTCCACCCCACTTGCCCCATTTTGCTCCATTTACCCCCCCAAACCTAGAGCACCTGGGCTCTGTTGGAGTCTCCTCCCACCCCAGGTGTAGCCACTTTGCCCTCCCTGCGCACTCCCCTTTATAATCTGCCCCAGGAAAGGCAGAAGCCCTACATTTTCCCAACTGGGCGGAGGGATCTTCATCCTATCGTCACTGGTGAGTGCTTGTGGTGCATCATTAGGTGAATGGTGGAGGGGTTCAAAGGCTGGGGGGCCTGGTGGCACCCCAGTTAGGCAAGGTAGAGTTGATGGTTGTTCTAACATCACCTGGCTGGGTCTCCTTACTTAGGCTGAGCTCTTCTCTGTTTAGCTGCTTCTTCTCACTTGTAAAACTGTAAAAAGGGCAGGACTAAATCCAGACGTGATCATCTGCTTCTCCTGAATCACAGAATCCCAGGACATCAGGGAGTGGAAGTGGTTAATGGTATGGAATGGTCTTGAAGTATGTGAAGATTCAGTGATTGCTCTGTCTCTGTGTATCACCCTGAATTTTCCCATTGCCTTGTGGAGTCTGTTTTTAACATATGCAGTTGTATTTCTAGTATGGGTGCTCAGAAGTTCCTTTGAAGGCTAAAATATATTTAGGTCTTTATTGGGGAAGCTTTGGTGCAGCTGTTGAGATCTTCAGGATACATAACAAGGTCTTTTGCTAGTTAATGAAGTTCAATGGATGAAGAGAGCAAATCGTGGAAGATACTGTTACTGGGGTAATGCCTAGTATGGGTTTGGGGGGAAAAAAGCTCCAGTCTTAACTGTGGAGTTGCAAAAGGAGAATCAGCTCAGTGCATTTCTCAAAAACAACCTTTAATAACTGGTAATGGATTTTGAGTGCAGTGTAATTTATTGCTTTAATTTCCAAACTGTTAGAAATGTCATTGGTTTTTTATGGGGGTGGGTGTTTGTTTCTTTTCCCCTCCCTTTTCATTCCTGATTTTCATTCCTAACGTTAGTTAGGTAGTTTTCATGTTAGTGATTATCTTGTGAAGAATTTAAACTCATCTTCTTAAATGTTGCTGTGATCTTTTTGACAGTGTGGCATTAAAACCTGTCCCTAGACTTCTCAGGTGGTGCCATGGAATACTGAGGCTTGAAATGTGACAGGAGAACTGGAACACGTGTCTGATGAGGAGAGGCTGAGGGACCTGAGGCTTTTTAGTCTGGAGAAGAGAAGGCTGAGAGGGGATTTAATAAATGCCTATAAATATCTGAGGGCTGGGTGTCAGGAGTGTGGGAACAGGCTCTGCTCACTTGATCAATGGATATAAGCTGCAGCACAGGAGGTTCCAGCTCAACACAAGGGGGAACTTCTTTACTGTAAGGGTCACAGAACACTGGAACACGCTCCCTGGAGAGGCTGCAGGGTCTTCTCCACAACTTTTGAGGTCTGTCTGGATGTGTTCCTGTGTGACCTGAGCTAGATTGTATGGTCCTGCTCTGGCAGGGAGATATTGGGCTGGATGATCTCTTTGGGTCCCTTCCAATCCCCAATGGAAAAAATGAAAGGAGCTGTTCTGCCATCCTGACCCTTACTCCTTAGCTTTTTTGTTGCAGAACCCAACATTTCTTCTTAGGATAAGAAAAAAATAGGAGAGAGAAGCACCAGGCTGCTGTTTATGTGGAAACTGCAAGGTAGACATCAGACAGCTGAATGTTTCGTTAAGCTCTGTGTTTCTTTAAAAGTTGTTAGCCCTCCTAAAATCACTATGCTGAGGTCTTTTACACTGCATGTGGATCATTGCAGAAATCTAAGTGTGACAAAACCTAAGTTTGCTGCTATTGTAGCCAGAGCTGAAGTCTGCTGTTCTTCTGAGGCAGTTCCTGCTCTGTAGCAAGAGGAGAGAACAGATTTAGTAGATCAGGAAAAGTAGAGCTTTTGACAGATCTTCTGGCTGCACAGTTCATTGTGTGATGAATGAAGCCTCCCCAGCTTTCTTTAATGCTTCCTTTGTCAATCCTACCTTTCACAGGAGAACTGGAACCTCAGGAAGATCTTAATCATTGTTTAGAGATTTCCAAGTGGAAAGAGACAGCCTACAGCAGCCTTCACTACTACCTACCCCTACTGCCAAAAGTCCATATTTAAACTCACTTTTATCTATCCTCTTTTATCTGTGAGTTGTTCCATTACTTTTGTTGTTGTTAGCTTTAAGCAATCTGCAGACAAAAATCCTAACCTTCACGAGTGCCAGCATGTGTTCTTCACCAGAAATAACATGAGGTGCTGATTGTTCCTCTTTGTATCTGTTTCTTGTTGCAGACCATTTTTTAAACCTCCAGAACAGGCATTGGCAGGGGGGGAAATGATGAGTTACACCAATGAGGTATTTGGGTTTGGTGTGAGTTGATTGCTTGTCCCATGAGAAAAAAATTATCATGGTCATCATCACAGGTCTTCAGACTTTGGAACAAACAAAATGCTGACACAAAGCATGCAAGGGTCCCAGAGCACTGCTACAGGCTGCTCAGAGAGATTGTGGAGTCTCTCTCTGGAGCCTTTCCAGCCCTGTCTGGATGTGTTCCTGTGTGACCTGCACTAGATTCTCTGGTCCTGCCCCTGCAGGGGGGCTGGACTCAGTCTGTGGAGGTCCCTTCCAACCCCTAACGTTCTGTGATCCTATGAAAATTCAGCTCTGCTTTCACCAGAAGTCACCTGAAACATTTTAGTCTACTCATGCACAGATTCTCAGTCCAATCCTGTCTCAGTTTGATGCTAAGAGTCCCACTGACCTGCTAGTAAAGGGAAATTAGCTGAGCATTAAAACTCCCCTGTTGAATGCAGAGAATTTCTCACCTGTTTACAGTCTAATATGAAGTTGTTTTCAGATTATGGCTGTTCTAACAGAGCCAAGTGTGTTCTGGAGGTGTACTGCTTTCCTTTGAAGATTTAGTTATGCATTGGGGAAAAATAGAGGGCATGTCCTCAAGCTATGTCAGGGGAAATTTAGGCTTGAGGTGAGGAGAAAGTTCTTCACTGAGAGTCATTGGCTACTGGAACAGGCTGCCCGGGGAGGTGGTGGAGTCACCATCCCTGGGGCTGTTCAAGGCAAGATTGGACGTGGCACTTGGTGCCATGGTCTAGCCTTGAGAATTGTGGTAAAGGGTTGGACTTGATGATCTGTGAGGTCTTTTCCAACCTTGTTGATACTGTGATACTGTGGTAGTTGACTAAAGTTGGCGCTAGTATGGATTAGTGTTAGTTACAAAGAGGTGCAATTCAGGTTGTGCCATTGACACTTTAGCAGGCAAAAATTGCAGCATTAACCAGGTTGGAAAAGACCTCTAGGATCACTGAATCCAACCTATCACCTTCTAATTAACTAAACCCTGGCACCAAGTGCCTCATCCAGCCTCCTTTTAAACACCTCCAGGGAAGGCGACTCCACCAGCTCCCTGGGCAGCCCATTCCAATGCCAATCACTCTCTGAAGAACTTCTTCCTAACATTCAGCCTGAACCTGGCCTGGCACAGATTGAGGCTGTGTCCTCCTGTTCTGTCTCTGGGTGTCTGGCAGAAGAGAACAAGCCCACCTGCCTACAACCAGGCTACAACCCAACAACTACCTTCAGGTAGTTGTAGAGAGCCATGAGGTCTGCCCTGAGCCTCCTCTTCACCAGTCACCTGTATGGAGCTGTTCATCTATGCAGGTCTTTTCTGGAAAATACCTCTTGGCCAGAACTTAAATTTAGAGAAAGCAAATAATTTTGAGAGGTAGTTTAAAAAGAAACATAGTATGGGAACCATTTCTCTTCATTCAAGGTAAAAGTAAAAAGACTCTCACACTCTCCACTGGCAGAAAGGGTGTGGGGTGCTGGGAGCTTTCCTGGGTTTGCTCTACCTAGGTGTTACAGAGGGGTTTCTGCTGCCTATGCCAGTTGTGGTGGAAGGGAGAAATCAATTAGTGTGAGATGATATTTTATAAAAATACATAACTTATTAACTTCAATATTCTGATCTCTTGCCACCCCCAACCACTGAATTTTAACATTATTGTCTGTTCTACATGGCTATGGAAGACATTATAGGCACAATATCCAACAGTAACTTATTAATAACTAGCAGACGTTCAAACTAGAAACAAGAGAGAGGATTTTCCCCACAGCAAATACCGCCTGGGGTCAATATACTGTTTGCCCAGCAGAGGGGCTCAAGCCCTTTCTGCTCTATGGCAGAAGGCAATAGAAATTAGAGGCATTAAATACTTTACTCACAAACTCTGATTAATTATCAATCACCCTCCAGGGCTACATCACAGCCTATTACAAGTGTCCAATCTTCAGGAGACGCTGCCTGTGGATGCTGGCTGGAATTCTCTTGGCTTCAGGGGAAAGGACAATCTCTGACCCTGTTCTCCTGGCTTCTTATGGATGCTCTGTCCAGGGATTCTTAGGCAGGACCTGCAGGTGCAGAGGCAGTATGATGCCATGCAGTCTGAGCACTGTCTCACACTGGCCACAGAGGCCGATGGCGTGCAGACAAGTGGGTTTGCTCCTGGTAACTGCGTGGCAGTGGTGCACACCAGGCAATAAGGCAGTGGGTGTGCAATAGGGTGCGTGGCTGCATGGGAGACTGAGCTCTGTAGATAAAGGCAGGCAATACAGGGTCTAGTCCTGGTAACTCATCGCAGTGGCGTGCAGGAAGCAAGCTGGCATAAGCAGAGGGCAAGAATGGATGAGCCTGAGCACTTTGTTTACCTGTGTACCCCTATTTATTAAATGTGGGCTGCGATTAATGGCCCTTTGGATGCCAAAATGGCCAATGAGCTTGGCAGCTAGCCACAAGCATACCATAATAGGCAAAAGCCACAGGCCTGGACCTCCCTAATATGGGTGTAGCATGGGCCTAGCACCTGGTAAGCAGGAGCATGGCGCATGGGCTTCTACAGCCACGTTACACACAGGGGTCCTGGGCAGGCTTTATGGCACTGGGTTTGTTATGCCCCTTTTGTGTTCACTTATGTGTTTACCTCCGGTGTAGGCAGAAAAACATGCCCAGGCAAGACAAGGCATGAATAAGCCAGTTTTTGGGCCTATGGGCCCTCCACAACACTAGGTCAGCAAAAGAAACTGGGGAAAGTAGCCTGCTCAGTGCCTCAGGGCATCTGCACTTTGTCAGGAATTCCTTTGCTGTGAGTGTCCAAGTGACACCACAGTCTCCTTGAGACTCCTTTGCAGTCAGCAAGGTTTGCCTCAGTGGGTACTGTTTAAAAACAAGTGGGAAAATGACTGCAAAAGAGCAGCCTGTTAAATCCTCTGCTGTGACCAACTGATCTTACTGATGGCTAGCACCAACCAGAGCTTTACTGTCTCTCTTGCCAATGAATAATTCATGGCCTGTGAGTAAAAAACCCCACAAAACTAAGCTAAGACGTGCAAGTATGTGTCTTAAGACTGTAGCAGCTCATCTTTTAAATAGGACTATTATAAAGTCATTTGGAGGAAGAAACTCATACATAAAAATGAATGTTGCCATGCAACAAGTGCTAAAGAAAGAACCATGGGATTTAAACCTTAATTAATTTTCCATAGCAGCTGGGAATGCTTCAAGAATAAGGAAATTCAGGTGCTCCAGTGTTAATTAAGCCTCGTTTGCTAGAAATCTGGAGCTTGCAGTTGATGACTTCAGTGTCTGAGGGGGTACAGAATCCAGCTGATATGTTTTCATGATTACAACACAAGGGCACAGACTCCAGTAGAAGATCCTGAAAGACACACCTTAAAGTGGTTACCCTGTCTCCTTGTGATTCAGTTCACTGCAGATCACAGGATGTTAGGGATTGGAAGAAACCCAAAGAGATCATCAAGTCTGACTCCCCTGCCAGACCAGGACCATCCAGTCTAACTCAGGTCACACAGGATCATATCCAGACAGACCTTGAAAGTCTCCAGAGAAGGAAGCTCCACAACCTCTCTGGGGAGTCTGTTCCAGTGCTCTGTGACTCTTGCAGTAAAGAAGTTCCTCCTTGTGTTGAGCTGGAACCTTCTGTGCTGCAGCTTCCATCCATTGCTCCTTGTCCTATCCCAGGGAGCAGTGAGCAGAGCCTGTTCCCTGCTCCTGACCTCCAGCCCTCAGATAGTTATAAACATTTACTAAATACCCTCATTTACTAAATACCCTCTCAGTCTTCTCTTCTCCAGACAGCCAGCTTCAATCCCTCCTCATCAGGCAGCGCTCCAGTCCCCTAATCATCCTCATAGACTTCTGATGGACCTTCCCCAGCAGATCCCTCTCGCTCTTAAACTGGGGAGCCCCAAACTGAACACAGATAGATAAAACTTGATGTGTACATTGGGGGAAAGGAAAGCAAAACAAAGGGAAAGTTAAAAAAAAAAAGTGTCTGAAATCTTATGGTGAGTTGGTGACCATCAGAGCATGTAAGTATAAACATGAATACCTCTCATTCAGCCTTACAGTCTCAGCTTCTTAAACTCCTGCAGAGAGGACCCACACTTCCCACAACATCGTGGCCAGTGTGGCTTTTATGCCCTCATGATACTGACTTAGTCCATGTAGGTGGAAATGCTGGATGTTGGTGGCATTCAGCAGGTAATATTGTTGCAGTTAGATCACACCTTCCTGGGGCATGTTTTTCTCATCAGATGCATTAATATTTGCCACAAAGGGTACAAATGGCTAAGAGGAACTGAGTTCTCTCCAAGCTGCTGAAATGATGGCTAATTTCTGAGTGCTCTTCAAATGATCTGTGGAAAAGATGAACATAAAGGTCAGTGAGATATGTTCTGTGGCTGCGATGCAAAGGGCAGGTTTCTAGTCTAGCAGGTGCGGAAGCAAGTAGGAACATCCCATTTCAGAAGCTGACACAATTATGGATTATGTTAGATTAGAGAACATTCAGTTCATTTTTCTATTTCTCTCTCCTGTCCCAGCCCAGTTGCCTTTGCAAGCTGTTACAAAAGACTCACTGGTTTCAAGTGACTGCTGAAAACTTCTGAGTTCCGATGGCCGTGGACTGAGTCGTCACTTTTGTCCTTCTGAAAGGATTTTTGTTTGCTGTCCCCAAACAGAATGCTTGCTCATAAGGAAAGGGCAGAAACTTCCTTCATCACAGAATCACAAAACTAACCAGGTTGGAAAGACCTTTGAGCTCATTGAGTCCAACCTTCCACCTAACACCTTCTCATTAACCCATGGCACTATGTGCCTCATCCAGTCTCCTGCTAAACACCTCCAGGGATGGTGACTCCACCTCTCCAGGCAGCCCATTCAAATGCCAGTCACTCTTGCTGGGAAGAATTTCTTTCTGACATCCATTCTGAACCTGCCCTGGCACAGCTTGAGACTGTGTCCTCTTGTTCTGTCCCTGGGTGCCTGGCAGAAGAGACCAACCCCACCTGGCTACAGCCTCCCTTCAGATAGTTGTAGGCAGCAGTGAGATCTCCCCTGAGCCTCTTGTCTAGGCTGCACACCCCTAGCTCCCTCAGGCTCTTCTCACAGGGCTGTGCTCCAGCCCCCTCAACAGCCCTGGTGCCCTTCTCTGGGTATGTTCAAGCACCTCAGCATCTTTCTTACACAGCAGGAAACAATATTGGCCCTGCCAACATAGCCACTTATGCTGCTGTCTTCTCCAGCGTGAGATTTTGCCCATTATATTTACAGTAACAAAAGGTGTTCCATGCTGCTGCTTTGTCTGTGACTTTAGGGGAAGTTTGAACAGCAATGGCCAGGGGTGGAATTCACCTAGAAATGATCCAAAATGTGCAGTTTAGAGATGAATAGTTAATGCAAAACTGAATGACAGGTCAATGTGGCAAAAGGATCACTCTAGTGTGCTTGCCATCATTTTCCCATCTGTTGGCTGTGGTATCTCACTTGTGTCTTGGCAGAGCTGCTTATCTAGATAAAACATTCAGAGAACTGCTGCAGTATCTCACATCTTTGAAATCTGGAGTCAATTACAGCTCTAGATTAAAATAGCAATGAACTTTGGAGAGTAAAAGGTGATCTGGTGTTGTGTGTTTTCTGGAATTGCTGTTAGGGCCTTGCTGATGAGTTGTAACTCAAAATTTAATGAATTAAATGAAATTAATACAAGTGCTCTGGAGTTGATCTTGTCTCAGAATGGGAAAGGATGCAGCTTCCTCCTGTATTGAGACTCTGTGGCCATGGTAATCAGTAACCACTTGTAAGAACAGGAGGGTCTATGGCAGTAAAGGATCTGGGGGTTGTAATAGACAGACAGCTGAATGTGAGCCAGCACTATGCCCAGGCAGCCAAGAGGGCTAAAGGCATCCTGGCTTGTATTGTAAATGCTGTGTCCAGCAGGAGCAGGGAGGTGATTGTCCCCTTGGACTTGGCTGTGGTGAGGCCACACCTTGAGTGTGGTGTTCAGTTTTGGGCACCACAATGCCAGAGATGTAGAGGTGATGGAGCAGGTCCAGAGGAGGGCAAGGAAGCTGTGAAGTGCCTGGAGAACAAATCTGATGAGGAGTGACAGAGAGCTGGGGATGGGTAGCTTGAGGAAGAGGAGACTGAGGAGCAAGCTCATTGCTGTCTACAGCCACCTGAAGGGACATTGTGGAGAGGCTGCTTCAGCTCTCTTTATCACAGGTAATTGGAGACAGAACAAGGGGGAATGGCCTCAAGCTGAGGATGGAGAGGTTTAGATTGGACATTAGGAAAAAGTTTTTCCTGGAGAGAGTGGTCAGGGACTGGAATTAGCTGCCCAGGGAGGTGGTGGAGTCACCCACCCTGGATGTGTTTAAGGGCGGTTTGGATATGATTTAAAGGTGAATCTTGTAGAATAGGGTTCTAGGTTGGACTTGGTGATCCTGAGGGGCTTTGCCAACCTGGATGTTTCTCTGCGTGTGTCCACATACACATGCGAGAAGGAGGTACCTGTGTCATAACATGAGAGACAAGAAACCAGAGTGATAGAGGAAGCAGCTTTTTTCTTTGTAGAGGCAGAGGAGACTGAGGTGCACCCCTCCCAGCTGCCTTCTTTCTGCTTCTTTACAAGTCCCTCTATGACGCCTTGAAAGTTTAGCAAGAGGAGCTGAAAGGACTCGTTGGGGCTGCATGCAGCAAGCCCTCTGGTAAGTATGCACATGGGTGGCATGGACAGCTTGCTGTCAGGAGCCACAGGAAGGACAGAGAGGGTCAGTCTGCTGAACATCAGAGGTACTTGTATCTCAGTCAAGAGTTAGAGGGGGAATAAGAAGAGCAGATAGACATCTTACTCTGAAAGGCAACTGCTCTCATTAAAAGAGAATGTTTTGTTGCATATGGCATTATAGAATTGCTTAGTTGAAAAGGATCTTTAAGGTCATTGAGTCCAACTGTTTACACAGCACTGCCAAGTCTGTCACTAAACCATGTCCCTCAGCACCAACATTGCACAAATACAATTTCTCTGCAAGGACAGGACAAAAACATGGCAGTGACCTTCAAATATGGAAAATGTTGCAGAAAGGTGGGGAATCTTCTGGTTTTCATTTCAAGGTAGACTGGACAAGAAGCACTGACCTCTTAACTGCTGTGGAGACATTTTAGACAGATATTAGGACGACTTTGCCCATCAGAGGATGTGGCTGGAGGAGTAGTTTGCCTTAGTAAAGTGATATTTCTGTTCCTTTTTAATTTACTATATGTCCTCTCAGCTCTGTGAGAATATACTGAAGAGTCATCCTAAAAAAATACCTATTTCACAAACCCCTTTGCATTTAAAGATGGTTGTGCTGAGACATCTTTAATCTCCTTGCACTGGGGTGTAAGGAAGAAGAACCTTAATGTCAGGTGATGTGTGAAGGGGCAGGGGAATGGCTGCAAATTAGAGCATTTTGAAATGCAAGATTCTGAACGTTTTGAAATTCAGTCTCCTCCATACTCTCCTGCAAAGTTCTCCATACTCTTCTCCTTCCTGTACCTACACATCAGTGGTCATTTAAATATACAAGAGTTAGTATGCCTTTCCCCCCCCACCTCCATCAGAACCTTTGTTCTTATCCTTAAAGATTCTTATTGTTTTTTCTCCAGGAGTCATTCCAACTTCATCCATATTTGAATTACACTGTAGCAGCTGAAGTTATTTGCTGTATCTTAGAGATAAAATAGTGTTTTCTTGCAGAGGAGGTCAGAGATCATACAGCAAAATTGAACTGTGAATGCTATTTGCTTTACTAAGAGGAGCCCAGTGTGGGACGAGACAGAAAAGTGCAGGATCAATGCAAACTGCAGCTTCTCAACCCCTAAAAATGAAATCTGAGGTTAGAGGTTGAACAAGTAACTCACAACTGAGAGCCTGTGAGAGTGACATGTTACACAAGATGATGTATTCTAAGGCTTCTCAGCAGAGTTCATTTTTAGACCTTGCCAGATTATTCAGATGTCACTTAGGATGACAGTCTCTGAACTAAGATTACCTGCACCTGAGCTGTGTGACTCAGAAGACAGGTAACAGGATTCTGAATTTTGGGAGACAAGCTAAATTCTGATGAAATTAGTTGGAGGAATAGTGTCTGATAACCCAGCTCTCAAGTAATGAGGGTGAAGCAGTTTTGCACAGGCTCTGAAATTATAGATTTAAGTAGTTAGCAGTGTGCATCCCATGGCATGTTCTAAAAAAAGCAAGATGCTCTGTATCCAAGTGAAGTGTAGGTATCTAAGTGCATATACCTAAGTGCAATCAAAATGCAAAGGGAGAGGAAAAAAAGTACTTGGTGATGAATCTTTTCCTTCTTCAACTACCAATTGCATCAGGAGGATGTGTGTATCTGAGGATGCATGATTCCTTTTACCCTAGGTTAAGAAGCTTTGTCCCGCGTGGTTCATCTCTGGTGTTTCTGGCCACCTAGCCCACAACAACCCCAGGCTGTGCTACAGGCTTGAAAGAGAAAGGCAGGAGAACTGTGTGGAGGAAAAGGATCTGGGGATGTTGACAGGAGGATGGACATGAACTAGCACTGTGCTCAGGGAGCCAGGAAGGCCAACAGCATCCTGTCCTGCACCAGAAACAATGTGGCTAAAAGGAGCAGAGAGATGACTGTACCTCTGTAATCAGCCTTGGTGAGGCCACACCTTGAGTGCTGTGCTCAGCTCTGGGCACCGCAGCACAGGAAGGACCTGAAAGGTCTGGAGTGGGAACAGAGAAGGGTGACTGAGCTGGGGAGGGTGTAGTGGGTTGAGGAACTCCCCTTCCCCCCCAGCTGTTACAATTTACCAGACCAGCTCAGATGGCTTGGAAGTAAGCCAAAGCTCTACTTACAGCAAAGCTAAATTTACAAGCACATATACACAATATATTTACAAGTACCATCATATACAACTGAGAAACAATACAGAAGTCCAAACTCCCTCCCAAAGCAAGAAGCCCAGAAGGGGCTCAAAGCTACCCTCTATCTGTCTCAGACAGCAAAGTTTACTTGTTATCTGTTATCCAAGGTTAGTGGAGAGATTAGAGCAGAGGGGAGATCCAAAGGGAGCAAAAGCTCTGAAGGAAAAGAGACACAATTTATTTACACTTTGGCTTTTTATCCCTTTTAGCAAACCAATGAATGACATAGCCTTTATCATTCTTTTCTTTTTACAACCAATAACCTAATTGCTGTCTTTAGAATGTTCCAATTAGCCTCAAATCAGCACAGAGGGGCTGAGGAAAAAGGTTGTGAGGAGCAGCTGAGGGAGTTGAGGCTATTAGTATTCAAAGGAGGAGGCTGAGAGGAGACCTTATTGCTCTCTACAACTGCCTGAAAGGAGGCTTAAAGAGATGCCAACCTCTCTGGTCTCTGCTCACAAGTAACTAATGGCAGGCTGAGAGGGAATGACCTCAAGGTGTAGCAGGGGAGGTTTAGTGCTAGAGGCACTGGCATAGACTGCCTAGGGAGGTGGTGGAGTCAGCATCCCTGTGGACTTGGTGCCTGGGGACATGGTGTAGTGACAGACTTGGTGGAGTGGGTGAAATGCTGGACCTGTTGATCTTGGAGGTCCTTTCCAGCCTTGGTGATTCTGTGATTCTGTTTTCTTCTTTGTAAGTTCATTTATTTATTCTCCTTTAGGAGTTTATGATAAATCAGTCCTCTCTGAGTTTATCATAAAGGAGTGGTTGTCATCTTCCAGAGAAGCTTCTGAAAAATGTAAGGAGGAACTGCTTGTGCCTTTTCCAGAATGGGATTAAGAAGAGAATTAATCATTGTGCTCAGGGCAAAACTGAAATCTGATAACCATTTTGTCAGCACTTCTATAAGAGTGTTGGTAGAAGACTTTGGAACTGGGAAGAATCTTTGGCTAGATTTATTTGGGATTTTTGGATATCAATCAACTAGAGTCCCTGAAAAATCTAAGAAGAAAAAGGTCTCAGTGAGATACAGAAGAGGCTCAGCAAAGCTTTGCCTATGGGTGTGATGTCCAGCTGAGAAGGCCATGGGATTGCCAGGCTCAAGGAAGGAGAGCAGCAAATCCAGCTCTGGTGTAAATTTGCTGCCTCTGTTCCTTCTCTTGGTTTGTGGCAGCAGGGATGGGAAGCTGCCAAAGTCAAACACAGAGGAAGGCATGATGAAGGTCAGAGTAGAGCAAGACATGAGGTGGGAATTTGAGTCAGCTAAAAATGTCCAGCAACTTGATCCAAACTAGCAAGTGGCTTAGCTGGGCAGAATATTGAGATAAAGAATTGTGAAGAGGGCTGGCTTAGCCACCACATTGTTCCAAACTGTTTAATGTGACATGACAGAAACCTGCCCGTTTTGAGCCAATTCACTGCTGTGCAAAAGTACCAAGGCAGTTCAGAAAGCAATGTGTGCTTTGCACAAAGTACCCTGATGGCCTGTTGAGGTCCTGGGACTTTTTTGTGGTTTTCAGACCTGGCAGTTTTTGCTGGCCTGAGCACTTGCTGCTGTGTTTTATCGAGCAGTATAGATAGAAATTTAGTTACAGCTCTTCTTTCTGTGTGTTAAGTGACCCTCCTTTTTTTCCCCCTCCCCTAAATAATGCAGATGAGGTTTTGACATTTGGCTTTCATCAGTATTTCAGTGTTATGAGTATTATGATGGAGCTTGAAAACCCCATAGGATCCTATATAGTGCAGTGAAATGAGCTGGCAGGCTCTCAAGGTAATTAGGCAGCAAGGCAGAGGCCAGTTTTTCCTTCTAAACTGGTATGATCCTGAGGAAGGGGACTCTTCTCTTTCAAATTTACCAGAGAAGCTTTGGTAAACTCATTACTATCAGGCATCCTTTGGCAGCTACATATGCCATAGCAGATGCAGGGCAGGTGATAAGATGAAATGGGCTACAGAGCTTTGGTTTCAGTCTGGGCTTAGCTTTGCTCCCACAAGAGCAAACTGTTCCCACAATTCAGCAGGAACTTTGCCATTTCCATGGAAGGAGGACATGGATCTTTTGTTCACAGTGGGCTCAGTACAAGACATGGAGTGGTGGGACAGGAAAAGGCTCTGTGCAGTTGTTGGGAATGAATTTTAGAAGGATCACCTACATTCCAACCCTCAACTCCTACCTCTCCTGTTGGATTATATTGTTATGGTGAAATGAACTCTTTTCAGCTCAGAACTTCATTCTACTTGTCTTGTAGATGCAGCCCAATTTCTGTCTCAGTTGATGCCAGTGGTTATTGCTGACTGCAACAGTTTCAGACATGTGGATGCTGCTACTGGGTTTCAGGATCTCTCATCCTGTTGCCTTTTTAAGCTGAGTTCTGACTTTTCAATTAGGCTGATAAAATAGAAAGAGCATAAGCCTCATGACAGCTGAGTACAAGGAATATTTGACTACTTTTTGAGGACTTATTCTAACTGCAGTCTTGTTGGCAAGCCTTGACACTCAGGTTTGCTGTGTGGCAGTAGGATGAGCTTTTAGTACAAGTAAATCTAGGACCTTATCCACTAGATTTGTCTGTAACAAAGAAAAAAGATCTTGTTGTGCTAAGTTTGAAGTCTCCTTCAGAGTCACACTGCATACTGAGAACTTTTTCAATTGCATTCCACCTCTGAAGGATTAAAAAAGTTGGCATCTGCCATGCCATTGCATGGAGATATATACCCAAACCCTGTCTGAGGTTCAGTCTGCTTCTTTATGCAAAGGAAAAGCACCTCCTACCAGTTTCATTTTCCTCTTCTATTAGTTGCAATTATTTCACAGAACAAAACACCAAACCAAACAAAACCAACCTCCCCTTCCAAAAAAACCCCAAAACCCAGCAATCAAAACCACCCAAACTGTTCATGTTTCTCAATCTTCAGGAAAATAAACTCAGGAAAATTGAGTTCCAGAGGACTTTAATACTGCTTAAGTCAGCTTTAAGATTATTCAAGCATCACATTAGCACTCTGGGTGGAAATAAGAGGTTCATAGTCTGTCCAGCTTGGTGCATGAGGAAGGTCAGAGTTATTCTTTGTGTGCCATGCTGTCTTCTGGAAAATATATAGAAGAATAGAGGAAGGGGAGCTACAAAAAAACTGGGGAGGGACTTTTTAGGCTATCAGGGAGTGACAGGACTAGGGGGAATGGAGCAAAACTGGAGATGGAGATTCAGACTCGACATGAGGAGGAAGTTCTTCACCATGACAGCCTGGAATGGGTTGCCCAGGGAGATGGTTGAGGCCCCATTCCTGAGGGTGTTTAAGGCCAGGCTGGATGAGGCTGTGGCCAGCCTGGTCTAGGGTAGGGTGTCCTTGCCCATGGTAGGGGGATTTGAACTAGATGATCCTTGTGCTCCCTTCCAACCCTGACTGATTCTGTGATACTATTCTAAGATCTTGGGGTGTTATGGTTTATATGTTGTATGTACAGCTCCAGAATGAAGCAGGACTGTGCTTGAAGACTGTGCTCCACACCTAAGGGACAGCTCTTTAGCTGTCCCCTTTGTGGGGTCAGCCAAGTAGAGCTGGGATGGCAGCTGAGTTGTCAGGCTTTTTGAGCAAGTTGTTTACTCCCATTCTGGAATGCCTGGGTGTGACATCACTGGTACATGGATGTTCTTCCTAGCTGCACACTAGGAGCTAGAGTGGAGTGTGTCTTTGGTCAGTGAGATCCCTAAACAGGCAATGCATGGTGACCTGATTCAGGGAAATCTCGTGGCCTGTGCTCCACTGGAGGTCAGTTGGTCACAGCTGTTGCTTTTACAGCCCATATGTGGACAATGGCTCTGCAAGTACAGAAAGGGAAAACATGCAGATCAGTAACTGCACTGTAAAAGATCTTACTGCTTTCCCTCCAGAATAATGTAAGGCATGCCATCTGGAGGACCTTGGAATGGTGTTGTCATGGAGCACAAAGTATCTGAAGGGGGCCTACAGGAGAGCTGGGGCCATGAAGATGCTCAGAGGGCTGGAGCAGCTCTGCTTTGAGGACAGGCTATGAGAGCTGGGGCTCTGCAGACTGGAAAAGAGAAGGCTTTGAGGAGACCTTGGAGTGGCCTTCCAGTATCTGAAGTGGGCTACAGGAAGGCTGGGGAGGGACTATTGACAGGGTCTTGTAATGACAGGACAAGGAGTAATGGGTTTAAACTGGCAGAGGGGAGATTGAAAGTGGATGTTAGGAAGAAGTTGTTTGCAGTGAGGGTGGTGAGACACTGGCACAGGTTGCCCAGGGAGGTTGTGGCTTCTGTCTTTCTTGAGGCATTGAAGGCCAGGTTGGCTGAGGCCTTGAGTGACCTGTTCTAGTGGGAGGTGTCCCTGCCTGTGGCAGGACATTGGAACCGGCTGAGCTTTGAGATCCCTTCCAACTTAAACTGTTCCATGATTCTATATGACCCAGCTGCTGCTCTTTCATAAAATGAATGCATTTTACTCATGGTTTTGATTAACCATTATAATTTTTTTACTTTTGATAAGTAGCTTAATACAAAAACATTGTGGAGTTGAGGTTGTGTTTTTCTTTTCCTTAAATATTTTTGAAGAGCAGCCCAAAGGAAAGAATATACAAAACCTGAAAATCTCACTTCAGTCTGCTGTTTAATTTTTATTTCAGTTGCTCAGGTTCAGGGAATTAAATGATTTGCAGGAAGAAAATGGGAGCATTGTGAATTCTGTCGTAAAAGAGAAGAAGTCATGAAAACAAGTCTCCTAGGAGAGCACTGCCTCCATTCACAGTAAAACCTTTATTCATGTTTCTTTTAATGAAAGCTGTTCAGCTCTCTTTTGTTTTGGTTACTCTGATAGATGTGATCTGATAGTCTTGAATGCTGTGTGGGATCACAGGGTCTCATAGAGCAAAGCATAGTCAGGGCACTTGGCTGCAGGGAGCTGGAACCTGAGTTTTATCATGTGAACGTCCTTATCTGCTGCATTTGCTTCAACCAGAAAAACACAGAGCAAAACCCCCCCAATTCTTTACCTGTAAGTAGTGAACCTGGCCCCAGACTTTTCTTCTGTAGATCATAACCCCTAATTGGTAAGAAATTACTCTAGTAATTATTTCCAAGGGGTTGCCCAGGGAGGTAGTTGAGTCACCAACCCTGGATGTGTTTAAAGGGCATTTGGATGTGGTGTTTGGGGATATGGTGTGATGGTTTGGGAGTTACCTTGCCACTCTTATGAAATCACCCAGAGTAGGCTGAGCTGGCTGGAAATTAAGAAATGAAGCTATATTTACAGCTTATCACAGCATACAAGCAATGAGCTCTGTCCTCAGCCTCCTCTTCTGCAGCCTGCACACCCCCAGCTCCCTCAGGCCCTTCTCCAGCCTTGCTGCCCTGCTCGGGACAGGCTGCAGCCTCTCAATGTCCTTCCTGGAGTGAGGGTGCCCAGAGCTGAACACAGCACTTGAGGTGTGACCTCAGTAGTGCTGAGCACAGGGGAATGATCCCCTCCTGTCCTTGCTGCCCTCCTTGGTTCTGACCCAAGCCAGGCTGCCATTGGCTTTCTTGGCCACCTGGGCACTGCTGGCTCACATTTAATTGACTGCCAACCAACGCCTCCAGGTCCCTCTCCAAGTCGCAGCTTTCCAACCACACATCCCCAGGTCTGTGGCTTACCATGGGATTGTTGTGACTCAGGTGGGGGCCCTGGCACTTGGCCTTTTTGTACTTCATACAATTGGCCTGGAAACAAAGCTACCTACAGGAGTGCAACTTTTATTTATTTGAAAGTATGGCTAAATGCCTGTCAGGGTAAAGCAGTTTAGACATCTGTATAGCTGCAGCTTACCTCCAATGACTTGCTCACATTCTGAAGCTCATTATTCAAATAGTTACTCAAACTGAGTGGAAGCTGCTCTGAAAATGATGCTATTTGCTTTTTTTTTCCCTTTTTGCTTCTTTATTTTCCCCTTCCCCCACAGGCACTTTCTACCTGTACCCTTGCAGTTGCCTGGAGTTCGATCCAGACTTTAATGGGCCAAGAGATGGGCTAATGATGGACAGCCCTGGTCTTCTGAACAGTCTTGTATCCCTGTTTTAAGTCCTTCAGGGACACCAGGCAGATTTATCATCCTCACAAAGCTATGTCAGATTGCTTTGTAGGAAAAGCAGAGGCACTTGCTGGGACTACATTGGATGCCCCCTGAGTTCATAACCAGAGCTGTGGGCTTCTCTGACTGGTCCAAGCTACTCTGACAGGAGGAACACAGGCAGCAGTCAGGTTGAAAACCTGCAGCTTTCTTGCACTGTTTGGGCAGGGCTCCTGTCACCTTTTCAAGTCTTCCCTGTTTGATTTCTGGCTTTTTTGCCTTCACTTCTCTATTGCAGCTTTCTTTTCTGCGAGGGAGCTGTAGCCCACAATATGAAGTGATTCATGCATTCAGAGCACCTGATCTCAGTGGCTGTGCTGGGAACTCCTCCTTGGGAGAGTTTGTGCTTCTATCACAGAATTAACCAGGTTGGAAGAGACCTGAAATCATTGAGTCCAACCTATCACCTTCTAATTAACTAAGCCATGGCACTAAGTGCCTTATCCAGCCTCCTTTTAAACACCTCCAGGGATGGTGACTCCACCTCCCCAGGCAGCCCATTCCAATGCCAGTCACTCTTGCTGTGGAAAACTTCTTTCTGACATCCATTCTGAACCTGCCCTTGGGGGCACAGCTTGAGGCTGTGTCCTCTTGTTCTGTCGCTGGGTGCCTGGCAGAAGAGACCAACCCCACCTGGCTACAACCTCCCTTCAGGTAGCTGTAGAGAGCAATGAGGTCTCCCCTGAGCTTTCTCTTTTCCAGGCTGAACACCCCCAGCTCCCTCAGAAGCCAGTAGCTGCAAGAGCTGGAAAGGTGTGAATGAGGATGAGGCAGGTTAAGCAGATGTGTGTTTAGCTTTCCAAGAGAAAAGCCCCAGATTAAACCTTCAATCCAAACCCTTTGAGTCCTTGCTATAATGCATCTTAGTCTCAGTGGGAAAGCTGTTTAAAGCCTGCTCCCTGGCAGCAGTGCCTGTTGTCAGCATTGTTCCTGTGTAGAAAGGATTGGACAAATGGGCTGGTGGAACGTTAGTGTGGGAATAGCAAACCCATCATTAAGGGCTGCAGGGAATGCTTTGTGAGTTATGGCACAGGCAAAGGTGCGTTTGGCAGAATTATGAGCTGTGGCTGAGGATGTACAGGTGGGGCCCAGCAATCCATCAGCAAGACATGCTTGCCAATCCCCAGTGCCAGGAGGCCTGGCATTGTGCAGCTAGCAAATGAGAGACAAGCCTCTGTGAATGCACAGGACACAGAATATGGCACAGGAGGGCAGTAAGCGGCACCTGTGAGTGGTGCAGTGACGACTAACACCATCCCCGTCACAATGGACACCACAGGCTTCATTCTGCCCAGACAGGATAAATGATGTTTTTATAGACTCATAGAATGCTTTGGGTTGGAAGGGACCTTAAAGATCACAGAATCACAGAACTAACCAGGTTGGAAAAGACCTCCTAGATCAAGTCCAGCCTAACACCTTTTAATTAACTAAACCATGGCACCAAGTGCCTCATCCAGCCTCCTTTTAAAAACATCCAGGCATGGTGACTCCACCACCTCCCCTGCTAGCCCATTCCAGTGCCAATCACTCTTGCTGTGAAGGACTTCCTCCTAACATCCAGCCTGAACCTACCCTGGCACAGCTTGAGGCTGTGTTCTCTTGTTCTGTCCCTGGCTGTCTGGCAGAAGAGACCAACCCCACCTGGCCACAGCCTCCTTTCAAGTAGTTGCAGAGGTCAATGAGGTCACCCTTGAGCCTCCTCTCCTGCAGTCTGCACACCCCCAGCTCCCTCAGTTTCTCCTCACAGGACTGTGCTCCAGCCCCCTCACCAGCCTTGGTGCCTTTCTCTGGGCATGTTCAAGCCCAGAACATCTTTCTTAAACTGAGGGGCCCAGAACTGGACACAGCACTCAAGGTGTGGCCTAAGCAGTGCTGAGTACAGGGGCAGAAGAACTCCCCTGGTCTTGCTGGCTAGACTGTTCCTGACAAAAGCCAGCATGCCATTGGCCTTCTTGGCCACCTGGGCACACTGCTGGCTTGTGTTCAGCACCCCCAGATCCCTCTCTACCTGGCTGTTCTCCAGCCACTCTGTCCTCAGCCTGTAGCGCTGCTTCGGGTTGTTGTGGCCAAAGTGCAGAACCTGGCACTTGATCTTGTTAAAACTCATAGCATTGGGCTGTGCCCATCTATCAGCCTGTCCAGGTCCCTCATCATGTTCCTGCCCCTGCATGAGGCATCCACAGCTCCTCTGGGCAACTTGTTCCAGTGCCTCACCACCCTTCTACACAGCACCTTAGATCTTCTTAGCCAATGGCCTCAGGCAATTAAAATGAGCCAGGAACTGAGCTCTCCACAAGCATTGAAATAGCAACTGTTGACATGCATGCACAAACAATTGCTTGGTTGGTGAAACAAGACAAGTGAACATGATAGTTATTGAGTAGGGAATCAAACCCTGTGTCAGTTAGGAACTTTGAGCACAATTTCAGGGTTCAGATAAAACAAGTTTGAAAAAGGAAAAAAAACTACAACACAGGAGGTTCCATCTAAACATAAGGAAAAACTTCTTTGGTGTGAGGGTGCTGGAGCAGGCTGCCCAGAGAGGCTGGAGAGTATCCTTCTCTGAAGAGATTCAGAATCCATCTAGACACTGTGATCCTGGGCAGCCTGTTCTGGGTGACCCTGCTTTAGCAGGGAGGTTTGCACTGGGTATCTCCAGAGGTCTTTTCCAACCTCGGCTTTGCTGTGATTCTCTGGTAGAACAACCAAGCCATTTTCAGCAGTTTTCTATGTCTTTGGTATGTCATGGCACAGTATAAGCACTCATCTCATGCATATACACACCTGCCTGTATTATATGTTATGTGTTTCAAAAGACACATTTAATGACTCTGTGCCCAATTACCTGTAAGAGACTCTACCATGCAAAGCAGACCAGGACCTTCACCAACCCAGAATCACTGCATTTTGCTTTCTGCATGCACTGAGTGCAAAGGCAGGGTGCACAAGTGACTGATGGCATAATTGGATGAATCACTCAAACATTTGAATAGTAAAAAAGCTGCAAGGCACATATTGGCTGAGACACTTTCTAGATATAAAGCTGGCTTCTGCTTCTTAGACAAATAATTTGCAATACCTGAGATGATTTCAACCATAGCACTCTGATTAATTTCTAATTTCTCATCAGAGTTGATAGAAGTTGTATTAAAAGGGCTGTAGGTGGCAGGTGGAGAGAGATTCTCCTGCCCATCTACTCTGCCCTGGTGAGGCCACATCTGGACTACTGTGTCCAGTTCTGGGTTCCCCAGTTCAAGAGGGACATAGAACTGCTTGAGAGAGTCCAGCACAGAGCCACAGAGCTGCTGAAGGGAACGGATCATTTCTGTTATGAGGGAAGCCTGAGAGAGCTGGAGCTGTGCTGCTGAGAAGGAGGAGACTGAGAGGTGACCTCATCAGTGTGTACAAAGATATGCAGGGTGAGTGCCAGGAGGCTGGAGCCAGCTCTGCTGGGTGATGCTCAATGCCAGCACAAGGGGCAATGGTGGAAGCTGAGGCATAGGAATTTTCATGGAAACATGAAGAGGATTTTTTTTACCTGTGAGGGTGACAGAACCCTGGAACAGGCCTCACCATGATGGAGTAGAGGGGCAGGAGAACCTCTCTCAACCTACTCAGCTCTTTTAATCCACCCCAGAATGGCGTTGCCCCTCCTGGCCACCAGAGCGCATTGCTGGCTCATGGTCAACCTCCCATCCACCAGGACCCCCAAATTCCTTTTTTTCCCTTTGCTGTCTTCCAACAGCTCAGTCCCCAACCTATCCTGATCCCTGGGGTTGTTCTTTCCCAGGTGCCAGACTCTACCCTTGCCCTGATTGAATTTCGTTAAATTTCTTCCTGCTCAACTCAGCCTGTTATGGCCTTGGAGTGATTCTCCACACAGCTGTGGCTACTGCAAAAGAACTCCATATTGAGATGTTTATCTTTGGAGGGTTTTACTTTTTTGCTACTAATTTAAATCCAGCTGCAGCTCACTTTGGAGATCACTACATGTACTTGGCTGCTGGTGGTCTCCTCTCACTTGTATGCTCTGGCACCGCTGCACGATGTCATCAAGATGAAATTTGGAGTGACATTTGCAGTCAGTGTGTTCCCATTCAGTGACTTAAAAACAATTTAAAGCAGCAGTTCCACAGAATCACAGAATGTCAGGGGCTGGAAGGTACCTTGAAAGCTCATCTGGACCAATTCCCTGCCAGAGCAGGAACTCCTGTACCAAATCACACAGGAACACAACCAGGTGGATTTTTAATGTCTCCAGAGAGGGAGACTCCACAGCCCTCCTGGGCAGCCTGTTCCAGGGTTCTGTTACCCTCACAGGGGAGAAATCCTCCTCATGTTTCCATGAAATTTCCTATGCCTCAACATGCACCCCTTGTCCTGTCACTGGGCATCACCCAGCAGAGCCTGGCTCCAGCCTCCTGGCACTCACCCTGTGCATATTTATAGAGATTGATGAGGTCACCTATCAATCTCCTCTTCTGCCATTGTAGAATGTGGTGTGCTCTGCTTCTGGGGAGGAACAGCACATCCACTGACCACAGCGCTGTAAAAACCAGCACACAAGTATCCTAATGATAGTGCAGAGAATTCTCTTATGTTAGCTGTTTAATTTTCCTGCTACAAAAACAGAGGACAAGCCTTAAATCCCACTGAGCTAAAGTGCAAAAACCGATCAACTGTCATTTTATCTTGGCTTGCTTCTCTGTAGAATAACACGTGAGAGAAACCAAAGGGCCACTATGTGAGAAGTATGGAGAGTTCAAGGGCTCCCTTTATGTCTGCTGCAGTTACTGAAGTCAAGGTGCACCCTAATTCCATGCTGTTGTTTTCACTGGAATGCTATTTTTGAGCTGCCATACATATGCATGGTGTGCTGCTCTCAGTGTGGCACTGCAAAGGTCAGCAGAGCTTCAGGAGGTGTATGGTGACAGAAGAATAATGCTCCTGCATGGGAAGATGTATTACTTTGAGGCTAGTTTTGGTTTCAGCAGCCCCCCCTTTTTTTTTTTTTTCCCTTTTCCTCATGTGGTAGGAGTGCTTCTCTGTGGTGTTATTAGCCAAGGGAAAAAAAGGATGTCTGATAATCACAGAGTTAACCAGCTTGGAAAAGACCTTCAAGGCAGAGTCCAGTGCATCACCCAACACCTTCTAATTAACTAAACCACGGCACTAAGTGCCTCATTGTATCATCCAGCCTCCTTTTAAACACCTCCAGAGATGGGGACTCCACCTCTCTTGACTTACCACAGCCTTTCTTAGCCATTCCAGAATGAAATTGCCCCTCCTGGCCACCAGAGCACATTGCTGGCTCATTGTCAACCTCCCATCCACTAGGACCCCTAGATTCTTTTACCCTTTGCTGCCTTCCAACAGCTCCTTCCCCAACCTATCCTGATGCCTGAGGATGTTCTTTCCCAGGTGCCTGACTCTCCCCTTGCTCTTGTTGAATGTCAGCCTGCCCAGCCTGTTATGGTCTGTCCAAGTCTGGCTGAATGGCAGCACAGCCTTCTGGTGTGACAGCCACTCCACCCAGTTTGGTGTCATTAGCCAACTTGCTGGCAGTGCCTTCTGTGCCCTCATCCAGGTTGTTTATGATGAATATATTGAAAAAGAAAAAGCCAAAATATAAACAATATGTCCCACTCTGTTCTGTGATGCTGCTCCTATTTGCTTCCTCTTCACTCTTGTGATGGTTTGAGTGTTACCTGCCTCCCCCTACTTTGTAAAATCACCCAGACTAGACTCAGTGGCTGTGGCAATTGAATGAAGCTTTATATTTACAGCCTAGCACAAGACACAAGCAGATGGTTACAATCTACATAGTTATAGACAGAAATATACAAGTTAAAAGGTAATACAGAAACACAACAGCCCTCCCAGAAAGCTGAGTCCCCAGGAGGGCTCACAAGCACCCTTTCACTTTCCCCCTACCCCCTCTACCTTACCCAAGATCCTGTCTTATGTTTAAGGCAGTATGGAGGGTCAGCCAAGGAGGATTAGGAAGAAGGTGGATTAGTCACAATGATGACAGGTCAGGTTAGAGACAGGAGTGCAGCCCAAAGCCCAGACAGTGACTGTGTTATCTGTGTTTGTGTTCTTGTTCTTATACATCTCAGCAAGCCTATGAGTGCAGTAGACATCAGCATTGTTTCCTTTTCACAGCCTGTAATCTAATTCTTCTCACCAAAACATTCTAGCTAGGCTCAAACTAGCACAACTCTGCTCTAATCTCTTCACTAACAAATAACAACGTAAGCTTTGCTGGTTGTTTTTGTTTGCCTGTCTGGGAAAGTAGAGTGGGTGGCTTTGGGCCCCTTCTGGGCAGTTTCCTTTGTCTGAGAGGGAGTTTGGATTCCTCTATTATTTCTAATTTGTATATAATTGTAAATATGTTGTGTGTTTGTGCTTCTGAATTCGGCTTTGCTGCAAGCAGAGCTTTAGCTTACTTCCAAACTGTCTGAACTGCTCTGGCAAACTTCAACAGTGGTGAGGGAAAGTTTCTGTCTTTGAAAGGCCGAAGAGAATGAGAATATTTTTTTGTTGTTGCTGGTATTATCTTTTTGTGAAACTAAAACTCTTCCTCTTTGACATGAAGACAGCATTAGGGATTTTAAATTGTATTTTAAACTCTCTGTTAAAAAATGTTAAAAAAAAAATGCATGTCTTTCTTTGGTTGTTTTATGTGCAGCAGAGTCTCTTGGGGAAACAGCAGCATCTGTGTGTGAAGAGTAGAAAGATGGGTGAGAAATTATGAATCATTTACTGAATTTGGGGTTTTTTGTTGGTGAAAACAAACCCTGTCATGTAGATTGCTTTCCTAGTAGCCTCTTCTCCAGTGTTCCTGCAAACAAGATTAATTAGGGAGCAGCAAGTTCTCAAACCTCATTAGGTTGTTGATGATTTCTAAGGAGAGGTCTTTCCAAGTGACTACAGGAAACCTTCTACTTCTGTACAGCCCAAGGCAATTCCTCCCTTCATCCACGGTGCTTAGAGCTCTAGGGTATGAAGCTGTCTGATTTAGGTTATGCTGAGCTCCTGTTTTAAGTGAGATTCAGAAGTGGAGAAATTACTCCATGTAACATTCAAATGCTTGATTCTAAGCAGTTTGCTTTGCCTTTTCACCTCCAGCTTCCTTGAAGTGTGTGAGGTCTGCAGTCACATTTGTATGACCAGAGTCAATGGAGAAGGAGCTCTTCCAAAGGTGGTTTGCATCACTTTGCCTGACAGCCATCTCACAACAGGATTAGTTTGAGTCTGCTGCAACCTAGTGCCCTCTGCTCACTCCTCAGTGATGTGCCCAACCTGTTGTTATTTTTCTGCTAACCAAAGAAATGTGGGAAGATTTGAGTTCTCTTTCAAAGCAGCTCAAATGTCATCCTCTGAAGTGTGTTTGAATGGAACCATTTTTACCTGGTTTCAGGTTGCAGTCAAGTGCTGTGTGAGGTGTTCAGAGTCACTTGCTCACCTCAGAAAAGCATGGTGTCTAAATAACTAAGTCACTTCTCTCTGCTCTAATTGTCACTTCTTGCCACAGAGGGGCCAAAGAGTGGGATATAATGCAGTAGACATCATCCTTTGGGTTTAACTCAACAGCTCTAACTTGAGAGATGAAGCATGACTGGGTGGCACAGGCTGTTTCTCTGGAATCTCTGTGCTAGTCCAATCCTTACCAAAACAATGGATTTCTGAGGTAGTGCCTTCTGGGAAGCTGTGCAAAACGGCACAGCACTGTCACCAATGCAGTGCCAAGCATTCTTTACCTTTGAGGACTTCAATGCAAGCACAGATAACAGATAAAGCAGGATGAGAGGAAGCACATAGATGCTGAGAGTGTTGGCAATTGGTCTTTACATCGTCTGCTTCATGCCTTTCATGTAGCTGGCTTGCCTGTCTAGGATTTTCTCTGCAGAAATTAGGGGAGATAAGAAGTTTCATGTAAACATGAGGAGGAATATTTTCCTGTGAGGGTGACAGAGTACTGGAACAGGCTTCCCAGGGCAGATGGAGTTTTTGTCTCTGGAGATGATCAAAACCCACCTGGATGTGTTCCTGGGTGATCCTGCTCTGGCAGGGGGGTTGGACTGGATGAGCTTTCGAGGTTCCTTCCAGCCCCTGACATTCTGTGAAATTAGGTGTCTCCTGAAGCAGCCTACATGTCTAGAGCAGCCTACTACTCAGAATAACCTTTTCAAACAACTTAGCTGCTTTCCATCTTTTGTAAGGAAGACCATGGAGACCAGCAGGTGAGCTAAGTTAGGTGCTGAGTTAGATCAAATGAGTCTACATAAAACTGTAATGATGCAACTCTGAAAGCGTGAACGAGGAGTCCTGGAGGATTCCATGTGCCCAGAGGACTAATAAGAGGTGAAACAGACCATAGTCAATGTTTTCCCTTTGGCTGCACGTTGAAGATCAAGCAGCTCCAGTGCAGCAGACTGCTTCAGGCTCCTTGGAGTCTGTCTGTTGTATTGCAGTTTGTTCCACACACACCAGCAGAACTCTGGGCTCTGCCTGCATTTTCTGTTCTGCTTTAAAATGGTGATGTTTGGATGCATGCTGGTTTCTGTTAGGGGATTGAACAGATTGCTGCTTAATTCTGTGTACTAAAAAGAGCAGAATCTTAGAACGGTTTGGATTGGAAGGGACCTTACCTGGAAACTGTTAGCCATGGGCAGGGACACATAATAGATGAAGTTGCTCAGAGCCCCATCCAATCTGGCTTTGAACATCTGTAGGGCTGGATACTCCATAGCTTTTCTGGGCAACCTGTTCTGGTGCTTTACCACTCTTACGGGGAAGAATTTCTACCTAATCACAGAAACATCCAGGCTGGCAAAGCCCTTCAGGATCACCAAGTCCAACCTACAACCCTATACTACAAGATTCACTTTAAACCACAGCCCTAAGCACCAAATCCTAACCACCCTTTAAACACATCCAGAATGGATGACTCCACCACCTCCCTGGGCAGCTTATTCCAGTCCCTGACCACTCTCTCTGTGAAAAAAAACTCTTTCCTAATGTCCAATCCAAACCTCCTCAATCTTGAGGTCATCCCCCTTGTTCTGTCTCCAGTCGCCTGTGAGCAGAGCCCAGCAGCAACCACTCTGCAATGTCCCTTTAAGTAGTTGTAGACAGCAATGAGGTCTCCCCTCAGCCTCCTCTTCTTCAAACTAACCAGTCCCAGCTCCCACTGTAGTTATCTTTATTCCTAAGGATGTTAGAATTTGAAACAAGATTAATACTTCTTTAACATCACTTTGCTGAGTTCTTTTGGGCTGGCAGGTAGTACTTACAAGGTCTTTTCCCTTTCCCTTTTTTTCTTTCTTTTCTTTCTTTTTCCCCAAGTGCAATGACAAATCAGAATTACACTTAGATCCTAAAGGATCAGAAGCCAAATGTTAGGAAAGCTGGAAACATCTTCAATGAACAGCCCAAAATCTGATATGTGAAAGACCTTCAACATCTGTCAAAAATGAAAGCACTCCTGTTGATGTTAAACTGGTGGGGGTTATAGCTTCAACTGTTATTCTGTAGAGAATGATAATTTGGCTTGCATCAAGACCAGTGTGGCCAGCAAGGCAAGGGAGGGGATTCTCCCCCCTGACTCTGTTCTTCTGAGACCCCACCTGCAGTACTGTGTGCAGTTCTGAAGCCCCCAACACAAGAAGGACATGGAACTGTTAGAGCCAGTCCAGAGGAGGCCACCAAGATGCTCAGAGGGCTGCAGCAGCTCTGCTATGAGGACAGGCTATGAGAATTTGGGCTCTGCAGCCTGGAGAAGAGAGGCTTCGAGGAGACCTTGGAGTGGCTTTCCAATATCTGAAAGGGGCTACAGGAGGGCTGTGGAAGGACTATTTACAAGGTCTTGTAATGACAGGATGAGGAGTAATGGGTTTAGACTGGCAGAGAGATTTCAACTGAATGTTAGGAAGAAGTTCTTTGCAGTGAGGTTGATGAGACACTGACACAGGTTGCCCAGGGAGGTTGTGGCTGCTTCCTCCCTGGAGGTGTTGAAGGCCAGGTTGGATGATGCCTTGAGTGACCTGTTCTAGTGGGAGGTGTCCCTGCCTATGTCGGGGGTTGGAACTGGATGAGCTTTGAGATCCCTTCTGACCTAAACTATTCTATGGTTCTGAGTCAGATTGCTTTTTGAGAAGGAAAGAAGTGACTGTTCCTCTCCAGTGGTAATAAACAACAGCTGTACACAGGATATCTCTTTTCATGCAGTGTAACAAGCTTCTGGAAAATGTTCTACTTGTGTCAAATGTAAGAGGAGGGGAAACCTCCTAAGCATGCCATAACCTCAAAAATACTGTCAATCTGATAAGCTGCAGCAATTTTGCTGTTTGCTTTTATTAAATGTACTTCATTAGGTTCTTCATGCCTCAGAGATATGTAAAACACAACATATTTATCATTTCAATCTCCTAACTGACTCTGGGTTGTGTTTTTTTTTTTCTCAAGAAGTCTTCATTAAAGGGAAATGATTTTGCAGTTGATACCTTATGATTCGTTATAATGCAAATAGCATGTAGCACATCTTGTAGACTGGCTGAAGAATTCCCACAAGCTTCTCAGCAAATGTCATCTTACTTCAGAATCGAGTGAAGCTTTGCCTTCCTTTTGC
Organism: Pogoniulus pusillus; assembly: GCF_015220805.1. Classification (NCBI taxonomy): domain Eukaryota; kingdom Metazoa; phylum Chordata; class Aves; order Piciformes; family Lybiidae; genus Pogoniulus; species Pogoniulus pusillus. Next base: position 19,185,807 of record NC_087276.1, on the reverse strand, counting down.
TTCCCCGCAATTTGTCATGCTTCAGACTTGGCTAAAGCTGCCAATTTTCATTGTCCTCACTGACAACAGCTGTCAGCGTGGCATTTATGTCTTCAAAACTCTTGGTGGCAGCATCTTCTAAGTTACAGGGCTGAAATGCAACCTGAGCAGTTTCAAGATTAAGATCCATGTGGCTGTTGCACCATGCTCATAAATTAGACCACAAAATCCCTTAATTGCCCTAGAAAGGAAGAACACAGGTGGATGCAATGCAGTGGCCAGCAGGTCATCATTATCTCCTCTTTACTGCATCCAGTTCTGGAGCTCCTATTACAAGAGGGATGTGGATGTGCTGGAGCATGTCCAGAGAAGGGCCACGAGGATGCTCAGAGGGCTGCATCACCTCTGCTATGAGGACAGACTGAAAGAGTTGGGGCTGTTCAGTCTGCAGAAGAGGGAGGCTCCCAGGTGACCTTCTTGTGGCCTTCCAGTATTTGAATGGGGCCTACAAAAAATCTGGGGAGGGACTTTTTAGCCTCTCAGGGAGTGACAGGACTAGGGGGAAGATACTCAGAATGAGACTTGACATGGCCCTGAGTAATGTGATCTAGTTGAGGATGTCCCTGCTGACTGTAGGAAGGGATTGGACTGGATGACCTTTGGAGGTCCCTTCCAACCCAGACCAGTCTGTGATTCAGTCTCCAAATACCTGCACTGACAGCTCCACTGTTGCAGGACCTGGGTACATTTATTGCCATCTCCCTGATCTGTATTTAGCTGGGATAACTCCAAGGAGGATTTTTGCTTCTCAAAGCTGTCTTGTTCAGAATTTTCTATTGAAGTAATTCAAAAGGTGGATGATGCTGGTCATAAGCTTCATCTAAGACAGAAATATTTGCCTTAGCAACTAGGAGAAGTCATTTGGTTTGAGACATGTTTCAGACTGTCATTATTTACTGCTGTCATTGCTGCTTAGTGTCGCCTGAGGAAATTAATCATTGCCACTTAAACTTTTCAATTCTAAGTCAAAGGGATGAATTCAGAAGGCACAGGGAAAAAAAATCCAGTTTTGCATGTCTTAAAATGTAAAGATTTCTAAACGCTGTGATATTGAATATTGCAAGTGAGGAAACATGGGCCCATGAGGAGGCTAGGGGTGACCACATTGCTGTCTACAACTACCTGAAGGGAGGTTATAGCCAGCTGGGGGTTGGTCTCTTCTCCCAGGCAACCAGCAATAAAACAAGGGGACACAGTCTCAAGTTGTGCTGGGGGAGGTCTAGGCTGGATGTTAGGAGGAAGTTCTTTCCAGCAAGAGTGATTTGCATTGGAATGGGCTGCCCAGGGAGGTGGTGGAGTCACCATCCCTGGAGGTGTTAAAAATAAGACTGGATAGGGCACTTAATGACATGGTCTAGTCGATTGGCTAGGGCTGGGTGATAGGTTGGGCCGAATGATCTTGGAGGTCACTTCCAACCTGGTTGATTCTGTGATTCTATGGAAACTATTGAAGTTGAACAAAAAATCTGCTGAATGGATAATTTCATATACTGCTTATTAATTGAAATAGTTTGAAAATAACTGCTGCCTTTCCCTGTCTAAAATGTGGCGATGTAATGGTTCAAGTGCTGCATTGGATATTTGGGATGCTTTTTGTTTGTGCTGAAAAACCATGAGAGTTTGCAAACTCATCCTGCCTGACAGCTGTTAAGGAGCTGGTGAGGGTTCAGTGACAGTATGAAATGTTTGCTGGCAATTCTTCTTCTGGCACAGATGCTTTGGGTTTTGTGTGCTAAGAAAACCGTGAATAGCTCTTGCTGGTTCCACAAAGAACCACTAACAGAACCACTAACAGACCATGACCTCTTAAACCTTTATTTCTGTGGGTGTTTTTAAGGAAGAGGAAGGGGATGATTGTGTATTAATGTGGCTTACTGGGTTTGATACTGCATGTTCAGGTCCTCCAGAGCTGATTATGATTACTCATTAGAGGGTCTGTGAAGAAGAGTTTTGTTCTCTCTGACCATTATGGTGGCACCATAAGCTCCTCTTTAGAGATTAAAAAGAGGAGTTATAAATGACTACAGACTGGATCAGTAAACCCCCCCATCAGTGAGACTAGGTGCCTGGAGATGGCAGCCCTGAAGCTAGTGAGCTTGCTGCAGGGTAGTGATTTAGCAGCACTTTCCTTGGTTGAAGAGTTTATAGTGCTGTTGGGCTCCAACTGCTTTGGGCTACAGGTGAAATTCCGCCCTTAGGCAATTGACTTTGTTCTATAACTTTCTTTTCTGCTGAAAGGTATTTGGAGGACTCTCTTTGCCAGTGTAGCTGTGGAGGGTGGAATGGTCACTAGAAGTGGTCAGACAGGGTGCAAGAGGTCTGTGGCTCCTGAGAGTAGGTGGTCCCAGCAAATGATGTTGGGCTGTGTTAAGAAATTATGATTTTTCCCTGAGCAGGAAAAGTAACTTTGCTCCTAGCCATAGGTACAGAAATCTCCATGTAGACTGCCTGCCTACAGACAGATACCTCCAGAATCATCATGCATCAGCTCTGCTATGAGGATAGGCTGTAAGAGGTAGGGCTTAGCAAACTGGAGAAGAGAAGGCTTTGAGGACACCTTGTAATGGCCTTCCAGTATCTGAAGGGGGCCTACAAGAAGGCTGTGGAGGGACTATTGACAAGATCTTGTAATGACAGGACCAGGAGTGGTGGGTTTACACTGGCAGAGGGGAGATTGAGACTGGATATTAGGAAGAAGTTGTTTGCAGTGAGGGTGGTGAGACACTGGCAAAGGTTGCCCAGGGCCAACTGGGCATCTTTGATCACATTTTGTAATCTGCAACCTCCCTGGAGGTGTTGAATGCCAGGTTGGATGAGGCCTTGAGTGACCTGTTCTAGTGGGAGGTGTCCCTGCCTATGGCAGGGGGCTGGAACTGGATGATCTTTGAGGTCCCTTCCAATCTAAACCATTCTAAGATTCTCTAAGTACTGATTTGGGGAACAGCTTCTAATGTGGCAGCACTACTTGTGTTGAGTATTTTGACAGTGGGTCTGGGTAACAGAACAGATGTGTGGTGGGTATCTCTTTAACATCTGCTGCAGAGCATTCTGTCTGTGATGGCTGCAGGAATACCTTCCCTTTCATGTCCATATAGACATGGCTATGTTTCAGCCACTGCCTCCTGGGTTAACTTCTAGCTCCTTACCCAGATTTAGCTTTGCTCAAAAGGTGCTGTGAGAGCTACTGCCTGCTTGCTTGTTTCCTTCACTTTCAGGCAGGTTTTGAGCTTTGCTGTTGAAACCTCTTACAGAAACACGAGATATCAAATTCAGCACTGCTCAGGTGCTTCCATCCAAACTGCCTGTAGTAACTGCACCCTTGCTGCTGTTAAAAGGAGAGGTGATACTTTCCTTCTCTTGAGGACTGAGGTGACAAGGACTTATCACCTTGGGATCTGTGTTCTGCTGTGCATTCCAACAGCATACTAATCTCTGAATTTAGCTCTTCTTTCATGTGCATTTATGAAGGAGCTTTGCATAGATAAGTAGGGGGATTTACCCACATTTCTTGGTGTTTTGGTGTAGTTAGGAGGAGTAACGAGGAGGCTCAGGGGTGACCTCATTGCTGTCTACAACCACCTCAAGGGAGGTTGTAGCCAGCTGGGGGTTGGTCTCTTCTCCCAGGCAACCAGCAATAGAACAAGGGGACACAGTCTCAAGTTATGCCAGGGGAGGTCTAGGCTGGATGTTAGGAGGAAGTTGTTGGCATAGAGAGTGATTGGCATTGGAATGGGCTGCCCAGGGAGGTGGCAGAGTCACCATCCCTGGAAGTGTTGTAGAAAAGCCTGGATGAGGCACTTAGTGCCATGGTCTAGTTGATTGGCTAGGGCTGGGTGCTAGGTTGGACTGGATGAGCTTGAGATCTCTTCCAACCTGGCCAATTCTATGATTGTATGATTCTAATTATTCCTATCAGCAGGATTGTGACAGCCACCACATATCACAGACATTTGCTGCATTGAAACATTAACCTCCCCCCTCCAACCCCCCAATCTCCTTCTGTTTGATTCTCATAGTAACACAAAGAATAGTTTAGAAATATAATTGCACTCTCTAGACAAAAACATAATCAGGCTGGCTATGAAGCTGAAACACATTACAGCACTGGGGATAGAGCCACCTATAAAAGAAAATGAGCAGAAAGAAAATCACAGCTTGAGCAGTTGTCATTTGTCAAGAAAGGGGAGCCTGTGCTGAACCACCAGCAACTGGCCACCCAGGAGAACAATCATTCTGACAGTGATGGCTTGTAGCCTGCCAGCGCTGGGAAACTCACAAGGTGGTTCCTTAACAGGAGTGACTTCGTTATTGAACACATGGTGTGCAGTCATGCTGCTTAACTGCATGTGTCTAACACATTTCCTCTGCCATGGGACTGGGCTAACCACTTGTGCAGGGTACTAATGCACTCAGGCTCTCCGTTTAGACCTTGGACAATCAGTAGAAGTTTTCCTAAACTGGTGAGTTTGACTTGTAAAACATCTGTGCTTGCTGCCAAGCAATATACCTGTCTGCTTGTAAGCCTGCAGAAGAAAAGGCTTTGAGGAGACCTTGTAGTAGCCTTCTGGTATCTGAAGAGGGCCTGCAGGAGGGCTGGGGAGGGACTATTGACAAGGTTTTGTAATGCCAGGATGAGGAGTAATGGGTTTGAACTGTCAGAGGGAAGATTTCAACTGGATGTTAGGAAGAAGTTGTTTGCAGTGAGGGTGGTGAGACACTGGCACAGGTTGCCCAGGGAGGTTGTGGAACACAGGATCACTGAATGTGATCTTTGATCACATTCAGTGATTCTGTGCTCCACAACCTCCATGAAGGTGTTCAGGACCAGGCTGGATGAGGCCTTGAGCGACCTGTTCTAGTAGGAGGTGTCTCTGCCCGTGGCAGAGGATTGGAACTGGCTGAGCTTTGAGGTCCCTTCCAACCTAAACCATTCTGTGATTTTTTTGCTGTCAAGATTTTGAGTGCCTGGTCAAACCCTTAATGTGAGACTGCACTGAAAGGATGGCTTCTGTGTTTCTGTCCATATCAGCAATATCAAGAAGATTTTCAAATCAAGAAATTCCTTCCTAATCTTGTTTATCCTGGGATCATTCCATCTGAGAGGCACAGCTGGTCAGAAGCACTTTTACCACCTTTCATGTTTCCAGCCCTTTCTTTACTAGCTCTCTAATGCCAGGATGGAGGGAATTCTTTACTAGCTCTCTAATGCCAGGATGGAGGGAATTCTTTACTAGCTCTCTAATGCCAGGATGGAGGGAATTCTTTACTAGCTCTCTAATGCCAGGATGGAGGGAATTCTTTACTAGCTCTCTAATGCCAGGATGGAGGGAATTCTTTACTAGCTCTCTAATGCCAGGATGGAGGGAATGAATTTTTTCTCACCTAGACACCAAGTGGATGTTTCAACCCTCATGACTGAAATAGAACCTCACAGAGAAGGACAGTTCATGCGGAGCTGTCCTGTGCTAAACCCAGCTGCTGCTATTTCAGCTCATGCTGGTTCCTTGTCACTGTTTCTGTGTTTGCTGCAGAGATATTTCTGTCTGTGGGTGGGAAATGTGAGCAAATTTATTATAAGAGGTAGGAAGGTGAACTGCAAGCAGCTCATTAACTTGTGGGTTGTGCTGTGGAGTTTGGGACCACTGCAAAGCTATGGTATTACAGGGTGAGAGCATCCATATTATTATCCACATATGTTCTGGTACTTTGACCACAACAACCCCATGCAGAGCTACAGGCTGGGGACAGAGTGGCTGGAGAGAAGCCAGGCAGAGAGGGACCAGGGGTGCTGGTTGACAGCTGAACATGAGCCAGCAGTGTGCCCAGGTGGCCAAGAAGGCCAATGGCATCCTGGCCTGTATCAGGAACAGTGTGGCCAGCAGGACCGGGGTAGTCCTTCTGTCCTGTACTCAGCACTGATTAGGCTATACCTTGAGTGCTGTGTCCAGCTCTGGGCCCCTCAATTTAAGAAAGATGTTGAGGTGCTGGAATGTGTCCAGAGAAGGGCACCAGGGCTGGTGTGGGGGCTGGAGCGCAGCCTTGTGAGGAGAGGCTGGGGGAGCTGGGGGTGTGCAGCCTGGAGGAGAGGAGGCTCAGGGGTGACCTCACTGCTGTCTACAACTACCTGAAAGGAGGTTGTAGCCAGATGGGGTTGGTCTCTTCTGCCAGGCAAGAAGTGACAGACCAAGAGGACACAGCCTGAAGCGGTGCCAGGGCAGGTTCAGGATGGACGCCAGGAAGTTCTTCCCAGCAAGAGTGATTGGCATTGGAATGGGCTGCCCAGGGAGATAGTGGAGTCACCATCCCTGGGGGTGTTTAAAAGGAGGCTGGATGAGGCACTTAATGCCCTGGTTTAGTTAATTAGAAGGTGTTGGGTGATAGGTTGGACTGGATGATCTCAGAGATCTTTTCCAACCTGTTTAATTCTGTGATCTGTGATTATCCATTTTACGTAGCCCAAGAGGCAAGAGCAGAGACATGAGGTTTGTATGGAGGGGTAGTAGGGTTTTTTTTACCAGAATGGCTGACGTTAATACATTTATTTCTGTCTGTGTGATGATAGAGCTTGATTTATTCAGAGGAAATGGTAAGAATCATAAATTCTGTACCTGATCTGAAATGCTGTCGTGGTGTATCTTATCTGATTTGCAAAATGTAAATTTACAGTTGAATTAATCACTGCATCACTTAATTACGTCAGGAGTTGTCATCTTCATGAAGTGCTGAGGCCTTGCCTTAGACAAGTTTGATGATAGCTCCTGTTATGATTAGTTAAGACAAAGGGTGATGATTTCAAGCAAAAAGAGAGTAGATTTGAATTGGATATGAGGAAGAAACTCTTTACAATGAGAGTGATGAGACACTGGAACAGCTTGTCCAGGGAGGTTGTTGATGCCTCGTCCCTGGAGGTGTGCAAGGCCAGGTGGGATGGGGCTTTGCAAAACCTGATCTTGTGGAAGGTGTCTCTGCTCATGAAAGGGGAATTGGAACTAAACAATTTTATGATCCCTTCAGCCTGAACTATTTTCTGATCATCCATTTTCTTTGACTCTAAAGTGCAGAAGTAGGGCGTAGCACTGGTGGAAAGAGATGGCAGTGACATTTCTGTCTGAACCACTCTCTGTGTCAGATGCAGCAAGCTGCAGCCACCTCTGGCCTCCCCAGACATCAAGGCAAACAGCTCATGTTTGATTATTTTTGGTCAAGTTTGTGCCCCACACACTGGACTTGTGATGCTTAGCTCTCTGTAAGGACTTCTGAGCTGTGTTGGGTACATTGGGTCTGACTTTTTTTCCTTTTCAGGCAGAGGTTGGAGGAGGAAGGAGATGAGTGGCTGCATCTCTGAACTTCATTACAGATGACACAAATTGTTGGCTTAGGTCCTTCTCTTGCCATTGTGGCAGACGTTGGTGAGTAGTAAAATTGTGCATTTTCCTGCCATCTGGGGACTTGGAATCACATTCTCTTCAGTGAACTGATGCAAAACTGGTTTTAAGCTACTGTGAACTCAGGCAGAAGCCACTACACTGTCATCATTGTCACTTAGGGGCCTGGAGCATCCCTCTGATCACAGAATCACAGAAATGCAGAGGTTGGAAGGGACCTCCAGAGATCATTCAGTTCAGTCCCCCTGCCAAGGCAGGATCACCCAGGGTAGTTTGCTGAGGAACGCATTCAGGCAGATTTTGAAAGTCTCCAGAGCCTGCTCCAAGGCTCTGTCACCTGCACTGTAAAGAAGTTTCTCCTCATGTTGAGCTGAAACCTTCTCTGTTCTGGTTTGAAACCATTGCTCCTTGTTTTATTGCTGTGTACCACTGAAAAGACATTGGCTACATCCACTTGACACCCACCCCTCAGATATTTATAGATACTGATCAGATATTCTCACAGTCTTCTCCTCTCCAGACTAAACAGCCCCAGGGCTCTCAGTCTCTCTCCCAGGGGAGATGCTTAAGTCCTCCAGTCATCCTCGTGGCTCTCTGTTGGACTCTCTCCAGCAGGTCCCTGTCTCTCTTGAACTGGGGAGCCCAAAACTGGACATGGTATTCCAGGTGTGGTCTCACCAGGGCAGAGTAGATGACGAGAAAAACCTGCCTAGCCCTGCTGGACACACTTAATGTCCTCCAGGATGCCATTGGCTCTCTTGGCCTCAAGGGCACATTGCTGTCCCACACAGAACTTGCTGCCCACCAGCACTCCAAGGGCTTTCTTCACAGAGCTGCTTTCCAGAAAGGCAGACCCAACCTGTACTGGTGCCTGTTGTTATTCCTCCCCAGATGCAGGACCCTGCACCTGTGTACTGATGAGGAGACACTGAGACCCGTGGCTGTTTAGCTTGGAGAAAAGCAGATTGAGAGGGGATCTGCTCAAGGTCAAAAGATAGCACCACACTCTTTTCACTGGTGTCCAGAAATGGGATAAAGGGCAATGGGCACAAAATGGAACCCAGGAGGTTCTGCTGTGTGGGTGATGAAGCCCTGGACCAGGCTGCTCAGAGGTTGTGGAGCGTCCTTCTCTGCAGAGATTTCCAGCCCACCTGGCCATTGCATTGCTGGGCAAGCTGCTGTGGGTGCCCTGCTTTAGCAAGGAGGTTGGACTGGATAATTTCCAGAGGTCCCTTTCAACTCCTGCCTTTCTGTGGTATTGTTGTTCATATTTTAAGACTGTTGCAACCAATTTTGTTGTTGTTTGGTTTTTAATTCAAACATCTTTAATAAAGAAAAACCTATAATTAAAGCTTTTAATCTAGAGAATGGGTAAGTAATCTTTAAAATCTCTGAAGTGGTCTCAAATACAGGATGTGAAATTGAAACAGAGCTGGACTAAATTGAGTCAGGAAAAGTGATGGTGCTCAGAAAGTTATGGGACTGACCAAGGTGTGACTTTCTACGGCAGATTACTGGGGAGGAAATGAGTTGCAATGAACAAAGTAAATGTCACAAACTGATTTGAAATACTGATTGGAAAGACACCTTTAAAGATGCCTACTTGATATTAAACCAAAGGAGCATTTTACTCTGAAGGCTGAATTCTTCTGACAGAAAATCTGCCTGAAAAATCCATGGAAATTGGCAGGATGTGGTCAGATATAAAATGTATCAATTTGATATTGCAGTGTAAAGTTGATCATTCTTATACTGAAAGACAGAAATGAGAAAGAAAAAGGAAAAATTAGCAACTAAGTTTTCTTGTGTTTAGTTTTGGCCACTTTTGATAAAGGAAATGTGAGCTTTCATTTCTGGAAGTTATGCTGGATACAGATGCAGTGGTGGTGATTGTGGCCATGATAATGACCAGGGTTTGGAGCAGATCTGCTCTGAGGACAGACTGAGGGAGCTGGGAGTGTTCAGCCTGGAGAAGAGAAGGCTCTAGGGACACCCAATAGCAGCCTGAAACTGCCTGAAGGGGGCAACAAGAAGGCTGCAGAGAAACTGATTGCAAAGACCTGCAGGGATAGGACGAGGGCAATTGCTTCAAACTAGAGCAGAGTAGACTTAGGTTGGATGTGAGAAACAAGTTCTGCACCATGAGGGTGCTGAAATATTATTACAATGGCTTGCCCAGGGAGGTAGCTGAGGCCTCATCCATGGAGATATTCAAGGTGAGACTAGGTAAGGCTCTGGGCAACCTGCTCTAGTGGAGGATGTCCCTGCTGACTGCAGGGGCATTGGACTGGATGCCCTTTGGAGGTCCCTTCCAAGCCAGAGCATTCTGTGATTCTGTGTGTTCAAACATCGCATCAGTGCTTCACTCCTGGTACTTTTGTACTTCAGCTACTCATTACTGGCAATCGACTGGGAGTAAAGGGAGACTTGAGCAGGAAGGCACAGCAGGTCAGTGACAGGGAAACCATTGTTCAAAGGGTTTAATGCAAGAAAATCTCCCTTGTGGAGCACATTATAGGCAGAACTTGGTGAGTGTCTCTCACTGCACCACTGATATGTTAAACAGCTACCAGAGCTACTGTGCTACCGTCTGGGAGATAGAAGCCTGCCGCTGTGCAGCCCTGGAAAATCCAGCTGCTTGTGCTGAGGGGGCTGTCAGGGGACTCTTGCTGGAAAAAATAGCTATGGGCCTGGTTTGCTTGAAAGCAGTGAAGTTATTGCTCATGTGAGCTGGAGAGAAACAGTTAGGAATTTAGTCTGAGGTAATTCAGAGACGGTCGTGGGGGTTGTGGGTGAGCTGTGTTTCCAGGCAAGCAGTTAATATCTTACACAGTCAGTTTTAGCAGTTCTGTCACCACTAATGAAACTGTTCTAAAAGTTATGCAAGAGAATTCTGCTTGTGTCTGCTTTCTGATTTTAACCTATTTAACATTCAATTACTTCTTGTAGTCACTGCTTAGTTTTGACAGCTGCTCTTACACCAGAATAAGCTTCAGCTGATGGTTGCTTAGGACCAAAAGGTTAAGACCTGTCAAAAAAGTAAGAGATCATAGAATCACTCAGCATTGGAAGGCACCACAAGGATTGTCTAGTTCCAACCACCTTGACATGGATAAGGACACCTCACACTAGATCAGGCTGTCCAGAGCCTCATCCAGCCTGGCTTTAAACAACTCAGGGATGAGGCCTCCATCACTTCCTTGGGCAACCCATTTCAGGGTCTCACCACCCTCATGCTGAAAAACTTCTTCCTAACATGCAGTCTGTATGTACCCATTTCCAGCTTTGTTCCATTCTCCCCAGTCCTGTCACTACCTGACATCCTAAAGAGTCCCTCTCCAGCTTTCTTGTAGGCCCTCTTAAGATACTGTAAGGCCACAATAAGGTCACCTCAGAGCTGCCTTCTCTTTTGGCTAAGAAAGGAACTGAACATAGGTACTGTTGTGCCTCAGACTAACCTAGTTGAGCAGCTAGACAAATATAAGATGAATTTTCCTCCAATCAAATGTTTGGCAAAAAGAACCAAAGCTTCCCAATCAATTTGGATGGTATTGAGATCTTTATGATAGGGACTGTGCTGCTTTGAGGCTCATTGGGATATTTTAATGAGAGAAATGAGACTATTGGCTGTGAAAATACAGTCTGTCTATATTACCCATTCACTCTGCTGAGCCACATAAAAAACAGGACACAAAGATAAGTCAGCCTCTGCCTGGCTTTTGCTGTATTAACTCTTCTGCCCAACTCTGCACATTTCCAACTAATCATTCTGCTCCTGACACCCCTTGCTGACCTTTCCAGCTCACCCTGCACAGAAGAGAGATTCTGAGATAAAGGGTAGGGTGGAAAGAAGGTGGAGGGGTGGTTGGGAGCCCCCTCTGGGGACTCTGATTGCTGGGAGTGGTCTTGTATTGCTGTATTCCTTTTAACTTGTATATTACTGTATATAGTTGTAAATAACTGTAATGTGTTGTAAAGATCTGCTTGTGTATTGTGCAAAGATGTGCATATAAAGCTTCATTCTTCCAGCTGGCTGAGTTTAGGCTGGGTGCATCTCTGAGTGGGGGTGGGTGATGCCCAGAACCACTACAGCCCCTGACAGATGTGTTGAATTAGGGCCCTTGATGACTGTGGTGTTTGGTTTTGACTGTGGGCATTTCATTTGTTTTGTTGTCATTAGGGTTTTTTGTTGGTTGGTGTTTGTTTTTTCTTTGTTTTGGGATTTTAAATTTTACTGTTGTTGTTTGAATCATAGAATCAACCAGGTTGGAAGAGACCTCCAAGATCATCCAGTCCAACCTAGCACCCAGCCCTGTCCAATCAACCAGACCATGTCACTAAGTGCCTCATCCAGGCTTTTCTTGAACACCTCCAGGGATGGCGACTCCACCACCTCCTTAGGCAGCCCATTCCAGTGCCAATCACTCTCTGCCAACAGCTTCCTCTTAACATCCAGCCTATGCCTCCCCTGGCACAACTTGAGTCTGTGTCCCCTTGTTCTGTTGCGGGTTGCCTGGGAGAGGACACCAACCCCCACCTGGCTACAGCCTCCCTTCAGGTAGCTGTAGACAGCAAGTTTGGTTTCGTTTTGTTCCACAGGATTTGTTTAGTTGGTTTTTGGTTTAGTCATTTTGGTTGAGTGGTTGTTTTAGTTTTAAACCCTGTTACCTGTGTCCAAGTGAACCTAATAGTTCAGTATATCCAAAATCCAGCCTTTTGAAATATGGGTGTCATTAAAAGTCAATTTCAAAATTAGGGCAGCCTCTCTTGAAAAATTTACCCTGGGACAACTGTCAGGTGAAATTAAGCTTCGCAGGCAAAGCGTGCTGAGATCTACAGTCACTTTGGGAAACACTTTTCTTTGGTAGCACAGAAAATGCAGACACAGAGCTAACAGCTGATTGCTTCTCACTGTGGGATGAAGTTTTTCAGATTCCTTGGTAGTTTCAAGCTTCATTAAAGATCTTGAATGATCAAATGAGGCCAATAGTGCTTTGGTTCTTAGTTAATGGAAGTCATCAAAACTGTTGTCTTGAAGTACTTGGCCTTCCAGTATCTGAAGGGGACCTACAAGAATTCTGGGGAGGGACTATTGACAAGGTCTTGTAATGCCAGGATGAGGAGTAATGGGTTTAAACTGGAAGAAGGGAGATTTGGACTGGATGTTAGGGAGAAGTTCTTTGCAGTGAGGGTGGTGAGACACTGGCACAGGTTTCCCAGGGAGGTGGTGGAGCACAGAATCACTGAACATGATCACATTCTTCAATCACGTTCGGTGCTTCTGTGCTCCACCACCTCCCTGGAGGTATTCAGGACTAGGCTGGATGAGGCCATGAGTGACCTGTCTAGAGGAAGGTGTCCTTGCCTACGGCAGGGGGTCAGAACTGGCTGAGCTTTGAGGTCCCTTCCAACCTGAACCATTCTCTGATTCTTTTCTATGAAGTAGAAAACAAAAAGATGTCAATAATAGAGGTTTTATGTAAGTTAGGAGTTGGAAGGCAACACATAATTTCTAATTACTAGTCTTGTCAATTATATACCTCCTCACTCTTTGATTCCAAGTTGCATCCTAAGATCAGGCTTATTTTTTAAATGAGATTTCTTTCCTCCTTCTCTCTTTCTGTGGGAGGTGTCACTTTGCAGAAAAACAGCAATGTCCAGCACAGTCCTGCCCTGTCTCTCGGATCCCCATCAATGTTTGGTTGAAATAGATGGAGAGCTTTCTACAGCCATCTGGAATATTGTCATTGTAGGACTGGCTTCAGTGCTTTTAGGGGAAAAAAGACACAGGGCAAATGGATTCCTGGTGCAGTCAGTCTACTGAGTTAAATGTTGATTACTTTTGTCTAGCTGAATGTCTCATCATTGCATTGCCGTATTTAAAAAGGGGATTATTGAGAAGTTAAATCTTTGAGGATGGTGTAGGAAAGCCTGAGGTGATGTTGCTAAAAGATGATTCTCCAATAATTTTAGGACCTAGTGCACAAAGCTAAATAAATACTGGCAACTTTCACAGGCTCACAGGATGTTAGGGGTTGGAAGGGACCCAAGTTGATCATTGAGTCCAACCTCCCTGCCAGCGCAGGACAATACTAACACAGATCACAGAGGAATACATCCAGGCAGGCCTTGAAAGCCTCCAGAGAAGGAGACTCCACACCCTCTCTGGGGAGCCTGTTCCAGTGCTCTGTGACACTTACCCCTTGTGTTGAGGTGGAACCTCTTTTGCTGCAACTTACACCTATTGCTCCTTGTCCTGCCATTAGCTTTCTGGGCTGCAGGTGCTCATTGCTGGTGTCTTGTCTAGCTTCTCATCCGTCAGCACCCCCAAGTTGTTTTCTGCAGGGTTGCTTTCTATCACCTTCATCCTCCAACCTGTATTGGTAGAGAGGATTGTTCTGGCCAGGAGCTGGCATAAAAGTAGGCTTTGGTTTCAAGTGTATGCAGACAGATAGGTTTGCATTTCTCAGAGTTGTTTACTGATAAATTGGCAGAAAGTTGGGCCCAGTAGCATGTCTAATTACAACAAAACCCAAAAGCCCTCTTTTTGCCACCTTGGCCCCTGTAGGCAGGAGCTTGCTGGCATAAGGAGTCCTTTCAGTGCTGTAATTGTCCATCTCCTGACCTTCTGAGTCTGTGTGTGGGAGTGTGGGGCTCTGGCTCTCACCCACGTCTTGCCAGTCTTGACAGGAGTTGCAGGTCTGTGAACACCTGGACCTTAGGAAGTGCACTTGGAGCATAAGCTGGTTTCACATGAGTCATTGTTCAGCTATCAGAGTGGTAATGACTTCTGGTTTTAATTATGCCTTTTAAAATCACAAGGTTGTTCTCTGTAGCTGCTAGCACTTGCTGTCTTCTGACAGCTGTAGTTTTAGACCTTCCATTAGTAGTTTGCTCTCCCAAGGTGGGGACCATGCCTATGACTGCAGGAGGCTGCTGCTGGCAGTTTTTCTGACTGAATGGTGCTTTAGTGTCACGAGAACCAAATTTCCATCACATTTGCACTGAGGTGCTGTTCCTCAGGAGGTTCAGGTACCTCTGTGCAGCTCAGGAAAATGAGTCTGGAAAACCCATGACAGCTGCAGCATAGAACCCTGTAGCTATTCTCTGTACAGAAACACCAAATATCTATTTACTATATTTATATCCCTTTAAAAATGATTCTTCTGGGGTTAATGCAGCAGTCAGGATCTGGTGTGTTACCCAAATACATGGGTCTCAAGGATTAAGTGTGGTGGTTGGTGTCTGTTCCTTCCATCTGGCAAGAGATGGGAGCCCTGGAGAGGCAGCACATCAGCCGCCGGGGGAAAGAGCAACTCACTTGCTGTTGATGATACCTCTGGCCAGCACCCAGACTGCTACTGATGAGCTCTGCAAGAGCTGTCTCCAATCCTCTGCAGCTGTGGAGATGGCTGTTTGTGTCTGGCCTTAAGGGAAGGAAAAAGTAAAGAGTGGAAAATTAGAATGTCATGCAGGATAATTGGTCCTGAACCAGTTTTAATTTGTTATTTATTTAAAATGAAGGGTTTGGGATACAGCAGCAGAAGACAGAAGCAAGCACTTAATGATTCCTCATGACTTGCAGGTGATTTAGGGACTGTACTTTGCAGCCTGAAACTATAGGTAGAATACAGAATGATTGACTGCTTTTTGTATGATAGGTAGAGTCTATCTGTAGTGGTAGAAGCTTAATAGATAACAAAACCAGAGATTTGAGGGGAGTTATTTCACCTCACTTATGCCTTTAAATTGGAAATGGAATCACAGGCTCAGAGGCTCACAGGATGTCATTGGTTGGCAGGGACCAAAGAGGATCATGGAGTCCAACCACCCTGCCAGAGCAGGACCATACTATCTAATACAGATCACAGAGGAACACAACCAGACAGGCCTTGAAAGTCTCCAGAGAAGGAGACTCCACAGCCTCTCTGGGGAGCCTGTTCCAGTGCTCTGGGACCCTTACAGTAAAGAAGTTCCCCATTGTGTTGAGGCAGAACCTCTTTTGCTGCAACTTACACCCATTGCTCCTTGTCTTATCACAGGGAGTAAGTGAGCAGAACCTGTCCCTCACCTCCTGGCAGCCTTCAGATATTTCTAAACATTTATCAAATCCCCTCTCAGTCTTCTCTTTTCCAGACAAAAAAGCCCTAGCTCCTTCAGCCTCTCCTCATCAGCCATGCTCTCCACTCCCATAATCACCCTCATAGCCCTCTGCTGGACCTTCTCCAGCAGATCCCTGTCCCTCTTCAACTGGGGAGCCCAAAACTGAAGGCAGTATTCAAGATGAGGTCTCACCTGGGCAGAGTAGAGGGGGAGGAGAACCTCCCTTGATCTGCTGGACACATTCTTCTTAATGCACCCAGGATCCCATTGGCCTTTTTGGCCACAAGGGCACATTGCTGTGCCATGGTTAACTTGTGAGCCACCAGGACCCCCAGGTCCATCTCCACAGGACTGCTTTCCAGCAGATCACCTTCCAGCCTGTACTGTTGCAGTTTATTATTCCTCCTCAGGAGGAGTCTCTAGGGTAGAAATGATGTTGATATGGTTCCTACAAAGACATTTAAAGATGGTTACAAATGCCTCAAAGGTGGTTGTCAGGAGGAGCCAATCTCAGTCATAGGAAGAAGCATAATGGGAGTAAAGTCAATCACAGAAATTCCATCTCAGCACTTTTTACTGTGAGGGTGAAAGAGCCCTAGAGCAGGCTACCTGGAGAGAATCATGGAATCAACCAGGTTGGAAGGGACCTCCAAGATCATCCAGCCCAACCTAGCACCCAGCCCTAGCCAGTCAACTAGACCATGGCAGCAAGTGCCTCATCCCGTCTTTTCTTGAACACCTCCAGGAATGGTGATGGTTGTGGAGTCTCCTTCTCTAGAGACTTTCAAAACCCACCTGGATGTGTTCCTGCCCTAGGTCATCCTGCTTTGCAGGGGCACTGGGCTTGA
The DNA here is from genome assembly GCF_015220805.1 of Pogoniulus pusillus. NCBI lineage: Eukaryota > Metazoa > Chordata > Aves > Piciformes > Lybiidae > Pogoniulus > Pogoniulus pusillus. Next base: position 19,169,432 of record NC_087276.1, on the reverse strand, counting down.
TGATCTCTGGAAGTCTCTTCCAACCCCACCTGGAGTACTGCATACTGCTCTGGAGCCTCTAACACAAGAAGGACATGAAACTGTTGGAGACAGTCCAGAGGATGCAGTCTCAGAGGGCTGCAGCAGCTCAGCTATGAGGACAGGCTATGAGAGTTGAGGCTCTGCAGCCTGGAGAAGAGAAGGAGACCTTGGAGTGGTCTTCCAGTATATGAAGAGGGTTACAGGAGAGCTGGGGGGGGGGGGGGGGGAGAATGGGACTCTTGACAAGATAGGACGAGGAGCAATGGGTTTAAACTGGCAGAGGAGAAATTTCAACTGGATGTTAGGAAGAAGTTGTTTGTAGTGAGGGTGGTGAGACACTGGCACAGGTTGCCCAGAGAGGTTGTGGCTTCTGTCCTCCTAGAGGTGTTGAAAGCAAGGTTGGATGATGCCTTGAGTGACCTGTTCTAGTGGGAGGTGTCCCTGCCTATGGCAGGGGGTTGGAACTGGCTGAGCTTTGAGGTCCCTTCCAACCTAAACCATTCTATGTTTCTATGAGTAGGAATTTTCTGCCGTGGTTCATTTCCATGGTTTTGTTCTTGTTTAGAATAAAATCAGCCGTGGTTTTATTCTTGTTTAGGTAGTCTCATTATCTTGTAACCAAATGGTCTATTTCAAAGAGCATCAATGTATTACAAGAGGACTTTCTTGAGAACATGGGCTTGCAAACAAGTTACCATAAAGTGAGCAGAGGTGGAAATTTACTGACCGAGTGCATCAGCTGCTTTACTTGAAGAGCCTCAGGGCAGAATCTTCCCCCTTGCACTGTAGGAGCCATAAACTACACTGCTTTTATTGTCCTGAGGGTGCATGAGGGCATGAGGGTAGTAAAGTGGAACAGCTTGGAATAGTTCTCACTGTGACTTACTTTCTCAGAACTCTGCTCTTTGCTTGCTCTTTGTGGCAATTTCTCTTCTAGAAAGTTTTGGGAGTGTCTGAGCTACAACATGTGTGAACAGCAGTCCAAAAAGTAAGGAGAAGAGAAGGCTTTAAGGAGAACTTGGAGTGGCCTTCCAGCATCTGAAGGGGGCTACAGGAAGGCTGGGGAGAGACTTTTGACAAGATTTTGTAGTAACAGGATGAGGAATAATGAGTTTAAACTGGCAGAGGGGAGATTTCAACTGGTTGTTAGGAAGTTGTTTGCAGTGAGGGTGGTGAGACACTGGCACAGGTTGCCCAGGAAGGTTGTGGAGCACAGAATCACTGAACATGATCACATTCAGTGATTCTGTGCTCCACAACCTCCCTGGAGGTGCTGAGGACCTGGTTGGGTGAACTAAACCATTCTATGAGTCTATGATTCCTGGAGGTGTTGAAGAGAAGCCTGGATGAGGCACTTGGTGCCATGGTCTGGTTGACTGTCTAGGGCTGGGTTGGACTGGATGATCTTGGAGGTCTCTTCCAACCTGGTTGATTCTATGATTCTGTGCATCTACCCTAGAATCACAGAATGCATAGAGGTAGTGTTTGATATCATTATTTCTGTTATCTTTGCTTTAAGGAATACCTGGGTCTGCAGTATACTAAGGAAGTAGTAAAGAAAAGACTTGGCACTCTCCTCCCCATGCAATTAAAACTTCCCTAGGAAGAAACTTCTGGGTTTCTTGATAAAATTCATGCTCCCTGTAGCCATTCAGGAACCTAGAATGCCCTGGCCTTGGTTTCTCGTTGTTGGCAACTACTGAAGTGTAATCACAAGTTCTTCAAGCTTTATTTGAAGAGTGTGGAAGTCAGTAAGTTGCTGGATGAGGACCATATTAAAAATGGTGACTGGCTCATCAGTGAATGAATGGTTCAGTTGCTGCTGTTCACGATAGTGATACCTAATTAATACCTCTACTCCCAAGTGTTTCTTTTCAGAAGAGCTGTCAGAAGTGCTTCTTGTTCAAGTTCTGTTTCACTGACAACTGCAATGTTGTGTTCTGTTCCTTCCCTTTTCACCACCTACCTTTGGTCTAAAAGATGGAAATATATTAATCCAGTACATCTATGCACAGCTCCAGGGATTTTAAGAGTATCTTGTCCAACAAAAAGTATATGAGAGACAAACCTCCTTTTGTTTGCATTATTAAAAGCCAGGAGAGAGCCTATAGCCTGACCTTCTGCAAATGTCAAACCTGAAGAGCTCCTCAATTGTTCTGTGCTTCTAACACAAACACACAGTCATCCCTTTTGCTGTTATGTGCAGTCATTCCTCTTACTCTTGACATTGCTATGTTTTCTGACATGCTGTTCCAATAGTTCATTAGTTTAGGTATATTCACTTCAGGGCTAATTTGCCATACTCACCCTCCATCCAATTTTGTCACTGGCTGACAAAACTACGTTGTTGATGTTTTGTTCTCAGTTGCACACAGTGTTCTGTGCTGATGTCGTGGTAGGCATGTAGGAGTAAAATGGTTACATTCACACAGTGAAAACTTAGCAGAATCTTGTAAGGGATTGCACACACTTCGTGTGTGTGTTAAACAATTACATTATATTGACAAACACCATTTATGATTCTGTAGACCAAAACCCAAAGCTTGGTAGATGAGTAAACTTAATCTTTCAAATAACTTTTGATAAGTAAATCTGCTCTCGTGAGCCCCAACCTGGAGTCCTGTGTACAGTTCTGGAGCCCCCAACACAAGGACATGGAACTATTGGAGTGAGTCCAGAGGAGGCCACAAAGATGCTCAGAGGGCTGCAGCAGCTCTGCTATGAGGACAGGCTATGAGAGCTGGGGCTCTGCAGCCTGAAGAAGAGAAGGCTTCGAGGAGACCTTGGAGTGGTCTTTGAGTATCTGAAGGGGGCTACAGGAGGACTGGGGAGGGACTATTGACAAGGTCTTGTAATGACAGGATGGGAAGTAATGGATTTCAAGTGGAAGAGGAGAAATTTCAACTGGATGTTAGGAAGAAGTTGTTTGTAGTGAGGGTGGTGAGACACTGGCACAGGTTGCCCAGGGAGGTTGTGGCTGCTCCCTCCCTGGAGGTGTTGAAAGCCAGGTTGGATGAAGCCTTGAGTGACTTTTTCTAGTGGGAGGTGTCCATGCCCATGGTGGGGGTTTGGAACTGGCTGAGCTTTGAGGTCCCTTCCAACCTAAACCATTCTATGCTTCTATGATTTCAAAGAATTGCCATCTGGTTCTGTAGGATTGCTTTTCCTTTATTCCTTGCTGTAAACATCCCAGCACCAGAGATACTGCTGATCATGCTGTGTGCACAGACACATTCTGTACCACCTCTGTGACCCACTGCCTTTCCAAACTGGCACAGCTGGGGGCTCCTGACTCTTTGTTATAGGCTGAGCTGTTTGTGACTCTGAAAATAGGACATGCTTCTGAAAGATGGAGTGACAGAAACACTGGTGTTCAAAGCATGCATGGATGAATTATTCTTTCTGAGAGCAGTTCTGAAATACTTAGTAATACTCTACCAGTCAGACTGCACTCTGCTGATTGAACCACCCATAAGCTGTAATTAAACAACGCAGGCTGTGCCTTTCTATAAGCTTATTGCACAGCTCAGATATCTTTGAGATAATTGGGCTGTCAGAGTATTGTCTCCTTTTCCCTTGGGCCCAGAGATTCGGAGTTGATTTGACTTTCAGCAGTCCCTTCTTCCAGGTGCAATTAAATGTCCAGGCTTTGCAAATGCAAAGTATCCTGGTTTGAGGCTAACTGGAATATTTTAATGAGAGAAATTGGATCATAGGCTATGAAAAGAAAATAATAGTGATGTCTATGGAATATTTTAATGAGAGAAATTAGATCATTTGCTGTGAAAAGAGAATCATAGTGATGTCTAGATCACGCGTTGGTTTTGTTTAGAGATATGTGAGGGTGATGAAACACTGTAACAGGTTGCCCAGGGAGGCTGTGGCTGCTCTCTCCCTGAAGGTCTTTAAGGCCAGGTTGGATGAGGCCTTGAGCAACCTGTTCTAATGGGAGATGTCCCTGCCTATGGCAGGGGGTTGGAACTGGATGATCCTTGAGGTCCCTTCTAAGCTGAAACATTCTATGATTCTAAAAAGCAAGAAGCAATAACAAAGTTTCTCAGTTTCTGGCTTTTGCTTGCCATGTTAACTGTCTCTACTTGAATCTGTGTAACCTGATCTAAATCAATCTCCTTCTAACCTCTTGTTGGCTTTTAAGCATCTCACCCCTGCATGTAAACCTTCTGAGATAAGGGAAGGGGTGGGAAGAAGGAGGCAAGTTAGTTCAGAGCCCTGCTGCATGGCTCTGCTGTTCAGGAGGGGTTCTGAATTTCTGTATTACTTTTAACTTGTATGTAATTGTATACAGCTGTGAGTATCTGTATATATATTGTGTATATATGCTTAGAAATCTGTGCTATGCTGTAAAATATAGCTTCATCCTTAACCTCCAGCCTGCTGAGCTAGTCTGGTGAATCTCATGGCAGGGAGTGGGAAATGAACTCCCAAACCACTACACAAGGAAATCCCAATATTCCCCCTCCCTCCCCCCCCCCCAGAATCAGCAAGAAAAGAAACAATCTTGAGAGCCACTGCATCAATTTGACATTCAGGGAATATGACAATATGTTCAATATGGCTGTTGTTACCTATCTCCCAGATCCTCAATATAAAGATGTGCTTCCAAGGAGGAGCACTACTGGTATACAATCCAGCTCATGCATTTACTATTTGCTAGGGTGGTTTTGTATGGAGCCCTTCATTGAGAGCATCGTGGAGTGCCTTATAGCAACTGTGAATTACAGGCTGTGGGTAGTAGCTTGACTACTGCATTAACAGAGCTCTGCAGATGAGAGCTGAAATTTAGGGAGGACATAAAAAAAGGGAAGGGGCCATCAGTGTAGCAACTCAGGCATGGGTAAATCCTTTCCTGGGAGAGTCAGGGTGGGATCTGTGCTGGTAATAATGGTGGAAAGTCTGAGAGAGAAATAATCTGGAGCACTGGAGATCCTCTGCTTTTTTTGCCATTTATGTCATGAGTGAGGTAAGTGTGCAGGGAACAGATGGAGCCAGAAGCAGGAGTGGAGGAAAATGCTCTAATCCTTTCTAAGCCCTTTGAAGCTGTGGCTCTTTGAGACCTAGGAGTGGTATAGCAGAAATGAAGGAAAAGGTGACAGAGATGAGGAACTGTCTTTGCAAACACTGAAAATTTGGAAAGGGAAAAAATAGCCAAAGAAAATCAAGCCTAGGGCTTTGAAAAGACTGCAGAGTCTCTTGCAGGATACTGTTAGGTTTTGGATAAAGCAGTCACATTTGAGAATGATTAAGTTTGCCTCTTCACCAACTGAAGAACACATCACTGCCTATACTGATTGGAAGAATACTCTGATCAGAGACTGAAAACGACTATTGAACATTTTGTCTTCTCCAAACCTTACAGGGGATCAAGACTTATTTTGACTTAAACTACTGTGGCTTGCATGCAAGACTGAATCTGCAGCTGGTTTAAGCAGGATCGCGTCGATGTCTTTTGTGTAGAAATGAATCAATTTCCAGTCTCTGGAGACAAAACCTAATTATACTGAAACTTCAAAAACGTGGATGCACAATAACAACACCTAGATGAAGCTGTTACTTTTACAGGGTGCTGAGTATGGTGTGGTTACTGTCTCAGGTCTGTAGCTTTTTCAGTACTTAGAAGAGTAAATGTCTTTAATTTTTTAGTGCATTTTTTTCCCCCTTATATAATTGTTTTATTTTAAACACTGAGAACTAAGATGAACAGAAGCTAGTGATGCTTTTCTTTTCTAGCCCAATGCCTTTTCACAGAGCACAAACTTTAAGGGTAAATAATATAATACCTTAAGAGAATTTGAAGAGCTAACAAGCATAAGAGAGCATTTAGATGATTATTTGGAGTCCTAGAGGAAGGAGTCCAGAAGGAAAGACGTTCCCCATTCAGTGTTTTGACAGGGATAGTAAGCAGACCAAAGGTCTGAATACAGAATCAACAAACACAAGCCTCATTGATGCCTTCAACTTAAGTGCTAGAAGGGACAATCTGTTTTAGTTATGCTTTTGAGCACACTTTAAATCTAATTTTAGCTCACAATAAAAATGAATGCTCTGTTTTCCAACGCATCTGCTGAGCCTGAGTCTCCATACCAGATGGCTTTATATTTAAGCTCAACATACAGTATGCCAGTGTTCACTGGATCTGCTGAAAGTGACCTTGTTGGGTTTTTTTTCCTGTCTGAGCACAAAATATGATATTTATTCATGTTGACATGCAAAAGTGTTTGTCTTTCTAGCTTGTTGTCATATTCTGTTTTACCTAGTTTTAAGGGTTCCTTGTTTTTTACGGTCAGAAGCGTGTGGTGTTTCTGCTTTCAGGATTGACACAGGTACAGGCCATAACAAAATTGCATACACATCTTGTACCATGTATACCTTACTGAATTCTGTGCACAAGTCACATCTAGACTTCCAGTTAAGGCTCTGAATCTTGACTTTTTGAATGTGTGTCTCTCTGTTGCTTAATCTTTCATTCATTTCCGAGCTTCCTCTGCCCTTGTGCTATGTCTGTATCCATGTAAGCTCTGACCTGAAGGCATTGCCATGCTGACATTAAACCGTACAGCAAGGCTTTTGGATGGGAGTCAGCTGGTGTCCCTCGAGCTCTGGCATCTTGACCTCTTTTGTTTTTTCCTGCAAAGATTCTGTGAACACAACTGTGCCTAAAGTTAGACTGTGAGTAAAGCCTGGGCTCCACCTTACAGGTGAAACCTTGATGAAAGAAGAAATGTCACCATGTCATTGACATTTGTCTCATTGGTGCTGCTTCCTGCATGGAAAACTCTGTGGTCCCACAGAGCTGTAGCCACAAAGTGTGTTGAAAATGTTCCTTTTTTGGTTGTTTTATTTTTATCTGGTTTAGAATGGCAAATGACTGTTCAAGATGGATGGCAGCTGTGAATCTCTATATATTTGTTTCCACAGTCCTGTCCTCAGAATCTTGACCCTTTTCTAAAAGCAGGGTGAGGTCACAAGTGTGATAACTTGCTAAGGGCGGGGGATGCTGATGAGCAGATGGGAATATGGAGCTGGTTGTCTTTGCATTCCTTTAACATTGCTGATAACAATTTATTTTACCTGACCTTTAGGCAGTAAATATGCAGTGCGAGGATGGAGTGCTGTGATGGTTTCCCTTTGATTCTTCTATTACTAGAGCCATGTTTCCCTCCTACAGATGATACAGACTACCTGTTTCTTGGAGATTTTGTTAATTTGCACTTAACTGGCCTGGCTGCTTATTAATCTGAAGCTTTCTGTGGTTTCCATCCTCTTTCTTTCTCAGTTATCAGCAATCATTGGTATGGTAATCCTCAGCATTTCTGAGAGGTGGAACAATAATTTATACTAAGGTCTGAGAGATAAAACATCCTCGCTTGCCACCAAGTGCAGAGGAATCTGGTGGGGATTGATAACCTGAATTATAGGATAGTTTCCTAGCTACTGAATCATCTTTTTTTCCTTCTGGCATCAGACTATTATACTATATAGGAATACCAGGTGTCTGAACTACATACATTTTAATATTGTTCAAGTATTTGGTGTGACCCAAAAGTTGTTCTTTCTTTAATGGCCTTGATCCCTTCTGTGGTGAGTTGAAATTACCCCCAAAATAAAATCACCAGGGTAGGTCAGGAGGTTTGGAAGCAAAATGAAGCTATATTTGCAAGCAATCTCAAACCCAAGAGCGTAAAATACAATGTATATGCATAAAATATCTTGACAGATATTGACAATAATTTACAATTCAGGAATAACACAGAGACACCCTCAGATTGTTCCCCCACCCCCCTGGACAAGGGCACAAGGAAATAGTTCTCCCCCCAGAGAGAGATCAGAAAAGCCTCACTGCTATCTACTTAGCCATAACCAAGTGTCTCAAACTAGGTCAGCGGAGCCATGCAAATGCATCAGCCAGAGCAGACAACAGGAAAGGAAGAAGAACAATTTGTGCAGCACACTATGTACTAATTAACTGGCATTGCCTATCACTCCTTAACCTGGGGGCTCATCTACTCAGTCACAGGGATGTGCACAGAGGTCGACGTCTCTAAGTAGCTCCATTTCCTTTTCCTTGTTTTGATGTGTTAAGCTGCTTTAAAAGTACTGAGATGCACAAAGAGAGACTGAGAACTCTGGGACTGTTTAGTCTGGAGAAGAGAAGACTGAGAGATCAGACCAGCATATACAAATATCTGAGGTGTGGGTGTCAAGTGGAGGGGGCCAATCTCTTTTCGAGGGTCGGCAGCAATAAGCCAAGGAGCAATGGATACAAACTGAAACAGAGAAGGTTTCAGCTCAACATGAGGAGAGGGTGCCAGAGCTCTGGAGCAGGCTGCCCAGAGGTTGTGGAGTCTCCATCTCTGGAGACTTTCCAAACCTGCCTGCATACATTCCTGTACAGCCTTCCCTGAGTGATCCTACTTGGCAGGGATATTGAACTGGATGATCTCTGGAGGTCACTTCCAACCTCTAAAGTTCTGTGATTCTGTGGAGTAATTTTCTTTGTCAGAAATCCTCACCTTCCTACAGGCCACCTGCTAAGTCACAGATGGAACAGCAGCTACCATAGAAGTTCTTGCTCAACAAATCAAAGATATTGAGCCCCTCTATAATAAGTCAGGATATGGGAATTCTGTATTTGGACCAATTGAAAAGGTTGTTTCTCTCCAACACATACATCAGTTTCATCCCCACCGAAAACCTGTCTACTCAGCATTCTGTGACAAGAGCCAGTGGGCACAAACTGAACACTGATTCCATGCAAAAATAGGAAAAAATTCTTTAGTCTGAGAGTGGCAAAGCACTGGAACAGGCTTCCCAGAGAGCTTGTGCCATCTCTCTTTGGAGGCATTTAAACCTGCTTGGGTGTGATCCTGCTTTAGCAGGAAGGCTGGACTAGATGACCTTCAGAGATCCCTTTCAACCATTGCCATTCTGCAAGTCTGTGAATGATGCTGCATATCAAGGCAGAAGCCTCTTTAGACTTCAAAAAACAAAGAAACTGCAGTTTGTTAGATGGCAGTAGTGACTGTGCTCAGTTTTAGGCTGGATTTGTTTCCTCAAAAAACTACTGAATGCAAGTGCATTTTGGTAACAATTCTGGCAGAAGAAAGAGAAGATCACAGGAAAAATGGTTTAACTGAGTTGCAGCTTCATTCACTAGTACATCAGAAAACTCTCCAGCAGTACCTCAGCTCTAATCCATATCCTGGCAGAGAACTACATGTAGTGAGTTTTGTCTTCTCTGGACAATATTGATAGGAGCTCACTGAGAGTGCAAAGGACCAGCAAGAGAAAGCTCCTGTCTCTATGGGCTTTTAGCAACACCAGGCTCTTTCATTCACCTTCTTCAGGTGCTGCTTTCTGTTAAGCTTCCCCCAGTGTACCATGTCAGGGACATCACAGAATATATCCAGCAGGAAAAGACATGCAAGCTTTTCCAGTCCAACCCTCAACCCAGCCCTGCAGGGTCAGCACCAAACCATGTCCCTAAGCACAGCTCCACAGGCTGCTTGAACACCTGCAGGGATGGTGACTGTAGCACTGCCCTGGGCAGACCATTCCAGTATCTGAGAACCCTCTCTGAGAAGGAATATTCCCTAGCATCCAGCCTGAACCTCCCCTGGGGCGGCTTGGAACCATTTTCTCAACTCCTGTCCCTTGTCCCCAAGGAGCAGAAGCTGGCCCCTCCTCCTGCAGGGAGCTATAGAGAGCAATGAGGTCTTCCCTCATCCTCCTCTTCTGCAGCCTGCACACCCCTATCTCCCTCATCCCTTCTCCACAGCCCAGCTGCTCCAGGCCCTTCTCCAGCCTCTCTGCTCTGGACAGGCTGCAGCCCCTCAGTGTCTTTCCTGGAGTGAGGGTCCTAGAGCACTCAATCTGTGGCCTTCTGTCCCTACTGCCCACCCTGGTTCTGATCCACGCCAGGCTGCTATTGGCTTTCTTGGCCACATGGGCACTGCTGGCTCACATTTAATCAACTGCCAACCAACACCCCCAGGGACCTCTCTGAGTTGCATCTTTCCAACCACACATCCCCACGTGTGCGTGTGTAGGTTCAGGAAGGTGAGGGTGTGTCTGAGACTCATTCACAACTATTTGTGTGGCTGATAAAAATGGCAACATTTTGGAATTTAAACTGTAATGTTTGCTTTTCTTTGGTTTTTGTATTTTTGGTTTTGGAAATGGAACTTTTGCAGTGCTGTAACTGCTGTGTGCTGTCTCATTTTAAATGGCTCTTGCAGCAGTTCACTGGTGTGTTGGGGATCCATCTTCCGATGACATTCCAGCTGTGCCTCTGTGCTGAAATTAAATGTGATAGTCCAGTGTTTTCTGCAGCAGTGCTGGACTTGGTTATTTTCGATCAGTTCCTCTAGAGAAATGTGGTATGTGAGAGGGAATTCTCCCTTTTGTCAGTTTGCAGCACCTCACCTCTCTTCTGGGTTTGATCTCGCATCTGGCAAGCTGATGGCAAAGCCTTTGTGGTTCAATAGAGTAAGAAAACCTGGGGAATGAAATCATCACTCAGCCCTCTTGCTCCAGTGAGTGGGTGAAAGGGGACAGAGTCAGGATGTGGTGGTGCACCCCCTCCTGCTACAGCACAGTCATACACAACTGATGTCACAGATGGCTCAGGGCTCCTCAGCAGTGTCATCCAAATGGAGTTTTGATGCCATGTGACTGTGGGGACACGTCCAGGCTATTTCAGCTGCAGGAAGGGTGGGGGGTAGGGGGAAGATATATCTGTGATGCATCTTACTGGGAATAACTTCCTGCTGGCTACAGTTGCTGGGTAGATGTGAGGGGTAGCAGCATTGATTGGTGGTGCAGAGACAAACTGCTTCTCCAGCAGTTAGCGGTTGCCCGAAGCTACAATTATTTTCAGTGACAACATCCATGGGGGAGGCAAAGTCACCAAACAGAGCCATTAGAATTCTGCAGCGGACTGGAGATTGCTGTCTGGGGCTGTGCTTGGCCCTGTGTGGCTGAGTTGTTGCTCTGGGGTTTCTGAAAGGCTCTTGTCTGGCACTGGGAGCTTGCCCTGAGGTGTAAGCAGGAACTAGGCAGTCTGTGACACTGAATCCAGCAGGCGGAGAAGGCAGAGCAAAAGCTGTGCTGTCGTGCTCTTAATTGACATTGGTCTTCATACGCTTCTTGCAGCCTTAAATAAGCTTCTCGTGGAGGCATTCAACTCTGTTAAGTCTAAATTTAGTCTAAAAGAGTCCTGCTGGATACCCTTTGGAAATCTTGTGACAATCTAAGATGGATTGAATTGATTCATTTTTTTTTTCTCCTCCCTCCCCCTCCCCCCTCTTTTTTTTTGACACAGCAAACAGTTTTATTCTGTGGTTTTAAGATTAGACTTGAAGTTCTGACCTTTGCTGTAGGTTTTATAGTCATGGAATGGTGGTTTTGACTTCCTTGTATGTTCTGATGTTATTGAATTACCTGTTATACACTGCTTTCAGAGAATCACAGAATTAACCAAGTGTGAAAGACCTTTGAGATCATCCAGTCCAACCTATCACGCAACACCTTCTAATTACATAAGCCATGGCACTAAGTGCCTCACCCAGCCTCCTTTTAAACACATCCAGGGATGGTGACTCCACCACCTCCCTGGGCAGCTCATTCCAATGCCAATCACTCTTGCTGGGAAGAACTTCTTCCTAACATTCAGCCTGAACCTGCCCTGGCACAGCTTGAGGCTGTGTCCTCTTGTTCTGTCACTGGGTGCCTGGCAGAAGAGACCAACCCCACCTGGCCACAACCTCCCTTCAGGTAGCTGTAGAGAGCAATGAGATCTCCTCTGAGCCCCCTCCTCTCCAGAGTGAACACCCCCAGCTCCTTCAGCTTCTCCTCACAGGGCTGTGTTCCAGCCTCCACACCAGCCTTGGTGCCCTTCTCTGGACATTTTCAACCCCTCAACATCTTTCTTAAACTGAGCGGCCCAGAACTGGACACAGCACTCAAGGTGTGGCCTAACCAGCACTGAGTACAAGGGCAGAAGGACTTCCCTGGTCAGGCTGGCCACAGTGTTCCTGATACAGGCCAGGATGCCATTGGCCTTCTGGGCACACTGCTGGCTCATGTTCAATCAGTTGTCAACCAGCATCCTCAAGTCCCTCTCTGCTTGGCTGCTCTCCAGACACTCTGTCCCCAGAAAATGCCTGCATGTTATTACACAAAGTGGGCACAAAAGTGCACAAGAAACTATTCTGCCACGTGGTACTCATTGTAGGTCAAAAAGTGACCTTCTCCATGCTGAAAGCTTAGACTGGGCATCTTGTCACAACCCTCCAAGAGTCAGAAGGCAATAAAGCAGAAAAAGAAAAGATGGTCTTTGTTGTCACCTGCTTTTGTTCATGATTAAGAATAGGAATCTAGAGGCTACTTACTGTTGGGGTTACAGCTCAGGGCTTGCCTGGCTGCTCTCCAGCCACTCTGTCCCCAGCCTGTAGCACTGTGTGGAGTTGTTGTGGCCAAAGGGCAGAACCTGGCATTTGGACTTGTTAAAACTCATGGCATTGCACTATGCCCATTTGTCAGCCTGTCCAGGTTCCTCTGCAAAGCCCTCCTGCCCTCTGACAAATTGACACTTGCTCCTAATTTGGTGTTATCCACCATACTTTATCCACTATTTAGGAAAGCTGGCAGCTGAGTGAACACATCACATCAACAATGTGGAGTGTGGCTCTGAAAATTCCCGTGCGTGGCTGTGAAACATTAAGAAGTCATCTCGTTATTAATGTGTTACTATTAATAGTGATGTCATAACATAGCCTTGCATCAGTTTTTGTAAATTGCTCAGATCAGGAAAGTAAACAGAATCTGTTCCCACTAAAGCAGTTCAAAGCTTCCACACAGAGCAGCAGTGGCAAAGTCAAGCAAGGAGACTTTAGGCTGGCATTTTACTCAATAACTGAGATTCTACTGACTTATGTTCCACACGATGGAGCATTAAGCAGTCTCCCACACTCTGCTTCTTTTCTCAATGGCAGTGGGAATGACCTGCAATTCTCATCAAATTATGATTCCTTGGTACTGTAGCTTTTGCTCTTTGTGTTGCTTTTTGACATTACTGCCTTTTTCTTTTATTTTTTTCCAATTCCTCAAACCCATTTCTAGAGCTAAAGATTTTCTTTAGAGGAGGTTTTTTTTTTGTTTTAAATGCATTTTGAAAGATGGAATTTTCACAAGGTTTACCTCTTTAGAAGTGCAAATTTTCTCTGTAACACTTCATATTTATGACAAAAGGAGTCTGTAGAAATTTTTATGTTGGAAGGTCTTGATTTGTTTCCCCAAGCCACAACTGAGCTGAAACATGGTGATATGCTGGGTCTTTAGTCTGCACTAGCACTTTGAAATGAAAACTGCTGATGTGAGGGCTCAGAACCTGTCTTTTAAGGGAGGGTTTTTCAGGTTCTTTCATGCTTATGTAGCATAATGCATTTCCAGACTGGTACTGAGGCACACATAAATCAGTGCAGACCTTCTTAGGTTTTTAAATTTAGGTTGCTGGCATCACAGAATCACAGAAAACACCCAGTTAGAAGAGACCTCCAAGCTCACCCAGTCCAACTTTTGACCCAGCACTGCAGGATCAACACCAAACCATGTCCCTCAGCACCAGCACCTCCACAGGCTACTCGAACACCTCCAGTGATGGTGACTGCAGCACTGCCCTGGGCAGACCTTTCCAGTATCAGATAACCCTTGCTATGAAGAAGTATCTCCTGGGCCCCTAGTATCCAGCTTATACTTGAAAACATCACAGTCTAAGTTGCAGCAGAAGCATGGATAAAATGATGGTCTCCCAGGCAAGTGCTTTGCTCATAAGCCCAAACCAGGTGATGATTTTACTGCTACTGGCTTCATTTAAAGGGAAATATTGGGTTATGCAACCAATTCTGTAGGTTCAAGCATCCTGCACTGGTGCTCTATATGAAAATACAGTATGAAAATCTGAAAAACTGGGATTTATGACTGTGAATTACTTCTCTACCCAGGTAAGAGATGGATATAATCTAAGAAGATGTTTGGAGTTAGAAATTGTCTCATTGCTGCCATTTTTCTCCCGAGACATGCATGGAGAGGACTTTTCTTGGAAAGTAGCACTGGTGGTAGCTGGTATCACGCTGATCCTGGAAGTCAGGGAGCGCTGGTCAGGCCACACCTTGAGTACTGTGTCCAGTTCTGGGCCACTCAATTCAAGAGAGATGCTGAGGTACTGGAATGTGTCCAGAGAAGGATGACAAAGCTGGTGAGAAGCCTGGAGCAGAGCCCTATGAGGAGAGGCTGAGGGAGCTGGGCTGTGCAGCCTGGAGGGGACTCAGGGGTGACCTTATTGCTGCCTACAACTACCTGAAGGAAGGCTGTAGCCAGGTGGGGTTGGTCTCTTCTCCCAGACAATCAGCAAGAGAACAAGGGGACACAGTCTCAAGTTGTGGTGGGGGAGGTCTAGGCTGGATGTTAGGAGGAAGTTCTTGCCAGAGAGAGTGATTGGCATTGGAATGGGCTGCCCAGGGAGGTGGTGGAGTCACCATCCCTGGAGGTGCTCAAGAAAAGACTGGGTGAGGCACTTAGTGCCATGGTCTGGTTGATTGGACAGGGCTGGGTGCTAGGTTGGACTGGATGATCTTGGAGGTCTCTTCCAACCTGGTTGATTCTGTCCTGATCAGCTACAGCTACACTAAGGAGCTGCATTTTCCTTATGTATGCTTTCTTCTCCATACATATAGGGATTTAGTTCTCCTCATATGTATGAAAAAGAAGTCATTGTAATGCTTTTGGGGTGAAACTTTTTAAGTTTGGTCTAGCAAGATAAGTAATCCTTGATTATGACACTGGAAGAATTTTTTAAATAATAAGCACATGCCTTTGCTTCTACCTAACCCTGGTGGGTTTTTTGCATCAATCAGAATTCTTACAGCATGTCTCAAATTCTGGGACTGTAAGAAGTGATGCAGCTGCATTTCACCTCCCAGTCCCCCCAGGGAATGAGCTGTAAAGCAAGGGTTATGAACTTCTGTACTCTGATGTCAGCTTGAGGCTGTGTAGAATAACAGCCTTCTGTCTTTGTGGAACTTTGCCTTTCCTTTGGGCTTCTGGATTTGCATCCAGGCTTTCATCCTCCAGTTCCTTGCTCTGGTGTGTTTGGTAATACAGTGCTTTATATTTGGTTTTGCATCCCTGACTGCTGTTGAAATGACATCTGCCACTAGAACGCTGACGCTGATGAAGCCAGATGTGTTTATGGGGCTCAGATGCTCAATCAAAGGAGCTATAAATTCTAATCCTGTTCAGATTGTCAGTGTTCCCAATGTATTAGTCTGGATATTGCCCATGGGATAGTGGTGTCTAACCTCATTGAAGTGTTTAATCAAGCTCTGTGGTGTGCTTGCTACCCTTTTGGTAGGTCAAAACTTTTTCCCCCAGTACTCTTAAATCTCTTTATTGTTACGTGCTCCTTTTTCTCCCTTCTTACCCTGGAGTTCTGCACTTGCTGCTCTCCTTTATGTGTGTTTCCTTTCATTTCAGAGTCTTTCCTGTTCTTTTTGTCTTCAGCATCCTTGACATCTGACTTTAGAGGATGCTGTTGGCTTGCAGAGATTTTCTGTTTAACACTTGAGAATTCTATACTGCAGGTGCTGGAAGCATTTCTGGCCTAGCCATCTTGCACTGGACTGTTGAATACACTCTCTGGCAAAAATATCTGAGACACAACGGGGGACACTTGCAGAGATTAATTTCTATGGTCAAAACTGGATACATGAAATATGAACAGGCTGAGAATTCCTTGGTGAAATTGCTCTTTCTGAATTTGAGATTCCATCCTTATTAGGTTGTTTTAAAAGGGCAGGCATTATTCTTTGTTTTTCCACAGGCTTTATTAGAATGAAGCAAGTTAAATTCCCATTGTCTCCTTGCTGCTGAGAAGAACGTTCCTAACACTTAGAAAGTAGTTTAAAGGTTAAACACAAAGGAAGTTATTGAGTACACTGTATTAGCTGAGGATAGAAATGATAGTGTTTCCTCCTGAGTCAACTTATTCATGAGCAGTCATTCTGCTGTGGTGTTTTCAAGGCCATTTTCCAGAAGCAGCATGTACCCTTGAAGACAAAATGAGCTTCAGATGTTCTTGCATTACAACGTGCAGCTGCAAGTGACCAAGCTTCTCTCACAGCTGGCTTCCTGCATGCGCTTTGGCCTTAACACATCCTACCTTGTGTCAGAGTGCTTGCCAAAGAGATTTTCCATGCACAGTATGCACAGAGAAATCAGAGAATCATAGAATGTCAGGGCCTGGAAGGGATCTGGAACGTTGATCTTGTCCAGCCCCCGTGCCAGAGCAGCATCACCTAGAGTAGTTCACAATGGAACGCGTCCAGACGGTTCTTGAATGTCTCCAGAGAAGGAGACTCCTTGATCTCCCTGGGCAGCCTGTCCCAGGGTTCTGTCACCCTTGCAGTGAAAAAATTCCTTCTCATGTTTACATGGAACCTCCTATGTCTCAACTGCCACCCCTTCACTGGGCATCACCCAGCAGAGCCTGGCTCCATGCTCCTGGCACCGCCCTGCACGTATTGATAAACACGAATGAGGTCAGCCCTTAGTCTTCTCCCCTCCGAGCTCAGAAGCCCCAGCTCCTCAGACTGTTTGCACAGTGCATGTGCTGTGTGAAAGCCAGGTGCAGTTCCAGTGCGAGATGCAAGTTGGTACTGGATGCATTCTCTGTTTCGAAGGGTTGGAAGCAGGGAATATCACATGAGGTCTTTTGTCTCTCCTGTGTTGGGTTGGAAGCAGGGAATATCACATGAGGTCTTTTGTCTCTCCTGTGTTGGGTTGGAAGCAGGGAATATCACATGAGGTCTTTTGTCTCTCCTGTGTTGGGTTGGAAGCAGGGAATATCACATGAGATCTTTTGTCTCTCCTGTGTTGGGTTGGAAGCAGGGAATATCACGTGAGGTCTTTTGTCTCTCCTGTGTTGGGTTGGAAGCAGGGAATATCACATGAGATCTATTGTCTCTCCTGTGTTGGGTTGGAAGCAGGGAATATCACATGAGATCTTTTGTCTCTCCTGTGTTGGGTTGGAAGCAGGGAATATCACATGAGATCTTTTGTCTCTCCTGTGTTGGGTTGGAAGCAGGGAATATCATATGAGGTCTTTTGTCTCTCCTGTGTTGGGTTGGAAGCAGGGAATATCACATGAGGTCTTTTGTCTCTCCTGTGTTGGGTTGGAAGCAGGGAATATCACATGAGATCTTTTGTCTCTCCTGTGTTGGGTTGGAAGCAGGGAATATCATATGAGGTCTTTTGTCTCTCCTGTGTTGGGTTGGAAGCAGGGAATATCACATGAGGTCTTTTGTCTCTCCTGTGTTGGGTTGGAAGCAGGGAATATCACATGAGGTCTTTTGTCTCTCCTGTGTTGGGTTGGAAGCAGGGAATATCACATGAGGTCTTTTGTCTCTCCTGTGTTGGTTGATCTTCGTAATGTCATGAGAGAATCCCTGAAAAGATTCTCCTGTCTCTCTTCCTTGCTTGTAATTTCTATTAATATCCTTTTGGGACATTCTCGTATCTGTTAATGGTATTTAACCTTGTAGTCCTGGTAGATTAATTTAAAGAAGTGATTTAGAACACAAGGGTAAGACAGTCTGGAGAAGAACTGAGGAAACACAAGCTACGTGTTGAGGAGGCCTGAGCTCCTTAGGCCAGCCAGCCTTTCCAGCTGACCTCCTGCCCCAGCTTGAGGCCGTGAGCTACCCCAGGACTGGAGGACAGAAGTGACAGAAGTGACTCTTGCTCCTTTTGGAGAGTAAGGATGAGGGTAGTGCACAGCAGTTGGAATCATAGAATCATAGAATCAACCAGGTTGGAAGAGACCTCCAAGATCATCCAGTCCAACCTAGCACCCAGCCCTATCCAGTCAACCAGACCATGGCACTAAGTGCCTCATCCAGTCTTTTCTTGAAGACCCCCAGGGACGGTGCCTCCACCACCTCCCTGGGCAGCCCATTCCAATGGGAAATCACTCTCTCTGTGAAGAACTTCTTCCTAATATCCAGCCTAGACCTACCCTGGCACAACTTGAGACTGTAAGTTTAAAGAGAGATTCAGGTGCATATATGCAAAAGGCAATCAGGTAGAACGGATACATCCACAAGTGAGGCCAAGTCTATCGGACCAAAAGCTTCTGGAATCCTCCACCCCTTCTGCCCTCAGCAGGTCTGAGACTAGGCCAGAGCTGCCCTCCCCAGTTTAGGCCTACAAGGCCTCAGCAGGCAATTTTGACCTGCGCCGTGCGGCCTGCCAGCTAGGAGCCATCTCCCACACACACCATGAGCTAAGGAGGGACACACGGAGAGGGGAAGGGAGGAAAGGCAGGAAGGGTGAGGGAAGCGACATCAGCTGGGCACTGCCTTATGAGCCGTGATAGGCTGTGGATGTGAACTATCTGGACTTGTGCAAGGCCCCACAACATCCTGCTTGCCAAACTGAAGAGGTAGGGGTTTGCTGGGTGGTCTGTTCGGTGGAGAAGGAATTATCCAGAGGGTGGTGCTCAATGGCTTGAAGTCCACATAGAGAGCAGTGACAAGTGGTGTCCTTCAGGGGTCTGTGCTGGAACCTGTGCTGTTTAATACTGGTATTGATGACACAGAGTGTTTGCCATTGGAATGGGCTGCCCAGGGAGGTGGTGGAGTAGCCACTGCTGGAGGTGTTCAAGAAAAGCCTGTCTGAGGCACTTAGTGCCATGGTCTAGTTGACTGGATAGGGCTGGGTGCTAGGTTGGATTGGATGATCTTGGAAGTCTCTTCCAACCTGGTTGAGTCTATGATTCTATGATCAAGGGCACCATCAGCAAGTGTGCAGATGACACCAAACTGTGTGGTGATGTTGACACACAAGAGGGACAGGAGGTCATCTAGAGGGACCTGGACAGGCTGAAGAGTTTGGCCCAGGAGAACCTCATGAAGTTCAACAAGAGCAAGTGCAGGCTCCTGAACCCCAACTATCACCACCTCCCCACCATAAGCAGGGACATCTCCCACTAGAACAGGTAGTTGAAGGCCTCATCCAGTCTGACCTTGAACACCTCCAGGGAGCAGCCACAGCCCTCCTGGGCAACCTGTTCCTGTGTTTCCCCACCCTCACTGGAAAAAACCTCCTCTTAACATCTAGTTGAAATCTCCCCTCTGCCAGTTTTTATCCATTACTTCTTGAGCTGCCTAATTTGGAGCAGTCACTGAGGATGATTAGGTTCTGGAGCCTTTGCTAGTGACTATGCCAGTCATTAGGTGAAGTTATCAAACAGTCATGGGAGCTTTTGTCTCCCCCCTTGGGTACAGACTTTATCCATAAGGAAAGAATTCTTTTTCCCTGCCCTTGGAAATGAGAATTATCAGGCAAACAATGCATAGAAGAAGCAATTATTAGCTAGTGGAACATCATGGTTCAGGTGGAACAGAAAGATGCTTGTCTCTGAAATGTGACTGCTGGAGGAGGCAGCCACAGTGGAATATAAGGTTTGATAGTTGTGGATGAAGGTATGAGAGGTCACGGGGAGATTGTGTGTGTGAATGCTTATGAGAAGCTTGGATCAGTGGGAGCCAGGGTACACCCTGTGCTGAGCCTGGCTTTTACAAGCCTTGTTAAAGCAAACCCTTCAGATTTATGTGATGCAAATAGAAATGTCCCCAGTTTAGCATTCTGAATATCTATTTAGTCAGCCTAGCAGGAAGTTCTAACTGCAGTGAATTGGACCTACAGATACTTGGGAAAAAGTCCTCAGGTGTAGCAACTGTGTGAGGTATGAGGAATAAATGTCAGTGCCCAAACTTGGAGAAAGGAAGCACCAAAGAAAGACCCTCTTGATTGATTCTCTTCTCACGTGTGTCACTTCAGGGTGGTATTAATGTTGTTCTCCAGGAAAAGCAATGTGCGTTGTTACTTTCACTGTGTCAGCAGAGGCACGTTCCAGCTACAGGCTGTGATAATGAAAAGCATTCATTGACATTCATTTTGGGGGTGTATTTGAAATTCTGTACTATCATAGCAATTTTGAAAGTTTAATTGGGATTCATTTTAGCCTTAACCATTTTTGCAAGCTGCAGAACTCAGGTGATGCTGCAGGCAGTGTTGTGATTCAAAAGGACCACAGAAGGTGTATGTAGTGAGTTGAGGAGCTTCCCCCCAGCACTGTTGGAATTTACCAGACTATATCACAGAATCACAGAAATAATCAGGTTGGAAAAGACCTCTAGGAACACTGAATCCAACCCATCACCTAACACCTTCTAATTAACTAAACCATGGCACTAACTGCCTCATCCAGTCTCCTGATAAACACTTCCAGGGATCATGACTCCACCACCTCCTCAGGCAGCCCATTCCAATGCCAATCAATACCTTTGTGAAGAATTTCCTCCTAACATCCAGCCTATACTTCCCCTGGCACAACTTGAAACTGTGTCCCCTTGTTCTCTTACTGGTTGCCTGGCACAAGAGCCCAACCCCACCTGGCTACAGCCTCCCTTCAGGTAGCTGTAGGCAGCAATCTGATCTCTGCCTGACAGTCTATGTCCCTGGCTCCATTTTGGTCTTTTCTACATCTCATTTCCAACATTTTATGAAAGAGAGAAATTTTGTGAAATGCCTGTTGCTGGAAGTGTTTAAGAGCAGACAAGATGCATTTCTATCAGGAAGAATGAGTACAGCAGAAGGTGCAGGAGTGTTGAGCTTAGATGACCTTCTGATTTACTGATTTAGTCATTCAACCTCATTTGGTGGATACTGACTTAGATACTCTTCAATTGCATCCTAAGCAAAGGCTTTGAGGAGAGCTTGAAGTTAGACTTTAGCCCAGGGTGCTTGATGGGTTTTAAAGTGTCTTTTTTTTGTTCCTAGATGTGGGAAAGAAGAAGAGAGACAGCAGAGCCCTTAGCTCTGTGTGTAGCTTCTGCTTTAGTGACTGTATGAGAAATTAATAATTGGTGGTGAATTATTAATATTAATTTCTGTATTAATGTTATTTTTATTATGCATATTTAAAAATCGGGAAAAATCCCTGAGGTTCTTTGGATTTTCAGTTGACAAGAAGCAGTTGCATAAAATTAAGCAGTTTAATCAACCAGAACTTGGAAAACAATACTATGCGAATAGGAAAAATTCTACCTAATGTCTATGGAGTCTGGAATTCACTCCAGCATATACTCATGATGCCTTTGGTCCCTGAGTATGTGTCCTGTATCAAAGATACTTTCAGACTCGTGATGATCCCGGGGTAAAATACAACTGTTTCAGGCAGAGGAGGAAGGAGATGTGTCTAAACCACTGGTGTGAGCTGTAACACATGGCCGCCTGTTAGCGAGCCACAAACGAGGAGTTGATCCGGGCAGACAAAGGCACGGTGCAGAAAAGCTGCACTTAGGAAGGCAAAGTTTTCTAAATCATCCTCCTTTATGTACTCGATTTTGAAATCAAACTGGCCAATAGGCACTAGCACCATTGTGCTGGCCAATGAATTCAAAGCATATCAGGATATGAGGTGCTAAACCCTCTGGCCCTCAAGGTTTTGCTGGGGTGAAACCCTTATTTTTTGCTCAGTCTACTCACTACCAGACCCCAGCACAACAGGAGGAGGAGAGCCGGGGTCAAACCTGCTGGGCAGGATTTATGCCCTACCAGGCCAGTGACTGACCATACGTTGTTGTTGTTTTTTTAACTACGATTTTAATGCAGTTTGGAACCGTGTATAATTTTGATGTAACAAAGTGCAAGGTATAAAATGTTAATGGAAATAAATCCAAACCTTCCAAACCCTTGTGAGTGTATACACTCCCGGTGTAAGCTGTTGGTAAGCTGTGTAAGTTGTTAGTAATTTGAATTAAAACTTGAGGTTTTTCACCTGCAGGGTACCTGTTTATGCATGCAGCAAGTTAAGTTGGTTTTTTTTATCAGTACTTTTCTTAATACAAGAGGAGAATGCTGATTAAGGTTCTCATGGTATCTTTTGATGTACTTAGTTATTCCTCACGTGAAGGCAATACCTGATTTGGAGCACCAGGCTGGTCCCACTGAGATTTGTTCTGTTCCTGTAGTGAACTTGCTGACTTCAGTGGAAACTCCACAACAGGCGCTGGATGTCCTCACTGTGAACCACTTCCCAGAGCAGCCCATGGGCCCACACTTTCCCTGTTCTTCCTTTTACCGCTGACACATTTTAAGAAGTCCTACTTGTTCTCTTTCACTTTCTTTGCCAGTTTTAGTTCTAAGAGGTCTTTGGCCTTCCTTTTTGCCTTCCTATGTGTCCAGACAATTTCCCTATAGCTCTTCCAAGTGAGAAGCCTCTTCCTCCAGGAACTGTAAATTTCTTTCTTCTACAAGATTTCTCTCAGAAGCTCCCTGCTCATCATGCAGGTCTCCTAGCACATCTATCTGATTTTTTACTCAAGGGAATGCACCTAGCTTGGGCTTGGAGGAAGTGGCATTTAAAAACTGACCAACTTTCTTGGGCTTCTTTACCCTCCAGAGTCTTAGCCCATGGGATTCCTGCAAATAGATCTTTGAAGAGTACAAAGTTAGCCCTGCAGAAATCCAGAGTTATAATCCTGGCTATTGCCCTGCTTCCACATTGTGTAATACTAAACTCCATCATGTCACGATCACTGTCAACAGGACTGTTCCTAACCTTAACATCCCCAACCAGTCCTCCTTTATTAGGTAATGCAAGGTCTTGCCTATGCTTGTGAAATCTTTGGGGGAAAGCAAGTAGATCACTGTTAAATTCCTAATTTGTTAGTGCTGGTTGTGTTATGCCTCTCAAAACAGGGCAAAACTCCATGTTACATGCCCACAGGAGCATTGTTTCCTCAGTACTCCATTTGGCTTGGAATCCTACATTTGTTCCCTAGTTCCATGGGAGCTGGAAGGATGAGAAGAGGCGTGAGCTTGTGTGGCTGTGCTCTTAGTCCCTGCCGGGTCATTCCTGAAGTCTTCTTCTGGGAGAGTGCAGCTGTGTCTCAGCTGCTTTGCAGGCAGAGTGTAAACTGGTAATCGAGGTCATTGTAAATACAAACTAAACCAGCTGCCAATAAAACTGGAAAAAACAATCAGTATTCCCAGTGCACACAAGCAAAGAAACAAATCCAGGATACGTGCAGTGGCAGCTGACAGTCCCTGCTCACTTTACAGTGATGTGTTCTTCCACTCACTGAACAACCTCAGGTGCTGCAAGGACAAAGATATAACATGGGCACAGCATAAAAAAAGTTTTCAGATCCTGTGACACTTATGTTGTAAAAGCCCTTACTTTGCAGTGAACCACCTGGCTTTGAGTTGATCTACCAGGTTGGAAAAGACCTCCAAGATCATCCAGTCCAATCTACCCCAGCCCTATCCAATCAAATAGACCATGGCACTAAGTGCCCCACCCAATCTTTTCTTGAACATCTCCAGAGATGGGGACTCCACCACTTCCCTGGGCAGCCCATTCCAATGCCAATCATTCTTTCTGTGAAGAACTTCTTCCTAACATCCACTGGCACAACTTGAGACTGTGTCCCCTCATTCTGTTGCTGGTTGCCTGGGAGAAGAGACTGACCCCCCTCTGGTGACTACCTCCCTTCAGGTAGTTGTAGAGAGCAATGAGGTTGCCCCCGAGTCTCCTTGCAGGAAAAGGTGTTGCCAGAAGTGACCAAGGGCAGCAAAATAAGCAATCAGTTTTATTTTAAAGGAGGCCAAGGTTTGTGGTATTGTTTGGCAGCAGAGAGTACTAACACTGTTCTGAGCTCCAGTAGCATCTACAAGGTGTAAGAGATCAGGTAGGGATTTAGCTCTTAAAAAATGGCTCTCATGACCACTTGCTAGGAGCTGCATTCATTTCTACTCATGTTACCACTAGAGAAAAATATAAACACACAGGGACTTGAGCAAAGGTAATTAAAGACTTGGAAATAACTTAGGTGGAGTAAAAACCTTTCTAGATGTAGCTTCACTGAGTGCTGGCACACACCAAGTACAAATATTTGCCTACACCCTTGTGCTGCCTGGCAGGTTTTCAAACTGATTTCTAGTTTGGGATTTTTGGTTTGTTTGTTTTTAAAACCTTCCTGCTCTGCTTCTAGCATTTAATTTTGTTGGAAGGGTCTCTTGCAGGCAGGTTGTTATTTATGTGAAGATGGGACAGTGTAGAAGAAAGGCTAGCCTGCCCCAAAAATGAACCTACATGTGAAACCTCAGGAGTATCTGAGGCTGCCAGTTGCCTCTTTGGCCTCATCTACGTGTGACACACATGCAGACACACACATCCACATAAATGTTGCTCTTCACTCCAAATCCAGCTCCTTCTGATCTTAACCTTGGACTGGATTTGGCCCTAGCTTCTGTGGTTGAAGGTCCAAAAATATGTTCAAAATATATCTAGGACATGTCCTTGCATGCCACAAACAAACTCACCTTTCCCCCTCCCCTCTTTCCCTACAAACAAACTCACCTTACCCCCTCCCCTCTTTCCCCACAAACAAACTCACCTTTCCCCCTCCCCTCTTTCCCCACAAACAAACTCACCTTACCCCCTCCCCTCTTTCCCGGGCTTGGACAAGGTGGGAAAGAATACAAAGCCCTTGGCCTCTATGGTTCTGAACACCAATGACATGGTTGGACTTGGTGAGCAGGATTCATGTGAGTGACCTGTGGACAGCCTGATGCCTCTTCTGTTCTTGGTATAAATAACTCAGGATTGGTTAATTGCTGTGGATTTCCCTGTTCCTATTGGACCGACGTTATTTTGGCAAGTGTTTAAATCCCTGGTTTTGGTAAACAAGCTGCTTGCTTTTGCCGCTGCTCTCCGTGTAGCCTGCTTCTGCCCGCCGAGCGCCAACGGAAGATGCTGGAGCTGTCACCTCAACCGAGCTGGGGCTGCTGCCCTGCTCCAGGGTGCAGCTGCCCACCCGAGCGCAGGCAGTAACCGTTGCCTGGTTACGAGCGACCCGCGCAGCCCAGCCGAGCCTAGCCGCAGCCTGGCGGTTCTGGGTTACCACCTCGGGGATGCAGCTGCCCACCTGATCGCGAACGGAGCCCAGCAGCGCCCACCCTGCGGGCTGCTACCTCCCGTGGGCCTGGATCCAGCCTCATCCGTGTGGCAAGCCGGGCCGGGAGAACCCTGCGAGTGACAGAACGAGCCGCCTGCTGCCCAGCCGTGCCCCGCGGCCGCTGGGTGCAAGGCGCCCAATTTAAAGCTGCCAGCACCTCTGCGAAGTTCTCCCCAGCAGCTTCCTCCCGGCACTTGGAGCAGCCTCCCCGCGGCCGGAATGATCTCTGCTCACTTTGTGGAGTCGCACAGTATTTGGGCGTTATCAATATTGCAACTCCGCGACACCTAACTGCGTGAGTACATCGACTCTTTTCTATGAAGCTTATGAAGGTTCTGTTCAGCTCAAGCGGCTAAAGTGCCCTGACTGTCAGCCAGAGGGCAAGCAGCACATCGCACCGCCGTTCTCTTTCCAAACTGATTTACTGCTTCTGAATGGTCCTATTTTTGTTTAAATCGTTCCAATTGCCTGTGCATTCTCTGTATATAGACTGTCAGTAAGTTAATGAAAATTAATATTAATAAATACTACTACTAATAATACTAAGACCGTTAATAACAGTCTTATCATAATTAATAATGACTTCATCAGCTTCTTTTTTTTCACAGACATTGCCCCTTCTTTGTCAGTCACACAAATTTTATCACTAATGGGGACTCTAAACACTTCTTAGTGTCATCAAGCACTATTTACTTGACCCACCTTGTGCTAGGATAGTGCATTTAAATGAGATTACTATCAGTGAGGACTGACGTTTGCAACAGAGTAACAATTGCCGTGCCGTGGTGTGTTTTGCCTATCAGAAAAGCAGTCTCAATACTGCGTTGCGCTGGGTTGATGTTTATGAGCTGGGCTGCGCTTACCAGAGCCCTAGGGAATGGATTCTCAGACATTTCTCACATAAGCATCTCCTGGCTGTACCAAATCTGAGATTTGGGGTTATTATGGTGATATTCTGATGTCACAGGAGGTGACATCATTTCTCCACTGGAGTAATGTTAGATTTGTAGTTTCATTTATGAGTATAGTTTATGGATGTTCTGAGTTTTCTAAGCAATGAACTTGAGTGTTCACTGTCTCTGATGTGTTCGTTGACCTGCTTCTTGGCCTGATTCCCATTAAAAGTGCTGCCTGTGAGGAATAAATCTTTAAGTTTTTAGGAATGAGATGTGGATTTGCCTGTTTTCCCGAGTTTATTTTCACTGCAATATTGAACTGGAGAGAATGAAAGACCCATTCTGACAGATTGTGACAACAACAAAATAATCTGATCACATGCTGTGGACATCACTGGAGTCAGTTCTAGTTGTATTAATCTCAGATAAGACAAACAGAATTTCTGGGTCTTAAAAGTCCTGTACATACTGGGCAGAGTTCCCTGTCTCTTAGTTTTCATTACTTCACTTGCCAAGTTTCTCTCATAGCTGGATTAAGATAAAGTTTAACAGCTTTCTTCCCTACTCTCCCTCAGATCAGTCTTGTGCCTGTGGGAGATGTACATGGCTTTGGAGCACAGCCTGAATCTGTTCAAACCCAGGCACGGCTCATGTTAATGCTGCTTTGATCAAAACGATGTTCAGGCACAATGGCATAGCCATTTCTAAACCAGGGGAAACCTAAACTGTCACAGCCATATACATTTTAGAGTGGAAAATCCTAGGGTTTGGAGAGGAGCATCACTTAAACAGCTTGAGTCAAACACACTGATTCTGTCAGAAACAGTCAGAAACAGGAATTGTGAGGGAAGCTCTAGAGGGGGTAAGACTCCAGCAACCAAGAACGATTTTTTTTTGCATAGAAAGAGATTACATTTATTGTGATTTAATGAGGTAAACACCCATTCTTTTTTTTTTTTTTTTTACCCAGTGTCATTGTGTGATGTTTCAGAGGCATACTGGAAAAGAAGCATGTAGTTAATCACAGAATCATAGAATGGTTTAGGTTGGAAGGGACCTCAAAGCTCGTCCAGTTCCAACCCCCTGCCATAGCAAGGGACACCTCCCGCTAGAACAGGTCACTCAAGGCCTCATTCAACCTGACATTGAACACATCCAGGGAGGGAGTAGCCACAACCTGCCTAGGCAGTCGGGGGCAGTGTCTCACCACCCTCACTGCAAACAACTTCTTCCTAGCATTCAGTTTCAGTCTCCTCTCTGCTCAGTACTCCTCATCCTGTCATTACAAGACCTTGTCAATAGTCCTTATCCAGCCTTCCTGTAGCCCCCTTCAGATATTGGAAGGCCACTCCAAGGTCTCCTTGAAGCCTTCTCTTCTCCAGGCTGCAGAGTCCCAACTCTTGTAGCCTGTCCTCATAGCAGAGCTGCTGCAGCCCTCTGAGCATCTTTGTGGCCTTCTCTGGAATAGTTCCAGCAGTTCCGTGTCCTTCTTGTGTTGGGGTCTCCAGAACTGTACACAGTACTCCAGGTGGGTAATAAATGAGTTCTCTTGAAGAGCTGGCTGAAAAGATGTGTTGTTATGCCTTTTGCATTCTCCCTCATTCACAAGTGTTCCAGGCTTCACTGGAGTAAATTGAAGGATTTTTGTTGGCAGCAGTTTTCTTTCTGGTGAGACAATTTATAAGATAGAAAGCTTCAAATCCAATACTGGGAGAGATTCTTTATCACTGAGGTCAGAGAGACTGGACCATTACTGTAAAGATTTCTCTATATTTCTGTTAACATTGATACTATTTCCTCATAGATTTTATTGAAATCAGCAAACCCTGTTGTTGCAAATGAAGCACAGGAGATGCACCTTATCTTAAGTCTGTACTTATCTGTGGACACAAGGCCAAACCATAAGTTCACTGTGTTGATCCAGCTATGCTGAGGATAAAGAAAAGAGAAAAAAGAAAGGAGAGGGGAAAAAAAGGCAATTTATAAAAGAATAAGCAGAACACTAGTCTAGGGAATGAGAAGTCTGACTTTGCTTCCAAACTCTGTCAGTGTGACCTTGCATAGCTACTTCTCTGTGTTTCAGCACCCACAACTATAAAATTTGAGTGATGAGGTTATAAAGGCTTCATTTTTATTGAGTAATGATTTTGCATGGTGATGTTTTGTCTTTTTATTTCTGTTTGCTGTGTAGTTTAATATTTGCAGGCAAAAAGCATGCAAATAGCTAATTACATTTCAGGGTTCTCAAATGTCTGTTCACTGCAACTTAGGTATTTATTTGTGTCTACACAAAGGTGATACTAATCAGTTGGAAACTGCTGCAGCCAAGTTAACCTAACAGAGAAAGCCAAAATGTGTAGTGCTTGCAGGCTGCAGGTGCCAGGGAACATCAGAGAATTAGGTCTGAAACCGTACATACTTTTCCTGAACTCACTTATCCTCTAAAACCCCATGTCTGCTCCTCAGCCTTCCTGCCTTATACAAGTCTATGCAGTAAAATTAATCTGCTTTCTCTTTAAACAGCTTGCACACCATTAAAAACACTTGTTAGGGTTTAGTCTTGCCATGCTCACAGTATTCTGTTCAGCTGTTTCACCTAGTTTCTTAATCTTCTCTTACACAGAATCACAGACGACATCGACTTGGAAGAGCTCTCCAAGCTTGTCCGGTCCAACCCTCGACGGTTTAGCTCCTGTTATTCTGGTTTCCATGCAGTGGTTTAGCTCCTCTTATTCTGGCATCCATACACTGGTTTAGCTCCTCTTATTCTGGCTTCCATACACTGGTTTAGTTCCTGTTATTCTGGCTTCAATGCAGTGGTTTAGCTCCTCTTATTTTGGCTTCCATACATTGGTTTAGTTCCTGTTATTCTGGCTTCCATGCAGTGGTTTAGCTCCTCTTATTTTGGCTTCCATACATTGGTTTAGTTCTTATTCTGGCTTCAATACAGTGGTTTAGCTCCTTTTATTCTGCCTTCCATACATTTGTTTCATATTCCTGTTATTCTGGCTTCCATACACTGGTTTATGGTAGGTAAATGTAGAATTTTTCTAAGCAGATTAACACAAACCAGATTATTAGAAAAACTCTCCTGCAGTTACTTAGCTCTTCCTTTAAATTCCTAACAGAAAGGAATGCTGCAAGAAGTTTCTAGCCTTGGAGATCTGTAGAAATGCAGACACCAGGTTTGTCTACGCTGAAGACATTATCCATAAGTAAGCAAGGTCTGCTGGGCCCTTCATCGCAGTTTTTAAAGTGTGTACTCTTCAGTGGAAATGTAAAGAGTCAAAGTGTGTTTCAGAGTGAGTTTTGTAATCATCAATGATTTGTGGTGCACTCATTAACAAACAAACAAACAAGTTTCGTCTTTTCTTCCTAGTAAAATCTTTGTTAGCACACTTGGCATGGAAACCTTGGTGACAGTAAATGTAGCTGCACTGTGGTATTCCAAATCATGAAATCATTCTGCAGTATGTGACAAATATTTGGTAGGAGCTTCACATTAAATCACTACATTGCTGGGACAGCCTTTTGGAAGTGGCGCTGGACGTTTAAATGTCTCCTTGCTAGTAGGCAGTCTGGATGTCTTTGTGGCAAACACTAGGGGGGCTTGCCTGAGCATATTTTGTAGCAATGCTATTTCTAATTCCTAGCTATAAACTATTCCTTCTCTCTCATCTATTTTAGTCATTTTTAACTAAAAGTCTTCGATTTTAGGCACTTAATCACAGTTTGCCTCAGGCAAGCTGTGTGTCTTCTCCTGAATGGCCATTTGTTTCTGCATTTCTAGTGAGCATCATAATAAGGGAGCCAGAGTTTTAAAACTCTTGCAAGATGTCTTTGTAAGGTCTCATACAGTATGAAATTCCTTCTCTTAAATAAGTGGGAATGCTTAGTTTTTGAGACTCTGCCATTGATGTATGCAACACAGGTAGGTAGACTGCTGAGTGTTAGGAGCTGACAGTGCCCAGTGCTCTCAGCACTGCAGCAGTGCTGCAGGATACTGAAAGAGGTAAAATACAGGTTTTATTAGCTCACTGTCCCTGGAGGTGTTCAAGAAAAGCCTGGCTGAGGCACTTTGTGCCATGGTCTAGTTGACTGGATAGGGCTGCGTGCTAGGTTGGACTGGATGATCTTGGAGGTCTCTTCCAACCTGGTTGATTCTATGATTCTATGATTCAGTGGACTCAATGTCTGTGTGCTTGAAATCCAGTGCATTTTGTTCCAGCTTTATCAATTCTTCTGATATAAGTTATGGCTCATAGTCCATGGCCACTGAAAATGAAATTAAGGGACACTTGCCACTGCTGCCTCAGACAGGAATCACTGCATTGGCTACAGCCCTGCTGAGAAATAGGAATGGCTGGAAGAAAGCTGATGGCTCAGTCTCTCAAAAGAGTGTTGCTGAGGAGTAGGTGGACCTGTGCTGCTGGAAGACACTACACTGCACCGAGGAGAGTGGCTGCAGCAGCAGCTGACAGAGATGTCTGTTTCAATTTTCTAGCCATATTGGAACCATTTCCAGCTGCTTCCAACATGTCCTGGATTCCATGCATGGTCTTCATGATGAAGGACGCCACATCCCACTAGCAATCTTCTGAGCCATGCACTTTTCCTGGGAGCCTGTTTTGGTAAGTTTGTTGCTGCTTGTGTGTGAGGCATACAAAATATATTTTACAATTGAAGTGTTTTTTTTCCATTCATCATTTGAATCAAATTACAAGGCACTCAAACCTTGAATAATTTATATCCCCCCCCCCAAGAAATTAGTATGTTAAATAGAAGGAATAATGTTAAGCTTATTAAATTATGACTAAAACTCTTCATTCCTATCAAATACTTGTTTCTATTTTTGGCTTGATTGTAAGGTTATTTCGCAGGGTTTTGTTTTTTTGTTTGTGTATTTTATTTGTTAAGGTTTACTGGGCAAATATTTTCAGTTCAGGCGTTCTCAACCTGGCTCATCCAGCCAGCAAATTCTGCTAAAGAATCACAGAATCACAGAAACATGCAGGTTGTCAAAGCCCCTCAGGATCACCAAGTCCAACCTATAACCCTACCCTACAAGATTCACCTTAAACCATATCCCTAAGCACCACATTCAAACCACCCTTAAACACATCCAGGGTGGGTGACTCCACCACCTCCCTGGGCAGCTCATTCCAGTCCCTGACCACTCTTTTTGTGACAAACTTGTTCCTAATGTCCATTCTAAACCTACCCAGCCTCAGCTTGAGGCCATTCCTCCTTGTGTTGTCTCCAATTCCCTGTGAGCAGAATCCAGCAGCAGCCTCTCCACAATGTCCCTTCAGGTAGTTGTAGACTGCAATGAAGTCTCCCCTCAGCCTCCTCTTCCTCAAACTAACCATCCCCAGCTCCCTCATTCACTCCTGATCAGATTTATTTTCCCTTCACAGCCTCCTTGCCCTCCTCTGGACCTGCTCCAGCACCTCCACATTTCTCTTGTATTGTGGTGCCCAAAACTGAACACAATACTCAAGATGTAGCCTCACCAGAGCGAATCCAAGGGCACAATCACCTCTCTGCTTCTGCTGGACACAGCATTTTTAATCCAAGCCAGGATGCCTTTGTCTTTCTTGGCCTCCTGGGCATGCTGCTGGCTTATATTGAGTTATTTGTCTGTTATAACCCTCATATCCCTTTCTGCCAGCAGTTCTCCAGCCACACTGCCCCAAGACTGTAGCATTGCTTGGGGCTGTTGTGACCCAAGTGCAGGATCTGTCATTTGGCCTTGTTGAAACTTGTGCCATTAATGTTGATCCATGAATCTAAACCTACCCACGTCCCTCTGAAGAGCTTCTCTACCCTCATTCAAATCAACACTGCCACCTAACTTGGTGTCATCTGCAAACCTACTGCTGACAATCTCTATGCCTGGA
Organism: Pogoniulus pusillus; assembly: GCF_015220805.1. Lineage (NCBI taxonomy): Eukaryota > Metazoa > Chordata > Aves > Piciformes > Lybiidae > Pogoniulus > Pogoniulus pusillus. Next base: position 19,137,512 of record NC_087276.1, on the reverse strand, counting down.
TCAAGGTTGTCAATAAAAGAAATGGTTCCAACAGAGATCCCTAAGGAACACCACTAGTGCCCAATTCACTTCTCAAAATTATGTCCCCATGTTCTCTGCATTTGGAGACAAATGCACAACTCCTCTCCCAGATCCCTATTTCCCTCCCTGCAAAGGGCTACATATTGACTACTCTGGTGATGTATTATGTTTTTATAAATTAATAGATGTCTCTTGCTAAAGAGTTTTCAAGATGATAAGAGGAGGCACTTGGAGGGAACATTGAATTGTGTGGGGGTTTCTTTGTTGGCAAGCCTCAGGTAGGGATGTTGACTATCTGAGAATAACACAAAAATATTAGTATTGGGTTTGCTTCTGAATTTCAGCAGGATGATTTCAAGACTCCCCAGACTCTTTTAAGGCAGAGGCAGTATGCATGAGAATGGGAATTTGCCCTTGAGAGACTTACATTTATAGATAGAATTGTGTAGAGAGTTGTTGCAGTCCAAAAAGAAAATAAGGAAAGAAAATTCCATCATGATCAGGCAAGTTAATGCTCTGTTTGAGGGAAGAGTTAAAAGCCTAATGCAGGGATCATATATAAACCTTTCTTGCCTCAGAACCACTGAGATGAAGAAAAGGAAGCACTTGGAGGATGATAACAAGGATATTATGATAGGTAACACTGCATTCAAGTGCCAGTGCAATGGGCAATTCCATAAGCCCTCAGGAAGACAAGTGTTGTTGAAACACGACCATTTATTGAATGGCTTCCCTAACTCACTTGTTCCCATATATTTTTCCTGCAGTACCACAGTGAATTCTGTCCTGGTTTTGGCACAAAAATAAAGGGAAGAAAATGTTATCCAGCAGCAGGGTGCCAGAGCCTGAAGTCTGTCTTCTTGCATGAGAAAGGTGAAGAAGTGACTTGCTCATCTCTATAGAATATGGAGAACTTCTCTTCAGAGGATCACAGAATGTCAATGGCTGGAAGGGACCTTGAAAACTCATCCAGTCCAACCCCCCTACCAGAGCAGAGGAACACATCCAGGCAGGTCTTGAACATCTCCAGAGAGGGAGACTCTACAACCCCCCTAGGCAGCCTGTTCTGGCATTGTTTCCCTCACAAGGAAAAAAAAACCCTTTTCCTCCTGTTTCCATGGAACTTCCTATGCCTCAGCTTCCCCCATTGCCCCTTGTGCTCTCATCAGGCATCACCCAGCAGTGCCTGGCTCCAGCCTCCTGGCACGCACCCTGCACATCTTTACAAACATTGATCAGTCTCCTCTTCTCCAAGCAGCACAGTCCCAGCTCCCTCAGGTTCTCCTCATAACAGAGATGTTCCTTTCCCCTTGTCATCTTTATGGCTCTGCACAGGACTGGACTGGCAGGGCCAGATTGGCAGATACTGCCAGTGGTAAAGTCTAGTTTGTTTCACTTAAAAAGATTGGAAGTGGCAGTAGGATGTGTATGTATGAGGGAGGAAATACTTCCCTGATAGAAATTAAATGGGGTAGGGTAGTTTTTATGTGGAAGGAAATCAAAGAGGAGGAACAATCAAGGCAGAGGAGTAACATGGCTGGCTTTATGATGGTGACTTTTAAGTGGACATTCTATTTCTCAATTTCAAATAGTGAAAATGCACAGAAACCAAACTGAGACGTAGTTTAGCTTTGACCCATCCTGCCCAAACTGCTTGTTTTGGTTTATAGCATAGTGATGTTGCTGGGTATGAAGGCTGCCATCTGTTCCACCTGCATTTGTAATGGGAACTGGTCTCAGTTTGTATTAACCAGTGACCACCTAAGTCAGCTGCTTCTCATCTCAACCAGTGGTCTGTGGTCACACAGCTGCAAAGCAGAGTGTTGAAATAAGCAGTAATTAATCCAATTAAAGTTCAGTTTCTACTTACTGTTACACGATCTGACTTGCCTGTGTCTAGCTGTAGCGGGTGACAACAATACAGAGTCCAATGGGTGACCTGTCTAGACACTGTGTACCTGAGACCAAAAATGATGGTGCTAATGAAACGCTCTTTCAGGAAGGGTAATCATTTGAGCTGTACATCCTGCAATACAGTGTGGGAAACTGGAGCAGTTGGGGGGTTTCTGTGTCTTCTTCAAAGGTCTCCAAACCGCTGTTGTGGAGAAGATTCACACTGTGGGTTTGGGCTGGAAAGGGAAAATTGCACCAGTTCAGCTCCAAAGAGTTCTGTCTTCTCCCCTGAAATGATGCCTGCATTTAATCACTAGGTACAACACATGGTGTTTCCTGTGTAGAACCAGTAAATAAGGGGAATGTGAAGTCTTTCCTGTTTGCAATGCAAAGGGAATATCTTGTTTGAACTGTAATTGAGACTTGAAATCCTTTGGAAAGAAATGTGGGATTTGTGGATGCTTATCTAAACCAAACAAAATTCTTTGCAAGTTTATGCAGCAGCATGCAGGAGCATTGAGTTAATGCAGGCGATAATGTCTCTTTCTCATTGTTTGCCAAAAGATTCCAGTTGGAAATATTCCAGGGAAATGGAATCTTATCAGAAAATAGCTATTTTTTCATCTAAAAATGCCACAGAAAATAACTCCATCTGGACTGGTTGTAATCTGTCCTAAGAGAACTCCACGGGTGCCTGTATGCCCTGGTGGGATATTCGAGTTGTTAATACTAGGATTAATTACTCCAGGTTATAGCTTTGGCCACTTCTGGTTAATATTCCAGTGGTATGATTCAAGCCAAGGCTGAAATCCTTTGTGCCCGGTATCTGTAAAAGGGTCCAGTTCAATTCACCTCAGTCACTGGATGAAGTCACTTTGAGTTGCAGCTAATAGTCTTCTTTGTGTTTTTAAATCACTAGGGAACTGCTAGCTAGGAGGGAAGAGCTCACTTAAAAAAAGAGGGACCCTGTGGAGATGAAAACAGAGAAATATTTGCTGGCATATGAAACAGTGACCCAAGACTGGATCCCAACACCTTTACTACTTCACAGTGAGTCACTTAACCTCTCCATGTAATTGAGTTTTTTAGTACAATCCAGATAATTACCTGCCTGAAAGAGAAGTTGTGAGTCTGATTAATGTTTGCAAAGTACTTCAGAATGCTAAAGCGGAGTAGTAAGCGCTGAGGGTTGTTGCTGCTCTCTTGGAGGCAGATAGAGTATGAACAGTAATGAACAGTACCTGCTGCTGTAAATCGATGTGGAGGACTCTGCTCTGTTTCAGACTTTCCTGCCTGATTTCACTGATTGTCTCAGCTATGGTAGCCTAAAGTGAAACAAAACTTACCAGGCAGCTAAAACCCTGGGATGCTTTACCCCTATCGCTTCTTCCTTGCTTGCATGTCCAGTCAGGGATGATGTCACTCAAACAGTGTCCTTCACTGCAGGTACCTAGCAAAAGAGTGTTGCCTTTTATGTTAACAAAACTTCCATGGATTTTTTCTGTTTCAGATTTTGTCTCAATCACCCACCCTTTCTTCATCCTTTCATTTTTGGCATTTGGTGTTATATGCCAGCAGGTTGCTGCTTCAAAAATTGCAAAGTAAGGCAGATGTGCCAAATGCAAAGATATTAAGAGACCAGTTTCCATAGCAATTGTAACCATGGTCTGAGATCTTCATTCCTGGGTTTGGAGTAATGCTATAACAGCTGAGCAGATAGAAAATGCTACCTCATAGAATCATTTAGGCTAAAAAGGATCTTTAAGATTGTCAAGTCCAACCATTAACCTAATGCTACCAAGTTCACTGCTGAAACATGTCCTTGGGCACCAGATATACACCTTTGTTTTTAATCCCTCCAGGGATGGACTCCACCACCCTGGGCAGCCTGTTCCAGGGCTTAACAACCCTTTATGGGAAGAAATTTTTCCTAGTATCCAACCTCTCCTGGCACAACTTGAGGTGATTTCTTCTAGTCATGTTACTTGATACTGGGGAGAAGAGACCAACACCCACCTCACCACAACCTTCTTTTGGGGAGTTGTAGAGAGCCTAAAAATCTCCCCTGAGCCTCCTTTTCTCCAGGCCAAACAACCCCAGTTCCCTCAGCTGCTTCTCATAGGAATTCTCTTCTTCACCTTCGCCAGCTTTGTTGCACCTCAGTGCTCTTTTCATAGTGATATCCCAGATATCAGGATAGGTTTGGGACTGATCTGCTGCAGGGGAAGAGAACCTGGGAGGCTTACCATGAGCCAGCAATGTGCTCTGGTGGCCAAGAAGGCCATTGCCACCCTGAGGTGAATTAGGGCTGTGGTGAGTAGGTCAAGAGAGGTTCTCCTGCCATTCTGCTCTGCCCTGGTAAGGCCACATCTGGAATATTGTGTCCAGTCCTGGGGCTCTCAGTTCAAGAAAGACCTCGGGGAACTGCTTGACAGAGTCCAGCACAGAGCCACAAAGATGCTGATGGCAGTGGAAGATCTTCCTTAGGAGGAGAGACTGAAGGAGCTGGGACTTGGAGCTTGGAGAGGAGGAGCCTGAGGGCTGCCCTCATTCGTATTTATAAAGATATGCAGGCTGAGTGCCCAGAGGCTGCAGCCAGGCTCTGCTGGGTGATGCCCAGTGACAGGGCAAGGGGCGATGGTGGAAGTTGAAGCATAGGAAGTTTCATGGAAACATGAGGAGCAATTTTTTCTCTGTGAGGGTGACAGAACCCTGGAACAGGCTGCCCAAGGGGATTGTGGAGTCTCCCTCTCTGGAGACATTCAAACCCTATTTGGATGTGTTCCTGTGTGATCTGGTCTACGTGATCCTGCTCTGGCAGGGGAGTTGGACTGGATGAGCTTTTAAAGTCCCTTCTAGCCCCTGCCATTCTGTGATTCTATGGGATATTGATGAACCAATACTTGTAAGGCATTTACTGACTGTCCCAGTGGAGATGACCAAGTGCAGATTTCTGGAATTTTTACTATTTTTCACATCATTTATTTACATTACAAAGTCTGTGCCACTGACTTTGAGCTTGTCTTTATAGAAGTATCCTTGCATGCATCCATCTTCTGTCATGGGGATACTGCATAAATGAAAGTATTACTAGGTAAAAGTAGCAGCCTCTTCACTGTAGCCAAGTCTGGGAGCAGATGAATTGTTAATTCAAATTGAATTGCTTTTATGAACTTCTTGTTCATTTATATTAATTGCTTGTGCTGACCTGACCTAACCTACTTAGGTGGAACTGCAGAAATTAAAGATGCTTCCATTTTGCATGTGCAAAATGCACAGAGAATGACTTGCTAAAATGCACTCCATGAAAAAATTGATAAAACTCATTGATATTGTGAATCAATAGGAGCAGCTGTGCCTTGGAGGTTTCTTTCTATCAAGATTTGGGTTGTACTTCATAGTAGGATGGACTGGGATAGTTTTGCCTTGAGGTTTGAACGTCTGAATCTGATAGATTCAGAAGCATTCCCATTACTTGTCCCAGGTGTGCTGAAAGAAAGACAAAACTCAAGATGTGGTTTATTTAGGTTGCCACTTGATTAACTTGGCTCAATAGGGAATTGTGCAGCAATAACTCATGCAGGTTTAATTCTTGTCCTTCCTCACCTTCATGTATTTCTTTGAAGGCTTCCATTATTGCTTCTGATTTCAATTCATGGTGGTTGGTGTCATGATACTTCAAGAAGAGGTTTAGTTCTTGAGTATGGTTAGGATGAGGAGAGAGTGGAAGAACTGGCCAAAGGCACAACAAAGACTCAATGTATTGTGGGAATAACCAAGGCTAACTCAGGAGCTAGGAATTGTTTCTCTCAGCTTCTCCATTTGTCTCCTTCCTTTCTCCTTTCTCTAAGGCTGGGCCTGTAGCAGTGTCCAATTGCTTTGCATGTCAAGGTTATACGCTTTTGAGATTTGTAGAAGACAATAAATTCCTTCAGAATATAATATACTATACATATATATGTATACTATAATATATACAGAATCATAGAATGGTTTAGGTTGGAAAGCACCTTAAGGTTCCAATCCCCCACCATAGGCAGAGAGTCTTCCCACTAGAACGAGTTGCTCAAGGCCTCATCCAACCTGGCCTTGAACACCTCCAGGGAGGGAGCATCCACAACCTCCCTGGGCAACCTGTGCCAGTGTCTCACCACCCTCATGGGAAAGAACTTCTTCCTAACATCTGGCTTCAATCTCCCCTCTGCTAGTTTAAACCCATTACTCCTTGTCCTGTCGTTACAATATCTTGTCTATAGTCCCTCCCCAGCCCTCCTGCAGCCCCCTTCATATATTGGAAGACCACTCCAAGGTCTCCTTGAAGCCTTTTCTTCTCCAGGCTGCAGAGCCCCAACTCTCATATCCTGTCCTCAGAGCAGAGCCACTGCAGCCCTCTGAGCATCTTTGTGGCCTGCTCTGGACTGGCTCCAACACTTCCATGTCCTTCTTGTGTTAGGAACTCCAGAGCTGCACACTGTACTCCAAGTGGGGTCTCAGGAGAGCAGAGCAAAGGGGCAGAATCCCCTCCCGTGCCCTGCTGGCCACACTGCTCTTGCTGCAGCCCAGCACAGAGTTGCTGTCTGGGCTGCACTCACACTGCAGGCTCATGTTGAGCTTTTCATCAACCCAGACCCCCAGGTCCTCTTCCTTAGGGCTGCTCTCAGCCATTCCCCATCCAATGTGGAGTTGTGCGTGGGATTGCACCGACCCAGATGCAGGACCTTACATTTGACCTTGTTGAATGTCATGAGGTTGGCCTGGGCCCACCTCTCCAGCCTGTCCAGGTCCCTCTGGATGGATCCCTGCCCTCTAGCAAGTCAACTGTGCCACACAGCTTGGTGCCATCTGCAAACTTGCTGAGGGTGCATTGGATTCCTCTCTCCATGTCACTGACAAAGATGTTAAACAGCACTGGTGCCAGCACTGGCCCCTGAGGGATGTCAAGTGACAGGTGGACATTGTGCCCTTCATCAGCACTCTCTGCCTGCCAGCATCCAGCCAATTCCTTATCCAGCAGTGCTATACCCATCAAGTCCATGTTTTTTCTAGTTTGGTGGCCAGCATGACAGGTGAGACAGAGTCAAATGCCTTACTCAGTTCCAGGTAGGTGACATCAGTTGCCCTTCTCTTGTCCACTGTTACTGTGACTTCATCATAAAAAGCCACTAAATTTGTCAGGCATGATTTGCCCTTGGTGAAGCCATTGCTGGGTACCACCAATCACCTCTGCTTTGTTTTCCATTTGCCTTAGCAGAGCCTTCAGGAGGATCTGCTCCATGATCTTGCCAGGCACAGAGGTGAGACTGACTGGTCAATATAATATATTATACTGCTCTAGGATATCCCCAGTGCTGCCCTGGTAAAACTTGCACAGCTTCTTTTACATCCTTTTTGTGATCTAGCAAAGTGAACATAACCTTGTCTGTGTGTATGTGTCTGTGTGCTTCTGGGCTTCTTCAGCCAACATTTAAACACTGAGAATCTGGCAACAGAGACTATTTCCAGTACCAGCACTTAAAGTGACCAGGAGCTTTGATCAAGTTTGACAGAGCTGCCCAGAACATAAAGAATGGATGGAGGCTATCATATGTTTTGCTTGGTTATATAAACTAAAAGATGAAGTTAGGAATGTTGTAAGGTACTGAAAGCAGGCAGGAGAGGGAGCACACACTGCAGCAAAGCCCAGCATCCCTAGGAGTTCTGTACTTTGATTTCTGCAGTTAGAATTGCTCCTGTTTTGTAACAACCATAAGCATTGTAGCAAGCCCATATGTGGTCATTCCTTAATTGTGAACCCAGTTAATTCCATGATAACTTCAAGAGAGCAAAGACTGAGTGGCATCTGTAAGTAGGCCAGAAAGAAATGACAGACAGTTTGTATTTCGCTTTTGTATTTGTATTGTCTCTCTTTTGGACCTGTATTCAATCTGAAACTAAAAGGAAGAGGTGAGAAAAATACTCTTGTGTTTCATCAGGTACCTCAAAAATACTTGTAAGATTTCAGAACACCTTTAGGCAGCATTTAAGGAGCAGAACTGTTATTGGTAATGCCTTCCTGAGCCATATCCTGACTGCTGCCTGGCTATGTCCTCAAACCATCAGTCTGTAGGGCCCTGTGAATAGACCCAAGAAAGAGATTCATTTTGCACTGAAGTATGCTCCTAGCCATTTTGGCTTCAGAATGTTGTGGCAGCCTTCATCCCTTGAAAGATCAGAAAGTGTTGTTTTTTTTCCCCAAATAAATTAGGTACAGAAGAGTCTTCCATCTCCAGGAAACAGACTTGTCTGTTGGGACACATCACAGTGGGTAAGGGGCTTTCCTATTAGTTGGAAAATACTGCAAATTAAGAGCATGATGAGAGAGTTGGGGTTGTTCAGCCTGGAGAAGAGAAGACTCCAAGAGGACTTTACAACGGAGTTTCAGTACTTAAAAGGGTTTACAAGAATTATGGGAACAGAGCTTTCAGCAGTGCCTGTTGTGACAAGACAAGGGGTATGGCTTGAAACTAAAAAGGGGAGATACAGATTTAGAAGTTCACTGTGAGGGTGGTGAGACCCTGGAACAGGTTGCTTAGGGAGGTTGTCAAAGCCCCATCTCTGGAGGTGTTTAAGGCCAGGCTGGATGAGGCTCTAGACAGCCTAATCTATTGTGAGGTGTTCCTGTCCATGGCAGGGAGGTTGGAACTGGATGATCCTTGTGGTCCCTTCCAACCCTGACTGATTCTATGATTCTAGATGAGCGATAAGGAGCTGTTTTGTTTTTTTAACCCTGAGAGTGGTGAAGCAGTGTGGCAGATTGCCCAGAGAGCTGGGAGAAGCCCTATCTCTAGGAACATTCAAGGTTAGCTTGGATGGGGCTCCAAAGAAAGGATGGGCCTCAGTTGAAGATGTCTGCTCAGTGTGGGGATGTTAGACTAAATGACCTTTAAAGATCCCTTCCAACCCAAAACATTCTGTGATTCCATGAGGCACAGAGCTGGCAGACACCTGCTAGAGGGTTTGGTAAGCAAAGCTGACAGCTATAAATGTGCGTCAGCCCTTGTGCTTATGGGTCAGGAGGTGCTCTCAGTGCTTTTGTCGGGCAGACATTGTGATCTTTGATTCTGTAACAAGAGGAGACATTTGTGTTTTATTTGCCCTCTGCTTGGATAACAGCTCTCTGCCGTCGTGTCCGGCAGGACAAAGTTGCTCTTCTGAAGCCATCTCCGGAGACTGCTGAGCAGTGCACAACAAAGACCATCACTGCATTTTATTCTAGTTACTTCCTTATCTTCAAATGCAAATTCTTTGCTGGGATCTGGATTCTAAACAGCAAGCAAGCATCAGAGGGAGTCTCTTACCTCACAGTCTGGAAGGATTTCCAGAGTTTGGCATTTGGAAAGGGAGAGAGCTCCGCTGTGTTGTATAATTGATGCACTGCACAGATCAGGTGCATGCTAATTTGAGGGCTGCTCTTTTATTTTCTTTCATGTAACTGTGGACACAGATGATTAACCAAAGCATACACTTAAAGGCTGCAGTAACCCAAAGGTGTTAGCTGGTTTTTCCTCAGCCAGCAATATAGCAAACTAACAAGTAGATGGCATTCTATCTCTATTTTGAAACAGAGAACCAGCTGCTTGGGATGTCGTATCTGTTCCTTTCACTTCTGTTACACTGCACTCTTCGTCTGAATGAAGAAACATGTAGTTATTTAATTTAGCAGTTATAGCCTCTGATCCTAAAAATATAATGATCAATATAAACATTGAATTAAAATTGATTCAACGCAGAATAAATTCACTTTTCTGTTGCGGAACTCTGGTTTTGATAAAGTATCTGACAAGAAATGACCTTGTGTTGGAAATGGCCAAGTAATGAAATACCAATTTCCTGAAAACCAGGAGCATCTGAAAGTAATCAGTGGGGCTTCACAATGAAAATCAGGAGAAAAAGACTGATATTTTGGGGTTATAATTTGCATCATCAGGTTTTTTTTGGCAAGGAAAAGATCTTTCTCCTTTCAAAAGTCAAAGGAAAATATGAGCTAAAACAATAATATGGATTTATGAGAACTATTCATTTAACAATAGCTGAGCCTATTTGTGGTTTGAAAGAAGGAAGGATAAGTGGAAAAAACAAAATGTCTTTGAAAAAGTTATCCATGTGAGGCAGTGAAATGTCAGGTAGCTTCAGTTCATGGTAAGAATTCAGCAAACCCAAGGCCTGGATATTCTCTCTTCAGTTTCAGTTTTCAGATTAATTTTTCTCCCCTAGGAAATTTTTAGGTAGTTACTTACATTATAATTTCCCAGCTGTTTTTCCTTTTGAAACATTCCAGCCCACTGACCACTTGTATATGCTTAGGTTTTTGATAAAGACCTGCTTAAATAAAACTCAGGAACTGTTTCAGAAAATTCCATCTTAGCTACCCCATAGCTATCCAGTGCATGCATGGATTCATGTCCCTTTTCTTCCCTTCCTTTCCCTTCCCCTTATTTTCTGTGATGAGTTTATTCAGCATCTCTCAAGAGACTATTTCTTTATTCTTGATATTTATTTCTATCATGCTGGAACTACAAATCTCGTGCCAGGAAAGAGGGAAACTAAATCTGGAAGAAAAGTGACTAATTGAGTGCAATGCCTTCAGGCAGGCATGCCATGTGATCCCACTTATTTATCTGCCAAAGTTTACCTTAAAACTCCCTCCTCGAAATTTCCCTGCTAGTCCACTTTGTGGTTGTATCTGTTGTTTGCTACAATTACAGAGTCACAGGATGTTAGAGCTTGGAAGGGACCTCCATGGGTCATTGAGTCCAACCCCTCTGTCAGAGCAGGACCAAAGAACCTAGTGCAAGTCACACAGGAACACTTCTAGACAGGGCTGGAAAGGCTCCAGAGGAGACTCCACAACCCCTCTGGGCAGCCTGTGCCAGAGCTCTGTGACCCTTACAGTCAAGAAGTTCTCCCTCATGTTGAGGAGGAACTTCCTGTGCTGTAGTTCATACCCATTGCCCCTTGTGCTATCTCAGGATGCGACTGAGCAGAGTTTGTCTCCTCCTTCTTGACCCCTAGCCCTCAGGTATTTATAAACATTAATTAGATCCTTCCTAAGTCTTCTCTTCAGCAGACCAAAGAGCCTCAGGTCATTCAGCCTCTCCCCATAGGGCAGTGCTCCAGCCCCTTCATCATTTCATAGCCCTGACCTGTAAAGACTTGAGGAAGCTGACCCAGTCTTTTTGGTCCCCGCCACTTGGGTTACCTTTGTTTCCTGCTAATTCAGCTTGGGAATCAGCCACCTGTTCTCTTACTAGGAGAGAAAACATGAGCTCTGCAAACTGCTCTGCATCTTTAAGCTGCTAGGGTCACCAGCACAGCCACCTTAGTGACACAAACTGATGTGAGATGTGTCTGTGACGTAGCCTAAAGTACAGCTGCCTGCTCAAGGTGTAACGGGTCTGCCTGGCTGGCAGCCAGGTGTGTTAGTGCAGTACAAACAGTTTGAGTGGCTGTGGGGCCAGGTGCTTGTTCTGTGAACTTCTCATTTTGCAAACTTCTCTTCTGAATCTGATTCTCCAGCTGTGGAACGTGAGGAATGTTAAATCCCTGAGCAGATCCTGATTCAGATATTCAGGTGGCAAGGGGGTTGGAACTAGACGACCCTTGTGGTCCCTTCCAACCCTGACTTATTCTATGATTCTAACTTCTGCCCCACTATTGGAATTTAGCAGAGCAGCTCAGACAGGTTGGAAGCAAGCTAAAGCTCTATTTAGAGCAAAGCTAAATTTACAAGCATATGTACACAATGTATTTACAAGTATTTACAGTTATATACAATTGGGAAATAATACAGGAATCCAGATTCCCTCTCAGACAAACAAAAAAGCCCAGAAGGGGCTCAAAGCCACCCCCTCTCTCTCCTAGACAGAAAACAACCAAACAATACAACAAAGCTTACTTTGGTATCTGGAAATGTTAGCCAGGGTTAGTGGAAGAGATTAGAGAAAGCAGTGACTAGATCCAATGCTTTGGAGCGAAGAAGTAGTAATTGTTTATACTTTGTCTTTTTATCCCCTTTGGCAAACCAGTACATGATAGAGACATAGAGATATTTTCTTTTACAACCAATGATCTAATTTCTCTCATTAGAATATTTCAATTAGCCTTAAACCAGCAAACTCTCCAAGGAAGATTGTCCAAACTCTGTGAAGGTTTGCAGCACTGATAGCCACAACTGTGTCTCTGAATTTGGTTGAAAATCCAAAATATTGACCAAGGGGGTTGTGGAGTCTCCCTTTCTGGAGATATTCAAAACCCACTTGAATGCCTTCCTGTGTAATCTGGTATAGGAGATCCTGCTCTGGCAGGGGCTTTGGACTGGATGAGCTTTTGAGATTCCTTCCAGCCCCTGATATTCTGTGATTCTAACATGTGCTCTTAGGAAAGGCAGACCTCGATGTTCAGAAGGGGAGAATATGATCAGCTGTAACTGGAAGCTGCATGAAGTTTCCCTGCACAGGAGAAAATTACTTTTCTATGCATTTCATAAAGCATTTTCATTGTCCTGCTCTCTAAGTAGTGATATTTATAGAGCAGCAATGGGACTGTAACATCAATAGGAAGAGAAGGGAGAAAAGTGCAGCAGAGTGTTTGGACTGTGAGAGGGTATTGTGCTAACTGAGTAGTCAAACAGCTCCTCAGCCTTTCTGGTAAAACCTGTGAGTGCAGATTGTTAGCTTTACTAAGCCAGCATTTAGTGTTACCAAGTGCAAGGCTTTTATGAGCTTCACCAGCTGCACTGGCTCTGAAGAATCAGATTCTTTGCTGGGGTAAGATGTTTATCTGGATTGGAACTACAGCTGGAATACTGCACTGCTGGGTTACATTGACCAGAGCTTCAGCAGGTGCAAATTGAGGCTGTCCTAGGGCATGAAGTTGAGGCATAGGAGGATCCATGTGAATCTGAGGAAGAATTTTTTAATTGTGAGGGTGACAGAGCACTGGAACAGGCTGCCCAGGGAGGTTGTGGAGTCTCCCTCTCTGGAAATATTCAAGAACCATCTGGATGCATTCCTGTGTGATCTACTCTGAGTGATCCTCCTCTGGAAGTGGGGGCTTGACCAGATGAACTTTCAAGGTCCCTTCCAGCCCCTGACATTCTATGATTGTATGATAATATGTAGGAATTTGTGTCAGTCACAAAGATCTACAGATTTTGTTGCAGGGATATAAAAAAAAAAGAATCATCAAAAGCAACCTAATTAATTAGGTAGTCATGCTTGGGGATTATAAAATCCTATATAATTAGTAAACAAAATGATATATTTAAGTCCAGTCCTGCAGCCTGTGTCTGTAAGCAAACTGAGTTAATATTTTTAAAATAAAATTTGAATCCTTCTAACCGTTTTTGTTTTTTCCCAGGGTAAGTGTGATAAAATATTCAGTAACCTTCACAAACATGCTAAATTTTGGTTTAAGAAATGCATGTGGTGTCAGCATTCTGGCATTGTTACAGACAGCAGTCAATTTATTTTAAACAAACCCTGTGAGGAGAGGCTGAGGGAGCTGGGGTTGTTTAGCCTGCAGAAGAGGAGGCTCATTGCTGTCTACAACTACCTGAAGGGAGGCTGTAGCCAGGTGGGGTTTGGTCTCTTTTCCCAGGCAACCAGCAACAGAACAAGGGGACACAGTGTCAAGTTGTGCCAGGGTAGATATAGGCTGAATGTTAGGAGGAAGTTCTTTCCAGCAAGAGTGATTGGCATTGGAATGGGCTGCCCAGGGAGGTGTTGGAGTCACCATCCCTGGATGTGTTCAAGAAAAGCCTGGATGAGACACTTAGTGCAATGGTCTGGTTGATTGGATAGGGCTGGGTGCTAGATTGATCTGTTCTCTTCCAACCTGGTTGATTCTATGATTCTGTGTATTAGGCCTGTTTTGGCCTTCACAACCTTTGTAATCTGTGTTTAGATGATATGTGTGTCCTCTCTCCTCCTTTAGTGTTTTTGGAATATACTTTGAGCCATGGTCATATTTGTCCCCTATAGACAAGTGTCTCTTTTCTGGCAGTTAACAGTTCAGAGATGTTAACATCTATCCAAGCTACACAGATGCAAGGTTGAGACCCAAATGTTTCACTTGGCCTGGGGTGGTCACAGAGAATGGCTTTCATCAAATGTTTCATTATGAACTAAGGAAAAAAACCAACCAACCCAAAACCCCGAACCCAACAAAGTGTAAATGACAAGATCAAACCAAGTTCAAAGCTATACAGGATTGTCCAGTACTTCATGTGTTTGCCCTGTGGTAAAGCTCCTTTTTCTGCAAATTGGAAATGCAGTTTGGTCCTCTATCTGCCCAGTGTAATTTCCTCTATAAGGACTCTTGTCCAGGTTATTCTCCTGGTGTACTTTAAGCACACACACCACCCTTTCTTTCTTGCTACTTTAGCTATTGTGACTTTGTAAAATCCTCTCTAATAGCACTTGTTCTTTTCCAGCTTGACAGGTGGCCTTCCTTTCCCTGTACCCTTTGCATGCTTTGAATACTGAGAGATGGGCTAGGATTTACCTGGTATATAAAGGAGAGCCAAATGTAACTCCTTGTTACAATTGTTATTGATATTAAGGGCTCTGAAGGTCTCCAGTCCTTAAAGAGGATTCTTTGAAAAGCTGCAGCAAAGTAATGTCTCAAGCCTTGACCCTCTGTTTAGAATTTCTCAGCACAGGAATGTGCTCATGCTGTTTGTCACTGCAGACATGCAACCCCATTTTGTATTTCAGTAACAGGAAAGTGTAATTTTCTGCTCTGAAGTTGCCTAGAATTTTATCTGGACCTCTTTTGGCTTTGTTATATGAAAGCATCTCAGTGACTTAGGTATCTAAGTCTCAATGAAAATCAGCGGAACTTAGATAAATGGATTTCAGGGACAGAATTATAAGCATTTGCTATGAATTTCAGCATGCCACTCTCCACAGCATCTTAATTGCTAACTGGGGTTGCAAGGTGCCTCTAACTCCTTTTTGAGCTCTAACAATTATCTCTGAAACATAACAGCCTCAAGAACAGCCAGCTGGATGCCCGGGCTGCACAGGTGAAAACCTTACCATGGATTTTCGTTCACTCCTCTTACAGTGTCTTCCAGGTCTCTGGAAACCTGTCACTTGCTTTGACTGGCAAGCTTCTAATTTAATAGACTATGCTTGTCAGGATTGTATATCAAACACTGCAGACAATCAGCTAAGCCCCTAGTCATCTGCCAAATAATGGGGTCTTTGGTGCGCTGAGAGTAAGCTGCCAAAGTAGGGTGTGCTGCGTTCCGAAGTTTAAACCTGGCCCTGTTTACTTGTAATACAAAAAGAGCATTAAGAGATTGAAAGTCTGCTTGAAATTCCTTTGAAAATATGTCCCAGGCTGGATCTTTTTTACTGCTTGTCTCTTCTTTAAAAATCCCTATTCTTTAGATCCACACTGCTATAAACCAGAGAGCTGTCAGAGCCCTGCTGATCCAATTACAACTTTAAAACTTTTAAGCTTTTGATTTACAGTAAGCTCCTTCCAGTGGAATACAAAGGAGTCTTTCTCTTCAGCTCTGCATTGTTTAACAGCGTATTAATGAGTAGCAGTGTGCTTCACACCTCTTTCCCCTGCACTTACAGGAACCAAAGTAGTCACAGAATGGTTTGAGATAGAAAGGACTTCTTAAAGATCATCTAGGTCCAGCTTCCTTCTGTCAGGAGCATCTCTCTCTAGGTCCAACTCCTTCTGTCAGGAGCAGGTTTCTCAGAGCTTCATCCAATGTGACTTTGAACACGACCAGTGATGGAGTATCTACAACTTATAGAATCATAGAATGCTTTAGGTTGGAAGTGACCTCAAAGCTCATCCAGTTCCAACCCCCTGCCATAGGCAGGGACACCTCCCACTAGAACAGGTCACTGCGACTGCCTCTCTGGTGGAGCAGAAAAACATGCCCAGGCAAGGCAGGACATGTATAAGCCTATTTTGGGCCTATGGGCCCTCCACAACAAGGCAACAGGAGCAGGCAGGCAGCATTAGGCAAAGCACAGCATAGTAAGTTAAAAAATACACCTTTGAACATTACTTACATTAGATTTTGTGCTTCACATAAAATGCTGAACTCTCTGAAGATTTGTTCTAAATATTTTTAATATGAGGTCTACATTTTTCAGCAGAATTTTGGAGTTTTGTGTTTAATGAAAAGTCTGAAGTAGAAGAGTTGTATTATAATCCATGGATTTAAATAAAACTCAAATATACTGCTGCTTGGAGATTTCAGAGGCCCCCTAGCTCTCTGCAAATGCTTAGAATCATAGAATGGTTTAGATTGGAAGGGACCTCAAAGCTCATCCAGTTCCAATCCCCTGCCACAGGCAGGGACTCCTCCCACTAGAACAGGTCACTCAAGGTCTCATCCAACCTGACCTTCAACACCTCCAGGGAGGGAGCAGCCACAGCCTCCCTGGGCAACCTGTGCCAGTGTCTCACCACCCTCACTGTGGAGAACCTCTTCCTAACATCCAGTTTAAATCCCCCCTCTGCCAGTTTAAACCCATTACTCCTCATCCTGTCATTACAAGACCTTGTCAATAGTCTCTCCCCAGCCTTCCTGTAGGCCCCTTCAGATACTGGAAGACTACTCCAAGGTCTCCTCAAAGCCTTCTCCAGGCTGCAGAGCCCCAACTCTTGTAGCCTGTCCTCATAGGAGAGCTGCTGCAGCCCTCTGAGCATCTTTGTGGCCTCCTCTGAACTTGCTCAAATAGTTTGATGTCCTTCTTGTGCTGGGGTCTCCAGAACTGTACACAGTACTCTAGATGGGATCTCACGAGAGCAGAGTACTTCTCTGGTCAGCCTACTCCCTTGTAGTACAGAATGTTCTTTCTTATGTATAGTCTAAATCTATCCTCTTTCTGTTTAAAACTGTTATCCATTGTCCTGTTACTACAGGCCATGGTAAAAAACACTCCCTTTCTCATAGGCAATTTGAAAGACTTCAAAAGAACTGCAATTATCAGCCTCTTTTTTGTAGGAGAGGTTTTCCAACCCAACCACAATCTTCGTGGCTTCCTCTGGACTGTGAGCCACCCACATCCTGTTCTTCTGTTGAGATAACCACTGACTGTAGGATAAAAAACCCAAACCCACAACATTTCTTTGTTCTCACTATTTTTTTCCTTCTGATATAGGAATACATTGGTAAGATGCTGGTAAAGACCATGCAGGACTGTGTAGTGCAGCAGACCTACTCTGAAGTTGGTGCTGAGAGTATTTCCTTAGGTTTTATTTCTGTAAAATACAACTTTGAGACAAACTATTTAAGATAGCTTAGGCTTGTGCTGCTGTAACTGAGCTATGTCATTAATCTCCCTTTGTATGCTGTCTGGAGTTCTCCTAAGAGAATTCCCTGGCTCTGCAGACATGCATTCAGAGCTTTCTTGCTAAAGAGAATGCTAGGAAATTTGGATTTCCCATTTTTTTCCCCAACACTCCTCAGCCCTCTGGGAACTACAGAGCCATAGAATGTGGAGATGTGAAAAGATTTTTTTGGTGAGGTCTACTGGAGATATTTATATGTATAGACTTAGTTCAGTTGCAGGTAGCTGCCTTTCCAACTGGATCCTGGGCTGCATCAGGAGGAGTGTGCCCAGCAGGTCAAGGGAGGTGATTCTCCCTCTCTACTCTGCTCTGGTGAGACCCCACCTGGAGTATTGCATACATTTCTGGAGCCTCTATTACAGGAGGGATGTGTACATGCTGGAACGTGTCCAGAGAAGGGCCACGAGGATGCTCAGAGGGCTGGAGCAGCTCTGCTATGAGGACAGACTGAAAGAGTTGGGGCTGTTCAGTCTGGAGAAGAGGAGGCTCCAGGGTGACCTTATTGAGGCCTTCCAGTATCTGAAGCTACAAAAAGTCTGGGGAGGGACTTTTTAGGCTCTCAGGGAGTGACAGGGCTAGGGGGAATGGAGCAAAGCTGGAGGTGGGGAGATACAGACTGGACTTGAAGAGGAAGTTGTTGAGCATGAGAGTGGTGAGAGCCTGGACTGGGTTGCCCAGGGAGGTGGTTGAGGCCCCATGGCTGGAGGTGTTTAAGGCCAGGCTGGATGAGGCTGTGTCCAGCCTGATCTAGGGTAGGGTGTCCCTGCCCATGGCAGAGGGGTTGGAACTGGATGATCCTTGTGGTCCCTTCCAACCCTGACTGATTCTGCAATTCTAATATGTGGAATGCATTGAGGTTCTTTGGACATGAGAGGTTAGGCTGAGTAGAGATGGCCAGCATCATTATTCCCAATCAACTCTGAGCTCACTTTGGAGAGGCAGTATTTTACAAAGAAAAATCAATATTTTAATGTTATCTTTTCAGTCCTTTATAACAGTTCTGTCACGTAGCCTGATGAGAGCTAGCAGAACGTGTATAATTGGATATATTCACTCACCGAAACTCGCAGCTGGGAATTATCTTTGTGCACAGATGTCACATACTTAAAATGGTGTTTTGGATTTCCTGAGTAGTTGTTCTTGATTCTGCAGCAAATTTGTGCAAAGAGAAGGCTTATTTCTTCTTGATCTCTCAGTTGATGAGCTGGGACTGAGCATGGAGGAAAAACTAAAATTTTAGTTCATTACAATAGTTGATGTGGCTTGGAAAGAATATTGTCAAGAAGAACAAGTGGTGTCTCTCTCTTCTTTTAGATTAGGAATTAGAGGAATTGGCTGCAGAAAGGATATTTTTTATTTCTTGGAGGGACAGAAGATGTTCTCTAAGTACTTTTTCACTGGTCAGCAACAATAAGCCAAGGACCAATGGCTACAAACTGGAACAGAAAAGGTTGCAGCTTAACATGAGGAGAAACTTCTTTACAATGGGGGTGACACAGCCCTGGAGCAGGCTGCCCAGAGTGGTTGTGGAGTCTCCTCTGGAGACTTTAAAAATCTGCCTGGATGAGTTCCTGTGTGAACTACCCTGGGTGATCCTGCCTTGGCACAGGGGTTTCGACTGGATGATCTCTGGAGGTCCCCTCCAACCTCTAAAGTTCTGTGATTTCGTGACACTTTAGGTAAAGACCTGCTCACCTACTGTTATGTGGGACAAAGGCTCCCTCAAACAAGAACTGACTGGTTTTGCTGGTTTCTATTTCTTTCAACTATCAACTGCATTGGCAGAGTAGCACCAGTGTCTAGAATCTCTTTCTGTAACGTATGAAGATGGAAAGAATGATGCTGAACAGACTTATGCAGGTATGTTACAATGGCAGAAATGTATTGACTGAGATATGGTCACCAGATGCACTTACTACTGATTAGCATATAACAAAAAAAAGCCAAGTAAGGACAGAATTAGCCTTCTTCTGCTGAGTTGTTACAATTACCAGAAGGGTGTGAAGGGACTGCTCCCTTTTCAGTGATCAGCAGGAATAAGCCAAGGAGCAATGGATACAAACTGGAACAGAGAAGGCTTCAGCTCAACATGAGGAGAAACTTCTTTAGAGCGAGGATGGTAGAGCCTTGAGGCAAGCTGCTCAGAGAGAGTCTCCTTCTCTGGAGACTTTAAATGAGTTCCTGTGTGAACTACCCTGCGTGATCCTGCCTTGGCACAGGGGGTTGGACTGGATGATCTCTGGAGGTCCCTTCCAACCTCTAAAGTTCTGTGATTCTGAGATCTCCTTAGCACAGTGCATGATTTAAAATGTCCAACTTTATACAAAACAAAAGCTAAAGCATCCGTCACGTTAATATTAACATTTGCTTTGCAATGACAGATTGAGCAGCTACCTGTTAAAAGTGAAAATTATTTAATCCAATAATGGTCTCTAACAAGTCCCTGAACTTGCTTATAATTTAGTAACAATTAAGATTTAAAATGAAACTTTAAATGTTACCAGAATTTCCCTGGTGAATATTTCTGCCCATGGTGCCCGCACCACAAAGCTGTGTGTACACAGCTAAAGAAGGCAATCAGCTAGGATCTTACAGCACATTTGCCTTCTCTGTTTATACTTAAATTCTGAGAAATGTCATTTTTAGGTACTGAAAGATTTTTCCTCTTAACAGTTATGATGAATATTTCCAATTCCAATTCTTGAAAAGATGTTCTTTAAGGGCTCTGTGCTGGAAGCGGTTCTGTGTGCAAATAATTGTCTTGAAATCGATTTTGCACAAAGAAAATGAAACCAACAGGACCACCCACGTGAATTTCTTTACTCACATTTATACCATTTCACTCGTTCAAAGCTGTGCTTCCCTTGGTGGCACAGGAGTTGCCTTTTGCCCAGAGCTACAACTGTGCCAGCTGGTTGATCTGTGAGAGTTACTTCTGAGGTAAGGTAGTGTATAGTTAGGAGTGCACAGCTTTTGGTTCCCAAATTTAGGAGGCTGAAGCCCTATCAAATGTTATACAGTTAAGTGATCAGAGGGCTGGAACAGCTCTGCTATGAGAAGAGGCTGTAAGAGTTGGGGCTCTGCAGCCTGGAGGAGAGAAGGCTTTGAGGAGACCTTGGAGTGGCCTTCCAGTATCTGAAGGGAGCTACAGGAGGGCTGGAGAGGGACTATTGACAAGGTCTTGTAATGACAGAATGAGGAGGAATGGGTTTAAACTGGCAGAGGGGAGGTTTAAACTGGATGTTAGGAAGAAGTTGTTTGCAGTGAGGGTGGTGAGACACTGGCACACGTTGCCCAGGGAGGTTGTGGAGCACAGAAGCACCGAATGTGATCAAAGATCACATTCGGTGCTTCTGTGCTCCACAACCTCCCTGGAGGCGTTCAGGACCAGGTTGGATGAGGCCTTGAGTGATCTGTTCTAGTGGGAGGTGTCCTGGCTGTGGCAGGGGTTTGGAATTGGATGATCTTTGAGGTCTCTTCCAACCTAAACCATTTTATGATTCTATTCCATTATTAAATAAGAAGGAAAATGTCATAATTCTAAATTTTTACTGAGGTTCAGATTTGGTCTCAGTAAATGTCTCTCACTACCTCTCAAACACACTTTTAAAAACTTCTGTGTGCTGGGCTAGTGGTAGGCACTTGTCCTGCTCCTTTCCTATTGTGTAGAAGCTCTAGCTGGATAAATCACAGCCCATCCTTTTCTCTCAGCAATACAGTTGGTAGTTTGTTTCTTAAAATTAACTTACATTTAGCAAAGGAAAGATGACTGCTTCTGAAGTGATGGAGGAGCACTCTGACAGATTTCAGACCTGCTGCTTATGTGGTTAAGATATATAAATGTCAACGTGGATTTTTGTTTACAGTGGAGTGTTCCTTAATAAGGTCTGCCAGGTTTCTCTGAAATGATGGTATTGTTCTCAAAAGAAACATTCAGGAAGATGCTGTTTGCTGCATCTCACTTATGGAGGTAAATTTAGTGAGTGAATCCCACAGGATGATGATGGCCTCTTACCTATAGAGAGTGCCAAAGCTTTAAGTGAAAGATGGTGTTCAGTGGAAGGTGTCTGAAGTGACAACTGCCCTGAACACCAAGGGGACCTCCAAGGAAAGGAGTCTCTGTGCTAATTGCTTTTGTGCTTGTGGAGAGACTTCTGAATAACTATCTTTGAGTCTCCAGAGCTCTTCTAAAGCTCGAGCTGTTTACATGACTGATGCATTGTATGTGTTGATGCCCATCAGTGGTTATTTCCTTAAGTTAGACAGATCACAGAGGGAACACATCCAAGCCTTCTCCTTTGTGGGAGTAGTCATCTTGTCACATTTCAGGCAAAATTCCCACAGAGCCTGGAGGATTCTGTGTAATGGCACACTTGGAACTAAAGGCAGAAATGACAATTTCTCTGTGCTGTAAGAAATGTTGTTTTGACATCCTTAGTCCTTCCAGTGTATGTAGGTCTAGGAGTATACATTACAGTTGTGAGCTAGGTGCAGATCGTTTGACAGCTCTCTAATCTCCTTCATGCTCCAGAGATATGCCTGTTGAGTAACACAAGTCTATTTCTCTAGAGAGCAATTCTATTAGCAGATGTCTTCCTCCCCTATCTTTCACTGAATCACAGGAACATCCAGCTTGGCAAAGTCCTTCAGGATCACCAACTCCATCCTAGAACCCTGCTCTACGAGATTCACCTTAAACCATAGCCCTAAGCACCACATCAAACCACCCTTAAATGCATCCAGGGTGGGTGACTCCACCACCTCCCTGGACAGCTCATTCCAGTCCCTGACCACTCTTTCTGTGAAAAACTCTTTCCTAATGTCCAATGTAAATCTTCTCAGCCTCAGCTTGAGGCCATTCCTCCTTGTTCTGTCTCTGATTACCTGTGAGAAGAGGGCATCAGCAGCCTCTCCACAATGTCCCTTCAGGTAGCTGTAGACAGCAATGGAGTCTCCCCTCAGCCTCTTCTTTCTCAGACTAACCATCCCCAGCACCCTCAGTCACTCCTCATAAGATTTATTCCCTCGTCTGTTGCCCTCATCTGGACCTGTTCCATCACTTCCCTATCTCTCTTGTATTGCAGCATCCAAAACTGAACACAATACTTGAGGTGTGGCCTCACCAGAGCCGAGTCCAAGGGGACAATCACCTCCCTGCTCCTGCTGGACACACTTTCTTTGGCTTAGTGGAATAAAACAAACAAACCCAACCAAACATCAAACAACCCCCCCAAAACCCCAAACCAAACAACAAAAGAAACAAACAAACCAACCCATAACCCCCCCCCCCCAAAGATCATCCTCATTTTTCTCTTTCCACTACTGTCTCCTGATCCTGCTTCTCTTGGCTGTAGAGTGTTCTGATTTATGTTGCCTGTGCACTTCAGAAGCATTGTGGTCTTATTGCCTTGGTTTTTGCAGTATAATTCTTTCTCCTTCTATTCACTTTAAGATACCATTTGAAAATACTTCTCCACCTGTGGTCTGTTCCAGTACACCTTGTAATTTGTACCTCCTTTATCATTCTGAACAACTTGGCTGGTCTGCAGGCCTTACTGTGTGCACCTAAACACAGTGAGAGTGAGGCAGTTTGTGCAGCCATTCAAGTGAAGGGTGGAAAGATCAATGGAGGGACCCGACATGGTTCTGCCTCTGAACACGGGATGGAAATTAAAGAGTCCTATTGTGTCACCTTCTGTTGACTTGTCTTTCTCTTTGGGCTAGTCTGACAACCAGTTTGTCACTGTGCTGTCTCACAGTGTGCCTTGGCTGTAAACCCCTGTTCCTCTGAAGAGGAGTGGCTGAGGGAGCTGGGGCTGTTTGTCTGCAAAGAGAAGCTGAGGGGAGACCTCATTGCTCATTGCTCTCTGCAACTGCCTGAAAGGAGGTGTAGAGAGGCAGGCACTGGGCTCTGCTCACAAGTAACTAATGGCACACAGAGAGGGAATGGCCTCTAGCTAGGCCAGGGGAGGCTTAGGATGGACATTAGGGATTTTTTTTCTGTGGAAAGGGCTGTGAGGCACTGGCACAGGCTGCCCAGAGAGGTGCTGGAGTCACCATCCCTGCATGTGTTTCAAAGATGTGTGGATCTGGTGCTTGGGGATAGGGTGCAATGACAGATTTGGTCCTTTCCAGCATGGATGACTCTGTGATTCTATCATTCTGTGACCCTTTCACCTGGAACAGCCTTTCAGACTCTCCTAGCCCCATTGTCTTACTGCAGCTTTCAGAATCTCATTGGCAAGCAGCTTTGCTCACTTGTCTGAGCTTCTTAATGCTACATTTCATTTCTTCCATTAAAAGCTCTTTAATTTAGTGATTACATTATTCTAATCTGTAAAGCTGCCCTGTGTTCTAATGCAGTGTTGCATTGTACACTTTACAGGGAAAAACAATCCACATTTCAAGTTGCTAACCACAATTACTTTTTCTTTTTGCTAGTATGTCCTCTTTGAGTAATTGTTGTCTGGTTGTAGAAATGCAAGTAAAATGGACTTTAAGGTTATTTGAAAGTATCTAGGAAAAGAAACTTGGCTGACTGGGCCACAGTCATTTGTCCTTACCCCAAGTCATATGCAAAAGTAACCCCATAGTAGTAAATAATCTGTTTTCCAGTACAGAGTTTTCTTATCAGGGTAACTTACCCACATGTGAGAGGGTCAAAACTCAATTCTCATAGAGAATTCAGACTTAAGACCAAAGGATGCCAAGCCTGGGTGATGAGGAAAGGAACTTCTGTAATTGTTGATTCCACACCATCTGATTTATTATTGTTTGTATGGGCTTATGAGCTGCTGGATCTGAGACTGCAGGTTCATAGGATCAGAAAATGCTAGAATGGTTTAGGTTGGAAGGGACCTCAAAGATCATCCAGTTCCAACCCACTGCTGCAAACAGGGACACCTCCCACTAGAACAGGTCACTCAAGGCCTCATCCAACCTGACCTTCAACACCTCTAAGAGAGGGAGAGCCACGATCTTCCTGGGCAGCCTGTTTCAGTGTCTCACCACCCTCACTGGAAAGAACTTCTTCCTAACATCCAGTTTAAATCCCCCCTCTGCCAGTTTAAATTCATTCCTCCTCATCCTGTCATTACAAGGACTTGTCAATAGCTCCTCTCCAGCCTTTCTGTAGCCCCCTTCAGATGCTGGAAGGCCACTCCAAGGTGTCCTTGAAGCCTTCTCTTCTCCAGGCTGCAGGGCTCCAAGGTTGTAAGGGTTGATATTATTAGCAGTGCCTGATTAGCTTTTGAACAAGCATTTTTTTTCCCATTTGCAAACATGTCAGAAAGGAAGGTTGGTCATCAAAGAGACAGTTAGATGGCAGGAGCACAGCAACAGATCTGGTGGAAGTCTTACATACAAAGGTGTAGCTTAAGAGAATCAAGCGACTGGAGACCCAGCAGCAGGGATGTCAAATGTGTCACTGCCTCTTCCTTGAAAGCTGAAGGGCAGCACAAAAGTATCTCTCCTTAGAGACTCATCTGTTAATGATGTCAGTGACTGTTGGTTGTTTATCATCAGAAATGATTGATTGGAGCTCTGCTGCACATGGATATAGTTAGCAAAATGTCCCTGCACTTTAGTAATCCCTAAAAGATTTTAACTTCCTAGCATGACAGTTTGATGGCAAATACTCTTTTGTTGGTGTTGTACTCCTCACTGTTACACACCATGCTGGTTCTTTGTGGCTATGTGTGATGGGAATGCTGGGCTGGGTTGTGAAAAGCAATTTACAAATCTACACTCATTGTTTGCTACCTCTCTTTGAAGCTGTCTTTGTTTACCAGCTTGAGCTCCATGTGTGATGCTTTAGCAATAGTAGAAAATGTCCTACGGGTAGCCTCTAACCTTTGGAGTTATCTGTTGCCAAAAAAGTTTCTTAGAATCATAGAATGGTTTAGGTTGGAAAGGACCTCAATGCTCATCCAGTTCCAACCCCCCACTATAGCCAGGGACACTTCCCACTAGAACAGGTCACTCAAGGCCTCATCCAACCTGGCCTTCAACACCTCCAGGGAGGGAGCAGCTGCAGCCTCCCTGGACAACCTGTGGCAGTGTCTCACCACCCTCACTGTAAAGAAGCTTCCAGGCCAGTTGGACTAGATGATCTCCAGAGGTCCCTTCCAATCCACACCATTCTGTGACTTCTCTCCTGGGAATCTCTACTTATCCCATTATTACTGGCAAAATTTGGAGGCACTGCTTTGTCATGCTGCATTCAGTTAAGTAAGCTAATTACCTATTTTTATGAAGTCTCAGTTTCCTCCAAATTCAGAGGGAGACAAACACATGGATTCTGGTTTGGCCTGTTGTGGCAAGACACCCAGGGTAGAAAGCTTGGGTTGGGATTCATTTCCATATCCAAACTTTCTTGAAGCTTCGGATTTGGGAGACATTATCATAATGCATTATGTTAATGCTATAGATGAGATTTCAATTCAATCTTCTTTGTAAGAAAGCCTTTGACATGATATATTAACCACCAGATTAGAAGTAGACTGACTAATTATCATTTAATGCAATTGAATGCCAGGGCTTGTCATTCGATGAGGCTGACTGGGTGAGGAATATAAATCTGTTCATACTGTTATGAACTTCAGATGGAAGGGAGATGAGGATCCCATGGATGCAATGCTTATTCACAGTCATTGCTCACGGAGTGACATGCCACAATGTCACAAAAATGCTAGCACCTGCCTTTTAATTCATGTGTCCTTCTAGGAGAAAGATTAATGCGATCCCACTCGCAGTTCCCACGGACCCACAGGCTGTTGTTCTTTGACAGTAATTCCTGGACAAACCTGTCTGCATCTCGCAGGTTCCCTATCATAAAGACATTAAAAAAAAAAAAAAACCAACAAAACCAAGCCACAAAGAAATAAATCTTCTGAGTCATTAAGTTGAGATTCTTGTTACCACAGGGAAATGTAGCCTGAACTCACCACTCCACTCTTCTGTCTCTTTCATACGGTTCCTTGGCCAACCTCATTTTTTTGTGCTGATCTTGATCTAGACTTAAAAAGTAATTTCCAGTGTGACAACTAATCAGATACTTCACTGAAGTTCAGATAGATTAGAATTATCTCATTTTCCTTTCCAAGAAACTATTTCTCTTAGAGGGAGGAAAAAAAAACCCAAATCCAGTAGGTCAGTATCACTTATCTTTGCCTGGAAGTGTAGACTCCATTGAGTCCTGCTTTATCATTTGTTTTCTAGGCTTTTATTCCCCAACCCCCTGCCCCTTAAGGGTGTAAAAAAATCTTCCATGCAGTATTGCTGCAAGAGCAGGTTCATGGTTGCACTCATCACTTATTTCTCAGTTTGAAAATACAATACTTTCACTGCTGTCTAGTCATTTGGAGAGTCATTTAACGACCTTCAATTAAATAAACAAACAAAATGATCCATAAGGTTTGGGAGTTTATGTGTCAGTGATTGTAATGCTTCGGGATGCTGATTCCCTAATTCTGCTGAGTGATATTTAGTATGATCAGGGGCTGGGGCTGGGCTGGCCACCAGATGAATGACAGATGCTCTGCATTAACCGCTCTACTATCTCTTTCTCTTCCCCTTTGGGAGGGAGGGCATTTTACTTCTTCTCAGTTTTGGTAATCTCTGTGACTCTGCTCCCACCCTTGCCAGCCATCTTAGTTTTGCCCCAGGTTCAGTGCTGTGTTATGAAATATTTAGTGTACCTATTTACATTTTCAACTGCATCTAGGTCCAGAGGAGAGTCTTGAAGCTGATCCAAGGGCTGGAGCACCTCTTCTATAAAGACAGACTGAGAGAGTTGAGGTGGTTAAGCCTGTAGAAGAGAAGGCTCCAGGGAGACCTTAAAGCAACCTTCTAGTATTTGAAGAGGGCTGTGGGAGAGCTAGGGAGAGACTTTTGCCAAAGGCATGCAACGATAAGATGAGGGGGTGATGGCTTAATCAACTAGGTCAGACATTAGGAAGAAATTCTTCCTCGTGAGGGTAGTGAAGCACTGGAACAGTCTGCCTACAGAACTGTAAATGCTGCAAGCTTGTAATTGTTCAAAGCTAGGCTGCATGGGGCCTTGAGCAACCTGGTCTAAGCAGGAGGTGTCCCTGCCCATGGCATGGGTGTTGGAATTAGATGAACTTTAAGGCCCCTTCCAACTCCAACTGTTTTTTGCTTCTATGATAGATGATGATTTCTCTTACTGCCTAAAAGCCAAACATGGCCCTTCATAGGCTGATCCATGCAGCTGAGTTATTGCCACAATTTTTTTTTCATGCACCTGCCCTTGCTGCCTCCAGTGTTGTCAAACCTGTACTTCTGTTGAGCATGAAAGGCAGAAAACAAAGTTCAGAGCCAGAGCCAGCGTAATTTACAGGTGTGTGTACAAAGGTTTGCAACTACCTGTGAGTGTTTCATTAATCCTATTTGTCTGCAATGCTGGAACTGAATTTTCCCCTACAAAAGTGTTCTATAAAACAACACTCTCCAGCTAATTAGCATGCCACAGACATTTGCAACAAGCACATATAAATTTCACTAGGCAAACCCCCTAGCTTTAATTTCTGGTAAACTCTAGCAAATACTCTTCAGTGAGGTCTGTTTTTATCAACTACATTTCTGGACACCTGTGTCTACCTTTGTGTACTGTAACATCACCCAGCAGATTAGGTCCTGTCAAAAGAAAAGGAAAGCTGAAAATAGTTATTGTCTCAGTACACAGTGACTTATATTTTTGTCAGCCTTCCTCGAACACTTTAATTCCTGGTAATTAGAGTGATTGCAGTCTTTCAGATTAGAAGGGTTTAGTGTTTATTAAGAGGTTGCCTTCTGTGTTGCAAGATGGTTATCAGCATGAGTCCAATCTGGTATTACCAAAGACATAATATTCAGGGAGATGGCTTTTCTTTCCACCTCTTGCCTTTTTTAACCTGAAGGAAGAAATTAGATACACAAGAGCTTCTGATCTTATTCATGCTCTGTTGATCATAGATTTCCTCTACAACTTGAATAAGTAGGTAGTGCCATATTTCATGGCAATGCAGACCAGATCGCCCCAAATCAGCATTCTCCCTCTTTTAATGAAACTCAGGCAAGTTCTGGGAAGGATGCCAGGTGCGTGAGGAGATTTCACAAGTGGGGGGTGGGGGGAGGCAAGGGTTGAACAAAAAGGAAGGAGATGGCAGGTTACATGATGTAATCTCTTCTTGTAGCATTTTGACACAGTGGAAAAATTGGGTATAAGAGCTCAAGGTGCCCTCAGGCATCTTGACTTGCCAGTGGTTCTTACTCAGCACATCACTGACCTTGGCATCATTACAGAATCACATTTGTTCACAGATGAACTGCGTTGGAAGAGTTTATCCAAATACCAAGGCACAAAGGCGCCCGGGTGCCTCTCTTTTACCCAACATCATTCCCGAGATGATCGGAGTTGACAGTGCTCCACAGAATATTTGTTTTTGTCAGTCTGGCATTTTGCTTTGAAAGCCCAGCAGGTACAGAAACCTCACATAGCTTCCAAAACTTTCTGTCTAATGTTACCTGCCTTGCTTAAAGCAGACTTTGGCAAGCAGAGGATTGATTGTAAGACTCACAGGCTTAAGGCTGGCTCCCTGTCCATGTCCTATCTTCTCACAAACTTCAGATTATCCAAATTCAACAACGTTCTGAAGCTTGGAGAAGGATATCTCTTGTGCTTTGGTCCAAAAAAGACCCAAACCAATCAGATTATTTCAAAAGTCTTCTACCTCTAAGAGCATATTTAAATTATATCTATAAGGAAACTTCATACTGTTTGATGAGAGGATGGTAAAGTGCTCTGGCCCCTGCTATACACTGAGTGGTTTAGACCTGACAATATATGTGCATACAGCGCTACAGGCTGGGGACAGAGTGGCTGGAGAGCAGCAAGGAAGAAAGGGACCTCAGGGTACTGGTTGACAGCTGAACATGAGCCAGATGGCCAAGAAGGCAAATGGCATCCTGGCCTGGCTCAGGATCAATGTGGCCAGCAGGACAAGGGAAGTTATTCTTCCCCTGTACTCAGCACTGGTCAGGGCACATTTTGAGTCCTGTGTCCAGTTCTGGGCCACTCAATTCAAGAGAGATGTTGAGATGCTGGAACGTGTCCAGAGAAGGGCAATGAAGCTGGTGAGAGGCCTGGAACACAGCCCTGTGAGGAGAGGCTGAGGGAGCTGGGGGTGTACAGCCTGGAGAAGAGGAGGCTCAGGGGGGACCTCATTGCTGTCTACAACTACCTGAAGGGAGGTTGTAGCCAGGTGGGGGTTGGTCTCTTCCTCCAGGCAGCCAGCAATAGAACAAGGGGACACAATCTCAAGTTGTGCCAGGACAGATATGAGCTGGATGTTAGGAAGAAGTTCTTCCCAGCAAGAGTGGTTTGCCATTGGAATGGGCTGCCCAGGGAGGTGGTGGAGGCACCATTCGTGGAGGTGTTCAAGCAAAGCCTGGATGAAGCACTTAGTGCCTTGGTCTAGTTGACTGGCTAGGGCTGGGTGCTAGGTTAGACTGGATAATCTTGGAGGTCTCTTCCAGCCTGGTTGATTCTATGATTCTGTGATACTTGACTGCTGCCCAGCATAATGGCCTTGAATTTGATCACTTCTACAGTGTCCAAGTTTGTGGCCATGCAGTTAGGCAGGACTTTAAAATTACATTAAAAAAATATGTGTTTAAAAGCAGGATTCATATATTTCTAAATTAGTTTTGGTTTTATAGCTGAAATATTTTGAAAGCTCAGGATGCTACCTGGGCATGCTTTTGGCAGCCTCATTGCTGTGGTATTGTTACAATGAGGTCTCTTTAGATGACACTAAAAAAATATATCATGACACTATTTTCTGGCTTATGTCACTTAAAGCAGAGCTTTATCATTTCAGGTTTCAGGAGATCCAAAGCAAGTCAGCATCCTAAAAATAAATTAAACTAAATCCTTGCAGATTTAGTTCCCAAGACCTTTTTCTTATGGTAATTTGTGTTTCTTATATTCTTGCTCCTGAAGTATTCTTTAGTTTTGATGACTGGCTATGATCTGAAAATACCAGATATGAATATCTAGGACATTGATCTAAAAATATTAGATACATCAAGCTAGAGTATTGCTGGCAAAATATCTTTTGATGTTGGTGTAAAACTGAATGTAAACACAAACCACTCATGACTTCAATTCAGACCTTTTCAGCTGAGTGAAGGTGTGTCCTGAGCAGAACAAGCTAGACCAACGTGAGGCACCTTGGGCACTCCCCCAGGGGTTCTTTTTGACTCACGGTGTACACAGATCACAATCTCATCTCTGTGGCCACCCTGTAGGATCGGTGCCATGAGGTCTGCTAATCTCCTGGTTGTAAAATGCTACCAAAGCTCTGCTCTTTGCCATGAAGGTCTTTGTTGTTCTTCACCGAAGAGCAAGACACTTTAAGATTCATGGAGGAGGGGCAGGATTCACATCTGTGTTTGATGACCCCTGAGCCATCATGGCAGATAGAATCACAGAATCATAGAATGGTTAAGGTTGGAAGGAATCCCAAAGCTCATCCAGTTCCAACCCCCTGCCATTGGCAGGGACACCTCCCACTAGAACACTCAAGGCCTCATCCAACCTGGCCTTCAACACCTCCAGGGAGGGATCATCCACAACCTCCCTGGGCAACCTGTGCCAGTGTCTCACCATCGTCACTGGATAGAACTTCTTCCTAACATCTAGTTTAAATCTCCCCTCTGCCAGTTTAAATCCATTACTCCTCATTCTTTCATTACAAGGACTTGTATATAGTCCCTCCCCAGCCCTCCTGTAGCCCCCTTCAGATACTGGAAGACTACTCCAAGGTCTCCTCAAAGCCTTCTCTTCTCCAGGCTGCAGAGCCCCAACTCTCATAGCCTGTCCTCACAGGTGAGCTGCTCCAGCCCTCTGAGCATCTTCATTGATTTCATACTTGAAAGAAAGAAAGTAACAATAATCAACACAATAAATTAAGATTCTGCTTAGTATTAAAAATCTTAGGTCAACTGTTTTTGCTGAAGTCATGATTGAAGCTGTGACTCAAGGACCTTAGAGGTCTAGAGGTCTTTTCCAAGGGAAACACTCCTGTGATTCTATGATTCCATTTTGCTCCCACCTCCCAGTGTTCTGGACACCGTGTTTCCTGCACCTGCGAACACTGCTTTGTGATTTCCTCTTCTTGCTCTCTGTTTTCTCTAGTCACAAAATCAGCTGAAGTGCTGGATAATATTAAGCAGTTCATTAGCATTCAAGAGGCTGTCTCAGCACTCACCTAGGGATTCAGTTCCAGGCCAGGAGTCACTGACAATACATTCTCTACAGTCTCCTTTCCTGCTGCTCCCTTTGTTTCACCTGGCAGCTTTAAACTTCTCACATTTCTGTTATTTGACTGATATTTGCAGCATCTCAAGCTGTTGCCATTCATAATGTCACTTTCTCCATCTTTGAGTTCCAGTATGAAAAAGTGCTTCTTGGGTCACAG
Organism: Pogoniulus pusillus; assembly: GCF_015220805.1. NCBI lineage: Eukaryota > Metazoa > Chordata > Aves > Piciformes > Lybiidae > Pogoniulus > Pogoniulus pusillus. The sequence goes on along the minus strand of NC_087276.1, from coordinate 19,105,746 downwards.
TCAGCTTTTTAGTTAAGGAATGAGTAAACTGCTTTAGGGGGAAAACAGTGTCAGGTTGAACCAGCTGAAATCAAAGGTAAGAATGAGCCATTTCAAGGTAGGGTAGGGAAAATAAATGTAGGCTTTGAAATAAGGCAGTGAAACAGCTCACAGGAGGCTGATGCTTTTGGTCAGTCATCCACACTGCTGGAGAAGAGATACCCAGTAGGTGGTGCTCGTTTGGCTGAGTGCACTGCAGTGTTTTGCTTTGTCCAATGGACCTTTGTCCAGAAAACAGCTCTTTGCCTAACTACCTAGGCTGACATCCTAAGGGGTAAATGTAGGCTTCTAAAAAGTGTCTTCTTAAGCAGCTGTACACAGATTTTTTCCCTTGAGTATCTGTCATTGCTTTTAAAAATTCCCTCAAGCCTCCTTCTCCTTGCTGTCCATTTAGGTGGCAGATGTGCAAGTGTGGCATGTTGAACAGTGAGGATCCAGTCTACTACGAATGCCAACTTGCTTGCTAGATCCTGGCTGGAGGCTTTGTCTGACATCAGAAGAGCCTGGTCTGGGAGTCTGGGAGTCTGCCAGATTCCTCCTAGCTACTTAGCTGCATCTTAAGAGACACAGGTAAGAGCTCACCCAGTAATTGTCAAGCTGGATGGGGAATTGAGCTGCCTTTACACAACCAATTGGCTTTTATTATTATTGCTATTTTTATATTTGCAATAATTCCCCCCCTGTTTTTCTCTGTGTCATTAATATGACTGTGGATTTTTTCCTGCTGCACTGTAGGTTTTATGCATGTTCTCTGCCCAGATGAATATGTTATAAAAATAATGTATTCAGTAGCAGTAGATGCACTTTTACTGGGACAAGTGTTAGCAGGGAGATTCCTGCATGGCATTCAGCATCCTCAATTCCCTTTCGAGGGATGTGCGTGATTACAGGCGCAGTGCATCTGTGGTGTCTGCTTGTACCTGCCTCCCCCTGGGTGCTGTGTTTGCTGGTGAGCTAAGGGTCCTGTTCATCAGGACAATGTGATACAGCACAGAACATCTGCCTGGTAGTGATGGGATATGACCTGAATCAGTGTGTTATGGAAACTAGACTTGGCTAAGCCTCCACAGAGCTTCATTCCTGTTGCTGTGATGGTTTGAGTGTTACCCACTCCCCCCCCCCCCCCGGCTCCCCTACTTAAGAAAATCACCCAGACAAGACTCAGTGGCTGGAAATTAAAGAATGAAGCTTTATAGTTACATCTTAGCTCAATATACAAGCAGATATTTACAATCTATACAGCTACATATATAAATATACAAGTTAAAAAGTGATAGAGAAACACCACAGCCCTCCCAGAAACCAGAGTCCCCAGGAGGGGCTCCCAACCACCCTTCCACCTCCTTTCCACTCCTCTACCTTATCCCAGACTCTGCCTTACATTCAAGATGAGTTTGGAGAATTAGTCAGGGGGATTATAGGAAGCAGAGGGATTAACCACACAGACAGCAAGCTAGGGAGAGAAGGGAGGCAGCCAAAAGCCAGAGAGCAATTCTGTTATCTATATTTATGTTCTTGTTTTTATACATCTCAGCAAGCCTATGAATGAAGTAGACATCATTGCTTCCCTTTCACAGCCCATAATCTAATTCCTCTCACCAAAATATCCCATCTAGGCTCAAGCTAACACATTGCTCTTTGGGTACACTGAAGTATCTGAAACCCAATCATTACTGGCGGGAGCTTTGCAGAGTAACTTTCGAGAATTGTTCTCATTGTTTTCTACTAATAACTTCCTGAAAATATTGCAAGTGTGAAGTACAGAAGTTGTGAATTTAAGGTTTTATGTATGCAGAACTGTGGGAATGCAACAAGTAGTAATGTGAGAAGAGAAAAACAATGAGCTGTGTACAGAGTATACGACCTTCATTCCTACAGCTTCAGGATGCCTCCCACAGGGGAGGAGAGATAGCAGGCTACCTGGCCCAAGGCAAAAACAAGACATGATGTGTGTTAAAGTCTGGGCTGTACATTGTCTGGATTACATTAATGCATTGCTTGTATGATGGTATAAAATGAGTCACTGCAAGGTAATAGGGGCTGACACTTGTTACACTTTTCTTACACGGGTCTTCTGCTTGCATTTACATGCAACAAAGGGCACCTGCTTCAATCCAAAGGTGGTGTTGCTTTTCTCCAGTTACTGGCAGTGACACAGAACTGACATGGGTTAGGAACTTTCCCACTCACCCCAACACTATTTGAAATTCACCAGAGCAGGTCAGATGACTTGGAAGTAAGATGAAGCTCTCTTTACAGCATGGAAAAATGTACAAGCATATATATACAATATTTACAATTCTATACAAATCAGAAAGAATACAGAAATCCAAACTCCCTCATGGACAAAGAAACTGCCCAGAAGGGCTCAAAGCTACCCTCTCTTTCTCCCCCTCTATCTCAGACAGAAAAACAAGAAAACAGAAGCCAGCAAAGCTTAGGTGTTAGATTTTAGCCAAGATTAAAGGAGGGATGAGATTAGATCAAAAGAGAAACGAATAGGGCAACATCCCAGAACAGAGTGAGGGAAGATTGTTTACATTTTGGCTTTTAATCCCTCTCAGCAAACCAATGAATGATATAGACCTCATCATTATTTTCTTTTCACAACTACTGATCCAATATCTCTCACTAAAATATTCCAATTAGCCTCAAACCAGCACAAGAAGTTGCAAGCTGTGAGTAAGGACCCCGGGAACAGAAATATTATCTCTCTGTGTCTGGCCATTGGGTGTTTAAATAGCTGGCAGAAATATTTACTCTTGTCTCTTAAACTGTACATTCCCAGCCTTAGCATTTACTGTTCATTTTCCCCTGGAAGTGTAAAAATTATTTGTTACAAGAATGTCTCTTGCTAAGCAGATCTGGAGGCTCAGTGCATTAAAAAGAAAAAAAAAGGGGAAAAGGTAGAAATTATTTTAAGGAACTTTCTTTATCACTGTCAGTTTTCTGTCTTTCTTGTAGGCCCTAATGTTTTCCAGGCCTAGGAATGTGGGGATGTTACTGGTGTCATCAGCTTAGATATTAATAAGGTAGAGGATCTGTTCTGTGTTACCAACCACACAGAAGAAGAAAGAAGATTCTTCTTTCCATGAAGAAAAAAAAAAAAAGTAAATCCATATTTTATTCTCTCTAAATCTAATTGGTAACACCTCCAGATTCATGGAATGATGGAATCATAGAATGGCTTAGGCTGGAAGAGACCTCAGAGATCATCTAATCCAATCTCCTGCCATGGCCTGGGAAACCTCTTAACTAGCCCAGGAGACTTAAAGCCACACCCAAACTGGCCTTGAAAATCTCCAGGCATGAGGCATCCACAACCCCTCTGGACAATCCATTCCAGAATCTTGACACCCTCCTAGTGAAGAATTTCTTCCTAAGATCCAATGAAAGCCAAGATCTGGGCTTGTCCTTTGAGAATGGAAATGGATAATGGGCACTTCATTGCATTTCTTTCAATGCAAAACCAGCTGAGCTAACCGTTCCCATAAAAGTCCATTTGATTGCTGTAGGCATTGTATTCATTCTGACAATGATAAAATGATTGCTTTAGTATCTGGCTGTGTAACCCACTTACAGCCTGTGCACCAGTGTTAGCAGAATGCTTCAGCTGTGAAAATCATTGAGATGTAAATGTCATGATTATAATTTATCTTCATTAAACGTTCCGTTGGAAGAAGGAAAATTAATACATGTGCTGTGTAGAGTGTGAGCAACTAAGAAGTATTATGTTAGACTGTAAACAGGGAGTTGGGAATGGAAGAAAAACTGGATGAGGCACTTAGTGCCATGGTCTAGTTGATTGGATAGGGCTGGGTGCTAGGTTGGACTGGATAATCTTGGAGGTCTCTTCCAATCTGCTTGATTCTGTGATTCTATGATTCTATGAGGCACCCCAGAAAAGAACTCAGAAGCACATCCTAGGGATGTGACAGGTGGGTATCTCAAGGGCATGGCCAGAAATATTTCATTGGCTCTCAGTTCACATCTGGAGTGGTTAATATTTCATCTTTCTCTAACAGCAATCCTAACACCTCTCTTCCCTCCCCACCCTGCCAACACAGACAAGCAGCCAAACAGAAGGGGTTGTCATTACTGAGGTTTAATGCAGGAAAAGGATCACAGAATCACAGAAACATCCAGGTCAGAAAGGCCCCTCAGGATCATCAAGTCCAACTAAAACACCTTAAGCACCACACCCAAACTCTTCAACACGTCCAGCACCTCCCTGGGCAGCTCATTCCAGTCCCTGACCACTCTCTCTGTGGAAAACTTTTTCCTAATGTCCATTCTAAACCTCCCCAGCCTCAGCTTGAGGCCATTCCCCCTTGTTCTGTCTCCAATTCCCTGTGAGCAGAGCCCAGCAGCAGCCTATCCATAATGTCCCTTCATGTTGTTGTAGACAGCAATGAGTTCTCCTCTCAGCCTCCTCTTTTTCACACTAACCATCCCCAGCTCCCTCAGGTGCTTCTCATAAGATCTGCTCTCCAGACCCTTCACAGCTTCCTTGTCCTCCTCTGCACTGGCTCCATCAATTCCATATCTCTCTTGTATTGCGGTGCCCAAAACTGAACACAACACTCGAGGTGTGGCCTCACCAGAGCAGAGTCCAAGGGGACAATCACCTTCCTGCTCCTGCTGGACACAACATTTTTAATCCAAGCTAGGATGCCTTTGGCTTTCTTTGCCACCTGGGCACACTGCTGGCTCATATTCAGCTCCCGTCTATTGCAGCCCCCAGGTCCCTTTCTGCCAGCAGTTCTCCAGCCACACTGCCCCAAGCCTGTAGCATTGCTTGGAGTTGTTGTGACACAAGTGCAGGATCTGGCATTTGGCCTTGTTGAAAATCATCCCATTATTGTTGGCCCATGGATCTAAGCCTATCCAAGTCCCAATTGGAAAACAATTGAGACCTCAACTGTGTTCAGTTTTGTGCTCCCCACTTTAAGAGGGACAGGGATCTGCTGAAGGGAGTCCAGCAGAGGGCTACAAGGATGATGAGGAGACTGGAGGGCATGGCTTATGAGGAGAGGCTGAGGGACCTGGGGCTGTTCAGTCTGGAGAAGAGAAGATTGAGAGGGGATTTAATAAATGTTTATAACTACCTGAGGGCTGGGAGTCAGGAGGTGGGACAGGCTCTGCTCACTTGCTCCTGGGATAGGACAAGGAGCAGTGGTTGTAAGCTGCAGCATAGGAGCTTCCACCTCAACACAAGGGGGAACTTCTTTACTGTAAGTGTCCCAGAGCACTGGAACAGGCTTCCCAGAGAGGTTGTGGGGTCTCCTTCTTTGGAGCCTTTCAAGGCCTGTGTGGATGTGTTCCTGTGTGACCTGTGATAGATTGTATGGTCCTGCTCTGGCATGGGGTGTTGGACCTGGTGGTCTCTTTGGGTCCCTTTCAACCCCTGACATCCTGTGAGCCTGTGACTATTCATACATTTATGACATTTGAGCATAATATGTTCTATTGCCCTGAGATTTTCTATGGGTTTTCTCTTTTCATAGCATGTGAGCTCCTCCCTGTGCTTCTCCTACAGATGAAATCTTTCATCTCACTGAATTTCTTGTCTGACAGATTAAAAAAATAACAACCCAAACAAACAAAAAAAGAAGAAAATAGTAGTTGTTCATGACACATGTTCCATAATTGCTGAATCTCTGTGTCACAGAATAGCTACTGAGTTCATGTTACTATATTATTTGCTTTTTTACTTTAAAGGAGTCCTAATGATGAACTTCCTCTGCTTGTCTGTCTTTCTGCTTATACAACTGGAGTACCATTTGCCAGTGCCTGGTCTGATCTTATTGCCATGACCAATTGCAAAGCTCTGTGACCTGGCAAAAGACATTTGTCACTCGGGAAGCCATATTCCACAGATTTAAAAGCTGTGCTTCTTTCTGAGCTCAGCTGTACTCTTTTGCTCCTTTCTTGCACTGGCTCTTTGCAGTAAGAGCAGTGGTGAAAGATGCGTTGAAGCAGGAGAGGGAGCTCTCAGCCCGGCTATGAGGGAGGGAAGGGGGAGGGAGGGCATCGCTTCCCAGGTATGAGTGGGAAAGGAGCTTCCCTCTGTCTCCCACAGCAGAGGGAGGAGGGGTGATTTTTACCTGCTTTAGCCGCAGTTATCTCTTGCTGAAGGGATGGAGAGTGACCGACTTTGAACATGACATTAAAACAAATAAAGGCCGAGGATTAGGGTAACTGCACGTGGAACGGAGCAGCTGCGGGTCCAGTCTACTCTCCATCCAGCATAAAATGGAGAAGTGCCCAAAGGTGAGTGATGGGGAGAAAACATATTTGGAATGAGTGCTTTGAAGAGCCTTGACCTTTCAAGTTTTAATTAACAGAACTTACTTGTTACTGCTGCCAGTGATGCAGGACTTCAGTTCCCTTCAGGTGGTCTTGCTGTAGCTGTTGCCTTCTATTTCTTACATGCAGATGCTTACACACACCGGGATGTGAGCCTTCCTTGCACGCACACAAGCAAACAAAACCTGGTGGCTGCTGGCATAAATTGAGACCACATTTCTCAGCCAAAAGCAAAAGATTTGCAGAAAGATTTAGGCTGCTCCATTAGGGCTTCTGCTCAAACACTTTCTGCGAGGTAGTTTGCCTTCAGCTCTCATTATCTTTAATTCAGAGGGTGGGGAAACACTTGTTTGACTTGAAGAGATTGCAACTGAGTTATTTCAAACTTAAATAGTTTATTCTTAAAGACTTTTGAGGAGTCTTTGAGGGTTCCCATAAAAAATATGCCAAATAAGAAGAATAAACTGCTTCTACTGTGTTTCAGGTAGAAATGTTTTGTTTCTTTTCATATGCTGAAAACTGAATTACCCCGAAGAGGAGTTGTCTTTTAGAACCAGGACTGGTACTGTGCAACCTCATAGTATCTGTCACCTCGAGTGTGAAAAATCCTACCCAGATATAAACCATTACTGGTGTTTCAGTGGCCTTCATGAGTTGCTTTATGAGTTCCCTCACAGAATCTGCACAATGCTGCTGCATACAGCCTGGGTTGTGCTGGCTGGGCCATGTGCATGTTTGGGCAGCTAATGTGGGCACCTTTATATGCCACTGCTGGGAAAAAGGCTTGGGCTGAAAAGCTCCCTGTGAACCAAGAACAAAACTGAGGAACCCTTTCTTTCCATTTTGATGGTGCTTCTACTGCATACCATGAGACTGTCTGGTGCTCTGACAGCAGCCCATTGCTTGCAGACTTGGTGTACCACAGATGAGTAGTTTAGCTTGACCAACTACTAGACAACTATCTCAGATTTCAACTGCATAGTGTGTTGACATGGTTAAGGTTTTCTCTTTTATCTCAGACAAAGAAATAGGAGATGAATAGTATGAAATTGAGACTAAGGATGTAACAACTGTTGGAATTCTAATACAGAAATTAAGTAGTGGGTTTATTTATTTGTTTGTTGTATCCATATACATGAGAAGTAAATAATAGTGTGGCCAGTAGGACCACACTACTGGGGCAATCCTTCTGCCCCTGTACTCAGCACTGGTCAGGACACACCTTGAGTCCTGTGTCCAGTGCTGGGCCCCTCAATTTAGGAAAGCTGTTGAGGTGCTTGAACGTGTCCAGAGAAGGGCAGCAAGGCTGGTGGGGGGCCTGGAGCACAGCCCTGTGAGGAGAGGCTGAGGGAGCTGGGGGTGTGCAGCCTGGAGGAGAGGAGGCTCAGGGGTGACCTCATTGCTGTCTACAACTACCTGAAAGGAGGTTTTGGCCAGGTGGGGTTGGTCTCTTCTGCCAGGCACCCAGTGACAGAACAAGAGGACACAGCCTCAAGCTGTGCCAGGGCAGGTTCAGGCTGGATGTTAGGAAGAAGTTCCTCAGAGCAAGAGTGATTTGCATTGGAATGGGCTTCCTGGGGAGGTGGTGGAATCACCATCCTTGGATGTGTTTAAAAGGAGGTTGGATGAGGCACTTATTGCCATGGTTTAGATAATTAGAAGGTGTTAGGTGATGTATTGGACTCAATGATCTCAAAGGTCTTTTCCAGCCTGGTTAATTCTGTGATTCTATGAAATCCACCCAAGTCAGTAGAGTTACACAGCTGGAAGCCTAGGGTAGGTATTCATCACTTAACCTTAGTGAAAGTCTTTCCAAACTGTGAATATTTCTGACAGATTGCTCAAATCTTCATGTTATGCACCAGATTTTGTGCATGGAACATGCCCTGGAGATTTTGCTTAAGAGGCAGGTGAGGCCATGATCATGCTTAAGTCTTTATGGTGGCAAAGGTTTCAGACACATCAACATGCTGTGGATGTGTGCAAAGTCCTGTCCTCTGTTTCCCTGTTGTGGTGGTTTGGGAGTTACTTGCCCCCCTTGCCTTATGAAATCATCCAGACTAGACTCAGCTGGCTGGAGGTTAAGGAATGAGGCTTTATATTTACAGTTTAGCACAATTTACAAGCATATATATGCACAAATATATACAGTGATATACAAGTTAAAAGTAATACAGAAACTCAATATCCCTCCCAGAACAATCAGATTGCCAGGAGGGCTCCTGACCCAAACCTCCTTCCCCCTTCCTCTTTCCCTCCCTTCAGAAATAACCAGATCAACTCATGTATATATATCTCATGTGATAAATCTAGAGAGGTCTGAGGTGAGACATCAAAAAAGACAACAAGGAAGTTAAAGAAAAAAAAAAGGTTAGATCAGATTAAAGAGTTAAGGCAGAGGTAACCACAGAGACCAGACTGCCAGAAGGAAGGAGCAGAACTGAGAGCTGAGAAGTGTGTGAGAAAGGAGTGCCTCATCTATATTTTGACTAGTTGTGTTTCTCAGCAGCAGAATGAGGGTAGTCTTGTTTCTTTCCCCTTTCTTCTTACAGCTAAGGATGTAATTTCTCTTAGTAAAATATTCCAATTAGTCTCAAACCAGCACACCTGTTAGTCTGTGCCTCACTTTCGTGTCTCAGAATGGTGTGAGAGGAGAATGTTGAGTACACTGAGCTGAGAACCTAAACAAATGTTCCCTCAGGAAAGTAAGGAATCCAATACAGAATCTTCTCGATGGGCTCCTAATGATCTGCTTGATCTTTATGAGGAAAATCTCTAAAGATCCACTTGTGCAGGCAAACAAAATCTCTGACAACCCACTTGGGCAGCAACAAGGAATGTTGCTGCATTGTGGTTTTTCTTTCCCAAGGATAGAAGAGTTGGGGCTTTTTTCTGACATTGCTCTATGAGACAAGTGTGCCACAGCACTGTTTTCAGCTCAGTGTAAATGCACGTTATTAAAGCTCTAGTAGAATATGGCAGCAAGGAACAACATCTGTGCCTCTCAGCTCTGTTTTCACAACATACTTAAGGCACATTTTCAGATAACAGAAGCACACAAAAGTCTGTTTCAAAGGAAAAACATTCGATAATGTGAAGTGGCAGTATCAGTGACACCCAAACCTAGGGATTGACTGCTAGTGTACTGCAATCCTTGTTGAGCTAGTTTGAGTCTAGCTGGTATATTTATTCAGAGGAATTAGACTACAGGCTGTGAAAAGGAAACAATGCTGATGCCTACTTCACTCATAGGCTTGCTGAGATGTATAAAAACAAGAACACAAGCATAGATAACAGAGTTGCTCTCTGGCTCTGGCTGCATGCACTTCCCTCCCTAGCTTGCTGTCTGTGTAACTAATACAGCTGCTTCCTAACCCCCAGCAGATTCTCCAAACTCACCTTGAATGTAAGGCAAAGTCTGGGATAAGGTAGAGGGGTGGAAGGGTGGTTGGGAGCCCCTCCTGGGGACTCTGGTTTCTGGGAGGGCTGTTGTGTTTCTGTATTACTTTTTAACTTGTCTATTTCTGTCTATGGCTGTATAGATTGTAAATACCTGCTTGTATATTGTGCTAAGCTGTAAATATAAAGCTTCATTCTAATTCCCAGCTCTGCTGAGTCTTGTCTGGGTGATTTTCTTAAGTGGGGGGTAGGAGGGGGAGGCAGGTAACACCCAAACCATCACACTTATGAAAAGCTTTACACACAAAACATGAGAGCAAAAGATGTGCCTGGTTAAGATTCAATAGCTAGATCAAGCTCCTGGATCAAACAAATGTAGTTCAGAGCCTTTCTGGAACTTTGGTGTTCACCTTTAGTGTTTAGTCCCAAGCTCTCAGGGTGTGGCACTTTCTGAGCAAAGCTGATTTGCAGCCACTTGTCTGTTTTGCTGGATTCAGCACTTGGAATCTGAGATTTGTAGAAAGTTTTAAAGATGCATGGATGACAGAGCTGAACAATGTGACATTTGACAGAGCCTCTTAGTTATGCTAAGAGCAGGTTAGATATTACCTGCTCATGCCTGTGATGGTTTGGGTGTTACCTGCCCCCTCCCCCCCCACTTTGGAAGATCACTCAGACTAGACTCAGCAGCTCTGGAAATTGAATGAAGCTTTATATTTACAGCCCAGCACAATATACAAGCAGGTATTTACAATCTATACAGCTGTAGACAGAAATAGACAAGGTAAAAAGTAATACAGAAACACAACAGCCCTCCCAGAAACCAGAGTCCCCAGGAGAGGCTCTCAACCACCCTTCCACCTTCCTTCCACCCCTCTACCTTACCCCAGATCTTGCCTCATATTCAAGGAAAGTTTGGAGGGTCAGCCAGGGGGGTTAGGAAGCAAATGGATTAGTCACACAGACAGCAGGTTAGGTCAGAGAGAGAAATTCATGCAGCCCCAGACAGAGAGCAACTCCATTATCAATATTTGTGTTCTTGTTCTTCTACATCTCAGCAAGCCTATGAGTGCAGTAGACATCACCATTGTTTCCTTTTCACAGCCTGTAATCTAATTCTTCTCACCAAAACATTCTAGCTAGGCTCAAACTAGCACATTCCTTCAGGTAAGAAAGCATAAATAAGAATGCATTAGATGCACTCAACTTTTGGTTGCTGTTGTCACAAACAGGTTCATTCTCCACTCATATAAAATGGAAACCAGGAAGGAAGCACAAATCAGGCCTGTTCTGCATATGCACCAACACATATCCCTTGAAGCAGTGCACAAAGTGAACACTGCAGTCATTTATACTTATTTTGTTTCTGCCAATTGGGCTGTCTGCTTGTGCCATTCATTACAGCATCTCCATGTGAGATCACACTAATCTGCAATATAAATTTCAGTTCTATCTCTGCCTGCCTTGGATTAGGGCTTAATCACTCTTTAAGGTTAATGATCCAAATGGAACCCTTGTATAAATGTGCTCAATTACTTGGGAAGTAATAAAAACTAACCCTGGTGTTTTTTTTTTTTTCCTGGCTGCATTTTTTTCTACTTTGGGTTAAAAAAACCTGCTTTGGTATTCTCTTATAATCTCCTATGAGGAAAATGAGTTGCTAGCAAAATTCTAACCTTGTCCAGTGGAAGTTTAACCACTTATAATACAGCCTGTAATTACCTTTTTTTACCATCATTTTCTTTGGTCATAAACCCAGTGGCTGTCCTTGAAAAAGGAGAAATGTAGATTTTTAGGAATGGTGGACAGCTGAGGGAGTGAATTCTTTTGGAGCTCATTGAGTGAAATAAGTCCTGTGCCGTCCTTCAACAGTGAACCTTTTGACCATGGTTAGGCTGTAGCTGTTGCTAGCACATAAAGAAAAGCTTTTGTGGAGGAAGAGCTTTGCAGCTCTGGCAGTATGTTTGAAAAATAGCATTTTAATCAATGTTGAGGTCTTAATCTCACTTTCATATACTTCGTAGGCTCAAGAAGAACTAAATGATTAAAAATTAATTTAGTGGTGTTTTGTACTGTGGCCTGTTGTGAATATATAAAGAGGATTTTATGCAAGTATCCTGCCCAGAGAAGGGCACCAAGGCAGGTGAGGAGCCTGGAGCACAGCCCTGTGAGGAGAGGCTGAGGGAGCTGGGGGTGTGCAGCCTGCAGAAGAGGAGGCTCAGGGCAGACCTCATTGAGGTCTACAACTACCTGAAAGGAGGGGTTGGGCTCTTCTCCTAGGCAAGCAGGGACAGACCAAGAGGACACAGCCTCAAGCTGTGCCAGGGCAGGTTCAGGGTGGATGTTAGGAAGAAATTGTTGCCAGAGAGAGTGATTGGCATTGGAATGGGCTGCCCAGGGAAGTGGTGGAATCACCATCCCTGGAGGTGTCTAGCAGGTGACTGGATGAATCATTGATGAGGAAGCCATGCTAGAGCAGTCTGCATGGACAAGAATCCACACAGATCTTAACCAACCACAAAACCCCACTCAGTGAGGCAGGAGTGCCTAGGCAGAATTAACTCCCTGTGCAGGGACAGTATGGAAACATACAAGAGACTCTGCAGTGCACATAGAGTCTGTGCTGAGTTGTATAAACCAAATCTTAGAGAGATGTGTCAAAAGGGTAAATGTAGTATTCTCAGAACATCATAAATTCCATTTGAAGAAGCTATACACAATAAGCACAAATTGATGTCTGCTTAAATTCTTTCTGTTCAACACACAGGTCTCAGGTTGTGCCCAGTTTCCAACACTTCCTTTCAAGAAACATGAGTTGATTAGAAAGTCTAGCACAGGGAAGTAATGCCCCTCCACTCTGCCCTGGTGAGACCTCATCTTGAATACTGTGTTCAGTTTTGGGCTCCCCAGTTGAAGAGGGACAGGGATCTGCTGGAGAAGGTCCAGCAGAGGGCTACAAGGATAATTAGGGGACTGGAGGGCATGGCTTATGAGGAGAGGCTGAGGGTCTGAGTGCCTTCTCTCCTTATATTCTATGATTACATGTAAAATGTGTCTAGGACCTTAATAGAGACAAAGAAAAATGCTTATTAACCTGACAATGCTTGTTAGCATTAACTAGACTTAATCAGGCCTACTGTCCCTGTCTGGAGAGCACTAATGACAGGCTACAAGCCCTGCCTGCAGCAGTTACTTCTCTTTGCGAAGAGGAGGAAGATGTGATCTACAGACTAAGAGAAGGAAGTGTTCAGTGAAGACATCAAACTGGCAGTGGAGTTTAAATCAAAAAAACCTCCAGAAAAGAAGAGAATGTATTTTCAGATAATAAGTAGGATTAGGGAAGTCTGTGTTTCTCCACTCAGATAGTGGTTGAATGGAGTAGGAGGTGATAGTAGTTGAGTGAGCGGCTGAACGATGTCAGGTGTTTGTTCTGCAGAGGAGCAGATCATCAGCAGCAGCAGCTCGAAACTCTCAGCAGGACTCCTCTAAATTTGATTTCATGCTGCCACAAGCAGACCAGGTGTAATTTTTTCTTAGATGGAGGTTCCAGCACTAACTTAACAACATAAGGAAATATCCATACCCTTGGCCACAACAACCCCAGGCAGCGCTATAGCCTGGGGACTGAATGGCTGGAGAGCAGCCAGGAGGAAAGGGACCTAGGGGTACTGATAGATAGCAGGCTGAAGATGAGCCAGCAGTGTGCCCAGGTGGCCAAGAGAGCCAATATGCCATATTTAAATATGACAATTCTGAACCAATCATAACTGCAGACTCACAGAATGACTTAGGCTGGAGGAGACCTCAGAGATCAGGGACACCTCTCAACTAGCCCAGCTTACTCAAGGCCACATCCAACCTGGCCTTGAACATCTCCAGGCAGGAGGCATCCACAACCTCTCTGGACAATCCATTCCAGAGTTTTGCCACCCTCCTAGCGAAGATTTTCTTCCTAAGATCCAATCTAACCCTATTGTTCTTCAATTTAAATCCATTTCCTCTTGTGTTTTTGGTGGACACTCTTATAAAAAGTCCCTCTGCAGCCTTCCTGTAGGATCCCTTCAGGTATTAGAAGGTAGAACTGAGGTCCTCCTGGAGTCTTCTCTTCTCCAGGCTGAAGAACACATTTCCTATAGTGGAAAGTGTATCTTTAAAGCTGTGCTTTGCTAATGGGCTAAGGCAGATTTGTGAGTGTTGCCTCGAGCAGCACCTTGATTTTTCATAGATTTTGTAAAACAGGGAATGATTTGGCAGACAGCATCCAGAGCTGGGAGGATGGAATGGCTTTGCAGTGAGTCTGGGTATCATTCTGACTGCTGCAGACTTGACACATTAATACTTGAGAACTTAGGGATTTTTAAATACCAGAGCACTTTTGGCCTTTATTCAAAGAGCAAATCCCCCTCTAAGGAAAGCACCTGCCTATGGACAATCTTGATGGAAAACTCTTTCCATATTTTTGAACAATACCATTTGTTTTGTCCAAGACTACTACTAATTTTCTTCTGTGAATATCCAGGAAAGGAGTTCTTAAAGAAAGTCTTTCCCATTTGATAGGCAGCCATTCGTGCCCTGGGCTGCATCAAGAGCAGCGTGGCCAGCAGGGCAAGGGAGAAGATTCTCCCCCTTTGCTCTTGTCAGACCCCACTTGGAGTACTGTGTGCAGTTCTAGAGCCCCCAACACAAGCAGGACATGGAGTGAGTCCAGAGGAGGCAACGAAGGCTGCAGCAGCTCTGCTATGAGGACAGGCTACGAGAGTTGGGGCTCTGCAGCCTGGAGAAGAGAAGGCTTGGAGGAGACCTTGGAGTGGCCTTCCAGTATCTGAAGGGAGGCTACAGGAGACCTGGGGAGGAACTACTGACAAGGTCTTGCAATGACAGGACAAGGAGCAATGGGTTCAAATTGGCAGAGGGGAGATTTCACTGGATGTTAGGAAGAAGTTCTTTCCAGTGAGTGTGGTGAAACATTGGCACAGGTTGCCCAGGGAGGCTATGGCTGCTCCCTCCCTGGAGGTGTTTAAGTCGAAGTTGGATAAGGCCTTGAGTGACCTGTTCTAATGGGAGGTGTCTTTGCCAATGGCAAGGGATTGGAACTGGCTGAGCTTTGAGGTGCCTTCCAACCTAAACCAATCTATGGTTCTATGATTCTATAAATGAGGTGATTTTTAATGTGGTAACTTTTTAGCTCTTACAGAAATGCTTCTGTTCTGAGTGCATTGAGTGACATTTTTCAGTACGAAGTCTGGCTTTGAGAAAACAGCTGGATTTAATAATAAATAAACATTAATTGTTCTAATCATACATAACAGATAAACCAATCCTGATTCAATTCAAGCTTAACATTTCTAACAACAAGATAGTACATTCTGTTATTGTCAATAGTATAATGACCCCTTTATCACAGAACCACACAATGTCAGGGGCTGGAAGGGACCTCCAAATCTCATCCAGTCCAACCCCCCTGCCAGAGCAGGATCACCTAGACCAGATCACACAGGAACACATCCAGGCAGGTCTTGAATATGTCCGGAGAGGGAGACTCCACAATCCCCCTGGGCAGCCTGTTCCAGTGTTCTGTCACCCTCAAAGAGAAAAAAATTCCTCCTCATGGTTACATGAAACTCTTAGAAACATAAGATTTCTTAGAAATGTAGGATGTTTTTATTATGCTTTTTAGTTTGCTTGTAGTGCTACATGAATGCACCCAAACTGCATTTGCTGTTAGATGGGCTTTGTCTCTCTCTCTCTCTTATGCTTTCCTGTACCTAAAATACAGTGAAGCCCAAAATATTCTAAAAGTGCCATGAAAGGGAGATTTTTCTCCACTTGATATCTCACTTTTATTGGCTTAGCAATGATATTTGACTTTTTTGGTAAAGCACTTTAAGTCTGATATGAAAACATGCTATAGAAAAGCTCAGTTTGATCTCTTACAGTTAGCCTGTAGGTGTAGTACAGTTGGACTGTAGTTGTAATATTTCATTGCAATATAAATGTCACATTGCTCTTCTCCACGTTAGAATCTCTTAGAAATGTAGGATGTTTTTATTATGCTTTTTAGGTTGCTTGTAGTGTAACACAAATACACCCAAACTGCATTTGCTATTAGATGGGCTTAATTTCCCTCTCTCTCTCTCTCTCTCTCTCTCTCTCTCTCATGTTTGCCTGTACCTAAAATACACTGAGGCCCAAAATATTCTAAAAGTGGCATGAAAGGGAGATTTTTCTCTGCTTGATATCTCAGTTTTGTTGGCTTAGTAATGATATTTGACTTTTTTTTGTAAAGCACTTTAAGTCTGATATGGAAAAATACTACAGAAAAGCTCGGTTTGATCTCTTACAGTTGTATTTCATTGCAATATGAATGTCACATTTATGTTGTATTTTCTCTCCTCTCTAAGTGTAATCTGCCTCTGCACATGAACACCATTTATTGGAAGTTTCCATAGACATTTCTTAAGCTTAGCCTAGAAACCACCACCAAAATCCTAAGTTGCTCAGCCTGTGTTTCTCAGGACAGTTTGAGTCACTCATCCTCAGCAGACAGATGCAGCTGCTGGGAGTAATGATGCAATATGTCTGTTCTGCTTTGAGAAAGTGAAAATGTGTAATGGGTCAGCTTTGCTGAAGGAACAATATTCTGCAAGAGCAAATGTATGCATTTCTTTTTTATATAGCAAAGTTAGAAGGCTTTTCTTTCTAGAAAATCCTTTCTGGTCACTCAATAGCACAGCCTCATGCCAAAATGTTAAGAACATCTCCCTGGATCTGCTTAAATCATTGAGACCTGCGTTAAAATACCTTACACAGCCTGGCTGGTATAAACAGACCTTAGCATAGCTGCAAGTGGGGCTTTGATCTCTATGAATTCATGCTTCCTTAACAAGAAGCCCTTCCTTATGTAACTCAAAAGAATTAACAGTGCAGCAGCCAAGGGAATCCCACGTACATGTTATGGAAGTCAGGAAGAGGTGGAGTGGAAGTGTCAGGAGGATGTGGAGTGGAAGGGCTTCAGCTTGTGCAGAAAGCCATGAGCTGGGCAACGTTGCAATGAGGTGTCCCAGGAGAATCCACCCTGAGCCTGTATAATCCAGAACGTCTGTCAGGAGGGATAAGAGGCAATGGCCTAGCAGAAATGATAGAAGAGAGCAATCAGGTCCCTTTTGAGAGGGGTTCTGGTGACAATTCACCAGTTAAACATCTGAAGTTGCACTAAACACAAGAAAAGGAAGAAGGAAGGAAAACACAAGGAGGAAGTTCTTCACAGAGTGATTTGCCATTGGAATGGGCTGCCCAGGGAGGTGGTGGAGTCATCATCCCTGGAGGTGTTCAAGAAAAGCCTGGATGAGGCACTTAGTGCCATGTCTAGTTCATTGGCTAGGGCTGGGTGCTAGGTTGGACTGGATGATCTTGGAGGTCTCTTCCAACCTGGTTGATTCTATGATTCTATGAAAAGAAAAGAAAGGAGGAAAAAACGTATTCTGTTGCCTCATGCAGCAGGATTTCTGAAATGGTGGCTGATTGCTCCCTCCTCTGTCATCTAGCTCATAAGAGATCAGGGCAAAAGCCTGCAGTATCTAATAATCAGAAACAAATGGCACTAATGGTGTTTGTGCAGGAAAAATTACCAAGTCCCCAAAAGAACAACAAAAGAATCCAAGCAAGTTATCGTGTTGTGGAAGTTATTATTGCTGCCAAAGTGACAATAAGTAAATAAAATTCAATTAAAACTGCACAAACGTGGCTGCCAGTGGGACTGGGATAATTTTGTGGCATATCTAAATGAGAATGACAAGCAAAGTCTTTCACTGCCAAATAATGGAGATGCACCTACTCCTCCCCTCCCCCCCAGATTTCCCTTCAGTGCTTACTGACATCAGTGGAAGGCAACTGCTGCACGAATCTCTTCTGGCTGTAGTGGCCATGTCCTTAGGGAGGAAAGGAAAGCTTCTTTTCTTGGGATGTCTGAGTTTTTTGAAGTCAGGTCCTTTTCCTTGTGCATGTTTCAAGGCATCATTTACAACACCAAACCAATCTCAAGCTCCTTCTTCCTAAGCACGTTGGAAATACTTAAGTAAATACCAGGTTTGTGATATATCCAAATAATAATCACTTACAGGTTTACAGTGTAAGCTTAAATCCTCAATAAGCGCGGTAGGATTCGGCCTCATTACCCAATTCTTTCTCCTCTGCAGTCAGCAAAGTCTTTGTCTGACTTTAATTGGAATGAAGCTCAAGCCGCGAGACTTTGTGGAGTGCTTGGGTTCCCCTGTGCAGATATCGCCTAGCTGATCTGGGGTTTATGTTTGACTGGCAACAGAAGAGAGTCTTTTTCCTACTAAAACCACCCTTGCATTTTCAGAGATTCCAGGAGCACATTTCATTCCATCCCTAACAATTTCTAAAGGAAAATCTATTTACAGTACTTTTGAGTAGATGAGATGCTGGGGGAGAGTTCATGCTGATTTCAGACTGGACTTATCCAGTGGCTCTACCCTGGTGAGACCTCATCTTGAGTGCTGTGTTCACTTTTAGGCTCCCCAGTTGAAGAGGGACAGGGATCTGCTGGAGAGAGTCCAGCAGAGGGCTACAAGGATGATTAGGGGACTGGAGGGCATGGCTTATGAGGAGAGGCTGAGGGACCTGGGGCTTTTTAGTCTGGAGAAGAGAAGACTTAGAGGGGATTTGATAAATGTTTCTAAGTATCTGAAGGCTGCCAGGAGTGGGAGACAGGTTCTGCTCGCTTGCTCCCTGGGGTTGGACAAGGAGCAATGGGTATAAGTTGCAGCAAAAGAGGTTCTGCCTCAACACAAGGGGGAGCTTCTTTCCTGCAAGAGTCACAGAGCACTGGAACAGGTTTCCCAGAGGGATTGTGGAGCCTCCTTCTCTGGAGATGTTCAAGGCCTGTCTGGATGTGTTCCTCTGTGCTCTGTGTTAGATAGTGTGGTCCTGCTCTGGCAGGGGGGTTGGACTCGATGATCTCTTTGGGTCCCTTCCAACCCCTAACATCCTGTGAGCCTGCGATTAGAAGAATTATATTCCTATTCCATAAGCTTCACCTGCAAGTGGAACAGAGAGGTGACATCACTGCATTCAGGTACATTTGAAAAAGCTCCCTTTTTTCTTCAATCCATTGCTAACTCCAGTTGTATTCAGTGCTGGATTCCTTTCCTCCTGACTGATGCCTGAGTGACTGTATTTCATTAGCAGCAGCAGCATGCTGTGTCTTTTCTCCATGGCAAGTCAAAGGAAGTGTCGCCAGGAGCATGCCAGTATATCTTCAAAAGTAATTCTGATTGAGTTTGGAAGTAGTCAACAAATTTTGTTTCTTTCAACAATGTTGGATTTAGTTTCTAAGTCTTTGAACACAGATCAAAATAAGGTGGTTTAAAGTCAATATAAATCAAAGTGTGGTTGGAAATGTTAATACACTACTTGTGTCACTGGGAGCACTTCTGTCAGAAATTCTCTTAGATATCAAAAGAAAAAAATCTGTTTGTGAGTAGCACATTTCTGGGTGAAAAACATAAATCTGATGCAAGGTAGAAGTTCCTCTGTATATGACTATCTTCAGGTCATTATCAAGTTGACCTCATCAATGTTCATAAATACGTAAAGGTGAGTGCCATGAGGCTCTGCTGGGTGATGCCCGATGACAGCACAAGGGACAATGGTGGAAACTAGATGTAAGAAGTTTCATGATGCACTAGTTTGAGCCTAGCTAGAATGTTTTGGTGAGAAGGACTGGATTACAGGCTGTGAAAGAGAAAACAAGGGTGATGTCTACTGCACTCATAGGCTTGCTGAGAGGTATAAGAACAAGAATCCAAACATAGATAAGGCACTACTTCTTCTGCTTGGGAGCTCAGAGCTGCATTTTTTCCCCTCTCTCTAGCCTCTCTGCCATTTCTCTGATTAATCCACTTTGCTTCCTAACTCCCTGGCCAAACCTGCATTCTTCCTTGGGACTGGGGTGAGGTTGAGAGGGGTGGGAGAAGGTGGAAGGGCAGTTGGGAGCCCCTCCTGGGGACTCACGTTTCTGGGAGGGCTGTGGTGTTTCTGTATTACCTTTTACCTTGTATATCTCTGTCTATAACTGTATATACTGTAAATATCTGCTTGTATATTGTGCTAAGCTGTAAATATAAGCTTCACTCAAATTTCCAGAGCTGGCTGAGTCTAGTCTGGGTGATCTGCCTAGGGGGGCTGTGGAGCCTCCCTCTCTGGGGATATTCAAAACCTGCCTGAACACATTCCTGTGTGATCTGGTCTAGGTGATCCTGCTCTGGTAGGGGGGTTGGACTGAATGAGCTTTTGAGATCTCTTCCAGCCCCTGACATTCTGTGATTCTGTGATTCTAAGAAAGTTGAAGGAAAAGTTTGGTGTTGAAGGTGTACACCCTTGCTGTAGGTATGTCAGGTACTGCTTTTGAGAACACAGGCTTGTGGGTGTCAACAAAGTTGTCTCTGACTGCCTGCTGCCATCGTGGGAAGAAAGCCATTTGGAACACAAGCAAGGCACAGTGTTCACCCAGTGCATGCTTCAGTTACATGAGTGAGAAAGGATGGTTCTGCTGCACTGTACCCAAAGTTCCCTGCCTCCTGAAGCTGAGCTGCTGTGGTTGGAGAAATTGCTTCTCTTTCCAGGTATGTAGTCTACTAAGAAGTGTCCAAGATGATTTATTCCTGGTTCACTAAGAGAATTGGTAGTTGGACCTGTGCTCAGAGCTCAGCTTTATTGCAGTTGTTTCTCCAGCTATACAATGTAAAAAATAGATACCCACCATATGGGGGTGCAGGGGAGGTTAATTCATTAATATTTATGTGGCACTTTTAGACAATTTTATAGACTATAAAAGTGCTCATATAGATGAGGCTATAAAAATGGGGAATTGTATTCCTGCTACTTATAAATTTTTTTGGCAGAATGGCATGCACCTTGTTTCCAGAATTGGCTCTGTTCTTTTATGCAAAGCCTTCATTTAGAACAGGGTAAATGTAATCTAGTTTTAGTCACCTAAAAGTTAAGTAAGTAGTCTAAGCTAGTAATTGGTATTCCTGCTGGAGCTAGAGGAGAGAAGATAGGCTCACTTACCACTGCCTAATTCAGTGAATCTAAGAGGCTTGCTTGATGCTGAATGTTTAGATTCTGGACATTTCTTGTGCTGGTTCTCAACTTTCCAGTAAAAATGTGTGGCTGTGTCTGTGGGGAACAAGCAGCTTTAAAGTCTGCCTTTGCATACGTGTTTGAGCTAGTCAAAATCTAGTCTGACTTTCTATAGATGGTAAAAAATGGAAAGCTGCTGTTGATAGAAAAGTGTAATTTATTTTATAAGAAAGTCCTCTCTTGGCAAAATCTATTTCTGCAATAATTAAAATGAAGCTTTACATAACTGTGTAGCTGCTCGCTGGCAGGGCAGGTTAGAAATTGTAGAGCTGCAGCTCTTGGCAGGCTGAGGACAGAATTCAGGCAGTCTGAGGCTTATACTACTGACAAAGCAAACTGGCAGATGAAGCCCAGATAGACCTAATTATGGAATGCCCAGTAACCATCACAGCCTTCATGGCTCTGACACCCTTCTGGAGTACTGCAGTTTGCAGCCTGGTTTTGGAATGAAACTGCTTGATCCAAGAGTTTGGCACTATTTCCCTTAGAAACTCTGATTATTTGTGCAGGATTTTCTCCTGCTCTGTTTATTTAGATTTTGAGGCAATCTAATTCCCTGCAACACAATTGAAAATGCTTCTTTTCTGTACATACCAACAGTCTGCTTTGTTCCCCCTCCCTTCACAAACAGAAAATAACCACATCCCTGTTATGTAGGCAGTGGCGGTGCCTCTGTTCCACATCGTTCCATGTAAAGAACTCCTGAATGGATGCTCTTTGTCTCCATAGTTTCAAAACCAGTGCCTTTGTTGCCACCTGAAAATACAGATCAGAGTCTGCCTGCAGAGAAACCTGAAGAAACTTTGCTCCCAGTTGGAGTGTGCTAGCAATATTAAACCCCTTAACTGGCACATTCATCACCGCAATACTTTATAGAGCAGCCTTTTGCACAGGTGCTAACTCAAAGCCTTGACTCTAAATCTGTGAGGCAGGGGAGGCAGGGGGATGAATTCCATCCTGTGGCCTAGCTGACAAGTATTTTATAATCGTTTGCACTTGTCTGAATGGCAGGAGTGAAGAATTTGACAAATTACATTTTTGGATGGTTCTGAGAGAATTTTACTTCTGCTCATTCACAAAATAACTCATCTCTGACACAGAACTGAAGAGCTCTCTGGGAGCAGTGCATAAAAGGTGAACATGAGTTATCTCACACCAAAAGGAAAACAAACTTTTAAATGTCTGATGTTAAGGAGTTGCCTGAATACTTAAGCTGATAAAAGAAGTTTGTCATCTTCTGAGTACAGTAGGTTCATAAGAGGAATCATAGAATGGTTTAGGTTGGAAGGGACCTCAATGCTCCTCCAGTTCCAACCCCCTGTCATGGGCACGGACACCTCCCACCAGAACGAGTCATTCAAGGCCTCATCCAACCTGGCCTTCAACACCTCCAGAGAGGGAGCAGCCACAACCTGCCTGAGCAATGTGTCCCAGCATCTTGCCACCCTCACCGCAAAGAACTTCTTCCTAACAACCAGTTTAAATCTCCCCTCTGCCGGTTTAAACCCATTACTCCTTGTCCTGTTGTCCTAATGACAAGACCTTGTCAATAATCCCTTCCCAGCCTTCCTGTAGCCCACTTCAGATACTGGAAGGCCACTCCAAGGTCCCCTTGAAGCCTTCTCTTCTCCAGGCTGCAGAGCCTCAACTGTTGTAGCCTGTCCTCAGAGCAGAGCTGCTACAGTCCTTTGAGCATCTTTGTGGCCTCCTCTGGACTGGCTCCAACAGTTCCATGTCCTTCTTGTGCTGGGGGCTCCAGAACTGCACACAGTACTCCAGGTGGAGTGTGGGTAGAACTGGTTTAAGTTAAAGAACTGTTCCATCAGCAGTCCTAAGGCATGATTTATTTCTTGGAGGGTTCATGTTTCCAGCATGATAATGACTTGACTGTAATGAAGCGTGGCTCCTTGTTATGAGAAAGAATCAACCTCAGCTGTAGCAGAGACCTCCTCTGTATCTATGTCTGACAGCAGGCACCCCTCCTCCCACTCCCCAGATGCATGGATTGGCTTGACAGAAAGTGACAAAGTGTTTCTCCCACTTCGCTGTCTTCATGGAGTGAACTTGTCCTTTACGCACAGTAGGGGCAGACTCATTCCTGCCGTTAGTGTGCTCCAAAAGGATCTCCAGCTTTGCAATATCTCTGCATCTCTTGGAAGTCAATAAGCATTTTCCATGAGAAAGTGAACTCCACACCTGGTTTGCTGCATTCTGTTCCTCTGCTAGGTGAGATCAGCCCACATGT
Organism: Pogoniulus pusillus; assembly: GCF_015220805.1. Lineage (NCBI taxonomy): Eukaryota > Metazoa > Chordata > Aves > Piciformes > Lybiidae > Pogoniulus > Pogoniulus pusillus. The sequence goes on along the minus strand of NC_087276.1, from coordinate 19,082,588 downwards.
GTTATCCACACTCCCAGATGCTTTCAGGAGTGTTCATGATACAGATCTCTACATTTTAAATTGCTTTGGAGTATGGCTGTGTGTATGGTCAGTGCTGTTTGCTTGCAATCACTCTGGAGTTGCAGGGGTGTGGAAGGGGGGAAAATAGGAGACTCTTTTATATCCCTGAAGCTGACACAGAATTTTATCTTATTACTGGGTTCTGGGAACTCTTTATGAGCGTACGCTGATTGTAGCAGTAAAATGATATTGTTCAGTTCCATTTCTTACTTCTTTAAAATACTTTTTCTTCATAAAGAATTTATGAATATAAGGACTTTAATAGCCTGGATTGATGAAAAAAGAAATTTGCTATTGATTCCCAACCATAGAACCTCAGCCAGTCACCTATTTCATTGCTTCTCAGTATTGACAGGAAAGCTGTTTTCAGGAGCAGTCAGCTTGTAGACATAACCATGGTAGAACAGCAGCTTAATGTGGTTAAGGTGCAGACAGAGGCACTGACAACAGCGTGGCCTCTACACTACACCAGTGGGGGTGAAATTTGGAAACAGGGAGAGTGAAGGATGGTGAATAAAAGTATGAAGTCTACAACTACCTGAAGGGAGGTTGTAGCCAGGTGGGAGTTGCTGTCTTCTCTCAAGCAACCAGCAACAGAACAAGGGGACACAGTCTCAAGCTGTGCCAGGGAAGGTCTAGGCTGGATGTTAGGAGGAAGTTCTTCACAGAGATATTGATTGGCATTGGAATGGGCTGCCTGAGGAGGTGGTGGAGTCATGATCCCTGGAGGTGTTTAGCAGGAAACTGGATGAGGCACTTAGTGCCATGGTAGTTGATTGGCTAGGGCTGGGTGCTAGGTCTTGGAGGTCTCTTCCAGCCTGGTTGATTATATTATTCTATTTGCTGGAAATACAGAGGGTGGTCTGCCTGAGGAGGTTTAAATTCTTGATAGGCTCCAGCTAATATATAATATAGGTTGAACTGGATGATCTTGGAGGTCTCTTCCAACTTGGTTGATTCTATGATTCTACGATGTCTTTCAACTCATGATGTGTCTGAGAAAACCCTGGACAATATGGACTGCAGTAGAAATAACTTCTGTCCTCAGAGAAGGAGCATGCCTTTGGTGGAGTCACCCTTCCTGAAGGGTCTGAAAAGACTTGTGGATCTGAGGAACATGGTGCCATAGCAGTGCTGCATTAATGGCTGGATTTGGTGATCTCAAAAGTCTCTTCCTACCAAAACAATTCTTTGATAGCTCTGATTTAACACCTCAGATAACATTTAATGCCAGGGTGTTATTAAATACTTTCAACAGATTGATCCATAGAGCTCATGCACCAAGTTTTTTTTAGTCTTCAGTGAAGAAAAAAACTGTTGAAGAGTGAATACATTTAGATGAACAAACAAATTTGATCCTCTAATCATAATTTGATCATCAATTGTGATTGATCATGGTCAATTCATGAGCTGAAAATAAGGTGATATTTTCATCAATTATATTATCCCTGCAGATTGTTTATCATGGCCAGAAATAATGTTTCTTCACTTTCTCTAAAATTAAAACATGTATTGCTGAGGAGCAATGAGCACATCAGTTATGTGCTGACACGAGCCCAGCACTCTGTAGTGACACAAGCGGAGGCTCTCTGTCTCTCATTACTGATTGCAACTATTCACATGTCTTAATGCTAGCCTCAGCAAAAGTTGCCAAGAGTCCTCAAATTAGCCTGTTATATTGATAAATGCAGCAAAAGAGGCTCTTCTGTGTGAAAATGTTCACCAGGTGGCACAGCAGCTTTGCTTCTAGCAACAGAGAACTTGGGTAATGGCTTGTGGCTGATTTCACATCTGTGGTCCTCTGCTCATCCATGCCACATGGAAGTACTACTTGGTTGCAGTACAATATTTACTTTCAGAGCTAGTGACAACATTTAGGATCCCAGTGGCTATTTTTCTCCCCTTCTCGCCTCCCTCTCTGATGCATTATTCTGAACAGTGATGCATTTTTGGACATTTCCTGGCTTTTTCAGTTTGGAGGAGGGGCTGCACTCAAGCTCTGTGATGAGCAATAAGCTATGAGCACTGTGAGTACCTTGAGTCCTATGTCCAGTTTTGGGACCCTCAATTTAAGAAAGATGTTGAGGTACTGGAACATGTCCAGCAGGTGAGGGGGCTGGAGCACAGCCCTGTGAGGAGAGGCTGAGGGAGCTGGGGGTGTGCAGCCTGGAGAAGAGGGGGCTCAGAGCAGACCTCATTGCTGTCTACAACTTCCTGAAAGGAGGTCGTAGCTAGATGGGGTTGGTCTCTTCTCCCAAGCAACCAGGGACAGAACAAGAGGATGCAGCCTCAAGCTGTGCCAGAGCAGGTTCAAGCTGGATGTTAGGAGGAAGTTCTTCCCAGCAAGAGTGATTTGCATTGGAATGGGCTGCTCAGGGAGGTAGTAGAATCACCATCCTTGGAGGTGTTTAGCGGGAGACTGGATGAGGCACCAAGTGCCAGAGTTTAGTTAATTAGAAGGTGTTAGCTGATAGATTGGACTTGAAGATCTCAGAGATCTTTTCCAACCTGGTTAATTCTGTGATTCAGAGCTTGAAATTTAGATTCTTGGTATTCTTAGGTTACTGAGTCATCTCTGACTCTGTTTCTTTACATTCACCAGTCATCCCTGTTGCTTGCATAGATAACCCTAACCCCACCCTTAAATACATGGAAACAGATGAACCAGTGGAACTCCACTGAAAGCAGCTAAACCAGGCTTGTGCCAGGTTAGTTTTGCAAGAGAAGGCCATCATGGTACTCCCATTATGATACCATTGCCAGAGATATTTAGCAGTTCTTAGCAACTGCTTAAACCACCTGTCCCATTTTTATGGCATCTTTTATATAAAAAGGATCTTAATTAGTATGGCAATTCAAAAGAAAACTGACAGGCTGCAACTGGGGCTTGGCTTTGCTTCTCTGAGTAAATGCAGTTGAAGAACCTGCATCTATTATGACATAATTAACTTCTTATTGCAGTCCTACTGTCTGCAGGTGTTCATATGATGTAAAATATACAGAAGCCAAAGTGTCTATTTGCAGACAACGCAGTAACAAAATGCAACAAGACATTAGGAGACTTCATAGTGAAGTGTTTTGCAGCCCATGGTGTGTCAAAAGGGTGATGATGTTCTGGAGTCATTGCAATCCTCTACAGAATTCCATCACGCCAGATTTGTTAGACAGGATCATCTATTAGTACTCTGTCTTCTCTGTAGGTGTTGATATGATGGGGCTGGATTCTTGTCTGTGGCACCCAGAGATAGAACAAGGGCCATGGGAGCAAACTGGAACACAGGAAGCTCCAACCAAAGGTGATGAAGGACTTCTTTGGTGTGAGGGTGCTGGAGGCCTGGAGCAGGCTGCCCAGAGAGGTTGTAGAGTCTCCTCCTCCAGAGAGCTTCCAAACACACCTGGACACTGTGCTGCTAGGCAAGCTGTTGTGGGTGCCATGCTTTAGCAGAGGGGGTTGAACTGGATGATCTCCAGAGGTCCCTTCCCACCTTCACCGTGCTGGCATTCTGTGAATAAATAATAATGCTTCTGTCATCCTGACATGCAAGAATAACACACAGCAGATGGCTGAAGTAAGGTATGCCCACCCAACCACCCAGCCTATGGATAAGCGTCCTGAAAAGAAGTGGCACTTATTTGTCCCAGGTGTGTTTCTGTATCTGTAACATGTCTCTTTGCACTAGCAGGTACCAAAAAGTGTGTGCCCAGGACACCTGATGTGGTTTTGTCCAACATATTTGTGAGGAGCACCTGGAATTTCTGCACATTTTCTTTGTGTCCTGAGTCCAGATGTTCAGGTAAGGTGGTGACTGATGTTCTGTTGCTCAATATGATCAAGCCCAGCCCTGGAAATAATAATGCAATGAGAGGTTGTAAATATCTGGCTTACAAAAGGCTGTAATTAGTCAATTCTCAGATGACAGGGATCTCATGTTAGGCTTCATAGCAGCCATCAGTGCTTCATATATAAAGTCCAATGCTGTAGTCTCTGGAATGGGATTTAATTTTCCAGTTTCATTTCAAGCTTTTACCCAGAAACAAGCATTGGCTGCTTTTGGAGTTGTGGCAACTTCTCTGCCTATGACTTCAGTGTTCATTTTGCATTGGAGAAAGACTCACATCTTATGATTGCTTGTTTTTAATTAATTATCAGTTTGCTGAGCCAGTTATTTTTTTTTCCTCCTGTGATGGAATGGGCTGCCCAGGATGGTTTGGGTGTTACCCGTCCCCCCCAACTTTGGAAATCACCCAGACTAGACTCAGCTGCTCTGGCAATTGAATGAAGCTTTATATTTACAGCCCAGCACAATATACAAGCAGGTATTTACAATATTGTTGCGGAGGGCAGAAATACGTGGCCGAGAAGAAAATTTTATCAAAAATAGATATTTTTATTTTTACAAAACCCGCCCCCACAACTATATATACAAAGATTAATTTCGTTTGATAAACAGGTTCAGTTGCATGAGAATTCTACGAGGATACCATTAATAATCTGACTATATATATTTGGAAGTCAGAATTTTGGAAAAGGCCTCAGCTATTAATTAATAGCGGTTTCTTACTAAATTAAGCTAAGCCAAATAACTCACTCAGGCTGGCTCGTGCGGTCTGTCTTCCTCCTCCAGCGGCTGCAGGAGTCGTTAAGGGTCGTTAAGGGTCGTTAGGCAGACAAAGGTGTGCCTAACAGTAACGCGAATCCTTTGGTCTCTCTGCAGTCCAGGCACAGGGGGAGTGAGCGAACTCAGGCAGAGACATACGTCCAACACGGGCAAAATCCAAAGCGGGAACCCCAAAGGCGGGAAGACCCCCAATATTTATACCCTTCGCTAGACAAAGGGCAGAGTTACCACACTTTAGGCGCGAAAGCGCACGGCCAATCCCAGCCTGGCTCCAGCGCGGGAACTCACGGGGCAGTCGCCGCCCCCTTCTCGGCTGCAGGGCAGGCGAGGGGGGGGGGAAACCAGGCGGCTTTTCCCCTTTCCCCCTGAAGTCCGGGCAGGAGAGGAATTTAGGGGTACAGGACTCCAGGACAAATATATGCAGCTATAGACAGAAATATACAAGTCAAAAGGTAATACAGAAACACCACAGCCGTCCCAGAAACCAGAGTCCCCAGGAGGGGCTCCCAACCAACCTTCCACCTCCTTTCCACTCCTCTGCCTTATCCCAGACTTTGCCTTACATTCAAGGTGAGTTTGGAGAATTAGCCAGGGGGATTATAGGAAGCAGAGGGATTAAGCACACAGACAGCAAGCTAGGGAGAGAAGGGAGGCAGCCAAAAGCCAGAGAGCAACTCTGTTATCTATGCTTGTGTTCTTGTTTTTATACATCTCAGCAAGCCTATGAGTGAAGTAGACATCATTGTTTCCCTCTCACAGCCCATAACATAATTCCCAGAGAGTGGTGGTGAATGGTGCCACATCCAGTTGGCAGCCAGTCACTAGTGGTGTTCCCCAAGGATCAGTGCTGGGCCCAGTCCTGTTCAATATCTTTATTGATGATCTGGACAAGGGGATTGAGTTCAGCATCAGTAAGTTTGCAGATGGCACCAAGCTAGGAGCAGGTGTTGATCTGTTGGAAGGTAGGAGATCCCTGCAGAGGGATCTGGACAGGCTGGATAGGTGGGCAGAGGCCAATGGGGATGACATTTAACAAGGCCAAGTGCAGGGTTCTGCACTTTGGCCACAACAACCCCAAGCAGCACTGCAGGCTGGGGACTGAGTGGCTGGAAAGCAGCCAAGAGGAAAGGGACCTGGGGGTACTGATAGATAGTAAGCTGAAGATGAGCCAGCAGTGTGCCCAGGTGGCCAAGAGAGCCAATGACATGCTGGCCTGGATCAGGAAGAGTGTGGCCAGTAGGACAAGGGAGGTTATTCTTCCCCTGTACTCAGCACTGGTCAGGCCACACCTTGAGTGCTGTGTCCAGTTCTGGGCCCCTCAATTCAAGAGAGATGTTGATGTGCTGGAGCATGTCCAAAGAAGGGCAACAAAGCTGGTGAGGGGCCTGGAACACAGCCCTGTGAGGAGAGGCTGAGGGAGCTGGGGGTGTGCAGCCTGGAGAAGAGGAGGCTCAGGGGGGACCTCATTGCTGTCTACAACTACCTGAAGGGACATTGTAGCCAGGTGGGGGTGGCCTCTTCTGCCAGGCAACCAGCAACAGAACAAGGGGACACAGTCTCAAATTGTGCCAGGGGAGGTCTAGGCTGGATGTTAGGAGGAAGCTGTTCGCAGAGAGAGTGATTGGCATTGGAATGGGCTGCCCAGGGAGGTGGTGGAGTCACCGTCCCTGGAGGTGTTCAAGAAAAGCCTGGATGAGGCACTTAGTGCCATGGTCTAGTTGACTGGCTAGGGCTGGGTGCTAGGTTGGACTGGATGATCTTGGAGGTGTCTTCCAACCTGGTTGATTCTATGATTCTATGAATTAATTTCCCCTTCATAACAGGGTGGAATTCTCTGTTGTCTAATGTGCATTTAAGATCCAGTCCAGGGATTAATCACACAGACAGCAAGCTAGGGAGAGAAGGGAGGCAGCCAAAAGCCAGAGACTATTAAAAAAAAAAAAAAAGAAGAATATAAATATTGAGAAAATTAAATTGAAGGACTTTCATCTGACAACTAACATTGCCTTTGTTCTCTCTTCATTTTAAGTGATCCACCTTACTCTCAGCTAGGTACACTGCTGAAAAAGTTGTTCTCTAACCTGTGTTGGCCTGGATGATCTTGGAGGTCTCATCCAACCTGGTTGATTCTATGATTCTATGTATGTGACTTGGAAAGGTGTAAAAACCTGATTTAGAATCATAGAATCAGTCAGGGTTGGAAGGGACCAAAAGTATCACCTAGTTCCAAGCCCCCTGCCATGGACCCTAGATCTGGCTGGCCACAGCCTCATCCAGCCTGGCCTTAAACACCTTCAGGGGTGGGGTCTCAACCACCTCCCTGGGCAACCCATTCCAGGCTCTCACCACTCTCATGGTGAAGAATTTCCTCCTCATGTCCAGCCTGAACCTACCCATCTCCAGCTTTGCTCCATTCCCCCTAGTTCTCTCACTCCCTGATAGCCTGAAAAGTCCTTCCCCAGCTTTTTTGTAGGCCCCCTTCAGATACCAAAAGGCCACAATAAGGTCACCTCAGAGCCTCCTCTTCTTCAGGCTTGATTTGTCCAAAAGTGTATAAAAATGAGTACAGAATAGGAATAAATTAGAAATGTATATATTCCCCTGACGGGAGCAAAAAAATACTAGAACTGAGAGCTGCAATCCTCTTTTCCTCCCAGCTCTCAAATATAATGGGAAGGGTGGTGGTGGTGGTGGAAATAGTTCAGATGCCCAGAGTGTGCTGAGCTGGCTCTTTGAAGTGATGAATAGCCAACAGTTCTGAACAACTGAGCCCAGGCACGGAGCCAGTAAATGTTTGAAATGGCAGCTCTGGGTGGTGTACATCATGCTTTGTACAAGGAATGGGAGGAAACCATGCCCAGGGAAGAATTGCTCAGCACCTGCATACTGCAGTGTTTCGTATGTCTGCCTGAAGTGGCAAGGAAACCATTCTGAAAGCTGAGCTGCTGAGCAGCTAAACCATTCATCTCACCATTTTGGTAATTCAGACTTCTCTGTTGTCTTTTTCACTCAGGAAAAAAAAATGCTGGCCCAAGGAATTGTGTAATTAAGTCAAATGTTTTTTCCATACAGTCTGAAAGAAAAATATCATAGAAACATAGAATGGTTTGGGTTGGAAGTGACCTCAAAGATCATCCAGTTCCAACCCCCCACCACAGGCAGGGACACCACCCACTAGAACAGGTCACTCAAGGCCTCATCCAACCTGGCCCTGGACACCTCCAGGATGGGAGCATCTACAACTTCCCTGGGCAACCTGTGGCAGTGTTTCACCATTGCCACTGGAAAGAACTTCCTCCTAACATCCAGATTAAACTTCCCCTCTGCCAGTTCAAACCCATTACTCCTCATCCTGTCATTACAAGACCTTCTAAATAGTCCCTCTCCAGCCTTCCTGTAGGCCCCCTTCAGATACTGGAAGACCACTCCAAGGTCTTCTTGAATCCTTCTCTTCTCCAGGCTGCAGAGCCCCAATTCTCATAGCCTGTCTTTGTAACAGAGCTGCTGCATCCCTCTGAGCATCTTTGTGGCCTCTTCTGGACTTGCTCCAACAGTTCCGTATCCTTTTGTGCTGGGGGCACACAGTACTCCAGGAGGGGTCTCAGGAGAGCAGAGCAAAGGGGCAGAATCCCCTCCCTTGCCCTGCTGGCCACACTGCTTTTACTGCAGCCCTGGACACAGTTGCTGTCTCGGCTGCACTCGCACTGCTGCTTCCTCACCTGTTCCTTCAGAACAAGGCTGCAGTCCTTATTAAACTGTTTCTCATTTAAATGCAGATATGATGCTGCAGAAGATGCTGGGTTTGCTCTTGAACAACAAATGTCTTTTTCCTATCCTGTGTGCTGAATGCCAGAGCACAAGCTCCAAGGCTGCCATCAGTCCTCCAAAGACATTCAGGTACATGAACCACTTGTCTTAGTGCTGAAGAGAAGAATTTGGGGGTGTTGATATACAAGAAGCTCAACATGAGTTGGCAGTGCGCTCATGCTGCTGGGAAGGCCAACTCTACCCTGGGATGCATCAGGAGGCGTGTGGCCAGCAGATCAAGAGAGAGATTCTCCCCCTTTGCTCTGCTCTTGTGAGACCCCACCTTGACCACTGTGTCCAGTTCTGGTGTCCCCATGGTCAGCAGGACACAGAGCTGCTGGAACAAGTCCAGAGGAGGCCACAAAGATGATCCAGGGGCTGGAACACCTCTGTTATGAAGATAGGCTGAGGGAGATGGGGGTGCTCAGACTGGAAAAGAGAAGACTCTGGCAGGGGACCTCAGAGCTGCTTTCCAATAGCCAAAGGATCCTACAGAAAGGCTGAAGAGGGACTTCTTACAAGAGTGTCCACTGACAGGACAAGGGGAAATTGATTTAAATTGAAGGAGAATAGCTTTAGATTGAATCCTAGGAAGAAATTATTCACTAGGAGAGTGGCAAGACTCTGGAATGGATTATCCAGAGTAGTTGTGGATGCCCCCTGCACAACAGGCTGCATGGGGCCTTGAGTCTCCTGGGCTAGTTGGAAGGTGTTCCTGCCCACGCTGGGGGGTTGGATTAGATGATGTCTGAGATCTCTTCCAGCCTAAGCCACTCTATGATTCTACATTTCATGATTCAATGTCAGTCTCAATATAAATAAGCAGGCTTGGGAGAACTGAAAATAGCACATAGCTGTTCTACGACTCTATGACACCAAACCAACACACACAGCAAACAAAAAAACCCAACATCCAAAAAAAACAGCAAAAAAATAAAGAGATGATGTCTTGAGTTAAATTCTCTTGCTGGAAATTTAAATCTGGAGACTTACTAGCTCTAAGGTAAGACTGACACTGATTCCCTGAATAAATTTGCTGCACTCAGATTGTATCCCTGCCTACAAAGTAGTGGTAAAAGTGAAACAACTGACTGGCTGCTAATGATCTCAGATGACTCCTAATGATTCTCTACATTAATGATTTTATAATATAAAAGAGATCTAAAAATACTTATTACAGTAGCAAATGGCTATTATGGCTTAGGATACCTTTCTGCATTTAGCATTCAGATTCCAGTCATTATATTTCTGGTTTCCAAAAAGCCTCAACATTAGTAGCAGAGTTTCTGTGTTTAAGTCAATCACAGAATCAACCAGGTTGGAAAAGACCCCCAAGATCATCCAGTCCAACCTAGCACCCAGCCCTATCCAGTTGTCTAGACCATGGCACTAAGTGCCTCAGCCAGGCTTTTCTTGAACACCTCCAGGGACGGTGCCTCCACCAGCTCCCTGGGCAGCCCATTCCAATGCCAATCACTCTCTCTGTGAACAACTTCCTCCTAACATCCAGCCTAGACCTCCCTCGGCACAACTTGATTCTGTGTCCCCTTGTTCTCTTGCTGGTTGCCTGGGAGAAGAGACCAACCCCCATCTGGCTACAGCCTCCCTTCAGGTAGCTGTAGATAGCAATTAGGTCCCCCCTGAGCCTCCTTTTCTCTAGGCTAAACAACCCCAGCTCCCTCAGCCTCTCCTCATAGGGTTTGTGTTCTAGGCCTTTCACTAGCTTTGTCACCCTTCTCTGGGCACATTCCAGCACCTCAGCATCTCTCTTGAATTGAGGAGCCCAGAACTGGACACAGGACTCAAGGTGTGGCCTGACCAGTGTTTGGTACAGGGGAAGAATAACCTCCCTTGTCCTACTAGCCAGACTATTCCTGATCCAGGCCAGGATGCCATTGGCTCTCTTGACCCTTTTTTCACTGAAAAGAAAAAGAAATATTAGTCAGAAATAATACAGTGCCATGGTTAATGTTTTCTTCTGCTATGGAACTGCTACCTCTTGTTCTCAAAAGCAAACCATCTGTTGCAGTAATGAGTAAAAGAGGCTCAATTATAACTGGCAGAACCATCAGCCACAGAGTTGCTGTCAGAGCTGACTTAAAGGAATATGTGCAAAACCTGGAACGCCACATCAACAGGGATATTTAAGGTATTACTGCTTCTTAATTGCCTCTTTAATTAAGCCCTGTCCTTTATCATTGTAAAAAAAAGTACTTCAAAGAGTAATAATTGTAATTATTGAGATGCAGGCGCAGATGGGGACTAAAAGTGTCTGTCACTTAGTAGTTACCAGTGTAAAGAAAATGTATTGATAGGAGTTGTGTTTATCAGCTTCTAGTTGTATGATATTAATTTATTACATTTTGTATGTGTATTTTTAGCAGGCAGAGCTTTGCTCCCACTTGCCTCACAGAACCAGTCAAGTCCCATGCTCTGCACCTAGTACAACAGACTAATCATAGAATGTTTTAGGTTGGAAGGGACCTCAAAGCTCATCCAATTCCAACCCCCTGCCATAGGCAGGGGCACATCCCACTAGAACAGGTTGCTCAAGGCTTCATCCAACCTGGCCTTCAACACCTCCAGGGAGGGATCAGCCACAACCTCCTTGGGCAACCTATGGCAGTGTCTCACCACCCTCACTGTGGAGAACTTCTTCGAGTTGAAATCTCCCCTGTCATTACAAGACCTTGTCAATAGTCCCTCTCCAGCCCTCCTGTAGCCCCACTCAGATACCAGAAGTCTACTCCAAGGTCTCCTTGAAGCCTTCTCTTCTCCAGGCTGAAGAGCCCTGACTCTTGTACCCTGTCCTCATAGCAGAGCTGCTGCATCCCTCTGAGCATCTTTGTGGCCTTCTCTGGACTGGCTCAAACAGTTCCACGTCCTTTGCTTCAACCCTTTCCAACCACATATGGCACCAACTATTGTTGAGACACATCGAGTAGATCACAGAAAGTTCACAGGCAGAAAGCAAATTGTTGTCACTAATTCCATTGTGAGAGGTTTTTCATTTGATCACGCTAACAACAACGTCTCATTCCCATATTTTGTTGAAGTCTGGATCAAGACACACACAAAAAAGACAGAAATGACTGGATGTACAATTCTCCCGTCTCGAGAGCTGGGTGTGTTAGAGGCTAATTGGGCAAAGTGCCGTTCTGATTACATCTTGATTTCCCAGGATGTTTAGGTTTTCTTTATTGCAAATCTCTACTAACCAGATGACATTTAATAAAGCAGCAAACCACTACTCATCTGAGCCAGCCTACGCAAACCTATTACACACTGTAGTGAATAGACACTCAGCTCTGTTTTCATTTTCTTTCAAAACAGACCTGTCAGAATCCCCAAATCCTGAACATTTCTCTGGAAGCAGGACAAACAACATCTGGAAAATGAAAACTCCTAGCCATGTCTTCACTTTAAGAAGAGGTGACCCCTTAGAAGGCACATTGAGGTATGTCAAAATGTAAGGCAGAGTACAATGGCCATCCTTTTCCTTTTTCATAGCTACCTGTTTCCTTCTTTTTGTCTTCAGTTGCACACTGAATCCACAAAAAACTCAGAGTCAGACCCTTACCCACTTTATACTGAGGGCAGATTACTCTTGTTAAGGCTGCACCAGTAAATCAGGGATGCAAATATTCCAGGTGCTTAAAATGCATGAAGAGATCACACAGAATTTGCAATGAAGCTGTTGTAAGTTTGTCCTCTGAACCTTAGACCGCAAAAGGAATTTCTAATTATGATCTCCACCTTTAGAACTTCTCAAATGGAGAGATGAGAGTGTTCTGCCTCTAATAATTTGTTTTCAGCCAACGTGGACAGGAGAAAAATAGTTTTGTCTAGGAGAAGGCTATTGTGCTGTTGGACTTAGTAGTAATACATATATATATATATATGGTATATCCTCAAGATACCATCTTGAAAAGAAAACACAAATAATGAAATGATCACAAACTGCAGTGTGGTTAGAAGACTTTGATGAAAGATATGATTAAACACTGCAAGTCTGAATGGCAAAAAGCAGTTCTCCACTCAAACATGTATTAATCAGCACAGTACATGTGTGTGATTGGCTGTTGCTGAACTCATTATTTCTTCTTTTGTTCTTCTCCTTCAATAAACATCTTCTTCCCACCCATAGCATTGAGTGGAAAGAATGAGTGCTGCTACAGTCTGATGGAATGGCATCCTGGACTCAGCACAGAGAAAGAATCAGAGAAAATCAGCAATGTTGAAAAAGGCCTCCAAGATCACTGAGTCCAACTGTTAACACTGCCAAGCCTATCACTAAACTATGGTCCTTGGCACCACATCTACAGATTGTTTTGAACATTTCTAAGGATGGTGACTCCACCACTTCCCTGTGCAGCCTGCTCCAGGGCTTGACCACTCTCAGTGAAGAACTTTTCCCTAGAATCCTAGAATTATAGAATCAACCATGTTGGAAGAGAACTCCAAGATCATCCAGTCCAACCTATCACCCAGCCCTATCTAATCTAAGCCTCCACTGGTGCAATTTCTTCTCATCTTATTGCTTGGGAGAGAGACTAATCCCTACCTTGCTACAGTCTTCTTTGAGGTGGTTGTAGAGAGTGAGATGGCCTTCCTTCATCCTTCTTTTCTCCAAACAATCCCAGTTCCCTCCTGAGTAAATTTGTGCTCTAGCCCCCTCACCATTTTCATTGCCCTTCTTTGGACCTGCTCCAGCACCTTGTAACAAGGGGCCAAAAAATCAGAGAATTATAGAATGGTTTAGGTTGGAAGGGACCTCAAAGCTCATCCAGTTCCAACCCCTCACCCTAGGCAGGGACACCTCCCACTAGAACAGGTCTCTCAAGGCCTCATCCAACCTGGCCTTCAACACCTCCAGAGAGGGAGCAGCCACAACCTCCCTGGACAACCTGTGGCAGTGTTTCACCACCCTCACTGTAAAGAACCCTTCCTGACATCCAGTTTCAATCTCCCCTCTTCCACTTGAAATCCATTACTTCTCATCCTGTCATTACAAGACCTTGTCAATAGTCCCTCCCCAGCCTTCCTGTAGCCCCCCATTAGTATCTCTTCTTAGAAACTATTTTCTCCTGAGGAAGGGCTGCACAATGCTTGGGACCAGAGACAAAGCTGAGAGATTTATGATTGTGGTGACTGCATTTGAGTGCAGACTCGAAACATTCCCTTGGCCTTCAGCAGCCCTTTTAAAAAGTCATTATTTATTTATTTACCTGTGAAAATGTGCTAAGCAAAAGAGTTGTTGTTGTCACTAGCATTGCAGCACAGTGCAGGTCTCAGAGCAGTGTGACTTTGCGGGAAGAGATGTGCTTGCTGAGAGGCAGGACGCAGCAGTGGCGGCAGGGCTGGACACTAGCATGCTGAAGTGCTCTTGGCAGAGAAGCTGCTCTGAAACCTCCAGGTTGGAAGAGATGCAACACAGAGCTGAGCTGTAGATTTTTCTCCCAAATCTTGAATGTTTGGTTGCTGTACTTTTGAGTTTAGACAAAATAAGTAGGTTCCATTCTGTCCGCTGTTGTCATGGTCTATGAGGAGAACTTCAAAGTCATCTGCAGGCAATCCTCTACAGACTTTTTTCCCCCAGCTTTCCACATTTTCTTAAATTAAATTTTACTTCACATTTTCTTTCTAGCTGTTGACAGTACTGTTTTGAATTAACACCTCAGTCAACAGTATGTATTTGGAAGCAAATGTTCCATAGAAATGTGAAAGAAGATATTTATTAACCGCCCATAACAAGTGAATTGTCTTAGATCTGGAGGCTGATATTGCAGCCATTACACTCTAGCAGGGAACAGTCTTAGCTGTGGGGAAAAGACAGAGACATCTGCAGTCTAATACAAGTAGCAGAATTAAACACAATGGGAACATAGAGAAACTGGCAAAACCGATGCTGCTATATGGCTCAGTGGAGCTAAATGTTGCATAACGTGTTTTGTGGGTTTTATTTTTGCAGTGCTTCACCATTCAAATTAATTAAGGAATCTTCCAGAATGAGGTGCAGTGTTGCTTTGGAAAACGTTCCTTCAGCAGGCTGGGATGGGGACCTCAGCAGACTTGCGTAAAGTAAGTCTGTAAAGTTGTACCTGTTACAGTTGCTATGCTGTAACTGAGTCTTTAAAGCTCCATATTTCTGAAAGCCAGTTTTAATTCCCCTCATCATTAATGCTTTTGCACGCAGTTAGGAGCACATCACTGGAGTACCTTTCAGTTTGTTATCAAAGGTTATGAAGAAATAGACGCTGAAATCTCACACTGATTTTCTTTTCCAGTACACAGTGGAAAGAAGCTGTCTTATTTTAGCCCAACCATCAGAAGAAAAGGCATTAAAGTCACTGAGCAGCATCATATCTGTAGCTGATGTTAGCTACATTTCATCAAAGCTGACATCTGACTCCAAACTTTAAGGTGCTCTGATTGCTAATCATTACAAGCCTTACGTACATACATAATGTAGATGGGGTTAGGAAAGTAGCTCAAAAGATCAGATCAAGTTACAGCAGCCACTTGGCACCTATTAAATACAGACATGAAAGCAAATGCAAGAGTAAGGTGCCAGTAATTTCACCTGAGCTGTTGGAAGCATGGTGTTGTGCCATAAGATTGTTTGTTCCAATGGAGAAATAAACTACAGCCTTCACAAGGGGAAGGCTCTTTGCTCATTTAGATTACCAAAGAATCTCTCACCTTACAGAGATAAGGATGTCTTGCATCCTTCTTCCAGCTGAACATCAGCTACCAGATTTATACATGGTGTCCTTACCCCATTGGAGGTGGAGCACGTGTAGGTGAAAGGAGGAATGAAGAACCAGAAAGCTACAATTTGTAGCTTGGATTGGCAGATGCCTGCTTACCGCAGGTAATTGCAGTATCTCAGTAAAAGAGAGGCTAACATCATAAATAATCAAGATATATTCATAAGCATTTCAGCATGATTCATTCAAGCATTCTTAAGTGACTACCCACAAATATTGTGTAAAGGAGCAGAAAAAGAAAGACTTCTTGTCTGAAAAATGCTCAGAGGGATGCATGCGGGCATGAAAGATTTGCACTGTGTTGGAATTAAGTGAATTTATGACTTACTCTTTAAAAGCTGCACTTTCTTTTTCCTCCACATGCAAACTGTGGAAAATGTGAGCAATAACTTACTTTATGGTTTCTTCTCACTAAGGGTTTTGTAAAGGTTAAGCTGAGTATTGCCATACTCGAGTGACAAAGGCCTCGTGGAAAATGTATCTCACTAGACAGTTAATGCTTAGATATCTACATCTAAATCTTGAGCTCCTTTCAGTGACTAACAGAGAAGGCTCTTCAATGTGAAATTTACTGTTCTCAGACATCCTTCTTTTCCTCTCCTGATGTAGAGCCAAGCTGGCTACTTTAGATATAGATGCCTACGGGTTAGATACCTCATAGCAATCATGGCTTCGACCTCACTGAACCTCAACTACTGTCTTGTAAAGTGCAGATTTAGTGCCCAAGTCTGAGTTGCTATCTTGGTTTTATTGATTTATTTATATAATTATTTGCTCCAATGTTGCCCTCAGCCATGTGTGACATCTGTAGCAGAATGATGGCTGTGTACAATCACCTGTTTCTTTACCAAGAAGCTAGTGGAACACTGAAACAGGTTGTCCAGGGGGGTGTTTGGGGCACAATCCCTGGAAATATTCAAGGTGAGGCTGGACAGGGCTGTGGGCAACCTGCTCTGGATGATGATGCCCCTGCTGACTGCAACTGGAGGTCATTTCCAACCCAGACCAGTCTGTGACTCTGTGATTCTGTTTCTTTTTAACTACTCTTGATCTGCTACCTGGTAGGTGTGTAAATAATTATTCACCACTGGGTGAATAGAAGAGAACACTACCTATGCTCCCACTCCCTTGACCACTTGACCCAAGACTCTAAAGTCTTTCCTTACTGCCCTCAGTTTTCTTCCTTCAAGGTCATCGTTGTCTGTCTGGAAGGTTAATAGTGGATAATAGTCTGTGGGTTGTACCAGGGTAGGCAACTTTCTTACCACATCTCTAACTGGGGTCCCAGGGAGACAGCAGACTTCCTTTCGAAGTGGGTCAGGTCTGCATATTGGAACTGGTTTCTCACCACTTCTCCCACAGTCAGATGTTTTGCATGGCATCATTCCCTGATTTAACAGGTAAAACCCATGCAGCAGACTTGATAAGGACTGGGGGACAATTCTGCAGTACTTCACATTTGCTTCCAAAGTAATTTGAAATTCTGTTCTGCTAGTTGCAGTGGTAGCTGCTTTTTAATAACCCAAATTATTTCAGCGATGGCTTTGGTTTGTTGTTTGAGCCAGCAATGTGCTCTGGTGGCCAGGAGGGCCAGTGCTATTCTGGAGTGTATTAAAAGAGCTGTGGTGAGTAGGTCGAGAGAGGTTCTCCTGCCCCTCTACTCTACTGTGGTGAGGCTCCATCTGGAGTCCAGTTTTAGGCCCTCCAGTTCAAGGAGGACGTAGAACTGCTTGAGAGAGTCCAGCACAGAGCCACAAAGGTGATGAAGGGAATGGAACACCTCTGTTATGAGGAGAGCCTGAGGGAGCTGTGGCTGTGTTGTTTGGAGAGGAGGAGACTGAGAAGTGATCTCATCCATGCTTATAAAGATGTGCAGGGTGAGTGCCAGGAGGCTGGAGCCAAGCTCTGCTGGGTGATGCCCAGTGACAGGACAAGGGGCAATGGTGGAAGCTGGGGCATAGGAAGTTTCATGGAAACATGAGGAAGAATTTTTTCCCTGTGATGGTGATGGAACCCTGGAACAGGCTGCCCAGGGGGGTTATGGAGTCTCCCTCTCTGGAGACATTCAAACCCACCTGGATGTATTGCTGTGTGATCTGGTATAGGTGATCCTGCTCTGGTACGGGGGTAGGACTGGATGAACTTTTGAGTCCCTTCCAGCTCCTGACATTCTGTGAGTCTGTGATTCTGTCAGAAATAAGATCATACTGAATGTATACAGACTGCACATATAAGTCAAATCCACCTGATGCCAGTCATCTTTTGAAATGATCCAGTCCAAACCCAAGCTAGAGTTCTAACAAATCTAACTGTAATAAAAAATGTGCTGAATGGGGGTAAATCCACTGTTTGAAGAGTGAGCTTTGTCTTGGCAAGGTAACAATTACACCTGGGGTTACCAAGAATTTGAGCATCTCTTTTGCTCTTCTCCCAGGCAACCAGCAACAGAACAATGGGACACAGTCTCAAGTTGTGCTGGAGGACGTCTAGGCTGAAAGTTAGGAGGAAGTTCTTGGCAGAGAGAGTAATTGGCACTGGAGTGGGCTGCCCAGAGAGGTGATGGAGTCACTGACCCTGGAGGTGTTCAAGAAAAGCCTGGATCAGGCACTTAGTGCCATGGTCTAGTTGATTGGACAGGGCTGGGTGCTAGGCTGGACCGGATGATCTTGGAGAGCTCTTCCAACCTGGTTGATTCTATGATTCTATGAATATGTGTAAGAGGGATTTCCAGCCTGTCATTCCCTTTTCTCTCAGAATTGTCAGAAAAGTGCTAAATGAAGTGGCTCAAAAAGCTTGAAACTAAATTGTAGCTCATTTCTGCAGAACGAAGCCCAGATGACCTCCATTTCTTGAAGGTTACACTCAAGATGGAGTTGATGACAAGTCACAGAGCCTTAGCTGAGCTGTGTTAACAACCTGATGTGTCTTTAAACCATGACAAATAGTGCCAGCTACTTTATCTTTGCCACACTGCAAAGCAAAATAAGTTTCCTGATGTTTGCTGTGGAATGAAGCAGAGCACAAAGAAATCCATCGCTGAGGAGTTTAATGTGCGTTACCCTTCTGAAAGCTGAGGTGAGAATCTGTGCTTCATTCTTATTTGCTTAAGTGCTGTTACTGAACATGAAATATTCATGGTGGTGCACTGCCTCTACCAGTTCTGTTGCACCTTTCTTTTAGTACAACCTTGTAAGGAGAGGCTGAAGGAGCTGGGAATGTTCAGCCTAGAGAAGAGGAGGCTCAGGGGAGACCTCATTGCTGTCTACAACTACCTGAAGGGAGGCTGTAGCCGGTTAGGGTTGGTCTTTTCTGCCAGGCAACCAGCAATAGAACAAAGGGATACAGTCTCAAGTTGTGCCAGGGCAGGTATGGGCTGGATGTTAGGAGGAAGTTTTTCCCAGCAAGAGTGATTGGCATTGGAATGGGCTGCCCAGGGAGGTGGTGGAGTTGTCATCCCTGGAGGTGTTCAAGAAAAGCCTGGATGAGGCACTTAGTGCCGAAGGGCTGGGTGCTAGGTTGGACTGGATGATCTTGGAGATCTCTTCCAAGATTCTATGCCACAGAAACATGGTTCAGATTTCTTCTTTAGAAAAAAAAGGACTTTTCTGGGGGCTTTTTACATACAGGAAACTTGCAGCAGACTTTGTTCTGCTATGAGTACAGGATGAGGGAACTGACATTGCTCAGCCTGCAAAGGAGAAGACTCCAGGGGAACCTTAGAGCTGCCTTCTGATACCTGAAGGGATCCTACAGGAAGGCTGCAAAGGCACTCTTTGCAAGAGTGTCCACCAATAGGACAAGAGGAAATGGATTTAAATTGAAGGAGGATAGATTTAGATTGAATCTAGAAAGAGATTCTTCGCTAGGAGGGTGGCAAGACTCTGGAATGGATTGTCCAGAGAGGTTGTGGATACCTCCTGCCTGGAGATGTTCAAGGACAGGCTGGATGAGGCCTTGAGTAAGCTGGGCTAGTTGACAGGTGTCCCTACCCATGACAGGGGGTGGATTAGATGATCTCTGAGATCTCTTCCAGCCTAAGCCGTTCTATGACTCTATGTCAGCCTAAATATAAATAAGCAGGCTTGGGAGAACTGAAATTAACAAAGCTTTGATTACTTCTCATACATCAGATGCCATTTCTTATCTGCTGATACATACAGTTCCTATTGTAATCCATACCCCTGAACAGTTGCTGGCCAATTTAGAAAGCATCAGACACTGCACTAAAAGGTTTCTATAACAATTCTAATGTACAGATGTGTCTAAATCTTTTTAACCAGCCTCATGTGGACATGGCACTTTGGGCCATGGTTTAATGTCTGTGGTGGTGTTAGGTCAGTGGTTGGATCTGATGATCTTAGAGGTCTTTTCCAACCCAAAGGATTCTGTGATTCTCATTTGATTCAAGAAAACATGGTTTCATTTGAAATCGAAGAATGCACATTTGTTTTCTAATATAAGTTATTCTTATCTCAATTAGGGTTATGCAATTAGACTTTTGTTTTATTTGAACAGGAAATGCAGTGTTTATGGAGACTGAATTCAAATGCATGCTAACAGTGACAAATTAATGCATTGTCTTCATGCATATTCATCTTAAGGTAAGCATGAGAACTCTGAGCCAATCTGTCATTTCTGCCAAAACTGCAGCCCCTGACTACTTGTGCTGCAAGCATGGCAAATGATGCAGAAACTCGACCTGCATCTGCAGGCCAGCATCAGTGAAAGCATTGCTTTAAATCCTGACACAACTGGAGAGGCTACTTTCATTGTCTGCTTTAAACATAGTACTAAATATATCATAGATTCATAGAATCACAGAATGGTTTAGGTTGGAAGGGACCTCTCTGTTCCTGGAGGTGTTCAAGAAAAGACTGGATGAGGCACTTAGTGCCATGGTCTAGATGACTGGATAGGGCTGGGGGATAGGTTGGACTGGATGATCTTGGAGGTCTCTTCCAACCTGGTTGATTCTATGATTCAAAACTCCTCCAGTTCCAACCCCCTGCCATAGGCAGGGACACCTCCCACTAGAACAGGTTGCTCAAGGCCTCATCCAACCTGGCCTTCAATACCTCCAGGGAGAAAGCAGCCATAACCTCCATGGGTAACCTGTTCCAGTGTTTCACCACCCTCACTTGACAGAACTTTTTCCTAACATCCATTTGAAATCTCCTTTCTGCAAGTTTTAGCCCATTCCTCCTCATCCTGTCATTACAAGACCTTGTCAATAGTCTCTCCCCAGCCCTCCTGCAACCCTCTTCAGATACTGGAAGGCCACTCCAAGGTTGCCTCGAAGCCTTCTCTTCTCCAGGCTGCAGAGCCTCAACTGTTGTAGCCTGTCCTTATAGCAGAGCTGCTGCATCCCTCTGAGCATCTTTGCGGCCTGCTTTGGAGTGGCTCCAACAGTTCCATGTCCTTCTTCTTGTGTTGGGAGCTTCAGAACTGCACACAATAGTTCTGGTGAGGTCTCAGGAGAGCAGTGTACAGGCACCACAGGCAGCAACTTTACAGAAGATGAAAAAAAGGAGAATGATTTAAATGTCAGATAATGACCAATAAGTTGAACACAACTTTGTGGAGTATCTTTGGAGTCCATTAATCAGGAAGTTAGCCTTTGTGACAGATGCAGTCATAAGAGATAAAATGAAAAAAAGAAGTCACATTGGCTGATGTTTTATGTCCTTTACATCAGAAAGTGCACTAAAGGTTACTAAGTAACAAATACCTCAGCATCTTATCAGTCGCCACTTCAAGGTCAAAACTTCTTTTCTCTAGCAATGGTGAATTTCATGTCTGTGAATGGCTCAGGATGGTGTAAACTACAGAAACAGGTTTGTCTGAATTTCCTGATCCTGCTAGGATTCAAACCATGCTTGGAGGGTATGCAGACACCCACTGAAGAGTTACAGTGGCTATGGATTAATGTGTGGATGAATGGTCAAAGGAAGCTGTTTCTGTTAGCACAGCCAGTTAAAAGATTGCTTGGTGTGAGGAGAGGCTGATGGAGCTGGGGGTGAACAGGCTGCAGAAGAGAAGGCTGAGGGCAGAGCTCATTGCTCTCTACAGCTCCCCTGCAGGGAGGTTGGAGTGAGGAGGGGGCAGCCTCTGCTCCTTGGCAGCAAGCAACAGGAGCAGAGGCAATAGTATGAAGCTGCCCCCGGGGAGGTTCAGGCTAGATGCTAGGATATATTTCTACACTGGATGAGTTCTCAAACGTTGGAGCAGACTGCTCAGGGCAGTGCTGGAGTCCCCATCCCTGAAGGTGTTTAAGCAGCATGTGGAGCTGGCACTTAGGGACATGGTTTGGTGTTGACCCTGCAGTGCTGGGTATAGGGCGGGACTGGCTGAGCTTGGGGGTCTCTTTCAAATGTGACTCTTCACTTAGCCTCCTTACCAGTAAAGGTCAGGATAGTTAGTGGAACTTGGTAGTCACCAGGGAATCAGTCAGACCTCCTACAAAAGCATGTGCTTCAGCCTCAGGCTTAAGATTTGTGATGATTTCAATGTCTTCCACTACACCCTTCACAATGTTTGATGTAATTTTGGTATCTTTTCTAGGCAGTGACCTCCCCACAGGGCTTCATTTTGTACAGCTGTCACTACAGCTAACTACTGCTGTCCCTGGCTTACCTCAGTGCTGTGATCTGTCACCAAAGGTAGGTGCATGATGTATTTGGTATGGTTAAGTGATGATATTCACAGTCTCCCAAGGCAAGAGGAAACATTCAGCAGAACAACACAAGTAGGTCATCATGCTAGCTTGGCTTTTATGTCACATTAGCTATTTTCCTTCACTGGGGTGATTCCTATTTCTTTGTGCTGAATGTCTTACAAGTGTGAGGGGCAGCAACTGTTGGAAATAATTCTTTTCTTCACCTAGATGAAGTCTCCTTCAAGTTTGTCAGAGTGGAAGCTGCTGATGTACACACCTATGACCACTTCTCATTTGAAATAATTTCATACACTGAGTGCTACAATAAGCCCCTGCATTGTCTTAATGTCATTACAGCTGAAGTGCAGGACAAATGCACAGCTTTTACAATGGTTGTGATGGTTTGGGTGTTACCTGTCCCACCCTCACCCCCACTTTGGAAATCACCCAGACTAGATCCAGCCAAGCTGGAAATTATGAACAAAGCTTTATCTTAACACAATATACAAGCAGGTATCTACAATATATACAGAAATACACAAGTTTAAAAGGTAATACAGAAACACAGCAGCCCTCCCAGAAACCAGAGCCCACAGGAGGGACTCACAACCACCTTTCCACCTTCCTCCCACCCCTCTACCTTACCCAAGATTTTGCTTTATGCTCAAAGTAGTTTGGAGGGTTGGCCAGGGGGTTAGGAAGCAGATGGATTAGTCACACAGATGGCAGGTTAGGTTAGAGAGAGAGGTTCAGCCCCAGAGAGACAGAGCAATTCTGTTATCTATGTTTGTGTTCTTGTTCTTATACATCTCAGCAAGCCTATGAGTGAAGTAGACATCAGCATTGTTTCTTTTCACAGCCTGTAATCTAATTCTTCTCACCAAAACATTCTAGCTAGGCTCAAACTAGCACAACAGCACTCTGTGACAGACAGTGAAAAAATATAATGTAGGAGATAAATGGACAACAAAAAACAAGTAATTGCTGGTAGCCTGGGGAGTCTGTGACCGGGAGACATTTCTTTCACATGCTGTGGAAGCTGTAGAGAAGAGTGATGTAATAAAATACAGCTCATAATAATCCTGTGAGGACAGGGCATGCAGGATTGCCCTGGTTGAGTCCATGTAGTTGTGCTCTGGGCAACTTTATCCAGTTGAGGATCTCCTCACTGACTGCAGAGGGGGTTAGACTGGATGACCTTTGGAGGTTCCTTCCAACCCAGATGATTCTGTGATTCTGTTGCTGAAGTGAGAAGGTTCTATTGGATAGTGAACTGTTTTCTGCTTTGCCTACTGTCTACAAAATTAGTATTTGATCTAAAGTAAAATCAGTGTTTGATCTTAGTCAGTGATGGCTTCCCTGTTACTTTGGCTTTTACAAAGCTTTGAATTACACACCAATAAAGAAACTTTTACATTCTGCTAAAAAAAAAAACCCAACAACATTAAAATGTTCATTTCTCAAAAGCCAGCATAACAAACAAACCATTTTATCAGTGTGTAAAGAAATCAGGGTGGTTTGTTTTCCTCATTAATTCTACCAAGGCTGTTCTGGGTTGTAACAATTCTCTGCCCTTTAGTCCTTGTTCTCTTTTTTCCTTCTCACTGCTGCAGAGGTTGCATGGCTATGCAACATTGCTGCCATGCTGAATGCTGTCTGATGTCAAGGGGCTGGAATTCAGGAGAAGCTACGAAATTCAATGATGTGCTGCTCAAATAAAGGGTTTATGTCACAGAACCACAGAACTTTAGAGATTGGGAGGGACTTCCAGAGATCACAGAATGTCAGGGGCTGGAAGGGAACTCCAAAGCTCATCCAGTCCAACACACCTGCCAGAGCAGAATCACCTAGAGCAGATCACACAGGAATGCATCCAGGTGGGTTTGAATGTCTCCAGAGAGGGAGACTCCACACCCACCCTGGGCAGCCTGTTCCAGGGTTCTGTCACCCTCACAGGGAAAAAATTCCTCCTCATGTTTCCATAAAACTTCCTATGCCTCAGCTTCTACCATTGCCCTTTGTGCTAGCATTGGGCATCACCCAGCAGAGCTGGCTCCAGCCTCCTGGCACTCACCTTGCACATCTTTATAAACATTGCTGAGGTCACCTCTCAGTCTCCTCCAAACAGCACAGCCCCAGCTCCCTCAGGCTCTCCTCATAACAGAGATGTTCCATCCCTTTCATCATCTCTGTTGCTCTGTGCTGGACTCTCTCAAGCAGTTCTATGTCTCTCTTGAACTAGGGAACCCAGAACTGGACACAGTACTCCAGATGCAGTCTCACCAGGACAGAGTAGAGGGGCAGGAGAACCTCTCTCAACCTACTCACCACAGCCCTTTTAATATACCCTGGAATGGCATTGCCCTCCTGGCCACCAGAGTACATTGCTGGCTCATGGTCAACCTCCCATCCTTTAGGGCTCCCAGATCCTTTCCTCCTTTGCTGTCTTCCAACAGGTCAGTTCCCAACCAATCCTGATCCCTGGGGTTGTTCTTTCCCAGGTGCCAGACTCTCCCCTTGCCCTTGTTGAATCTCATTAAATTGTTCCTTGCCCCCCCCTCCCCCTCCAGTATGTCCAAGTCTGGCTGAATGGCAGCACAGCCTTCTGGTGTGGCAGCCACTCCACCCAGGTTGGTATCATCAGCAAACTTGCTGGCAGTGCCCTCTGTGCCCTCATCCAGGTCATTGATTAATATATTAAACAGAACTGGTCCCAGTACTGATCCCTAAAGAATTTCACTAGTTAGAGGCCTTCAACTAGACTCCATCCCATTGACCACAACTCTCTGGCTTCTTCTCTTCAACCAGTTCCCATCCACCTCACTCCCTGATCATCCAGACCACACTGCCTCAGGTTAGCCAGAAGGAGAGACAGTCTGAGAGACAGTGCCAAATGCTTGAAATCAAGATAAACGACATCCACTGCTCTACCATCATCTGTCCACCTGGTGATGTCCTCATCAAAGGCTATCGGGTGGGTCAAACATGACTGACCCTTGGTAAAACCACATTGGTTGCTCCTAATGACCCCACTGCCCTTGATATGTCTAAGGACAGCACTGAGAATAAGCAGTTCCATTACCTTTCTGGAGCTGGAAGTGAGATTGACAGGTCTGTAGTTGCCCGAGTCCTCCTTCTTATCCTTTTTGGTGATTGGAGTGATGCTTGCCCTCTTCCAGTCTCCAGGCACCTCTTCTGTCTGCCACAGAAGATGACAGAGAGTGGTCTGGCAATGCCCTGTGCCAGACCCCTCAGCACCCATGGGAGGATGCCATCAGGATCCATGGACTTATGGATGTGCAGCTTGCTGAACTGTTCCTTAACCCAGTCCTTATCAACCACAGAAAACTCTTTCACCATGATTTTCTCCTTTCTATCTCCTTCCTTTCTCCCCATCTTCATCTTTTCATCTCTACCCTTTTTCCTCTCCATCACCCTACTTTCATCACCACCACCACCACTCCTTTTCTGCTATCTGCCTCTTTCCCACCTCACACTCCCCCTTTTATCCCCCCCCAACCCAGAGCACCTGGTTGAAGTCTCCTCCCACCCCAGGTGTGACCACTTTGCCCTCCCTGCCCACTCCCCTTTATAATCTGCCCCAAGAGAGGCAGAAGCCCCAAGTTTGCCCAACTGGGCAGAGGGATCCTCATCCCATCGTCACTGGTGAGTGCTCATGCTGCATCACTGGGTGAATGGTGGAGGGATTCAAAAGGCTGGGGGGCCTGGTGTGGCCCCCCAGCCAGGTAGGGTAGAGAACTGACAATTGCTCTAATATCACCCACGGGTGCTGCTGGGTCTCCTCACTTAGGCTGCTTCTGCTTTAGCTGCTTCTTTTTGCTGAGCTGTGAAACTGTGAAAAGGAGAGGAGGAAACCTGCAAAGCGTTTTGAGAAGGACTGAATGAGCATGGAGGAAATGTCTGAGAATCCCTCACAAGGTAAGTAGAGTAAAACTCAACTCTTGTTGGCAGCTTTATGTCAGAGTGGCTAAAACACTGTCTCATTTTGTAGCTGAGTTAAAGCTAGCTTTGTTCAGTCCGAGGTGAGATCCTGACTGTGCTAAGTCATGTCAGGGTAGTAGATGGCTGTGATGTAGTACAGGATTTTACTCTATTAAGCTGCTTGATAGGCAGAGGCTTTGAGAAATTGTGACCTCAAACCTTGTGTGTTTCTGCGTAGTCCATGTGAAATTTAATAGTCTGAATGCTGACCTCATGGAACAGTTTTGCACACAAGTGTAGCTATCCCATGTCTTACTTGACCACAGAGGGAGAATGGAAAAGGGGGTGACTCAGATTTAGTGATTTGCTCTCTGAACATCTTTGTGGCTTCCTCTGGACTGGCTCCAACAGTTCCATTTCCTGTTGTGCTGGGGGCTCCAGGGTTGCATACAGTACTGCAGGTGGGGTCTGAGGAGAGCAGAGCAAAGGGGCAGAATCCCCTCCCTTGCCCTGCTGGCCACACTGCTCTTGCTGCAGCCCAGCACACAGTTGCTGTCTGGGCTGCACTCATACTGCAAGCTCATGTTGAGCTTTTCTTTGACCCAGACCCTCAGGTCTTTTTCCTCAGGACTGCTCTCAGCCATTCTCTACCCAGCCTGGAATTGTTCTTGGGATTAAGCTGACCCAGGTGCAGGACCTTACACTTGGCCTTGTTGAATGTCTTGAGGTTGGCCTGGGCCCACCTGCCCAGGTCCCTTTGGATGGATTCCTGCCCTCTAGCAAGTTGACTGTGCCACGCAGCTTGATGCTATCTGCACACTTGCTGAGGGTGCATTTGATTCCTCTCTCCATGTCACTGACAAAGATGTTAAACAGCACTGGTGCTGGCACTGACCCCTAAGGGATGTCACTTGGCACTGGTCTCTAGGTGGACATTGTGCCCTTCATCAGCACTCTCTGCCTGCCAGCATCCAGCCAATTCCTTATCCAGCAGTGCTATACTTGTCAAGTCTGTGTGTTTCCAGTTTGGTGACCAGGATGTCGTGTGGAACAGAGTCAAATCCCTTACTCAGGTCCAGGTAGGTGACATCAGTTCCCTTCTCTTGTCCACTGTTGCTGTGACTTCATCATAAAAAGCCACTAAATGAGGCATGGTTTGCCCTTGGTGAAGTCATTGCTGGGTACCACCAATCATCTCTGCTTTGTTTCCCATTTGCCTTAGCAGACCCTTCAAGATGATCTGCTCCATGGTCTTGGCAGGCACAGACATGAGACTGACTGGTCTGTGGTTCCTGAGAAGTGTCTGGGGAAGGGCAGCAAAGCTGCTGCTGAAAGGTGTGAAGAACAAGTCTCATCCAGTCCAAACCCTCTGCCAGATGGGGATCACCCAGGGTAGTTTGCACAGGAATGCATGCAGGTGGATCCGGGAAGTCTACAGAGAAGGAGACTCCACAACCTCTCTGAGTAGCCTGCTCCAGGGCTCTGTCACCTTCGCTGTAAAGAAGTTTCTCCTCATGTTGAGCTGAAACCTTCTCTGTTCCAGTTTTTATCTATTGCTCCTTGGCTTATTGCTATGCACTACTTAAAAGAGCTTGGCCCCCTCCACTTGATACCCACCCCTCAGATATCTGAAGACATTGATCAGACCTCTTCTTAGCCTTCTCCCCTCCAGACTAAACAGCCCCAGGGCTCTCAGTCTCTCTCCATAGGGGAGATACTCAAGTCCCCCACTCATCCTTGTAGCTTTCTGCTGGGCTCTCTCCAGCAGGTCTCTGTCTCTCTTGAACAGAGGAGCCCACATTATTCATCAAACCAGTTATTACCAGAGAAACATGATGGAATTTTGATTGTGAAGTGAAACTAATTCTGTCCCTTTGATTGGAACAAAACTGTAAGAACTGTATGCATAAGGGGTTTGTTTGTGTCTGTGGGTTTGATTCTCTTTTTAATAAAGAAAAACAGATTTTTAAAGCTATTTCCTTTCACATGTTCTCAGATTCTTTTCCTAACTACCTCCATGCTGTCACACTGATCTAGTTAAATTGGATAAGTGATAGTCTAATTAGCAGACTGCACTAGGCCACTATGTCAGTTGACATTTATTAGCTGAAGGAAGGCAGGAGAGACACAGGAGGCTTTGGTCCCTCTGGGGGAATCAGCCAGCCGTGGCCGATCCCTTATCTAGGCACAATAGGACAAAAAACTAAGTGAAAAGGAGAATTAGTTATGGTGCTTAGTTTTGAATACCTTCACTGAAGTGTTCAAACTAACTATGGGTATAATATTGAAGCCTAAGAGGACTTCCATTTTCCTGCATGTGAGGACTCAGAGGGCTAAAGAGAAAGAAGCTTTGGACTCAAAACTTATCAAGGGGAAGGCAGGGAGATATTGTGGGATCTGGAGCCCCTTTCTGGAAAGGGAAAATCTCACCTTTTTCATTCAACATTGCAATTTCCAGTACTTTTCCATAGTCATATGTGCAGTATTTAAGAAGCTGTTTCAGCAAAAAAAGAAACCTATGTATAGTCTCGCTTCTCATCTTGTAGGGTTATCCAGTATTTAAAAGGAATCAGCATGTATGCTCTTGCATTACTGTTAGTCATTTAGGCAGAAGGAGCACAAAGAATGCAGGAAAGCACAACAAATAAAAGGACTTATTTTTCTCTTTTCTTCCCTCACCATAATATACCTGCAGACTTTATAGAATATACCTGCAGCCTTCATAGTTTTTTGCAGTTCTTATTTTCCTGAATGTGTCTGTAGCTAAATTGCTGTAACTTCACCCAAAGTCCATATGATTACAGACATAAGTAGGGCTCCGTTCCCTTCCTGAGTTACTGATTAGCTGTTAATTTTTTGGTGAAGTGGAAATTATTAACCTCTGGTGTTGACAGATCTTAGTCCTCAGTTTGATTGTGTAGATAGCAAAATTGTCTTTCTTTTTATTGTTGTTTGGTCAGTTCCCATTAGTTCCTTGAAACAATCAATATCACACTGTGTTTAAAATGATCTTCTAAGGGACACAAAGTAGTCAGGTGGACAAAATTCTCAAGAGACCAGCACGAAACTAATAAGATTTGCTAATAGCTTTTGCTTTTTTTTTAACTTGAAGAGAAACCAAAGAGTAGACTACTCTGAATAGCCAGGCTTTAATTGGATATTGATCCAAACAAATATTCTTTTTTCTAAGTACCTGTTCAAATCAGTTATCACTATTTGTTAGGACACATTGTATTTATCCTTATTTCTGTAGCAGCAGCACTGCTCTCCTAAGTTATAGAAAGATGTATTAGCAGTACACCTTTAATAGACCTATTAAACTCACTTTGCTTTGATTTACTCAGTGTTGGAGTCTAGGCTGAGCATTCTGTACAGCTGCAGAAAGAAGAGTACTGAAAATAATGTAACTGTCACCATTTATGCCACTACTTAGTTTGCTAATTTGCATGGAGCTGTAGCTTACGGAGCGCTTGTGCTATATCCACTTTTAAACACTCCTTATATACGGCTTAATACAATTTACCCTCCAGTTTCACTGAAAGATCCTCCCTCCATTGGCATTTTCTGGGTTAGGTTTCACTCACTTGCTTGTTTGTCACTGTTGTAATGAGACAGCAGAGTGTTATTCTGGGAGCTCTATGCCATTCTTTTTCCAGGCTCCCTTCAAGTTAAAATCATACAAGTCACACAGGCAGATCTGTGCAGTGCAGACAGAATATACCAGTGGCCTTTTTCTTTTCCTTCCATGAGTTTCCTAATGATTAAAGGGAACAAGCTAACTCCAAACCTAACCCCAGAAAAACTTTGAAATGAATAAATTACTTCCCAGAAGTATTAATGGAATGCAATGATAAAAACAGATCTGTATGGATTTGGCTTTGGTCCTTTATCATGTAAATTAAGAATCACAGATTGCCAGGGGCTGGAAGGGAACTCCAAAGCTCATCCAGTCCAACCCCCCTACCAGAGCAGGATCACCTAGAGCAGATCACACAGGAACACATCCAGGCAGGTCTTGAATATCTCCAGAGAGGGAGACTCCACAGCTCCCCTGGGCAGCTTCTTCCAGGGTTCTGTCACTCTCACAGGGAAAAAAATTCCTCCTCATCTTTAAACAAAACTTCCTATGCCTCAGCTTCCACCATTGCCCCTTGTGCTGGCACTGGGCATCACCCAGCAGAGCTGGCTCCAGCCTTCTGGCTCTCACCTTGCACATCTTTATAAACATTGCTGAGGTCACCTCTCAGACTCCTCCAAGCAGCACAGCCCCAGCTCCCTCAGGCTCTCCGTGTAACAGAGATCTTACATTCCCTTCAGCATCTTTGTTGCTCTGTGCTGAACTTTCTCAAGCAGTTCTATGTCCCTCTTGAACTGGGGGCCTAGAACTGGACACAGTTCTGCAGATGTGGCCAGAGGAAGGTATCTTTCAAATCACACCAATCCAATAACTTGGAGTTCTGCGATTCACTCTTCTTCTGTGCTGTTCTTCTATTTTAGATAACCTTTTTGTGGCTAAAGGTCCTGATGTGGAAGACAAAGGCTGTTAGTCTGCTGGCCCAGCATCTAGATGTGGCTTTAGAGTGATAAGAGGTCTTCAAGCCAGCTGTTTCTGCTGTCAATGTACTGCCTGCAGAACTATCTCTCAGAAGCACACAGTAACACGCTCACGTCTGTCAGCACCATGAGCTGAGACAGGTGCCAGTCTGAGCTCCATCTACCTGTGTAGGAAGCTGTAGCCAGAAAGGTTTGAAATGAGCAGTGTGTAGACAGGCACCATCTGACACCTTCCCAGTTTGTCACTGCACTGCAAGTGCAGACAGATCTTTGCAACAGCCTTGAAAGGCATCAGCAGTCCAGCACTCTTCTCGTTAAAAATCTCAGTGACTTTGTGCAATGTTGAACAAATAATTTCCAAACAAACAAATCTATGGGAGGAGGCCAGAGTGCATGTCTAACGTTCTTAAAGACCAGGCTGCTCCATTGCCTCCTTATCTTTTCTACAAGAAACCTGCTTTCCTAATATCTTCCTGTGGTGTTTTTTTCTCTCCCTTGGTTCTATTCATTATCAAAAACCAGCCTTAGATTTGTTCTTGAGGATACTTGCCATACTTTTTACCATCATGTCGCCCACTGTGGTCTTCTACAACCAGCGACTGTGCGCCTTTGTGAATGACAAAAGCCAAAATCACAGCAGCTGTGCAGGCTCTTGTTAAAGCAGCTGTGATTTTCTATGGCTGATTGTTCTTGTCTGAGAGTTTGTCCTTTGCTTGGCTCTACTTGTTCCCAGGTTTATCAGATCCTACCTCAGATCTGCTTGAAGCAGTTTACTCTCTTGTCTAGCGCATGATGTCTTCCAGCTGCAAGTTGTCTTCCAAGGTCTATCTGTCTCATATGTGTCTATCCAAGGGCATACTGCAATCCTGCATCAACCCCTGCTCCATCCCCACCGAGTTTATAAGAAGCCTATGCACGTTGATCACAGTCTGATAACTAACCACAGAGGACGGCAGCAGGCTCTGCCTCAGTGAAGCAGGCAGATTTGAGCAGGGGGGTAAACACTTTTTTTTTCACTTGCTGTTGAAGTGCTTTAACTTTGAACTATTGTGTTTCCCTTAGCTTACAGCTGTCCAAATGCTGTGGTGGTTGCCAGTTACCAATGGTACTGGCTTGCTTCTGTAGCAGCCTGGGGACACTGCTGCTCAGGGAATCCTGTCTGTGTTTCGTTTTCCCCAGGTACTTGCTGGGCTGGCTCTGGAGAACAGATGCTGTAGTTTGTTGCTACCAGAAAATTCCTCTCCTGCTGCACTCCTTCTAAAGCTAGTTATGCAAACTCTAGACTTTACAAGACACAGACACAATTTCAGGATAGGTTGCTGGCTGTGTTTAGATAAATCACAATGCTGAATGTTATCGATTAATTTATTGAATTCTTTCTCAGTATAATGAGGGGAGAGCAACAAATCCCCCTTGAGCTCCTCCAAAGAAGAAAATAGCAAGTGGTCTCCTGGCTGTTATTTGTGGAGAATCATGGTTTGAGCCTTCACAGAAAACAGAGGCTTTGGATTCTTTCATTGTTGCATAGAAAAAAGACCAAGTAGGAGAAGGAAGATATAAGGAAAGGCAAAATATGTCACAGTCAGGATACTGCATTGGTACCCCAGTGTGGTGAGAAAGGAAGCATCTCTCCTTTCATAAATGAGGCTTCCCTCCAACTTGTAAGGAGAGAATTTGTGGTAGAGAAGGATGAGAACAAAAGTATCTTGGAGTTCTGGGTCCATCTACTGGCAAAATGATTCTTTTGATACTTTATAGGGTAAGCCACATGCAGACAACTTCATTAGCTCTGCCAGCTGCCAGAATGACTAAAAGCAGTGCAATTATCTGAATTCACAGGAGCAGCAGTTTTGGTTGAGAGCATTTTAAGAATTTCCTTTTCCATCAACATATCCTGAAACAGCTTTGGTAAGAACTGATCTGAAACTGATTCTGAAACTTTCCTCAGGAAAAGTTTCCAGTTTTTTCAGGGGCTGTGATCCATGAGGACTAACCAGAGCAGCACCTCCACGCAGCAGGGATGTGCAAGTTCACAGTGAAAGGTTACAGCAGACAAAAAAGCAGCATCAAGGAGAAATCTTTCCTGCTGTTTCCAATCTTGGTTTTGGTTATTTGCATGGCTTCAGAAGTGACTTCAGGTCATTACTTTCTGGGAAATACCCTTTACTTTTCACATGTGAGGTGGGAAAAGGCACTTGTGTTCCAGTTTCATCTGCTTTTCAAGTTATGATTTAAGTTTGGTTTTTTGTTGTATTTTTTTTTGGTGAAGACCACTTTAAGATGAATGACTCAAAAAAAAGTCAGCAAGCAATGATGTCTCCTCTGCCCCCCTACCCAGAAAAATGCAGGAGGAAGTCAGGTGAATAAGAAAATGCACAGGATACAGGCATATCCTATGAGACAGAAAGCAGCTTCTTTGAACAGATGAAGCAGCACCCATCATTAAAGGCTGCTTAGCCAAGTGTGTGATTCATCATTTATTTCTGAGCATGATGTATGTAGTTACAAAGCCCCCTAAGAAATCTCCTTGGCACACAGTAGGGTTGTGAGACTTCCTCTGGTGTGTTCTAATTCAAGCCTACCTGATTTACCTTTAGAGAGGAGAGCTGGTAAAGCTCAGGCAGGCTGAAAGATTCCAGAATGGTTTGGTCAGTTCTGCACAGAGTTCCTTCAAAGTTTATATCTTCCTGTTCTGAGTCCTTTTTGGATTGACCTTCTCTGCCACAGAGAAATGTTTCACAGAGTTCCTCTGGTGCAGCACTGCTACCTTACACTGCCCTTGTTTCTGTATTTGCATGTCTCTGGCACACCCCACAACTGATTGGCCTGACTAATTTTTGCCTGCCTTATTGAAACTGTTAGCTCAGTACTCAAAGCCTCTGCCTCATTTCCATAGAACCATTGAATCAGTCGGGGCTGGATCACAAGGATCGTCCAGTTCCAATCCCCCTGCCATGGGCAGGGACACCCTACCCTAGATCAGCCTGGCCAAAGCCTCATCCAGCCTGGCCTAAAACACCTCCAGGGATGGGGCCTCAACCACCTCCCTGGGCAACCCATTCCAGCCTCTCACCACTCTCATGCTCAACAACTTCCTCCTCACATCTGCTCTGAACCTCCCTACCTCCAGCTTTGCTCCATTCCCCCTAGTCCTGTCACTCCCTGATAGCCTAAAAAGTCCCTCCCCAGCTTTTTGTAGGCCCCCTTCAGATCCTGGAAGGCCACAAGAAGGTCACCTGGGAGCCTCCTCTTCTGCAGACTGAGCAGCTCCAACTCCTTCAGTCTGTCCTCACAGCAGGGCTGCTGCAGCCCTCTGAGCATCCTCGTGGCCCTTCTCCTGGCATGCTCCAGCACCTCCACATTCCTGTTGTAATGGGGGCTCCAGAACTGGATGCAGTACTCCAGGTGGGGTCTCAGCAGAGTAGAGGGGAAGAATCACCTCCCTTGACCTGCTGGCCACACTTCTGCTGCTGCAGCCCAGGATCTGGTTGGCCTTGTAGGCCATTTCCAGTTCAAAGACAAAGTAAAACTAGAAAGTTACAAGAGCAACACTGGAGAGGAATTTAGCTTTGGAAGTCATCTGGAAGCAGCACACAGAGCAAAGCTGAAGTGGAGAACTCATGTCTTTGCAGAGCTGGATCAGGGTACCCAAGGGATTTCCCTGCCTCTGTTTAATAATGAAAAATGTTTCTCAAGTGAAGGGACTGTGCTTGCCAAACATACATCTGTACATGCCTTGATGATCTTGGGCTTCATGACTGGATGATCACAATGACTGAATATTAAACTCCAAAGAAACAGAAAAAAATGTAACACAGGGACACACTCACACACTTCTCTCTGTATATTCACTGTAGGAAGCTACATGCTTTAAACAGCTGAGCTTATAATCAAATACAAAATAGCTCAGGGTCAAAAATGTAGTCTGTGTTCTTCTAAAGAAAGGAAGTTCTCACAAACTGTAATAGGTTTTGATTCTTCAACAGCTTCTTGAACCCTGCTTAGGAATGAAAACAGCTGAACCAGGTTAAAGCATCTTTTGTTTTGTTGCTCAGCTGGTTAGAGGATGTCATTTATCCAGAAGGACATGCAAGAAAAGGTTATGTGGAACTTGATAATTAGCCACCACAGGCACTTAAGAAGAGGCATGATACAGGGAATACATCTGCTAAAATACCTGTCCAAGATAAGGAAACTAACACAGGATCCACACATTTCCATACATCACTAACAAGTTGAAAGAAAGCTGCACACTGCATCAAGGGAGAATAGCTAATTTGTTGACAAACTAAATATATTCAGGAATTAGAGTTACTGTCTTGTGAACTTTAGAGATAGAAAGTGGGAAGTACCAGGTGTAAACAGCCTGTGCAGGTTCAGTGCTGAGTCGTTACTGTTTCATTAGGCTTCTGCTGCTTCACTGTGTGTACAGCTGGTTGCCTGCCAAGGAGGTGGTCCAACGCTACTCCTGCATTAGTCTGAGAGGTGCAAGTCGTAAGTGACTTTGTTATTAAAGTGTTTGCATACCCAAAGCCAGATTTATGAGGTTAGGATTTTCAGGATATCCCAACATGCAAAGAGTTTTGGCATCAATTTAAAACCACTGTGCTCTTTGAAATATGTCTGTATGCACAGCTTAGAATCACAGAATCACACGCCACACCTGGTTGGAAGAGACCTCCAAGGTCTTCCAGTCCAACCTTCAACCCAGCAGTGCAGGGTCAAGACAAAACCTAAGCACCAGCTCCACAGGCTGCTTAAACACTTCCAGGGATGATAACTCCAGCACTGCCCTAGGCAGACCACTGTCTGAGAACCCTCTCTAGGAAGAAGTACTTCCTACCATCCAGCCTGAACCTCCCCTGGGGCATCTTGGAACCAGTTTCTCTGCTCCTGTTTTTTGCCACCAAGGAGCAGAGGCTGCCCCCTTCTCACTCCAACCTCCCTGTAGAGAGCTGTAGAGAGCCATAAGCTCTGCCCTCAGCCTCCTCTTTCTCAGCGTTTACACTCCCAGCTCCCTCAGCCCCTCCTCATAGCCCAGCAGCTCCAGGACCTTCTCCAGCCTCATCGCCCTTCCCTTGGACAAGCTGCAGCCCCTCAATGTCCTTACTGAAGTGAGTGGCACAGAACTGAACACAGCACTTGAGGTGTGGCCTCAGCAGTGCTGAGCACAGGAGAATGATCCCCTCCTGTCCCTGCTGCCCACTCTGTTTCTAATCTTAG
This sequence comes from Pogoniulus pusillus, assembly GCF_015220805.1. NCBI lineage: Eukaryota > Metazoa > Chordata > Aves > Piciformes > Lybiidae > Pogoniulus > Pogoniulus pusillus. Next base: position 19,046,958 of record NC_087276.1, on the reverse strand, counting down.
GCAGGATGCCATTGCCTTTCTTGGCCACTGCTGACTCATATTTATTTCCATTGTCGTTGTGCATCAGCAGGATGCTCTGAGACCTGCTGCTGACTTTACTTTTGTTTTCTACACAGAAGTTTGCTTGGTTTAATTTGTTTTAATGAAGTGTCTGAACATGCTAGCTGTCCACTTCACCTTTACTGCACACATGGAGTCAGTGATTACATCTTTAGTCATTTACATGTTTCACTGTAGGTCTTTCCTGGGGAAAATACCTTGACTTCAGTGTGGTGATTTTGTTTTTATCCCTTCCCAGCCCATTATTAGACAATTTTTTGTCCAGGGAATTACATTTCATGTACAGCTGCTGTAGTCTGTTTTCAAACATCTACAACCACTTGAAGGGACATTGTGGAAGGGCTGGAGCTGGTCTCTTCTCACAGGTAGTTGGAGACTGAACAAGGGGGAATGGCTTCAAGCTGAGGCTGGAGAGGTTTAGATTAGACATTAGGAAAAGATTTGTCATGGAGAGGGTACTCAGGCACTGGAATGATCTCATGGAGTTGCCAACCCTGGATGTGTTTAAGGGTGTTTTGGATATGTTTTAAAGTGAATTTTGTAAAGTAGGGTTCTAGGTTGGACTTAGTGATCCTGAGAGGCTTTTCCAACCTGGATATTTCTGTGATTCTGTACCTGAAGTTGGTGAAATTGAAAACTTTTTCTTCCCTTTCTTGCTGTGCCTTCCTGTCTAGAGCCCTTATGCACTTTTATAAACTGCACTATGGAGCAAATATGATAATATTTTAACCTTCCAAATGATGAGTAATGTGCCATAGAGTAGAGGCACGAGATAAATCTAGGTTTATAAATCAGTGGGAATTTGCTGGGTGAATATAAATTCCATCCAGATCTAGCAAATATTATATGTTATCATGAAGGCAGCTTAGATTAAATTCTTGGGTGGGCTCTCTCAGCAGCTTTACCAATGCCAAAGGCCATACAAAGAATAATAGTGGCCCAAGGTAGAAGTTTTAAAGCAGACAACTGAACTCCCAACTTTTTGACTTAGCAAAGGGCTTTTTCTAAGGATTGGAGGCAATCAACAGTGCTGAGCAATTAAACATCTTTGTATTGCCTGCCACATTTATCTGTCAATGAATTATTAATTATCAGAGATAAATCTGAGCAACAACCAGTGAGGTTTCATTTACCGATGGAAATACTACTGGAGTGGAAACAAAGATGACAAACACACTAATGACAGTGTCTAGCACTCAGGAACATGTTTATCCTCCCCACCAAAACTGACTGGTAAGCTTAAACAACATGTTCTTAATGCTGGAGAGGCACTGAGTGAGGCATGATCATCCTTAGCTGGCACCTTTCATTGAAATGAATAAAATGGTCAGATTCCTTTAGCTCCTGTTGTAATCAATCAATGTATCCTCCTTGAGCAGACAACAGTTTAAGAGGGAAAAAGATCTGCTCGACAGAGTACAGCGAAGGGCTACGAGGATGATTAGGGACTGATGCACTGCCTGGTGAGAACAGGCTGAGGGACCTGGAGCTGTTTAGTCTGGAGAAGAGAAGATTGAGAGGGGATTTAATAAATGTTTATAAATCTCTGAGGGCTGGGGGTCAGGATAGGGGGTGCAGGGGCAGGTGCTGCTCACTTGCTCTTGGGATAGGACAAGGAGCAATGGATGGAAGCTGCAGCACAGAGGGTTCAACTCAACACAAGGGGAAATTTCTTTACTGTAAGGGTCACAAAGCACTGGAACAGGCTCCCCAGAGAGGTTGTGGAGCCTCCTTCTCTGGAGCCTTTCAAGGCCTGTCTGGATGTGTTCCTGTGTGACCTGAGCTAGATTGTATGGTCCTGCTCTGGCAGGGGAGTTGGACTTGGTAATCTCCTTGGGTCCCTACCAACCCCTGACATCCTGTGAGCCTGTGAACTTGCATTCTGCAAGCTTCTCCACAGGTGACAACAGTTAGCTGATAGAGATGTACTCCTGCTCAGAACTCTTCAGCCCTGGGTACCCTGGAGCTGCAGTACTTTATTTCTGTTAAGAGCTGTCTTTATTTTTACCTACTTAAGTGCAGCACTAAAACATGCACTGATCTTTTTCCAGAGTTGAAAAGGTGTGGGGGAGAAAAAATGTCCCCATATTTTCCCAATGTTGCAGCCACTTTATTTACTGTAAGTAGCAGAAACTACAGATTAACATTTCCAGCCTAAGCCACTTTCTTGCTCTCTTTGGAACGTGGGCCCCAGTAGAATGTTGTTGTGCTTTACCACATGCTGGGCTCACCAATGAAGAGGTTAATGTCATCTCAGTAGCCAGTTGCTCCTGAGCCCAAATTTTTGGAGAGTGGGCTACATTCTGGGAAAACATCACTTGCTCTGGGCTCATGAACTACCTTTGACCAATTCAGAATGGCCTCTGTATGAGACAGGGCTGTGGCTTAGACTCATGTTTTTGAAATGCCCAAATTGTTCTTGTGGGATAAGAAGAGGCAAAGCATTGCCAGCACCAGATATGGCAATCATTTATTAAAGAGCTGCAGCTTCTGGTTTTTGTTTTCCAGTTCTCTTCAGTTCTCTAATAAAGAACACATCATTAGAGACCAGCAGGCACAGATTATTAGAGCAGTCTAACTTGAAAATCTTATGGCTGCTCTTGTTCTCTCCAAAGAGAGGCTGATCCCTGGATGGCTTGTAGATATCGAAGGCACAATGATGTTTCTGGGAGGGGTATTGTGTTTCTGTATTACTTTTAGCTTGTATATAACCATATATATTTATGTATATATGCTTGTATATTGTGCTAAGCTGTCAATACAGCTTCATTCTTTAACTTCCAGCTGGCTGAGTCTAGTCTGGGTGATTTTCTTAAGTGTGTGTGGGGTAACTCCCAAACCATCATGATGAATCATAGAATCAGAGAATCAACCAGGTTGGAAGAGACCTCCAAGCTCATCCAGTCCAACCTAGCACCCAGCCCTATCCAGTCAACCAGACCATGGCACTAAGTGCCTCATCCAGGCTTTTCTTGAACACCTCCAGGAAGGCAAACTTCTAAATGTTCCCATTCTATAAATGACTACCACAAACAGATAAAGAATGAAAGGATGCTCTAAACAAAACAATTCATCACTATCCCATAGCATTTTGCCATGTTTGTGATCACTGATAGTCACAAAAAGTGCCTCTGAGTTGTGTGGATTTAGTGACTTTATTGTTACAGTCACATGTGATTGTTTCAATTCCTTTACAGCTATTTAAGTTGTAAATTCATCTCTGGAATATGCCTACATTTTATAGGAAGGCTTTGTTGCATGTCCTGAGTTTGTAGGCTTATTATACCAGTATTAGGCTGTGGCTGCAGAAGACTCTTGATAGTCTCATTCCACTAAAATGCAAACTAAATATTCATATCTTTTGCAGCTGTCTGTGGGAAGCCTTGCCATATTAATTGCACTCTTTGCTTTAATTCCTTCTGGTGTAGCATTAAAATTCATCACCCTCTGGGTAAACAGAAAGTTTCCTTCCGCCATTCATTAAAAGCAACTGCATGCACCCCAAGAGCTGAACATCTAACTCTGCATGGAGTGTTCTCATGCATGTATGGCTACATTTACAGACAGGTACCACAAGTGGCTCTGTTTGGGATCTAGATACAAAGGTGGTTTTGCTTTTGTTAAATATAGAGGCCAGCTGCATACTGACATGAGGAGATAAACTCATTAATGAACTCAGTTCAGTGCTTTAAGTAATGAGCATTGCTTCTTTGCATGAGTTAAACCTTCCATACTCTATCTTGTACTGTTTGAAAAAGTTTTGCTTCAGGTCCCAGTGCTACTTTCTTATGCTCTTGACAAAAGACACATAATACAATTTATTCTGGATTGTGACTGGCTTTTATCCAGTATGGAAGTTGGACAAACATCTAATACGTTATTCACAGAGCCCCTACAAATAGCTCCTCCCAGCTGATATTTGTTTCAGGAGCACACAAAACAAAGCATGAGAATTAAAATACCATCTCTGGTGCTTACAGCACAAATCTGAAGAGTTTGTGTTCTTATTTTCCCTCTAGGGTTCCTCAGTATGTGCAGATTTTGTCTACAGCTGCACCCTGTCTGTGAGCACTGGGCTCATTAGAGACACTCAGCTAACTCATGTTAATTTTGATGAGGTATCAAAGTAAATGACACCATAAAACTTGCCTGGATACTCACTCAGGGAAAAGTAAGACTTCAGGAGAAGGGAGATGCGAAGATCTGTTTGACTTTCGAGAGGCATACCCTTCAAAAGCTGTGATGTATTCAGCACCTCATGCTTCCAGGTGATTTGGATAAACTCCCTGCTTTAGCAGCCCCTCATGCTAGAAGCAGTACTTCTGCTGGAATCTATGATACAGGCTGGATGGAAAAAACTAGCAGGGGAAGAGAAGAGGCTCTGGAGTTCTGTTGTGGCCAAGAGACAGTACCAAGGTATCTTCAGTGATTATCAACAGCAGTTAGTGTAGGAGGAAATGCCCTGAGTGGGAGTTTTGTCTGACTTTTAGGGGAACAGGAGGTAGTGTTGAAAGCTTTTAGAAGGTCTCATTCCTGGTGAGTCAAGGTTTGCCTTTTCAGAGTGAGTAAAAAGTTGTATTTATTTTCTATCTCTGCTTCCAAATTACTCTCTTCCCTGAAATGCAGCTCCAGTCGCCCTGCCAATTTCCCATGAATCTGGACCAGAATTTTCATGTATAAATAAAAATAATGAGGTGTAACTGGTATTTAAGGCTCCTCTAAGGAACCATTTCCTACCTTATTATGGCAGACACAAGTTATATGATGTCTTGTAGATTTCCCACAGCCCAGAACTCCACTGCCGTGCTGATTTGGGGTTCATTTGCAGTCAGCTCATGCTTTTCATCGCATTGAGTTCAACCCTCTGTTCAGAAGCCATCTCTGGTTTATGTATGCCTCCATCTCTGGAAGCTCCTTCCTTTGAGGGGCTTTAGTAGGGCAGCTGATGTGACTGTATTGGAAAGAAGTCAAGCATTCCAGATCCCCAACTCTCTTAACTGAGTCAGAGCCTTCTACACCATGGAACAGTTACAAGTGCACTGGAGATTAGCGGTACAACATTATTGTTAACAGGAGTGGTACATTAAATCCACTGTCTGCAGCAGTTGTAATAATAAAATGCATTACTTGGAGTTTTAAATCCTCAGACTAGAAATTAAATTAATTTCCAGGGATTTCAAGTTTGAAATGCAAGAACTTCGCTCATCTGCTGTCACCTTGCAAAGCTTCAACGTCTCACGCTGCGGTAGAATGAGTTTTGTGTACAAACATGCCATGAAAAATCCTGCCTTAAAAAGTCTGCTTGTAGTTTCTAAAGCTGGAGTGTGGCCTCGTTCAAAGAAAGAATGCGAAAGAGCATCATGCCTATCTCAGAAAGCCTGGAAGAACTCCCTCCATCCTCCACTCATCTTTTGTACAGACTCTTTCCTCGACATCTCAGTGATCCAAATGCAGGTTTTCATCACTGATGTCTGATTTCACACCAGTGAATTTCTATGCAACTCTTTGATTTTTTTCATTTCAGTCCATTGCTTGTACATCTGCACAAAAGCTGTGAGGCACACAGAATCCCAGACCTTCAGAGGTTGGAAGGGACCTCCAGAGGTCATCCAGTCCAGCCCTCTGTGCCAGTGCACGATCACCCAGGGTAGTTCACACAGGAATGCAGCCAGGCAGGTTTGGAAAATCTCCAGAGAAGGAGACACCACAACCTCTCTGGGCAGCCTGCTCCAGGGCTCCACCACCCTCACTGTAAACAATTTCTGCTTGTGTTGAGCTGAAACCTTCTCTGTTCCAGTTTGTCTCCAGTGCTCCTTGGCTTATTGCTGTGCACCACCCAAAGGAGATTGTCCCCAGCCACTTGACACCCACCCCTCAGATATTTGTAGACATGGGTAAGATGTCCTCTCAGTCTTCTCTCCTCCAAGGTCTTAATATCTGAAATTATACCCATGGACTTTTCAACCTTGCTGGGCCAGGACCTAAGCAAGAGCAGTCCAAGTACACTGCATGTTAGATGATTTGATTAGAGTTAACTCTACTCTGTAATCATTTTGCTGGGGATGAAAGTTACAAATACCTACCAAAAAACCCCAAAGACTTATTACTGTGAAAGAATTCCAACAGCTACAACCAGTGAGAAAAGTATGTTGTTAGATTCAGGGAAGAAAGGAAGGCAGGCAAATCCAACTTAACACAAGAAGTAAAATACTTGAGACATTTAAATAAAGCAGTGATGTCTTCTAAGCTTTTTTTTTTTGTCTAATGTATAAAAGCCTCCAGGGAATAGTTTTGGTTTCAACCTGGGAAGATGGAAAGATGGACAAAAAGCATCTAAGTGCTCTTATTAGCTGCCTGCTATTCTTGGAGTGATACTCAACCAAAATAATTCTCATGAAAGAAATGTGATATTTCATCAGTAAAAAGTGATTCTACTTTCCTTGTGACTGACCTTAATAACTCTGAAGGCACTTGTGATGGGTAGGAGGTACTCGTGGGACAAATGCAGTGACCGCCTCTCAGTGCTGAGATACTCTATAGATTAGGTCTGGAGTAAACAAAAGCCTCCAATTCTCTGTGACTTCACGCCTTGGTGAGTTTATGGTGGCAAAAAGCTGAGATAACTGCTTCCCCTTTGCTTTTACCACAGGATCACAGGATATTAGGGGTTGGAAGAGACCCAAAGAGATTGGAGTCCAACTCTCCTGTCAGAGCAGGACCATACTATCTAACACAGATCACAGAGGAACACATCCAGACAGGCCTTGAAAGTCTCCAGAGAAGGAGACTCCACAACCTCTCTGGGCAGCCTGTTCCAGTGCTCTGGGACCCTTACAGTAAAGAAGTTCCCCCTCTGTGTTGAGATGGAACCTCCTGTGCTGCAATTTACACCCATTGCTTCCTTGTCCTATCCCAGGGAGCAAGTGAGCAGAGCCTGTCCCCTCCTCCCTGCCCTGTCCCCCAGCCCTCAGATATTTACAGGCATTTATTAAATCCTCTCTCAGTCTTCTCCAGACTAAACAGCTTCACATTCCTCAGCCTCTCCTCATAGGCCATGCCCTCCAGTTCCCTGATCATCCTTGTAGCTCTTTGTTGTACCCTCACCAGCAGATCCCTGTCCCTCTTAAACCACAGAGCCCAAAACTGAATGAAGAGTAAGGCAATGAGAGCATGAAATAGCTGAAGGAAAATTACTGAGTCCTTGCAGTTAAGATAGTGTCAGAGCTGTGAGATGACATTTGGAAATGAATATTGTCTGAGGACACTACTGGACCTGTGCTACCTTCTGCTCAGAAGAATAATGTGATGCCACACTTACATTTATCCAGGAGATTTCTTGCCTGATTACTTTTAGTTTCAGAGTGGCCAACGTTCCATGCTATGCTCTCTCTCAAGAGCAAGAGTCTCCTGGGAGTATCTGGGCATGATCCCAGACAGTCATACATGATTTATGAGGCTAACATAGCAGCACACCATGGTTTAAAACATTATTCAGCAGAAAACAGAATGATATTTGGTGTGCAGGTTATTTTGAGCTCAGAGCTCAGGATGCAGTAAAGATCAGTGCAGACACATAATTTAATTGCTGTTGGTTGAATGCAGTTTCCTGGTGGCTCACACAGAAGCTGCTGGATTGTGTCCTCAAGCTTCAAGACAACAAGGGGACAAGGATAGTAACAAAGGTGAAGGTATGAGTCGTTAGCTTAATAAATGGGTAATGCTGCTGAACTGGAGAGAGCCTTAAAAGCAAGAGTTCACTGCAGTTAAAACAGAGCTCAAATTGTTAGTGAGACATTTAGAAAGGCTGAGCACAGATGCTGGAATAAAGGTGGCTAACAGTGCTGAATCCTGTCCCTAGATCTGGTGGTGGCTTTGGGGCTGTTATGAGAACCGTTGGAAGTTATCAAGAGAAAATGTCCAGCTCTGATAACAAGGGTGATAGCTGGCTAGAATCTGAGAGGTCATCCACGTGCTGGATACCCAGTGTGTGTCTTTCACAGAAAATATCTTTCCTCAGATGCCTCACAAAGCATCTAACAAAAATTCAAAATGCTTTAAAGTTATTTTAAAGTGGTTTTTTTCAGCTTTCATCTCCAGAAGTGAGAGTCTAACTCTCTTTAGCTAATGAAGAACTAAACCTGTACTCACAGAATCACAGAATTGTTTGGGTTGGAAGAGACCTCCAAAGTTCATTCAGTCCAATCCCCTCTGCAGTAAGGAGGAGCAACCCAGTGTTGCCCAGAGCCCTGTCCAGCCTTACTTTGAGTAACTCCAGGGATGAGTCCCCAGCCACCTCCTTGAGTGTTCCACTACTCTCATGGTGTGGAAATTGCTCCTCACATCTGCTCATATCCTATTCTCTAGTTTGAAGCCATTGTCCTCATCCTGTCATTGCAGGTCCTCATAAACAGTCTCTCTCCATCCTTCTTGTAGCTCCCTCCATGTACTGGAAGGTCGCTATTAGGTCAGTTAGGTACAGAACAGCTCTTGCTTTACACCTAAGGAGTTTTACTGAACTGAGAACTAAGCAGTGTGATAATGCTCAGAGGCATCAGTCTTCACCTTTGTTTCTACATATGCTTCAAGCAAAACACAGATTAGGCTCTGATTTTCTGCACTGTGTCACTTCTGTGCCAGCCACTATCCTAAATGCAGAAACATGCTCTGCCATTTGAACAGTCTGACCCTTCTCTGATGATATTTCTTTAGTTATATTTCTCTGTTGAGGGGCAATCCAAACCCTTTCTTCCCCTCTTCTGTCTCTGGAGGTTTGACTGGGGGAAGAAGCACAGAATTAACCAGGTTGGAAAAGACCTCCAGGATCATCAAGTCAAATCTAACACCCAACCCTTCTAATTAACTAAACCATAGAATCATAGAATCATAGAATCAACCAGGTTGGAAGAGACCTCCAAGATCATCCAGTCCAACCTGTCACCCTGCCCTATCCAATCAACTAGACCATGGCACTAAGTGCCCCATCCAACCTCCTTTTAAACACCTTCAGGGATGGTGACTCCACCACCTCCCTGGGCAGCTTATTCCAATGCCAGCCACTCTTTCCATCAAGAATTTCTTCCTAATGTCCAGCCTGAACCTTCCCTGGCACAGCTTGAGGCTATGACCTCTTGTTCTGTCACTGCTTGTCTGGGAGAAGAGACCAACTCCTGCCTGGCTACAGTCTCCTTTCAGGTAGTTGTAGAGAGCAATGAAGTCTCCCCTGAGCCTCCTGTTCTCCAGGCTGCACAACCCTATCTCCTTCAGCTGCTCCTCGTAGGGATTGTGCTCCAGCCCCCAAGAAGAAGGTGAGAAACTGTGTCACCCCACCCTCCTTATGGGCTTGAAGGGGGGACAGCAAAAGCCTCCCTTTTCCACACATGTCCTGACTCATGGGCAAG